>NW_027641003.1:0-644128 GCF_949752795.1 Hyperoodon ampullatus | reverse complement strand
ACAGGACTACTATCTTCCAAAAATCTGTTGAGGAAAAGCCATGAGGCAGACTTGAAAATGAGGGAGATTTGCAGGAAACAGATTTCCAGAAGTACATTGGAATCGCCTTTAAACACAGGAAAAGCATCACAACTTCGACAATTATGGAATTGTCCATAAAGGGCGCATGTGTTTTCTCCTGAATATATTCAGGAGAAAACGCATACACCCATTTTGGCCAAGCAAGCAACCGCACAATGCAAATCTGCACTACAAAGAAGTATCACTTCCCACCAGTCAAAAGGGATATCCGTAAAATGTGTAAAAACCAGAAAGGCAAGAGGGGCTCTGGATAACAGGGAGCCTTGTTATGCTGATGGGTGGGATGTAGCTTGCCAACAGCCACTCTGGAGGAGTGCATTGTGTTCCCTAAAAGAATTAAACAACAGAGCTTAACAACATAAGGCACTTCCAGTCATGGGAATATACCTTGGGAAAATTGAAAATCAATAAGACACAGCCAACCCAAAATATAGGGCAACACTGCTTACAAGAACCTCGACTTCGGGACACCTTAAATATCCCAGGAAAGACAAAAATAGTAAAGAAATTGTGGTACATACGTACGATGGAATATCCCTTAGTCATGAAATCAATGTCAAAAGGCCAGTAGCAGCATAATGAGTGGATTCATGTACGCTGATTCTAACTGAAATAAGTCACAAAGAAAAAGAAACTTATCATAAAATATCACTTATGAAGGTCTTGTAAACATGGCTACACATGAACTGAATTAGGAAAGAGAAGAGTCTCACATTTAGAAAACACTCTTATGCCTGCTCAAGAGGAAAGGAGAGGTGGGGTGATGCATAAAACCAGAGTTTGATATTAGCACAGGTACGGTTGCATAATCCAAATACAGAATAGACAAGACCAACTCTTTCCTCACTGAATGGGGCTCACCACCCCTATTCCCCGCAGAGTAGTATATCTGACTAGTAAGAATCTTAAAACCTATGTATTGATATGTCTCCATAAGGTAACGAAGTGTGTCTAGAGCGACATAAACACGGCAGTGAGAATCAGCTCAAACCCACTATAAAAATGAATTTCAAAACAAAACAAATAAACAGTGAAATTCTTACACAATACCTTCAGGGGTTCTGATGAAACTTAGAATGACCCTATCTACAACGACAGCTGGATGTGGCATAAGGCTGGACACTTGGGACTGAGAGGATTGGTGAGATTGGGTGAGCAAATGCAGACCCTTTAAAGCAATAATGCATGGCACCCATTCCATGGTTCCCAACTCTCCAGGTAGAAGGGAATATCACTACAGTTATAACATGTATGGGAAACCTAGAGAATGGACACCATCTGATGGTGAAAGGTTTCTAAAACTCTACTAATTTTTTTTCTCTCCTTGTGCACCAGTTTGACATTCCAACTGCTTTAGTATCAATCTCCCAAATTGGAGAGTCAGCACCTTTAACCTCCTGGTTCGCACAGTTGGCACGTTTTGCAGAGGATATAAGGGAAGAGGGAGAAACAATTAGAGAGTAGCTGTAGGCATTTGGATGGCCACATGTCACTCTAAATTCCCGTCACGAAGAAGAATTAACAAACTCTGAGCCAGCCTCCCCAATGGAACCAGTATAGGTCCTGAAGCAAAATTGTGGATTGGCAGTCAGCCCACAAAAACGCGAGTTGAAAAATGGAGCTCAGGGGCACAGCAATTCACTAACTTGCAGAGTTATAAAGGACTACTCTCTTCCAAAAATCTGTTGAGAGAAAGCCATGAGGCGGACTTGAAAATGAGGCAGAAGTGCACGAAACAGATTTCCAGAAGTACATTGGAATCGCCTTTAAACACAGGAAAAGCATCAAAACTTCGACAATTATGGAATTGTCCATAAAGGGCGCATGCGTTTTCTCCTGAATATATTCAGGAGAAAACGCATGCGCCCATTTTGGCCAACCAAGCAACCGCACAATGCAAATCTGCACTACAAGGAAGTATCACTTCCACTCGGTCAAAAGGGACATCCGTAAAATGTGTAAAAACAAGAAAGGCAAGACAGGATCTGGAGAAGAGGGAGCCTTGTTATGCGGATGGGTGGGATGTAAATTGTCAACAGCCACTCTGGAGGAGTGCACTGTGTTCCCAAAAAGAAGTAAACAGCAGTGCTTCACAACCTAAGGCACTACCAGTCACGGGAATATACCTTGGGAAAACTGAAAATCAATAAGACACAGCCACCCCAAAATTTATGGCAGCACTGCTTACAAGAACCTCGACTTCGGGACACCTTCTATATCTCAGGAAAGACAAAAATGGTAAAGAAATTGCGGTACATACGTATGATGGAATATCCCTCAGCCATGAAGTCAATGCCATAAGGCCAGTAGCAGCATAATGAAGGGATTCATGTACGATGATTCTAACTGAAAAAATCACACAGAAAAAGAAACTTATCATAAGATATCACTTATGAAGGGTATATAAACATGGCTACACATGGAATGAATTAGGAAAGTGAACAGAGTATCATATATAGAACACACTCTTATGCATGCTTAAGGGGAAAGCAGAGGTGGGGTGATGAATAAAACCAGAGTTTGATATAAGCACAGGTACCGTTCCAAAAACCAACTATGGAATAGACAAGACCTACACCTTCCTCAGTGAAAGGGACTCAAAACCCCATATTTCCCACAGAGGAATATATCTGACTAGTAAGAATCTTAAAACCTATGGATTGATATATATCCGTAAGGGAATCAAGTGTGTCTAGACTGGCATAAACATGGCAGCGAGAATCAGCTCAAACCCACTATAAAAAGGAATTTCAAAAACAATACAAAAAACAGGGAAATTCTTTACAATTCCTTCAGGGTCTCTGATGAAACCTGGAATGACCCTATCTACAACGACAGCTGGATGTGGCATAAGGCTGGACACTTGGGACTGAGAGGATTGGTGAGATTGTGTGAGCAAATGCAGACTATTTAAAGCAATAATGCCTGGCACCAATTCCATGGGTCCCATCTCTCCAGGTTGAAGGGAATATTACTACAGCTTTAACATGTACGGGAAACATAGAGAATGGACACACTGTGAATACGAAAGGTTTCTAAAACTCAACGAATAGTCCCTCTCCTGGTTCTCCGCTTTGACTTTACATCTGCTTTACTATCAACCTCCCAACTTGGAGAGACAGACCCTTTAACCTCCTGGTTCACACAGGTTGCCAATTTGGCAGAGGATGAAAGGGAATAGGGAGAACCAATGAGAGAGTAGCTGTTAGGCATTTGGACGGGCACATATCACTGTAATTTCCCGGCAGGAAGAAGAATTAACCAAAGCCTCAGCCACCCACCGGGAACCAGTATAGGTCTTGAACCAAAATTTTGGACTTGCGGTCAGCTCACCAAAAACGAGTTGAAAAATGGAGCTGAGGGGCACAGCAATTCACAAACTGGCCGAGTAATAAAGGACAACTATCGTCCAAAAATCTCTTGAGGGAAGGCAACGAGGCGGACTTGAAAGCGAGGCAGAATAGCAGGAAACAGATTTCAAGAGGTACGTTGGAATCGCCTCTAAAGCACAGGAAGAGGGGCACAACTTCGACAAGGATGCACTTGGCCAAAAAGGGTGTATGCGTTTTCTCCTGAATATATTCAGGAGAAAACGCATACGCCCTTTTTGGCCAAGCAAGCAAGCGGGCAATGCAAATCTGCACTACAAAGAAGTATCACTTCCCACCGGTCAAAAGGGATATCCACAAAATGTGTAAAAACCAGAAAGGCAAGACAGGCCCTGGAGAACAGGGAGCCTTTTTATGCTGAAGGGCGGGATGTAAATTGCCAACTGCCGCTCTGGAAGAGTGCATTGTGTTCCCTAAAACAAGTATACAACAGAGCTTCAGAGCCAAGGGCACTTCCAGTCTAGGGAATATACCTTGGGAAAACTGAAAATCAATAAGACAGAGCCACCCCAAAATTTAGGGCTGCACTGCTTACAAGGACCTCAACTTGGGTACACCTTAAATATCCCAGGAAATATAAAAATGGTTCAAAAAACTGTGGTACTTATGTATGATGGAATATCCCTCGGCCATGAAATCAATGTCATAAGACTAGTAACAGCAAAATGGTTGGATTCAGGTACGATGATTCTAAGTGAAATAAGTCACAGATAAAAAGAAACTTATAATAAGATATCACTTATGGAGATCCTGTAAACATGCCTACACTTGAACTGAGTTAGGAAAGAGAACAGTGTCTCACATTTAGAAAACACTCTTATGCCTGCTTAAGGGGGAAGGAGAGGTGGGGTGATGCATAAAACCAGAGTTTGATATAAGCACAGGTACTCTTCCAAAAACCAACTATGGAATAGACAAGGCCTACACCTTCCTCAGTGAAAGGGTCTCAAAACCCCATATTTCCCGCAGAGGAATATATCTGAGTAGTAAGAATCTTAAAACCTATGTATGGATATGTCTCCGTCAGGGAATCAAGTGTTTCTAGACTGGCATAAACATGGCAGCGAGAATCAGCTCAAACCCACTATAAAAAGGAATTTCAAAAACAAAACGAAAAAACTGCGAAATTCTTTACAATTCCTTCAGGATCTCTGATGAAACCTGGAATGACCCTACTACAATGACAGCTGGATGTAGCATAAGGAGGGCCACTTGGGACTGAGACGATTAGTGAGATTGGGTGACCAAATGCAGACCCTTTAGAGAACAAATGCCTGGCACCCATTCCATGGGTCCCAAATCTCCAGGTTGAAGGGAATATTACTACAGCTATAACATGTACGGGAAACCTAGAGAACGGACACACTGTGAATACGAAAGGTTTCTAAAACTCAACGAATAGTCCCTCTCCTGGTGCTCCGGTTTGACTTTCCATCTGCTTTACTATCAACCTCCCAACTTGGAGACACAGACCCTTTAACCTCCTGGTTCACACAGGTTGCCAATTTGGCAGAGGATGAAAGGGAAGAGGGAGAACCAATGAGAGAGTAGCTGTTAGGCATTTGGACGGGCACATATCACTGTAATTTCCCGGCAGGAAGAAGAATTAACCAAAGCCTCAGCCACCCACCGGGAACCAGTATAGGTCCTGAACCAAAATTTTGGACTTGCGGTCAGCTCACCAAAAACGAGTTGAAAAATGGAGCTGAGGGGCACAGCAATTCACAAACTGGCCGAGTAATAAAGGACAACTATCGTCCAAAAATCTCTTGAGGGAAGGCAACGAGGCGGACTTGAAAGCGAGGCAGAATAGCAGGAAACAGATTTCAAGAGGTACGTTGGAATCGCCTCTAAAGCACAGGAAGAGGGGCACAACTTCGACAATGATGCACTTGGCCAAAAAGGGCGTATGCGTTTTCTCCTGAATATAATCAGGAGAAAACGCATACGCCCTTTTTGGCCAAGCAAGCAAGCGGGCAATGCAAATCTGCACTACAAAGAAGTATCACTTCCCACCGGTCAAAAGGGACATCCACAAAATGTGTAAAAACCAGAAAGGCAAGACAGGCCCTGGAGAACAGGGAGCATTTTTATGCTGATGGGCGGGATGTAAATTGCCAACTGCCTCTCTGGAAGAGTGCATTGTGTTCCCTAAAACAAGTATACAACAGAGCTTCAGAGCCAAGGGCACTTCCAGTCTAGGGAATATACCTTGGGAAAACTGAAAATCAATAAGACAGAGCCACCCCAAAATTTAGGGCTGCACTGCTTACAAGGACCTCAACTTGGGTACACCTTAAATATCCCAGGAAATATAAAAATGGTTCAAAAAACTGTGGTACTTACGTATGATGGAATATCCCTCGGCCATGAAATCAATGTCATAAGACTAGTAACAGCAAAATGGGTGGATTCAGGTACGATGATTCTAAGTGAAATAAGTCACAGAGAAAAATAAACTTATCATAAGATATCACTTAAAAGATCCTGTAAACATGGCTACACTTGAACTGAGTTAGGAAAGAGAACAGTGTCTCACATTTAGAAAACACTCTTATGCCTGCTTAAGGGGGAAGGAGAGGTGGGGTGATGCATAAAACCAGAGTTTGATATAAGCACAGGTACCGTTCCAAAAACCAACTATGGAATAGACAAGACCTACACCTTCCGCAGGGAAAGGGACTCATAACCCCATATTTCCCGCAGAGGAATATATCTGATAGTAAGAAACTTAAAACCTATGTATTGATATGTCTCCGTAAGGGAATCAAGTGTGTCTAGACTGGCATAAACATGGCAGCGAGAATCAGCTCAAACCCACTATAAAAAGGAATTTCAAAAACAAAACAAAAAAACTGGGAAATTCTTTACAATTCCTTCAGGGTCTCTGATGAAACCTGGAATGACCCTATCTACAATGACAGCTGGATGTGGCATAAGGCTGGACACTTGGGACTGAGAGGATTGGTGAGATTGGGAGAGCAAATGCAGACCCTTTAAAGCACAAATGCCTGGCACCCATTCCATGGGTCCCAACTCTCCAGGTTGAAGGGAATATTACTACAGCTATAACATGTACGGGAAACCTAGAGAACGGACACACTGTGAATACGAAAGGTTTCTAAAACTCAACGAATAGTCCCTCTCCTGGTTCTCCGCTTTGACTTTACATCTGCTTTACTATCAACCTCCCAACTTGGAGAGACAGCCCCTTTAACCTCCTGGTTCACACAGGTTTCCAATTTGGCAGAGGATGAAAGGGAAGAGGGAGAACCAATGAGAGAGTAGCTGTTAGGCATTTGGACGGGCACATATCACCCTAACTTCCCTGCAGGAAGAAGAATTAACCAAAGTCTCAGCCCCCCATCGGGAACCAGCATAGGTCCTGAACCAAAATTTTGGACTTGCGGTCAGCTCACCAAAAACGAGTTGAAAAATGGAGCTGAGGGGCACAGCAATTCACAAACTGGCCGAGTAATAAAGGACAACTGTCGTCCAAAAATCTGTTGAGGGAAGGCAAGGAGGCGGACTTGAAAGCGAGGCAGAATAGCAGGAAACAGATTTCAAGAGGTACGTTGGAATCGCCTTTAAAGCACAGGAAGAGGGGCACAACTTCGACAATGATGCACTTGGCCAAAAAGGGCGTATGCGTTTCCTCCTGAATATATTCAGGAGAAAACACATACGCCCTTTTTGGCCAAGCAAGCAAGCGGGCAATGCAAATCTGCACTACAAAGAAGTATCACTTCCCACCGGTCAAAAGGGACATCCACAAAATGTGTAAAAACCAGAAAGGCAAGACAGGCCCTGGAGAACAGGGAGCTTTGTTATGCTGATGGGCGGGATGTAAGTTGCCAACTGACTCTCTGGATGAGTACATTGTGTTCACTAAAACAAGTAAAGAACAGAGCTACAGAGCCAAGGGCACTTCCAGTCTGGGGAATATACCTTGGGAAAACAGAAAATCAATAAGACAGAGCCACCCCAAAATGTAGGGCTGCACTGCATACAAGGACCTCAACTTAGGTACACCTTAAATATCCCAGGAAACATAAAAATGGTTCAAAAATTTGTGGTACTTATGTACGATGGAATATCCCTCAGCTATGAAATCAATGTCATAAGAACAGTAGCAGCAAAATGGGTGGATTCAGGTACGATGATTCTAAGTGAAATAAGTCACACAGAAAAAGAAACTTATCATAAGATATCACTTATGGAGATCCTGTAAACATGGCTACACTTGAACTGAGTTAGGAAAGAGAACAGTGTCTCACATTTAGAAAACACTCTTATTCCTGCTTAAGGGGGAAGGAGAGGTGGGGTGATGCATAAAACCAATGTTTGATATAAACACAGGTACCGTTCCAAAATCCAACTATGAAATAGACAAGACCTACACCTTCCTCAGTGAAAGGGACTCAAAACCCCATATTTCCCGCAGAGGAATATATCTGACTAGTAAGAATCTTAAAACCTAAGTATTGATATGTCTCCGTAAGGGAATCAAGTGTGTCTAGACTGGCATAAACATGGCAGCGAGAATCAGCTCAAACCCACTATAAAAAGGAATTTCAAAAACAAAACAAAAAAACTGGGAAATTCTTTACAATTCCTTCAGGGTCTCGGATGAAACCTGGAATGACCCTATCTACAATGACAGCTGGATATGGCATAAGGCTGGACACTTGGGACTGAGAGGATTGGTGAGATTGGGTGAGCAAATGCAGACCCTTTAAAGCAATAATGCCTGGCACCCATTCCATGGGTCCCATCTCTCCAGGTTGAAGGGAATATTACTACAGCTTTAACATGTACGGGAAACATAGAGAACAGACACACTGTGAATACGAAAGGTTTCTAAAACTCAACGAATAGTCCCTCTCCTGGTTCTCCGCTTTGACTTTACATCTGCTTTACTATCAACCTCCCAACTTGGAGAGACAGCCCCTTTAACCTCCTGGTTCGCACAGGTTGCCAATTTGGCAGAGGATGAAAGGGAATAGGGAGAACCAATGAGAGAGTAGCTGTTAGGCATTTGGACGGGCACATATCACTGTAATTTCCCGGCAGGAAGAAGAATTAACCAAAGCCTCAGCCACCCACCGGGAACCAGTATAGGTCCTGAACCAAAATTTTGGACTTGCAGTCAGCTCACCAAAAACGAGTTGAAAAATGGAGCTGAGGGGCACAGCAATTCACAAACTGGCCGAGTAATAAAGGACAACTATCGTCCAAAAATCTCTTGAGGGAAGGCAACGAGGCGGACTTGAAAGCGAGGCAGAATAGCAGGAAACAGATTTCAAGAGGTACGTTGGAATCGCCTCTAAAGCACAGGAAGAGGGGCACAACTTCGACAATGACGCACTTGGCCAAAAAGGGCGTATGCGTTTTGTGCTGAATATATTCAGGAGAAAACGCATACGCCCTTTTTGTCCAAGCAAGCAAGCGGGCAATGCAAATCTGCACTACAAAGAAGTATCATTTCCCAACGGTCAAAAGGGACATCCACAAAATGTGTAAATACCAGAAAGGCAAGACAGGCCCTGGAGAACAGGGAGCCTTGTTATGCTGATGGGCGGGATGTAAATTGCCAACTGCCTCTCTGGAGGAGTGCATTGTGTTCCCTAAAACAAGTAAACAACAGAGCTACAGAGCCAAGGACACTTCCAGTCTAGGGAATATACCTTGGGAAAACTGAAAATCAATAAGACAGAGCCACCCCAAAATTTAGGGCTGCACTGCTTACAAGGACCTCAACTTGGGTACACCTTAAATATCCCAGGAAATATAAAAACGGTTCAAAAAATTGTGGTACTTACGTACGATGGAATATCCCTCAGCCATGAAATCAATGTCATAAGACCAGTAGCAGCAAAATGGGTGGATTCAGGTACCATGATTCTAAGTGAAATAAGTCACACAGAAAAAGAAACTTATCATAAGATATCACTTATGGAGATCCTGTAAACATGGCTACACTTGAACTGAGTTAGGAAAGAGAACATTGTCTCACATTTAGAAAACACTCTTATGCCTGCTTAATGGGGAAGGAGGGGTGGGGTGATGCATAAAACCAGAGTTTGATATAAGCACAGGTACCGTTCCAAAAACCAACTATGGAATAGACAAGACCTACACCTTCCTCAGTGAAAGGGACTCAAAACCCCATATTTCCCGCAGAGGAATATATCTGGCTAGTAATAATCTTAAAACCTATGTATTGATATGTCTCCGTAAGGGAATCAAGTGTGTCTAGACTGGCATAAACATGGCAGCGAGAATCAGCTCAAACCCACTATAAAAAGGAATTTCAAAAACAAAACAAAAAAACTGGGAAATTCTTTACAA
Organism: Hyperoodon ampullatus; assembly: GCF_949752795.1. Taxonomy (NCBI): domain Eukaryota; kingdom Metazoa; phylum Chordata; class Mammalia; order Artiodactyla; family Ziphiidae; genus Hyperoodon; species Hyperoodon ampullatus. The sequence continues at coordinate 634,307 of NW_027641003.1, read as the reverse complement.
TTCCTTCAGGGTCTCGGATGAAACCTGGAATGACCCTATCTACAATGACAGCTGGATGTGGCATAAGGCTGGACACTTGGGACTGAGAGGATTGGTGAGATTGGGTGAGCAAATGCAGACCCTTTAAAGCAATAATGCCTGGCAACCATTCCATGGGTCCCATCTCTCCAGGTTGAAGGGAATATTACTACAGCTTTAACATGTACGGGAAACATAGAGAACGGACACACTGTGAATACCAAAGGTTTCTAAAACTCAACGAATAGTCCCTCTCCTGGTTCTCCGCTTTGACTTTACATCTGCTTTACTATCAACCTCCCAACTTGGAGAGACAGCCCCTTTAACCTCCTGGTTCGCACAGGTTGCCAATTTGGCAGAGGATGAAAGGGAATAGGGAGAACCAATGAGAGAGTAGCTGTTAGGCATTTGGACGGGAACATATCACTGTAATTTCCCGGCAGGAAGAAGAATTAACCAAAGACTCAGCCACCCACCGGGAACCAGTATAGGTCCTGAACCAAAATTTTTGACTTGCGGTCAGCTCACCAAAAACGAGTTGAAAAATGGAGCTGAGGGGCACAGCAATTCACAAACTGGCCGAGTAATAAAGGACAACTATCGTCCAAAAATCTCTTGAGGGAAGGCAACGAGGCGGACTTGAAAGCGAGGCAGAATAGCAGGAAACAGATTTCAAGAGGTACGTTGGAATCGCCTCTAAAGCACAGGAAGAGGGTCACAACTTCGACAATGACGCACTTGGCCAAAAAGGGCGTATGCGTTTTGTGCTGAATATATTCAGGAGAAAACGCATACGCCCTTTTTGTCCAAGCAAGCAAGCGGGCAATGCAAATCTGCACTACAAAGAAGTATCACTTCCCAACGGTCAAAAGGGACATCCACAAAATGTGTAAATACCAGAAAGGCAAGACAGGCCCTGGAGAACAGGGAGCCTTGTTATGCTGATGGGCGGGATGTAAATTGCCAACTGCCTCTCTGGAGGAGTGCATTGTGTTCCCTAAAACAAGTAAACAACAGAGCTACAGAGCCAAGGACACTTCCAGTCTAGGGAATATACCTTGGGAAAACTGAAAATCAATAAGACAGAGCCACCCCAAAATTTAGGGCTGCACTGCTTACAAGGACCTCAACTTGGGTACACCTTAAATATCCCAGGAAATATAAAAACGGTTCAAAAAATTGTGGTACTTACGTACGATGGAATATCCCTCAGCCATGAAATCAATGTCATAAGACCAGTAGCAGCAAAATGGGTGGATTCAGGTACCATGATTCTAAGTGAAATAAGTCACACAGAAAAAGAAACTTATCATAAGATATCACTTATGGAGATCCTGTAAACATGGCTACACTTGAACTGAGTTAGGAAAGAGAACATTGTCTCACATTTAGAAAACACTCTTATGCCTGCTTAATGGGGAAGGAGGGGTGGGGTGATGCATAAAACCAGAGTTTGATATAAGCACAGGTACCGTTCCAAAAACCAACTATGGAATAGACAAGACCTACACCTTCCTCAGTGAAAGGGACTCAAAACCCCATATTTCCCGCAGAGGAATATATCTGGCTAGTAATAATCTTAAAACCTATGTATTGATATGTCTCCGTAAGGGAATCAAGTGTGTCTAGACTGGCATAAACATGGCAGCGAGAATCAGCTCAAACCCACTATAAAAAGGAATTTCAAAAACAAAACAAAAAAACTGGGAAATTCTTTACAATTCCTTCAGGGTCTCGGATGAAACCTGGAATGACCCTATCTACAATGACAGCTGGATGTGGCATAAGGCTGGACACTTGGGACTGAGAGGATTGGTGAGATTGGGTGAGCAAATGCAGACCCTTTAAAGCAATAATGCCTGGCAACCATTCCATGGGTCCCATCTCTCCAGGTTGAAGGGAATATTACTACAGCTTTAACATGTACGGGAAACATAGAGAACGGACACACTGTGAATACCAAAGGTTTCTAAAACTCAACGAATAGTCCCTCTCCTGGTTCTCCGCTTTGACTTTACATCTGCTTTACTATCAACCTCCCAACTTGGAGAGACAGCCCCTTTAACCTCCTGGTTCGCACAGGTTGCCAATTTGGCAGAGGATGAAAGGGAATAGGGAGAACCAATGAGAGAGTAGCTGTTAGGCATTTGGACGGGCACATATCACTGTAATTTCCCGGCAGGAAGAAGAATTAACCAAAGACTCAGCCACCCACCGGGAACCAGTATAGGTCCTGAACCAAAATTTTTGACTTGCGGTCAGCTCACCAAAAACGAGTTGAAAAATGGAGCTGAGGGGCACAGCAATTCACAAACTGGCCGAGTAATAAAGGACAACTATCGTCCAAAAATCTCTTGAGGGAAGGCAACGAGGCGGACTTGAAAGCGAGGCAGAATAGCAGGAAACAGATTTCAAGAGGTACGTTGGAATCGCCTCTAAAGCACAGGAAGAGGGTCACAACTTCGACAATGACGCACTTGGCCAAAAAGGGCGTATGCGTTTTGTGCTGAATATATTCAGGAGAAAACGCATACGCCCTTTTTGTCCAAGCAAGCAAGCGGGCAATGCAAATCTGCACTACAAAGAAGTATCACTTCCCAACGGTCAAAAGGGACATCCACAAAATGTGTAAATACCAGAAAGGCAAGACAGGCCCTGGAGAACAGGGAGCCTTGTTATGCTGATGGGCGGGATGTAAATTGCCAACTGCCTCTCTGGAGGAGTGCATTGTGTTCCCTAAAACAAGTAAACAACAGAGATACAGAGCCAAGGACACTTCCAGTCTAGGGAATATACCTTGGGAAAACTGAAAATCAATAAGACAGAGCCACCCCAAAATTTAGGGCTGCACTGCTTACAAGGACCTCAACTTGGGTACACCTTAAATATCCCAGGAAATATAAAAACGGTTCAAAAAATTGTGGTACTTACGTACGATGGAATATCCCTCAGCCATGAAATCAATGTCATAAGACCAGTAGCAGCAAAATGGGTGGATTCAGGTACGATGATTCTAAGTGAAATAAGTCACACAGAAAAAGAAACTTATCATAAGATATCACTTATGGAGATCCTGTAAACATGGCTACACTTGAACTGAGTTAGGAAAGAGAACAGTGTCTCACATTTAGAAAACAGTCTTATGCCTGCTTAAGGGGGAAGGAGAGGTGGGGTGATGCATAAAACCAGAGTTTGATAAAAGCACAGGTACCGTTCGAAAAACCAACTATGGAATAGACAAGACCTACACCTTCCTCAGTGAAAGGGACTCAAAACCCCATATTTCCCGCAGAGGAATATATCTGACTAGTAAGAATCTTAAAACCTATGTATTGATATGTCTCCGTAAGGGAATCAAGTGTGTCTAGACTGGCATAAACATGGCAGCGAGAATCAGCTCAAACCCACTATAAAAAGGAATTTCAAAAACAAAACAAAAAAACTGGGAAATTCTTTACAATTCCTTCAGGGTCTCTGATGAAACCTGGAATGACCCTATCTACAACGACAGCTGGATGTGGCATAAGGAGGGACACTTGGGACTGAGAGGATTGGTGAGATTGGGTGAGCAAATGCAGACCCTTTAAAGCAATAATGCCTGGCACCCATTCCATTTGTCCCAACTCTCCAGGTTGAAGGGAATATTACTACAGTTATAACATGTACGGGAAACCTAGAGAACGGACACACTGTGAATACGAAAGGTTTCTAAAACTCAACGAATAGTCCCTCTCCTGGTGCTCGGGTTTGACTTTCCATCTGCTTTACTATCAATCTCCCAACTTGGAGAGACAGCCCCTTTAACCTCCTGGTTCACACAGGTTTCCAATTTGGCAGAGGATGAAAGGGAAGAGGGAGAACCAATGAGAGAATAGCTGTTAGGCATTTGGACGGGCACATATCACTCTAACTTACCGGCAGGAAGAAGAATTAACCAAAGTCTCAGCCCCCCACTGGGAACCAGCATAGGTCCTGAACCAAAATTTTGGACTTGCGGTCAGCTCACCAAAAACGAGTTGAAAAATGGAGCTGAGGGGCACAGCAATTCACAAGCTGGCCGAGTAATAAAGGACAACTATCGTCCAAAAATGTGTTGAGGGAAGGCAACGAGGCGGACTTGAAAGCGAGGCAGAATAGCAGGAAACAGATTTCAAGAGGTACGTTGGAATCCCCTTTAAAGCACAGGAAGAGGGGAACAACTTCGACAATGATGCACTTGGCCAAAAAGGGCGTATGCGTTTCCTCCTGAATATAATTAGGAGAAAACGCATACGCCCTTTTTGGCCAAGCAAGCAAGCGGGCAATGCAAATCTGCACTACAAAGAAGTATCACTTCCCACCGGTCAAAAGGGACATCCACAAAATGTGTAAAAACCAGAAAGGCAAGACAGGCCCTGGAGAACAGGGAGCATTTTTATGCTGATGGGCGTGATGTAAATTGCCAACTGCCTCTCTGGAAGAGTGCATTGTGTTCCCTAAAACAAGTATACAACAGAGCTTCAGAGCCAAGGGCACTTCCAGTCTAGGGAATATACCTTGGGAAAACTGAAAATCAATAAGACAGAGCCACCCCAAAATTTAGGGCTGCACTGCTTACAAGGACCTCAACTTGGGTACACCTTAAATATCCCAGGAAATATAAAAATGGTTCAAAAAACTGTGGTACTTACGTATGATGGAATATCCCTCGGCCATGAAATCAATGTCATAAGACTAGTAACAGCAAAATGGGTGGATTCAGGTACGATGATTCTAAGTGAAATAAGTCACAGAGAAAAATAAACTTATCATAAGATATCACTTAAAAGATCCTGTAAACATGGCTACACTTGAACTGAGTTAGGAAAGAGAACAGTGTCTCACATTTAGAAAACACTCTTATGCCTGCTTAAGGGGGAAGGAGAGGTGGGGTGATGCATAAAACCAGAGTTTGATATAAGCACAGGTACCGTTCCAAAAACCAACTATGGAATAGACAAGACCTACACCTTCCGCAGGGAAAGGGACTCATAACCCCATATTTCCCGCAGAGGAATATATCTGATAGTAAGAAACTTAAAACCTATGTATTGATATGTCTCCGTAAGGGAATCAAGTGTGTCTAGACTGGCATAAACATGGCAGCGAGAATCAGCTCAAACCCACTATAAAAAGGAATTTCAAAAACAAAACAAAAAAACTGGGAAATTCTTTACAATTCCTTCAGGGTCTCTGATGAAACCTGGAATGACCCTATCTACAATGACAGCTGGATGTGGCATAAGGCTGGACACTTGGGACTGAGAGGATTGGTGAGATTGGGAGAGCAAATGCAGACCCTTTAAAGCACAAATGCCTGGCACCCATTCCATGGGTCCCAACTCTCCAGGTTGAAGGGAATATTACTACAGCGATAACATGTACGGGAAACCTAGAGAACGGACACACTGTGAATATGAAAGGTTTCTAAAACTCAACGAATAGTCCCTCTCCTGGTTCTCCGCTTTGACTTTACATCTGCTTTACTATCAACCTCCCAACTTGGAGAGACAGCCCCTTTAACCTCCTGGTTCACACAGGTTTCCAATTTGGCAGAGGATGAAAGGGAAGAGGGAGAACCAATGAGAGAGTAGCTGTTAGGCATTTGGACGGGCACATATCACCCTAACTTCCCTGCAGGAAGAAGAATTAACCAAAGTCTCAGCCCCCCATCGGGAACCAGCATAGGTCCTGAACCAAAATTTTGGACTTGCGGTCAGCTCACCAAAAACGAGTTGAAAAATGGAGCTGAGGGGCACAGCAATTCACAAACTGGCCGAGTAATAAAGGACAACTGTCGTCCAAAAATCTGTTGAGGGAAGGCAAGGAGGCGGACTTGAAAGCGAGGCAGAATAGCAGGAAACAGATTTCAAGAGGTACGTTGGAATCGCCTTTAAAGCACAGGAAGAGGGGCACAACTTCGACAATGATGCACTTGGCCAAAAAGGGCGTATGCGTTTCCTCCTGAATATATTCAGGAGAAAACACATACGCCCTTTTTGGCCAAGCAAGCAAGCGGGCAATGCAAATCTGCACTACAAAGAAGTATCACTTCCCACCGGTCAAAAGGGACATCCACAAAATGTGTAAAAACCAGAAAGGCAAGACAGGCCCTGGAGAACAGGGAGCTTTGTTATGCTGATGGGCGGGATGTAAGTTGCCAACTGACTCTCTGGATGAGTACATTGTGTTCACTAAAACAAGTAAAGAACAGAGCTACAGAGCCAAGGGCACTTCCAGTCTGGGGAATATACCTTGGGAAAACAGAAAATCAATAAGACAGAGCCACCCCAAAATGTAGGGCTGCACTGCATACAAGGACCTCAAATTAGGTACACCTTAAATATCCCAGGAAACATAAAAATGGTTCAAAAATTTGTGGTACTTATGTACGATGGAATATCCCTCAGCTATGAAATCAATGTCATAAGAACAGTAGCAGCAAAATGGGTGGATTCAGGTACGATGATTCTAAGTGAAATAAGTCACACAGAAAAAGAAACTTATCATAAGATATCACTTATGGAGATCCTGTAAACATGGCTACACTTGAACTGAGTTAGGAAAGAGAACAGTGTCTCACATTTAGAAAACACTCTTATTCCTGCTTAAGGGGGAAGGAGAGGTGGGGTGATGCATAAAACCAATGTTTGATATAAACACAGGTACCGTTCCAAAATCCAACTATGAAATAGGCAAGACCTACACCTTCCTCAGTGAAAGGGACTCAAAACCCCATATTTCCCGCAGAGGAATATATCTGACTAGTAAGAATCTTAAAACCTAAGTATTGATATGTCTCCGTAAGGGAATCAAGTGTGTCTAGACTGGCATAAACATGGCAGCGAGAATCAGCTCAAACCCACTATAAAAAGGAATTTCAAAAACAAAACAAAAAAACTGGGAAATTCTTAACAATTCCTTCAGGGTCTCGGATGAAACCTGGAATGACCCTATCTACAATGACAGCTGGATATGGCATAAGGCTGGACACTTGGGACTGAGAGGATTGGTGAGATTGGGTGAGCAAATGCAGACCCTTTAAAGCAATAATGCCTGGCACCCATTCCATGGGTCCCATCTCTCCAGGTTGAAGAGAATATTACTACAGCTTTAACATGTACGGGAAACATGGAGAACAGACACACTGTGAATACGAAAGGTTTCTAAAACTCAACGAATAGTCCCTCTCCTGGTTCTCCGCTTTGACTTTACATCTGCTTTACTATCAACCTCCCAACTTGGAGAGACAGCCCCTTTAACCTCCTGGTTCGCACAGGTTGCCAATTTGGCAGAGGATGAAAGGGAATAGGGAGAACCAATGAGAGAGTAGCTGTTAGGCATTTGGACGGGCACATATCACTGTAATTTCCCGGCAGGAAGAAGAATTAACCAAAGCCTCAGCCACCCACCAGGAACCAGTATAGGTCCTGAACCAAAATTTTGGACTTGCAGTCAGCTCACCAAAAACGAGTTGAAAAATGGAGCTGAGGGGCACAGCAATTCACAAACTGGCCGAGTAATAAAGGACAACTATCGTCCAAAAATCTCTTGAGGGAAGGCAACGAGGCGGACTTGAAAGCGAGGCAGAATAGCAGGAAACAGATTTCAAGAGGTACGTTGGAATCGCCTCTAAAGCACAGGAAGAGGGGCACAACTTCGACAATGACGCACTTGGCCAAAAAGGGCGTATGCGTTTTGTGCTGAATATATTCAGGAGAAAACGCATACGCCCTTTTTGTCCAAGCAAGCAAGCGGGCAATGCAAATCTGCACTACAAAGAAGTATCATTTCCCAACGGTCAAAAGGGACATCCACAAAATGTGTAAATACCAGAAAGGCAAGACAGGCCCTGGAGAACAGGGAGCCTTGTTATGCTGATGGGCGGGATGTAAATTGCCAACTGCCTCTCTGGAGGAGTGCATTGTGTTCCCTAAAACAAGTAAACAACAGAGATACAGAGCCAAGGACACTTCCAGTCTAGGGAATATACCTTGGGAAAACTGAAAATCAATAAGACAGAGCCACCCCAAAATTTAGGGCTGCACTGCTTACAAGGACCTCAACTTGGGTACACCTTAAATATCCCAGGAAATATAAAAACGGTTCAAAAAATTGTGGTACTTACGTACGATGGAATATCCCTCAGCCATGAAATCAATGTCATAAGACCAGTAGCAGCAAAATGGGTGGATTCAGGTACGATGATTCTAAGTGAAATAAGTCACACAGAAAAAGAAACTTATCATAAGATATCACTTATGGAGATCCTGTAAACATGGCTACACTTGAACTGAGTTAGGAAAGAGAACATTGTCTCACATTTAGAAAACACTCTTATGCCTGCTTAATGGGGAAGGAGGGGTGGGGTGATGCATAAAACCAGAGTTTGATATAAGCACAGGTACCGTTCCAAAAACCAACTATGGAATAGACAAGACCTACACCTTCCTCAGTGAAAGGGACTCAAAACCCCATATTTCCCGCAGAGGAATATATCTGGCTAGTAATAATCTTAAAACCTATGTATTGATATGTCTCCGTAAGGGAATCAAGTGTGTCTAGACTGGCATAAACATGGCAGCGAGAATCAGCTCAAACCCACTATAAAAAGGAATTTCAAAAACAAAACAAAAAAACTGGGAAATTCTTTACAATTCCTTCAGGGTCTCGGATGAAACCTGGAATGACCCTATCTACAATGACAGCTGGATGTGGCATAAGGCTGGACACTTGGGACTGAGAGGATTGGTGAGATTGGGTGAGCAAATGCAGACCCTTTAAAGCAATAATGCCTGGCAACCATTCCATGGGTCCCATCTCTCCAGGTTGAAGGGAATATTACTACAGCTTTAACATGTACGGGAAACATAGAGAACGGACACACTGTGAATACCAAAGGTTTCTAAAACTCAACGAATAGTCCCTCTCCTGGTTCTCCGCTTTGACTTTACATCTGCTTTACTATCAACCTCCCAACTTGGAGAGACAGCCCCTTTAACCTCCTGGTTCGCACAGGTTGCCAATTTGGCAGAGGATGAAAGGGAATAGGGAGAACCAATGAGAGAGTAGATGTTAGGCATTTGGACGGGCACATATCACTGTAATTTCCCGGCAGGAAGAAGAATTAACCAAAGACTCAGCCACCCACCGGGAACCAGTATAGGTCCTGAACCAAAATTTTGGACTTGCAGTCAGCTCACCAAAAACGAGTTGAAAAATGGAGCTGAGGGGCACAGCAATTCACAAACTGGCCGAGTAATAAAGGACAACTATCGTCCAAAAATCTCTTGAGGGAAGGCAACGAGGCGGACTTGAAAGCGAGGCAGAATAGCAGGAAACAGATTTCAAGAGGTACGTTGGAATCGCCTCTAAAGCACAGGAAGAGGGGCACAACTTCGACAATGACGCACTTGGCCAAAAAGGGCGTATGCGTTTTGTGCTGAATATATTCAGGAGAAAACGCATACGCCCTTTTTGTCCAAGCAAGCAAGCGGGCAATGCAAATCTGCACTACAAAGAAGTATCACTTCCCAACGGTCAAAAGGGACATCCACAAAATGTGTAAATACCAGAAAGGCAAGACAGGCCCTGGAGAACAGGGAGCCTTGTTATGCTGATGGGCGGGATGTAAATTGCCAACTGCCTCTCTGGAGGAGTGCATTGTGTTCCCTAAAACAAGTAAACAACAGAGATACAGAGCCAAGGACACTTCCAGTCTAGGGAATATACCTTGGGAAAACTGAAAATCAATAAGACAGAGCCACCCCAAAATTTAGGGCTGCACTGCTTACAAGGACCTCAACTTGGGTACACCTTAAATATCCCAGGAAATATAAAAACGGTTCAAAAAATTGTGGTACTTACGTACGATGGAATATCCCTCAGCCATGAAATCAATGTCATAAGACCAGTAGCAGCAAAATGGGTGGATTCAGGTACGATGATTCTAAGTGAAATAAGTCACACAGAAAAAGAAACTTATCATAAGATATCACTTATGGAGATCCTGTAAACATGGCTACACTTGAACTGAGTTAGGAAAGAGAACAGTGTCTCACATTTAGAAAACAGTCTTATGCCTGCTTAAGGGGGAAGGAGAGGTGGGGTGATGCATAAAACCAGAGTTTGATAAAAGCACAGGTACCGTTCGAAAAACCAACTATGGAATAGACAAGACCTACACCTTCCTCAGTGAAAGGGACTCAAAACCCCATATTTCCCGCAGAGGAATATATCTGACTAGTAAGAATCTTAAAACCTATGTATTGATATGTCTCCGTAAGGGAATCAAGTGTGTCTAGACTGGCATAAACATGGCAGCGAGAATCAGCTCAAACCCACTATAAAAAGGAATTTCAAAAACAAAACAAAAAAACTGGGAAATTCTTTACAATTCCTTCAGGGTCTCTGATGAAACCTGGAATGACCCTATCTACAACGACAGCTGGATGTGGCATAAGAAGGGACACTTGGGACTGAGAGGATTGGTGAGATTGGGTGAGCAAATGCAGACCCTTTAAAGCAATAATGCCTGGCACCCATTCCATTTGTCCCAACTCTCCAGGTTGAAGGGAATATTACTACAGTTATAACATGTACGGGAAACCTAGAGAACGGACACACTGTGAATACGAAAGCTTTCTAAAACTCAACGAATAGTCCCTCTCCTGGTGCTCGGGTTTGACTTTCCATCTGCTTTACTATCAATCTCCCAACTTGGAGAGACAGCCCCTTTAACCTCCTGGTTCACACAGGTTTCCAATTTGGCAGAGGATGAAAGGGAAGAGGGAGAACCAATGAGAGAATAGCTGTTAGGCATTTGGACGGGCACATATCACTCTAACTTACCGGCAGGAAGAAGAATTAACCAAAGTCTCAGCCCCCCACTGGGAACCAGCATAGGTCCTGAACCAAAATTTTGGACTTGCGGTCAGCTCACCAAAAACGAGTTGAAAAATGGAGCTGAGGGGCACAGCAATTCACAAGCTGGCCGAGTAATAAAGGACAACTATCGTCCAAAAATGTGTTGAGGGAAGGCAACGAGGCGGACTTGAAAGCGAGGCAGAATAGCAGGAAACAGATTTCAAGAGGTACGTTGGAATCCCCTTTAAAGCACAGGAAGAGGGGAACAACTTCGACAATGATGCACTTGGCCAAAAAGGGCGTATGCGTTTCCTCCTGAATATATTCAGGAGAAAACGCATACGCCCTTTTTGTCCAAGCAAGCAAGCGGGCAATGCAAATCTGCACTACAAAGAAGTATCACTTCCCACTGATCAAAAGGGATATCCACAAAATGTGTAAAAACCAGAAAGGCAAGACAGGCCCTGGAGAACAGGGAACCTTGTTATGCTGATGGGCAGGATGTAAATTGCCAACTGCTTCTCTGGAGGAGTGCATTGTGTTCCCTACAACAAGTAAACAACAGAGCTACAGAGCCAAGGGCACTTCCAGTCTAGGGAATATACCTTGGGAAAACTGAAAATCAATAAGACAGTGCCATCCCAAAATTTAGGGCTGCACTGCTTACAAGGACCTCAACTTGGATACACCTTAAGTTTCCCAGGAAATATAAAAATGGTTCAAAAAATTGTGGTACTTACATACGATGGAATATCCCTCAGCCATGAAATCAATGTCATAAGACCAGTAGTAGCAAAATGGGAGGATTCAGGTACGATGATTCTAAGTGAAATAAGTCACACAGAAAAAGAAACTTATCATAAGATATCACTTATGAAGATCCTATAAACATGGCTACACTTGAACTGAGTTAGGAAAGAGAACAGTGTCTCATATTTAGAAAACACTCTTATGCCTGCTTAAGGGGGAAGGAGAGGTGGGGTGATGCATAAAACCAGAGTTTGATATAAGCACAGGTACCGTTCCAAAAACCAACTATGGAATAGACAAGAGCTACTCCTTCCTCAGTGAAAGGGACTCAAAACACCATATTTACCCCAGAGGAATATATCTGACTAGTAAGCATCTTAAAACCTATGTATTGATATGTCTCCATAAGGGAATCAAGTGTGTCTGGACTGGCATAAACATGGCAGCGGGAATCAGCTCAAGCCCACTATAAAAAGGAATTTCAAAAACAAAACAAAAAAAACTGGGAAATTCTTTACAATTCCTTCAGGGTCTTTGATGAAACCTGGAATGACCCTATCTGCAACGACAGCTGGATGTGGCATAAGGAGGGACACTTGGGACTGAGACGATTGGTGAGATTGGTTGAGCACATGCAGACCCTTTAAAGCACAAATGCCTGGCACCCATGCCATCGGTCCCAACTCTCCAGGTTGAAGGGAATATTACTACAGCTATAACATATACGGGAAACCTAGAGAACGGACACAGTGTGAATACGAAAGGTTTCTAAAACTCAACGAATAGTCCCTCTCCTGGTGCTCCCGTTTGACTTTCCATCTGCTTTACTATCAACCTCCCAACTTGGAGAGAGAGCCTCTTTAACCTCCTGGTTCGCACAGGTTGCCAATTTGGCAGAGGATGAAAGGGAAGAGGGAGAACCAATGAAAGAGTAGCTGTTAGGCATTTGGACGGGCACATATCACTGTAATTTCCGGCAGGAAGAATTAACCAAAGTCTCAGCCACCCACCGGGAACCAGTATAGGTCCTGAACCAAAATTTTGGACTTGCGGTCAGCTCACCAAAAACGAGTTGAAAAATGGAGCTCAGGGGCACAGCAATTCACAAACTGGCCGAGTAATAAAGGACAACTATCGTCCAAAAATCTGTTGAGGGAAGGCAACGAGGCGGACTTGAAAGCGAGGCAGAATAGCAGGAAACAGATTTCAAGAGGTACGTTGGAATCGCCTTTAAAGCACAGGAAGAGGGGCACAACTTCGACAATGATGCACTTGGCCAAAAAGGGCGTATGCGTTTTCTACTGAATATATTCAGGAGAAAACGCATACGCCCTTTTTGGCCAAGCAAGCAAGCGGGCAATGCAAATCTGCACTACAAAGAAGTATCACTTCCCACCGGTCAAAAGGGACATCCACAAAATGTGTAAAAACCAGAAAGGCAAGACAGGCCCTGGAGAACAGGGAGCCTTGTTATGCTGATGGGCGGGATGTAAATTGCCAACTGCCGCTCTGGAGGAGTACATTGTGTTCCCTGAAACAAGTAAAGAACAGAGCTACAGAGCCAAGGGCAATTCCAGTCTAGGGAATATACCTTGGGAAAACTGAAAATCAATAAGACAGAGCCACCCCAAAATTTAGGGCTGCACTGCTTACAAGCACCTCAACTTGGGTACAACTTAAATATCCCAGGAAATATAAAAATGGTTCAAAAAATTGTGGTAATTACGTACGATGGAATATCCCTCAGCCATGAAATCAATGTCATAAGACCAGTAGCAGCAAAATGGGTGGATTCAGGTACGATGATTCTAAGTGAAATAAGTCACACAGAAAAAGAAACTTATCATAAGATATCTCTTATGAAGATCTTGTAAACATGGCTACACTTGAACTGAGTTAGGAAAGAGAACAGTGTCTCACATTTAGAAAACACTCTTATGCCTGCTTAAGGGGGAAGGAGAGGTGGGGTGATGCATAAAACCAGACTTTGATATAAGCACAGGTACCGTTCCAAAAACCAACTATGGAATACACAAGACCTACACCTTCCTCAGTGAAAGGGACTCAAAACCCCATATTTCCCGCAGAGGAATATATCTGACTAGTAAGGATCTTAAAACCTATGTATTGATATGTCTCCGTAAGGGAATCAAGTGTGTCTAAACTGGCATAAACATGGCAGCGGGAATCAGCTCAAACCCACTATAAAAAGGAATTTCAAAAACAAAACAAAGAAACTGGGAAATTCTTTACAACTCCTTCAGGGTCTCTGATGAAACCTGGAATGACCCTATCTACAATGACAGCTGGATGTGGCATAAGGAGGGACACTTGGGACTGAGACGATCGGTGAAATTGGGTGAGCAAATGCAGACCCTTTAAAGCACAAAGGCCTGGCACCCATTCCATGCGTCACAACTCTCCAGGTTGAAGGGAATATTACTACAGCTATAACATGTAAGGGAAACCTAGAGAACGGACACACTATGAATACGAAAGGTTTCTAAAACTCAACGAATAGTCCCTCACCTGGTGCTCCGGTTTGACTTTCCATCTGCTTTACTATCAACCTCCCAACTTGGAGAGACAGCCCCTTTAACATCCTGGTTCGCACAGGTTGCCAATTTGGCAGAGGATGAAAGGGAAGAGGGAGAACCAATGAGAGAGTAGCTGTTAGGCACTTGGACAGGCACATATCACTGTAATTTCCCAGCAGGAAGAAGAATTATCCAAAGTCTCAGCCCCCCACCGGGAACCAGCATAGGTCCTGAATCAAAATTTTGGACTTGCGGTCAGCTCACCAAAAACGAGTTGAAAAATGGAGCTCAGGGGCACAGCAATTCACAAACTGGCCGAGTAATAAAGGACAACTATCGTCCAAAAATCTCTTGAGGGAAGGCAACGAGGCGGACTTGAATGCGAGGCAGAATAGCAGGAAGCAGATTTCAAGAGGTACGTTGGAATCGCCTTTAAAGCACAGGAAGTGGGGCACAACTTCGACAATGATGCACTTGGCCAAAAAGGGCGTATGCGTTTTCTCCTGAATATATTCAGGAGAAAACGCATACGCCCTTTTTGTCCAAGCAAGCAAGCGGGCAATGCAAATCTGCACTACAAAGAAGTATCACTTCCCACCGGTCAAAAGGGACATCCACAAAATGTGTAAAAACCAGAAAGGCAAGACAGGCCCTGGAGAACAAGGAGCCTTGTTATGCTGATGGGCGGGATGTAAATTGCCAACTGCCTCTCTGGAGGAGTACATTGTGTTCCCTAAAACAAGTAAAGAACAGAGCTACAGAGCCAAGGGCACTTCCAGTCTAGGGAATAAACCTTGGGAAAACTGAAAATCAATAAGACAGAGCCACCCCAAAATTTAGGGCTGCAATGCTTACAAGGACCTCAACTTGTGTACACCTTAAATATCCCAGGAAATATAAAAATGGTTCAAAAAATTGTGGTACTTACGTACGATGGAATATCCCTCAGCCATGAAATCAATGTCATAAGACCAGTAGCAGCAAAATGGGTGGATTCAGGTACGATGATTCTAAGTGAAATAAGTCACACAGAAAAAGAAACTTATCATAAGATATCACTTATGAAGATCCTGTAAACATGGCTACACTTGAACTGAGTTAGGAAAGAGAACAGTGTCTCACATTTAGAAAACACTCTTATGCCTGCTTAAGGGGGAAGGAGAGGTGGTGTGATGCACAAAACCAGAGTTTGATATAAGCACAGGTACCGTTCCAAAAACCAACTATGGAATAGACAAGACCTACACCATCCTCAGTGAAAGGGACTCAAAACCCCATATTTCCCGCAGAGGAATATATCTGACTAGTAAGAATCTTAAAACCTATGGATTGATATGTCTCCGTAAGGGAATCAAGTGTGTCTAGACTGGCATAAACATGGCAGCGAGAATCAGCTCAAACCCACTATAAAAAGGAATTTCAAAAACAAAACAAAAAAACTGGGAAATTCTTTACAATTCCTTCAGGGTCTCTGATGAAACCTGGAATGACCCTATCTACAATGACAGCTGGATGTGGCATAAGGAGGGACACTTGGGACTGAGAGGATTGGTGAGATTGGGTGAGCAAATGCAGAACCATTAAAGCACAAATGCCTGGCACCCATTCCATGGGTCCCAACTCTCCAGGTGGAAGGGAATATTACTACAGCTATAACATGTATGGGAAACCTAGAGAACGGACACACTGTGAATACGAAAGGTTTCTAAAACTCAACGAATAGTCCCTCTCCTGGTGCTCCAGTTTGACTTTTCATCTGCTTTACTATCAACCTCCCAACTTGGAGAGACAACCCCTCTAAGCTCCTGGTTCGCACAGGTTTCCAATTTGGCAGAGGATGAAAGGGAAGAGGGAGAACCAATGAGAGAGTAGCTGTTAGGCATTTGGACGGGCACATATCACTGTAATTTCCCGGCAGGAAGAAGAATTAACCAAAGTCTCAACCCCCACCGGGAACCAGCAGAGGTCCTGAACCAAAATGTTGGACTTGCGGTCAGCTCACCAAAAACGAGTTGAAAAATGGAGCTCAGGGGCACAGCAATTCACAAACTTTCCGAGTAATAAAGGACAACTATCGTCCAAAAATCTGTTGAGGGAAGGCAACGAGTCAGACTTGAGAGCGAGGCAGAATAGCAGGAAACAGATTTCAAGAGGTACGTTGGAATCGCCTTTAAAGCACAGGAAGAGGGGCACAACTTCGACAATGATGCACTTGGCCAAAAAGGGCGTATGCGTTTTCACCTGAATATATTCAGGAGAAAATGCATACGCCCTTTTTGGCCAAGCAAGCATGCGGGCAATGCAAATCTGCACTACAAAGAAGTATCACTTCCCATCGGTCAAAAGGGACATCCACAAAATGTGTAAAAACCAGAAAGGCAAGACAGGCACTGGAGAACAAGCAGCCTTGTTATGCTGATGGGCGGGATATAAATTGCCAACTGCCTCTCTGGAGGAGTACATTGTGTTCTCTAAAACAAGTAAAGAACAGAGCTACAGAGCGAAGGGCACTTCCAGTCTAGGGAATATACCTTGGGAAAACTGAAAATCAATAAGACAGAGCCACCCCAAAATTTAGGGCTGCAATGCTTACAAGGACCTCAACTTGGGTACACCTTAAATATCCCAGGAAATATAAAAATGGTTCAAAAAATTGTGGTACTTATGTACGATGGAATATCCCTCAGCCATGAAATCAATGTCATAAGACCAGTAGCAGCAAAATGGGTGGATTCAGGTACGATGATTCTAAGTGAAATAAGTCACACAGAAAAAGAAACTTATCATAAGATATCACTTATGAAGATCCTGTAAACATGGCTACACTTGAATTGAGTTAGGAAAGAGAACAGTGTCTCACATTTAGAAAACACTCTTATGCCTGCTTAAGGGGGAAGGAGAGGTGGGGTGATGCATAAAACCAGAGTTTGATATAAGCACAGGTACCGTACCAAAAACCAACTATGGAATAGACAAGACCTACACCTTCCTCAGTGAAAGGGACTCAAAACCCCATATTTCCCACAGAGGAATATATCTGACTAGTAAGAATCTTAAAACCTATGTATTGATATGTCTCCGTAAGGGAATCAAGTGTTTCTACACTGGCATAAACATGGCAGCGAGAATCAGCTCAAACCCACTATAAAAAGGAATTTCAAAAACAAAACAAAAAAACTGGGAAATTCTTTACAATTCCTTCAGGGTCTCTGATGAAACCTGGAATGACCCTATCTACAATGACAGCTGGATGTGGCATAAGGAGGGACACTTGGGACTGAGACGATTGGTGAGATTGGGTGAGCAAATGCAGACCCTTTAAAGCACAAATGCCTGGCAGCCATTCCATGGGTCCCAACTCTCCAGGTTGAAGGGAATATTACTACAGCGATAACATGTATGGGAATCCTAAAGAACGGACACACTGTGAATACGAAAGGTTTCTAAAACTCAACGAATAGTCCCTCTCCTGGTGCTCCGATTTGACTTTCCATCTGCTTTACTATCAACCTCCCAACTTGGAGAGACAGCCCCTTTAACCTCCTGGTTCGCACAGGTTTCCAATTTGGCAGAGGTTGAAAGGGAAGAGGGAGAACCAATGAGAGAGTAGCTGTTAGGCACTTGGACGGGCACATATCACTATAATTTCCCGGCAGGAAGAAGAATTATCCAAAGTCTCAGCCCCCCACCGGGAACCAGCATAGGTCCTGAACCAAAATTTTTGACTTGCGGTCAGCTCACCAAAAATGAGTTGAAAAATGGAGCTCAGGGACACAGCAATTCACAAACTGGCCGAGTAATAAAGGACAACTATCGTCCAAAAATCTGTTGAGGGAAGGCAACGAGGCGGACTTGAAAGCGAGGCAGAATAGCAGGAAACAGATTTCAAGAGTTACGTTGGAATCGCCTTTAAAGCACAGGAAGAGGGGCACAACTTGGACAATGATGCACTTGGCCAAAAAGGGTGTACGCGTTTTCTCCTGAATATATTCAGGAGAAAACGCGTACGCCCTTTTTGGCCAAGCAAGCAAGCGGGCAATGCAAATCTGCACTACAAAGAAGTATCACTTCCCACCGGTCAAAAGGGACATCCACAAAATGTGTAAAAACCAGAAAGGCAAGACAGGCCCTGGAGAACAGGGAGCCTTGTTATGCTGATGGGCGGGATGTAAATTGCCAACTGCCTCTCTGGAGGAGTACATTGTGTGCCCTAAAACAAGTAAAGAACAGAGCTACAGAGCCAAGGGCACTTCCAGTCTAGGGAATATACCTTGGGAAAACTGAAAATCAATAAGACAGATCCACCCCAAAATTTAGGGCTGCACTGCTTACAAGGACCTCAACTTGGGTACACCTTAAATATCCCAGGAAATATAAAAATGGTTCAAAAAATTGTGGTACTTACGTACGATGGAATATCCCTCAGCCATGAAATCAATGTCATAAGACCAGTAGCAGCAAAATGGGTGGATTCAGGTACGATGATTCTAAGTGAAATAAGTCACACAGAAAAAGAAACTTATCATAAGATATCACTTATGAAGATCCTGTAAACATGGCTACACTTGAACTGAGTTAGGAAAGAGAACAGTGTCTCACATTTAGAAAACACTCTTATGCCTGCTTAAGGG
Organism: Hyperoodon ampullatus; assembly: GCF_949752795.1. Classification (NCBI taxonomy): domain Eukaryota; kingdom Metazoa; phylum Chordata; class Mammalia; order Artiodactyla; family Ziphiidae; genus Hyperoodon; species Hyperoodon ampullatus. The sequence continues at coordinate 615,487 of NW_027641003.1, read as the reverse complement.
GGAAGGAGAGGTGGTGTGATGCACAAAACCAGAGTTTGATATAAGCACAGGTACCGTTCCAAAAACCAACTATGGAATAGACAAGACCTACACCTTCCTCAGTGAAAGGGACTCAAAACCCCATATTTCCCACAGAGGAATATATCTGACTAGTAAGAATCTTAAAACCTATGTATTGATATGTCTCCGTAAGGGAATCAAGTGTGTCTAGACTGGCATAAACATGGCAGCGAGAATCAGCTCAAACCCACTATAAAAAGGAATTTCAAAAACAAAACAAAAAAACTGGGAAATTCTTTACAATTCCTTCAGGGTCTCTGATGAAACCTGGAATGACCCTATCTACAATGACAGCTGGATGTGGCATATGGAGGGACACTTGGGACTGAGACGATTGGTGAGATTGGGTGAGCAAATGCAGACCCTTTAAAGCACAAATGCCTGGCAGCCATTCCATGGGTCCCAACTCTCCAGGTTGAAGGGAATATTACTACAGCTATAACATGTACGGGAAACCTAGAGAACGGACACACTGTGAATACGAAAGGTTTCTAAAACTCAACGAATAGTCCCTCTCCTGGTGCTCAGGTTTGACTTTCCATCTGCTTTACTATCAACCTCGCAACTTGGAGAGACAGCCCCTTTAACCTCCTGGTTCGCACAGGTTGCCAATTTGGCAGAGGATGAAAGGGAAGAGGGAGAACCAATGAGAGAGTAGCTGTTAGGCATTTGGACGGGCACATATCACTGTAATTTCCTGGCAGGAAGAAGAATTAACCAAAGTCTCAGCCCCCCACCGGGAACCAGCATAGGTCCTGAACCAAAATGTTGGACTTTCGGTCAGCTCACCAAAAACGAGTTGAAAAATGGAGCTTAGGGGCACAGCAATTCACAAACTGGCAGAGTAATAAAGGACAACTATCGTCCAAAAATCTGTTGAGGGAAGGCAACGAGGCGGACTTGAGAGCGATGCAGAATAGCAGAAAACAGATTTCAAGAGGTACGTTGGAATCGCCTTTAAAGCACAGGAAGAGGGGCACAACTTCGACAATGATGCACTTGGCCAAAAAGGGCATATGCGTTTTCTCCTGAATATATTCAGGAGAAAACGCATACGCCCTTTTTGGCCAAGCAAGCAAGCGGGCAATGCAAATCTGCACTACCAAGAAGTATCACTTCCCACCGGTCAAAAGGGACATCCACAAAATGTGTAAAAACCAGAAATGCAAGACAGGCCCTGGAGAACAGGTAGCCTTGTTATGCTGATGGGCGGGATGTAAATTGCCAACTGCCTCTCTGGAGGAGTGTATTGTGTTCCCTAAAACAAGTAAACAACAGAGCTACAGAGCCAAGGGCACTTCCAGTCTAGGGAATATACCTTGGGAAAACTGAAAATCAATAAGACAGAGCCACCCCAAAATTTAGGGCTGCACTGCTTACAAGGACCTCAACTTGGGTACACCTTAAATATCCCAGGAAATATAAAAATGGTTCAAAAAATTGTGGTACTTACGTACGATGGAATATCCCTCAGCCATGAAATCAATGTCATAAGACCAGTAGCAGCAAAATGGGTAGATTCAGGTACGATGATTCAAAGTGAAATAAGTCACACAGAAAAAGAAACTTATCATAAGATATCACTTATGAAGATCCTGTAAACATGGCTACACTTGAACTGAGTTAGGAAAGAGAACAGTGTCTCACATTTAGAAAACACTCTTATGCCTGCTTAATGGGGAAGGTGAGGTGGATGATGCATAAAACAAGAGTTTGATATAAGCACAGGTACCGTTCCAAAAACCAACTATGGAATAGACAAGACCTACACCTTCCTCAGTGAAAGGGACTCAAAACCCCATATTTCCCGCAGAGGAATATATCTGACTAGTAAGAATCTTAAAACCTATGTATTGATATGTCTCCGTAAGGGAATCAAGTGTGTCTAGACTGGCATAAACTTGGCAGCGAGAATCAGCTCAAACCCACTATAAAAAGGAATTTAAAAACAAAACAAAAAAACTGGGAAATTCTTTACAATTCCTTCAGCGTGTCTGATGAAACTTAGAATGACCTTATCTACAACGACAGCTGGATGTGGCATAAGGGTGGACACTTGGGACTGAGAGGATTGGTGAGATTGGGTGAGCAATTGCAGACCCTTTAAAGCAATAATGCATGGCACCCATTCCATGGGTCCCAACTCTCCAGGTTGAAGGGAATATTACTACAGTTATAACATGTACCGGAATCCTAGAGAACGGACACACTGCAAATACGAAAGGTTTCTAAAACTCAACGAATAGTCCCTCTCCTGCTGCTCCGGTTTGACTTTCCATCTGCTTTACTATCAACCTCCCAACTTGGAGAGACAGCCCCTTTAACCTCCTGATTCGCACAGGTTGCCAATTTGGCAGAGGATGAAAGGGAAGAGGGAGAACCAATGAGAGAGTAGCTTTTAGGCATTTGGACGGGACATATCACTGTAATTTCCTGGCAGGAAGAAGAATTAACCAAAGTCTCAGCCCCCACCTGGAACCAGCATAGGCCCTGAACCAAAATGTTGGACTTGCGGTCAGCTCACCAAACACGAGTTGAAAAATGGAGCTCAGGGGCACAGCAATTCACAAACTGGCCGAGTAATAAAGGACAACTATCGTCCAAAAATCTGTTGAGGGAAGGCAACGAGGCGGACTTGAAAGCGAGGCAGAATAGCAGGAAACAGATTTCAAAAGGTACGTTGGAATCGCCTTTAAAGCACAGGAAGAGGGGCACAACTTCTACAATGATGCACTTGGCCATAAAGGGCGTATGCGTTTTCTCCTGAATATATTCAGGAGAAAACACATACGCCCTTTTTGGCCAAGCAAGCAAGTGGGCAACGCAAATCTGCACTACAAAGAAGTATCACTTCCCACCGGTCAAAAGGGACATCCACAAAATGTGTAAAAACCAGAAAGGCAAGACAGGCCCTGGAGAACATGGAGCCTTGTTATGCTGATGGGCGGGATGTAAATTGCCAACTGCCTCTCTGGAGGAGTACATTGTGTTCCCTAAAACAAGTAAAGAACATCGTTACAGAGCCAAGGGCACTTCCAGTCTAGGGAATATACCTTGGGAAAATTGAAAATCAATAAGACAGAGCCACCCGAAAATTTAGGGCTGCACTGCTTACAAAGACCTCAACTTGGGTACACCTTAAATATCCCAGGAAATATAAAAACGGTTCAAAAAATTGTGGTACTTACGTACGATGGAATATCCCTCAGCCATGAGATCAATGTCATAAGACCAGTAGCAGCAAAATGGGTGGATTCAGGTACGATGATTCTAAGAGAAATAAGTCACAGAGAAAAAGAAACTTATCATAAGATATCACTTATGAAGATCCAGTAAACATGGCTACACTTGAACTGAGTTAGGAAAGAGAACAGTGTCTCACATTTAGAAAACACTCTTATGCCTACGTAAGGGGGGAGGAGAGGTGGGGTGATGCATAAAACCAGAGGTTGATATAAGCACAGGTACCGTTCCAAAAACCAACTATGGAATAGACAAGACCTACACCTTCCTCAGTGAAAGGGACACAAAACCCCATATTTCCCGCAGAGGAATATATCTGACTAGTAAGAATCTTAAAACCTATGTATTGATATGTCTCTGTAAGGGAATCAAGTGTGTCTAGACTGGCATAAACATGGCAGCGAGAATCAGCTGAAACCCACTATAAAAAGGAAATTCAAAAACAAAACAAAAAAACTGGGAAATTCTTTACAATTCCTTTAGGGTCTCTGATGAAACCTGGAATGACCCTATCTACAATGACAGCTGGATGTGGCATAACGAGGGACACTTGGTACTGAGACGATTGGTGAGATTGGGTGAGCAAATGCAGACCCCTTAAAGCACAAATGCCTGACACCCATTCCATGGGTCCCAACTCTCCAGGTTGAAGGGAATATTACTACAGCTATAACATGTACGGGAAACCTAGAGAACGGACACACTGTGAATACGAAAGGTTTCTAAAACTCAACGAATAGTCCCTCTCCTGGTGCTCCGGTTTGACTTTCCATCTGCTTTACTATCAACCAACCAACTTGGAGAGACAGCCCCTTTAACCTGCTGGTTCGCTCAGGTTGCCATATTGGCAGAGGATGAAAGGGAAAAGGGAAAACCAATGAGAGAGTAGCTGTTAGGCATTTGAACGGGCACATATCACTGTAATTTCCCGGCAGGAAGAAGAATTAACCAAAGTCTCAGCCACCCACCGGGAACCAGCATAGGTCCTGAACCAACATTTTGGACTTGCGGTCAGCTCACCAAAAACGAGTTGAAAATTGGAGCTCAGGGGCACAGCAATTCACAAACTGGCCGAGTAATAAAGGACAACTATCGTCCAAAAATCTGTTGAGGGAAGGCAACGAGGCGGACTTGAAAGCGAGGCAGAATAGCAGGAAACAGATTTCAAGAGGTACGTTGGAATCGCCTTTAAAGCACAGGAAGAGGGGCACAACTTCGACAATGATGCACTTCGCCATAAAGGGCGTATGCGTTTTCTCCTGAATATATTCAGGAGAAAACGCATACGCCCTTTTTGGCCAAGCAGCAAGTGGGCAATGCAAATCTGCACTACAAAGAAGTATCACTTCCCACCGGTCAAAAGGGACATCCACAAAATGTGTAAAAACCAGAAAGGCAAGACAGGCCCTGGAGAACAGGGAGCCTTGTTATGCTGATGGGCGGGATGTAAATTGCCAACTGCCTTTCTGGAGGAGTACATTGTGTTCCCTAAAACAAGTAAAGAACAGAGTTACAGAGCCAAGGGCACTTCCAGTCTAGGGAATATACCTTGGGAAAACTGAAAATCAATAAGACAGAGCCACCCCAAAATATAGGGCTGCACTGCTTACAAGGACCTCAACTTGGGTACACCTTAAATATCCCAGGAAATATAAAAATGGTTCAAAAAATTGTGGTACTTACGTACGATGGAATATCCCTCAGCCATGAAATCAATGTCATAAGACCAGTAGCAGCAAAATGGGTGGATTCAGGTACGATGATTCTAAGTGAAATAAGTCTCACAGAAAAAGAAACTTATCATAAGATATCACTTATGAAGATCCTGTAAACATGGCTACACTTGAACTGAGTTAGGAAAGAGAACAGTGTCTCACATTTAGAAAAAACTCTTATGCCTGCTTAAGGGGGAAGGAGAGGTGGGGTGATGCATAAAACCAGAGTTTGATATAAGCACAGGTACCGTTCCAAAAACCAACTATGGAATAGACAAGACCTACACCTTCCGCAGGGAAAGGGACTCAAAACCACATATTTCCCGCAGAGGAATATATCTGACTAGTAAGAATCATAAAACCTATGTATTGATATGTCTCCGTAAGGGAATCAAGTGTGTCTAGACTGGCATAAACATGGCAGCGAGAATCAGCTCAAACCCACTATAAAATGGAATTTCAAAAACAAAACAAAAAAACTGGGAAAATCTTTACAATTCATTCAGGGTCTCTGATGAAACCTGGAATGACCCTATCTACAATGACAGCTGGATGTGGCATAAGGAGGGACACTTGGGACTGAGACGATTGGTGAGGTTGGGTGAGCAAATGCAGACCCTTTAAAGCACAAATACCTGGCACCCATTCCATGGGTCCCAACTCTCCAGGTTGAAGGGAATATTACTACAGCTATAACATGTACCGGAAACCTAGAGAACGGACACACTGTGAATACGAAAGGTTTCTAAAAGTCAACGTATAGTCCCTCTCCTGGTGCTCCGGTTTGACTTTCCATCTGCTTTACTATCAACCTCCCAACTTGTAGAGACAGCCCCTTTAACCTCCTGGTTCGCACAGGTTGCCAATTTGGCAGAGGATATAAGGGAATAGGGAGAACCAATGAGAGAGTAGCTGTTAGGCATTTGGACGGGCACATATCACTGTAATTTCCCGGCAGGAAGAAGAATTAACCAAAGTCTCAGCCCCCCTCCGGGAACCAGTATAGGTCCTGAACCAAAATTTTGGACTTGCGGTCAGCTCACCTAAAACGAGTTGAAAAATGGAGCTCAGGGGCACAGCAATTCACAAACTGGCCGAGTAATAAAGGACAACTATCGTCCAAATATCTGTTGAGGGAAGGCAACGAGGCGGACTTGAAAGCGAGGCAGAATAGCAGGAAACAGATTTCAAGAGGTACGTTGGAATCGCCTTTAAAGCACAGGAAGAGGGGCACAACTTCGACAATGATGCACTTGGCTAAAAGGGGCGTATGCGTTTTCTCCTGAATATATTCAGGAGAAAACGCATACGCCCTTTTGGCCAAGCAAGCAAGCGGGCAATGCAAATCTGCACTACAAAGAAGTATCACTTCCCACCAGTCAAAAGGGACATCCACAAAATGTGTAAAAACCAGAAAGGCAAGACAGGCCCTGGAGAACAGGGTGCCTTGTTATGCTGATGGGCGGGATGTAAATTGCCAATGCCTCTCTGGAGGAGTGCATTGTGTTCCCTAAAACAAGTAAACAACAGAGCTACAGAGCCAAGGGCACTTCCAGTCTAGGGAATATACGTTGGGAAAACTGAAAATCAATAAGACAGAGCCACCCCAAAATTTAGGGCTGCACTGCTTACAAGGACCTCAACTTGGGTACACCTTAAATATCCCAGGAAATATAAAAATGGTTCAAAAAATTGTGGTACTTACGTACGATGGAATATCCCTCAGCCATGAAATCAATGTCATAAGACCAGTAGCAGCAAATGGGTGGATTCAGGTACGATGATTCTAAGTGAAATAAGTCACACAGAATAAGAAACTTATCATAAGATATCACTTATGAAGATCCTGTAAACATGGCTACACTTGAACTGAGTTAGGAAAGAGAACAGTGTCTCACATTTAGAAAACACTCTTATGCCTGCTTAAGGGGGAAGGAGAGGTGGGGTGATGCATAAAACCAGAGTTTGATATAAGCACAGGTACCGTTCCAAAAACCAACTATGGAATAGACAAGACCTACACCTTCCTCAGTGAAAGGGACTCAAAACCCCATATTTCCCGCAGAGGAATATATCTGACTAGTAAGAATCTTAAAACCTATGTATTGATATGTCTCCGTAAGGGAATCAAGTGTGTCTAGACTGGGATAAATATGGCAGCGAGAATCAGCTCAAACCCACTATAAAAAGGAATTTCAAAAATAAAACAAAAAAACTGGGAAATTCTTTACAATTCCTTCAGGGTCTCTGATGAAACCTGAAATGACCCTATCTACAATGACAGCTGGATGTGGCATAAGGCTGGACTCTTGGGACTGAGAGGATTGGTGAGATTGGGTGAGCAAATGCAGACCCTTTAAAGCAATAATGCATGGCACACATTCCATGGGTCCCAACTCTCCAGGTTGAAGGGAATATTACTACAGATATAACATGTACGGGAATCCTAGAGAACGGACACACTGTGAATACGAAAGGTTTCTAAAACTGAACGAATAATCCCTCTCCTGGTGCTCCGGTTTGACTTTCCATCTGCTTTATTATCAACCTCCCAACTTGGAGAGACAGCCCCTTTAACCTCCTGGTTCGCACAGGTTGCCAATTTGGCAGAGGATGAAAGGGAAGAGGGAGAACCAATGAGAGAGTAGCTGTTAGGCATTTGGACGGGCACATATCACTGTAATTTCCCGGCAGGAAGAAGAATTAACCAAAGTCTCAGCCACCCACCGGGAATCAGTATAGATCCTGAACCAAAATTTTGGACTTGCGGTCAGCTCACCAAAAACGAGTTGAAAAATGGAGCTCAGGGGCACAGCAATTCACAAACTGGCCGAGTAATAAAGGACAACTATCGTCCAAAAATCTGTTGAGGGAAGGCAACGAGGCGGACTTGAAAGCGAGGCAAAATAGCAGGAAACAGATTTCAAGAGGTACGTTGGAATCGCCTTTAAAGCACAGGAAGAGGGGCACAACTTCAACAATGATGCACTTGGCCAAAAAGGGCGTATGCGTTTTCTCCTGAATATATTCAGGAGAAAACGCATACGCCCTTTTTGGCCAAGCAAGCAAGCGGGCAATGCAATTCTGCACTACAAAGAAGTATCACTTCCCACCGGTCAAAAGGGACATCCACAAAATGTGTAAAAACCAGAAAGGCAAGACAGGCCCTAGAGAACAGGGAGCCTTGTTATGCTGATGGGCGGGATGTAAATTGTCAACTGCCTCTCTGGAGGAGTGCATTGTGTTCCCTAAAACAAGTAAACAACAGAGCTACAGAGCCAAGGGCACTTCCAGTCTAGGGAATATACCTTGGGAAAACTGAAAATCAAAAAGACACAGCCACCCCAAAATTTAGGGCTGCACTGCTTACAAGGACCTCAACTTGGGTACACCTTAAATATCCCAGGAAATATAAAAATGGTTCAAAAAATTGTGGTACTTACGTACGATGGAATATCCCTCAGCCATGAAATCAATGTCATAAGACCAGTAGCAGCAAAATGGATGGATTCAAGTACGATGATTCTAAGTGAAATAAGTCACACAGAAAAAGAAACTTATCATAAGATATCACTTATGAAGATCCTGTAAACATGGCTACACTTGAACTGAGTTAGGAAAGAGAACAGTGTCTCACATTTAGAAAACACTCTTATGCCTGCTTAAGGGGGAAGGAGAGGTGGGGTGATGCATAAAACCAGAGTTTGATATAAGCACAGGTACCGTTCCAAAAACCAACTATGGAATAGACAAGACCTACACCTTCCTCAGTGAAAGGGACTCAAAACCCCATATTTCCCGCAGAGGAATATATCTGACTAGTAAGAATCTTAAAAGCTACATATTGATATGTCTCCATAAGGGAATCAAGTGTGTCTAGACTGGGATAAATATGGCAGCGAGAATCAGCTCAAACCCACTATAAAAAGGAATTTCAAAAATAAAACAAAAAAACTGGGAAATTCTTTACAATTCCTTCAGGGTCTCTGATGAAACCTGAAATGACCCTATCTACAATGACAGCTGGATGTGGCATAAGGCTGGACACTTGGGACTGAGAGGATTGGTGAGATTGGGTGAGCAAATGCAGACCCTTTAAAGCAATAATGCATGGCACACATTCCATGGGTCCCAACTCTCCAGGTTGAAGGGAATATTACTACAGATATAACATGTACGGGAATCCTAGAGAACGGACACACTGTGAATACGAAAGGTTTCTAAAACTCAACGAATAGTCCCTCTCCTGGTGCTCTGGTTTGACTTTCCATCTGCTTTATTATCAACCTCCCAACTTGGAGAGACAGCCCCTTTAACCTCCTGGTTCGCACAGGTTGCCAATTTGGCAGAGGATGAAAGGGAAGAGGGAGAACCAATGAGAGAGTAGCTGTTAGGCATTTGGACGGGCACATATCACTGTAATTTCCCGGCAGGAAGAAGAATTAACCAAAGTCTCAGCCACCCACCAGGAATCAGTATAGATCCTGAACCAAAATTTTGGACTTGCGGTCAGCTCACCAAAAACGAGTTGAAAAATGGAGCTCAGGGGCACAGCAATTCACAAACTGGCCGAGTAATAAAGGACAACTATCGTCCAAAAATCTGTTGAGGGAAGGCAACGAGGTGGACTTGAAAGCCAGGCAGAATAGCAGGAAACAGATTTCAAGAGGTACGTAGGAATCGCCTTTAAAGCACAGGAAGAGGGGCACAACTTCGACAATGATGCACTTGGCCAAAAAGGGCGTATGCGTTTTCTCCTGAATATATTCAGGAGAAAACGCATACGCCCTTTTTGGCCAAGCAAGCAAGCGGGCAATGCAATTCTGCACTACAAAGAAGTATCACTTCCCACCGGTCAAAAGGGACATCCACAAAATGTGTAAAAACCAGAAAGGCAAGACAGGCCCTGGAGAACAGGGAGCCTTGTTATGCTGATGGGCGGGATGTAAATTGCCAACTGCCTCTCTGGAGGAGTGCATTGTGTTCCCTAAAACAAGTAAACAACAGAGCTACAGAGCCAAGGGCACTTCCAGTCTAGGGAATATACCTTGGGAAAACTGAAAATCAAAAAGACACAGCCACCCCAAAATTTAGGGCTGCACTGCTTACAAGGACCTCAACTTGGGTACACCTTAAATATCCCAGGAAATATAAAAATGGTTCAAAAAATTGTGGTACTTACGTACGATGGAATATCCCTCAGCCATGAAATCAATGTCATAAGACCAGTAGCAGCAAAATGGGTGGATTCAGGTACGATGATTCTAAGTGAAATAAGTCACACAGAAAAAGAAACTTATCATAAGATATCACTTATGAAGATCCTGTAAACATGGCTACACTTGAACTGAGTTAGGAAAGAGAACAGTGTCTCACATTTAGAAAACACTCTTATGCCTGCTTAAGGGGGAAGGAGAGGTGGGGTGATGCATAAAACCAGAGTTTGATATAAGCACAGGTACCGTTCCAAAAACCAACTATGGAATAGACAAGACCTACACCTTCCTCAGTGAAAGGGACTCAAAACCCCATATTTCCCGCAGAGGAATATATCTGACTAGTAAGAATCTTAAAACCTATGTATTGATATGTCTCCGTAAGGGAATCAAGTGTGTCTAGACTGGGATAAATATGGCAGCGAGAATCAGCTCAAACCCACTATAAAAAGGAATTTCAAAAATAAAACAAAAAAACTGGGAAATTCTTTACAATTCCTTCAGGGTCTCTGATGAAACCTGAAATGACCCTATCTACAATGACAGCTGGATGTGGCATAAGGCTGGACTCTTGGGACTGAGAGGATTGGTGAGATTGGGTGAGCAAATGCAGACCCTTTAAAGCAATAATGCATGGCACACATTCCATGGGTCCCAACTCTCCAGGTTGAAGGGAATATTACTACAGATATAACATGTACGGGAATCCTAGAGAACGGACACACTGTGAATACGAAAGGTTTCTAAAACTGAACGAATAATCCCTCTCCTGGTGCTCCGGTTTGACTTTCCATCTGCTTTATTATCAACCTCCCAACTTGGAGAGACAGCCCCTTTAACCTCCTGGTTCGCACAGGTTGCCTAATTTGGCAGAGGATGAAAGGGAAGAGGGAGAACCAATGAGAGAGTAGCTGTTAGGCATTTGGACGGGCACATATCACTGTAATTTCCCGGCAGGAAGAAGAATTAACCAAAGTCTCAGCCACCCACCGGGAATCAGTATAGATCCTGAACCAAAATTTTGGACTTGCGGTCAGCTCACCAAAAACGAGTTGAAAAATGGAGCTCAGGGGCACAGCAATTCACAAACTGGCCGAGTAATAAAGGACAACTATCGTCCAAAAATCTGTTGAGGGAAGGCAACGAGGCGGACTTGAAAGCGAGGCAAAATAGCAGGAAACAGATTTCAAGAGGTACGTTGGAATCGCCTTTAAAGCACAGGAAGAGGGGCACAACTTCAACAATGATGCACTTGGCCAAAAAGGGCGTATGCGTTTTCTCCTGAATATATTCAGGAGAAAACGCATACGCCCTTTTTGGCCAAGCAAGCAAGCGGGCAATGCAATTCTGCACTACAAAGAAGTATCACTTCCCACCGGTCAAAAGGGACATCCACAAAATGTGTAAAAACCAGAAAGGCAAGACAGGCCCTAGAGAACAGGGAGCCTTGTTATGCTGATGGGCGGGATGTAAATTGTCAACTGCCTCTCTGGAGGAGTGCATTGTGTTCCCTAAAACAAGTAAACAACAGAGCTACAGAGCCAAGGGCACTTCCAGTCTAGGGAATATACCTTGGGAAAACTGAAAATCAAAAAGACACAGCCACCCCAAAATTTAGGGCTGCACTGCTTACAAGGACCTCAACTTGGGTACACCTTAAATATCCCAGGAAATATAAAAATGGTTCAAAAAATTGTGGTACTTACGTACGATGGAATATCCCTCAGCCATGAAATCAATGTCATAAGACCAGTAGCAGCAAAATGGATGGATTCAAGTACGATGATTCTAAGTGAAATAAGTCACACAGAAAAAGAAACTTATCATAAGATATCACTTATGAAGATCCTGTAAACATGGCTACACTTGAACTGAGTTAGGAAAGAGAACAGTGTCTCACATTTAGAAAACACTCTTATGCCTGCTTAAGGGGGAAGGAGAGGTGGGGTGATGCATAAAACCAGAGTTTGATATAAGCACAGGTACCGTTCCAAAAACCAACTATGGAATAGACAAGACCTACACCTTCCTCAGTGAAAGGGACTCAAAACCCCATATTTCCCGCAGAGGAATATATCTGACTAGTAAGAATCTTAAAAGCTACATATTGATATGTCTCCATAAGGGAATCAAGTGTGTCTAGACTGGGATAAATATGGCAGCGAGAATCAGCTCAAACCCACTATAAAAAGGAATTTCAAAAATAAAACAAAAAAACTGGGAAATTCTTTACAATTCCTTCAGGGTCTCTGATGAAACCTGAAATGACCCTATCTACAATGACAGCTGGATGTGGCATAAGGCTGGACACTTGGGACTGAGAGGATTGGTGAGATTGGGTGAGCAAATGCAGACCCTTTAAAGCAATAATGCATGGCACACATTCCATGGGTCCCAACTCTCCAGGTTGAAGGGAATATTACTACAGATATAACATGTACGGGAATCCTAGAGAACGGACACACTGTGAATACGAAAGGTTTCTAAAACTCAACGAATAGTCCCTCTCCTGGTGCTCTGGTTTGACTTTCCATCTGCTTTATTATCAACCTCCCAACTTGGAGAGACAGCCCCTTTAACCTCCTGGTTCGCACAGGTTGCCAATTTGGCAGAGGATGAAAGGGAAGAGGGAGAACCAATGAGAGAGTAGCTGTTAGGCATTTGGACGGGCACATATCACTGTAATTTCCCGGCAGGAAGAAGAATTAACCAAAGTCTCAGCCACCCACCAGGAATCAGTATAGATCCTGAACCAAAATTTTGGACTTGCGGTCAGCTCACCAAAAACGAGTTGAAAAATGGAGCTCAGGGGCACAGCAATTCACAAACTGGCCGAGTAATAAAGGACAACTATCGTCCAAAAATCTGTTGAGGGAAGGCAACGAGGTGGACTTGAAAGCCAGGCAGAATAGCAGGAAACAGATTTCAAGAGGTACGTAGGAATCGCCTTTAAAGCACAGGAAGAGGGGCACAACTTCGACAATGATGCACTTGGCCAAAAAGGGCGTATGCGTTTTCTCCTGAATATATTCAGGAGAAAACGCATACGCCCTTTTTGGCCAAGCAAGCAAGCGGGCAATGCAAATCTGCACTACAAAGAAGTATCACTTCCCACCGGTCAAAAGGGACATCCGCAAAATGTGTAAAAACCAGAAAGGCAAGACAGGCCCTGGAGAACAGGGTGCCTTGTTATGCTGATGGGCGGGATGTAAATTGCCAACTGCCTCTCTGGAGGAGTGCATTGTGTTCCCTAAAACAAGTAAACAACAGAGCTACAGAGCCAAGGGCACTTCCAGTCTAGGGAATATACCTTGGGAAAACTGAAAATCAAAAAGACACAGCCACCCCAAAATTTAGGGCTGCACTGCTTACAAGGACCTCAACTTGGGTACACCTTAAATATCCCAGGAAATATAAAAATGGTTCAAAAAATTGTGGTACTTACGTACGATGGAATATCCCTCAGCCATGAAATCAATGTCATAAGACCAGTAGCAGCAAAATGGGTGGATTCAGGTACGATGATTCTAAGTGAAATAAGTCACACAGAAAAAGAAACTTATCATAAGATATCACTTATGAAGATCCTGTAAACATGGCTACACTTGAACTGAGTTAGGAAAGAGAACAGTGTCTCACATTTAGAAAACACTCTTATGCCTGCTTAAGGGGGAAGGAGAGGTGGGGTGATGCATAAAACCAGAGTTTGATATAAGCACAGGTACCGTTCCAAAAACCAACTATGGAATAGACAAGACCTACACCTTCCTCAGTGAAAGGGACTCAAAACCCCATATTTCCCACAGAGGAATATATCTGACTAGTAAGAATCTTAAAACCTATGTATTGATATGTGTCCGTAAGGGAATCAAGTGTGTCTAGACTGGGATAAATATGGCAGCGAGAATCAGCTCAAACCCACTATAAAAAGGAATTTCAAAAATAAAACAAAAAAACTGGGAAATTCTTTACAATTCCTTCAGGGTCTCTGATGAAACCTGAAATGACCCTATCTACAATGACAGCTGGATGTGGCATAAGGCTGGACACTTGGAACTGAGAGGATTGGTGAGATTGGGTGAGCAAATGCAGACCCTTTAAAGCAATAATGCATGGCACACATTCCATGGGTCCCAACTCTCCAGGTTGAAGGGAATATTACTACAGATATAACATGTACGGGAATCCTAGAGAACGGACACACTGTGAATACGAAAGGTTTCTAAAACTCAACGAATAGTCCCTCTCCTGGTGCTCCGGTTTGACTTTCCATCTGCTTTATTATCAACCTCCCAACTTGGAGAGACAGCCCCTTTAACCTCCTGGTTCGCACAGGTTGCCAATTTGGCAGAGGATGAAAGGGAAGAGGGAGAACCAATGAGAGAGTAGCTGTTAGGCATTTGGACGGGCACATATCACTGTAATTTCCCGGCAGGAAGAAGAATTAACCAAAGTCTCAGCCACCCACCGGGAATCAGTATAGATCCTGAACCAAAATTTTGGACTTGCGGTCAGCTCACCAAAAACGAGTTGAAAAATGGAGCTCAGGGGCACAGCAATTCACAAACTGGCCGAGTAATAAAGGACAACTATCGTCCAAAAATCTGTTGAGGGAAGGCAACGAGGCGGACTTGAAAGCGAGGCAGAATAGCAGGAAACAGATTTCCAGAGGTACGTTGGAATCGCCTTTAAAGCACAGGAAGAGGGGCACAACTTCGACAATGATGCACTTGGCCAAAAAGGGCGTATGCGTTTTCTCCTGAATATATTCAGGAGAAAACGCATACGCCCTTTTTGGCCAAGCAAGCAAGCGGGCAATGCAAATCTGCACTACAAAGAAGTATCACTTCCCACCGGTCAAAAGGGACATCCACAAAATGTGTAAAAACCAGAAAGGCAAGACAGGCCCTGGAGAACAGGGAGCCTTGTTATGCTGATGGGCGGGATGTAAATTGCCAACTGCCTCTCTGGAGGAGTGCATTGTGTTCCCTAAAACAAGTAAACAACAGAGCTACAGAGCCAAGGGCACTTCCAGTCTAGGGAATATACCTTGGGAAAACTGAAAATCAAAAAGACACAGCCACCCCAAAATTTAGGGCTGCACTGCTTACAAGGACCTCAACTTGGGTACACCTTAAATATCCCAGGAAATATAAAAATGGTTCAAAAAATTGTGGTACTTACGTACGATGGAATATCCCTCAGCCATGAAATCAATGTCATAAGACCAGTAGCAGCAAAATGGGTGGATTCAGGTACGATGATTCTAAGTGAAATAAGTCACACAGAAAAAGAAACTTATCATAAGATATCACTTATGAAGATCCTGTAAACATGGCTACACTTGAACTGAGTTAGGAAAGAGAACAGTGTCTCACATTTAGAAAACACTCTTATGCCTGCTTAAGGGGGAAGGAGAGGTGGGGTGATGCATAAAACCAGAGTTTGATATAAGCACAGGTACCGTTCCAAAAACCAACTATGGAATAGACAAGACCTACACCTTCCTCAGTGAAAGGGACTCAAAACCCCATATTTCCCGCAGAGGAATATATCTGACTAGTAAGAATCTTAAAACCTATGTATTGATATGTCTCCGTAAGGGAATCAAGTGTGTCTAGACTGGGATAAATATGGCAGCGAGAATCAGCTCAAACCCACTATAAAAAGGAATTTCAAAAATAAAACAAAAAAAACTGGGAAATTCTTTACAATTCCTTCAGGGTCTCTGATGAAACCTGAAATGACCCTATCTACAATGACAGCTGGATGTGGCATAAGGCTGGACTCTTGGGACTGAGAGGATTGGTGAGATTGGGTGAGCAAATGCAGACCCTTTAAAGCAATAATGCATGGCACACATTCCATGGGTCCCAACTCTCCAGGTTGAAGGGAATATTACTACAGATATAACATGTACGGGAATCCTAGAGAACGGACACACTGTGAATACGAAAGGTTTCTAAAACTCAACGAATAGTCCCTCTCCTGGTGCTCCGGTTTGACTTTCCGTCTGCTTTATTATCAACCTCCCTACTTGGAGAGACAGCCCCTTTAACCTCCTGGTTCGCACAGGTTGCCAATTTGGCAGAGGATGAAAGGGAAGAGGGAGAACCAATGAGAGAGTAGCTGTTAGGCATTTGGACGGGCACATATCACTGTAATTTCCCGGCAGGAAGAAGAATTAACCAAAGTCTCAGCCACCCACCGGGAATCAGTATAGATCCTGAACCAAAATTTTGGACTTGCGGTCAGCTCACCAAAAACGAGTTGAAAAATGGAGCTCAGGGGCACAGCAATTCACAAACTGGCCGAGTAATAAAGGACAACTATCGTCCAAAAATCTGTTGAGGGAAGGCAACGAGGCGGACTTGAAAGCGAGGCAGAATAGCAGGAAACAGATTTCCAGAGGTACGTTGGAATCGCCTTTAAAGCACAGGAAGAGGGGCACAACTTCGACAATGATGCACTTGGCCAAAAAGGGCGTATGCGTTTTCTCCTGAATATATTCAGGAGAAAACACATACGCCCTTTTTGGCCAAGCAAGCAAGCGGGCAATGCAAATCTGCACTACAAAGAAGTATCACTTCCCACCGGTCAAAAGGGACATCCACAAAATGTGTAAAAACCAGAAAGGCAAGACAGGCCCTGGAGAACAGGGAGCCTTGTTATGCTGATGGGCGGGATGTAAATTGCCAACTGCCTCTCTGGAGGAGTGCATTGTGTTCCCTAAAACAAGTAAACAACAGAGCTACAGAGCCAAGGGCACTTCCAGTCTAGGGAATATACCTTTGGAAAACTGAAAATCAAAAAGACACAGCCACCCCAAAATTTAGGGCTGCACTGCTTACAAGGACCTCAACTTGGGTACACCTTAAATATCCCAGGAAATATAAAAATGGTTCAAAAAATTGTGGTACTTACGTACGATGGAATATCCCTCAGCCATGAAATCAATGTCATAAGACCAGTAGCAGCAAAATGGGTGGATTCAGGTACGATGATTCTAAGTGAAATAAGTCACACAGAAAAAGAAACTTATCATAAGATATCACTTATGAAGATCCTGTAAACATGGCTACACTTGAACTGAGTTAGGAAAGAGAACAGTGTCTCACATTTAGAAAACACTCTTATGCCTGCTTAAGGGGGAAGGAGAGGTGGGGTGATGCATAAAACCAGAGTTTGATATAAGCACAGGTACCGTTCCAAAAACCAACTATGGAATAGACAAGACCTACACCTTCCTCAGTGAAAGGGACTCAAAACCCCATATTTCCCGCAGAGGAATATATCTGACTAGTAAGAATCTTAAAACCTATGTATTGATATGTCTCCGTAAGGGAATCAAGTGTGTCTAGACTGGGATAAATATGGCAGCGAGAATCAGCTCAAACCCACTATAAAAAGGAATTTCAAAAATAAAACAAAAAAAACTGGGAAATTCTTTACAATTCCTTCAGGGTCTCTGATGAAACCTGAAATGACCCTATCTACAATGACAGCTGGATGTGGCATAAGGCTGGACTCTTGGGACTGAGAGGATTGGTGAGATTGGGTGAGCAAATGCAGACCCTTTAAAGCAATAATGCATGGCACACATTCCATGGGTCCCAACTCTCCAGGTTGAAGGGAATATTACTACAGATATAACATGTACGGGAATCCCAGAGAACGGACACACTGTGAATACGAAAGGTTTCTAAAACTCAACGAATAGTCCCTCTCCTGGTGCTCCGGTTTGACTTTCCATCTGCTTTATTATCAACCTCCCAACTTGGAGAGACAGCCCCTTTAACTTCCTGGTTCGCACAGGTTGCCAATTTGGCAGAGGATGTAAGGGAAGAGGGAGAACCAATGAGAGAGTAGCTGTTAGGCATTTGGACGGGCACATATCACTGTAATTTCCCGGCAGGAAGAAGAATTTACCAAAGTCTCAGCCACCCACCGGGAATCAGTATAGATCCTGAACCAAAATTTTGGACTTGAGGTCAGCTCACCAAAAACGAGTTGAAAAATGGAGCTCAGGGGCACAGCAATTCACAAACTGGCCGAGTAATAAAGGACAACTATCGTCCAAAAATCTGTTGAGGGAAGGCAACGAGGCGGACTTGAAAGCGAGGCAGAATAGCAGGAAACAGATTTCCAGAGGTACGTTGGAATCGCCTTTAAAGCACAGGAAGAGGGGCACAACTTCGACAATGATGCACTTGGCCAAAAAGGGCGTATGCGTTTTCTCCTGAATATATTCAGGAGAAAACGCATACGCCCTTTTTGGCCAAGCAAGCAAGCGGGCAATGCAAATCTGCACTACAAAGAAGTATCACTTCCCACCGGTCAAAAGGGACATCCACAAAATGTGTAAAAACCAGAAAGGCAAGACAGGCCCTGGAGAACAGGGAGCCTTGTTATGCTGATGGGCGGGATGTAAATTGCCAACTGCCTCTCTGGAGGAGTGCATTGTGTTCCCTAAAACAAGTAAACAACAGAGCTACAGAGCCAAGGGCACTTCCAGTCTAGGGAATATACCTTGGGAAAACTGAAAATCAAAAAGACACAGCCACCCCAAAATTTAGGGCTGCACTGCTTACAAGGACCTCAACTTGGGTACACCTTAAATATCCCAGGAAATATAAAAATGGTTCAAAAAATTGTGGTACTTACGTACGATGGAATATCCCTCAGCCATGAAATCAATGTCATAAGACCAGTAGCAGCAAAATGGGTGGATTCAGGTACGATGATTCTAAGTGAAATAAGTCACACAGAAAAAGAAACTTATCATAAGATATCACTTATGAAGATCCTGTAAACATGGCTACACTTGAACTGAGTTAGGAAAGAGAACAGTGTCTCACATTTAGAAAACACTCTTATGCCTGCTTAAGGGGGAAGGAGAGGTGGGGTGATGCATAAAACCAGAGTTTGATATAAGCACAGGTACCGTTCCAAAAACCAACTATGGAATAGACAAGACCTACACCTTCCTCAGTGAAAGGGACTCAAAACCCCATATTTCCCGCAGAGGAATATATCTGACTAGTAAGAATCTTAAAACCTATGTATTGATATGTCTCCGTAAGGGAATCAAGTGTGTCTAGACTGGGATAAATATGGCAGCGAGAATCAGCTCAAACCCACTATAAAAAGGAATTTCAAAAATAAAACAAAAAAACTGGGAAATTCTTTACAATTCCTTCAGGGTCTCTGATGAAACCTGAAATGACCCTATCTACAATGACAGCTGGATGTGGCATAAGGCTGGACACTTGGGACTGAGAGGATTGGTGAGATTGGGTGAGCAAATGCAGACCCTTTAAAGCAATAATGCATGGCACACATTCCATGGGTCCCAACTCTCCAGGTTGAACGGAATATTACTACAGATATAACATGTACGGGAATCCTAGAGAACGGACACACTGTGAATACGAAAGGTTTCTAAAACTCAACGAATAGTCCCTCTCCTGCTGCTCCGGTTTGACTTTCCATCTGCTTTATTATCAACCTCCCAACTTGGAGAGACAGCCCCTTTAACCTCCTGGTTCGCACAGGTTGCCAATTTGGCAGAGGATGAAAGGGAAGAGGGAGAACCAATGAGAGAGTAGCTGTTAGGCATTTGGACGGGCACATATCACTGTAATTTCCCGGCAGGAAGAAGAATTAACCAAAGTCTCAGCCACCCACCGGGAATCAGTATAGATCCTGAACCAAAATTTTGGACTTGCGGTCAGCTCACCAAAAACGAGTTGAAAAATGGAGCTCAGGGGCACAGCAATTCACAAACTGGCCGAGTAATAAAGGACAACTATCGTCCAAAAATCTGTTGAGGGAAGGCAACGAGGCGGACTTGAAAGCGAGGCAGAATAGCAGGAAACAGATTTCAAGAGGTACGTTGGAATCGCCTTTAAAGCACAGAAAGAGGGGCACAACTTCGACAATGATGCACTTGGCCAAAAAGGGCGTATGCGTTTTCTCCTGAATATATTCAGGAGAAAACGCATACGCCCTTTTTGGCCAAGCAAGCAAGCGGGCAATGCAAATCTGCACTACAAAGAAGTATCACTTCCCACCGGTCAAAAGGGACATCCACAAAATGTGTAAAAACCAGAAAGGCAAGACAGGCCCTGGAGAACAGGGAGCCTTGTTATGCTGATGGGCGGGATGTAAATTGCCAACTGCCTCTCTGGAGGAGTGCATTGTGTTCCCTAAAACAAGTAAACAACAGAGCTACAGAGCCAAGGGCACTTCCAGTCTAGGGAATATACCTTGGGAAAACTGAAAATCAAAAAGACACAGCCACCCCAAAATTTAGGGCTGCACTGCTTACAAGGACCTCAACTTGGGTACACCTTAAATATCCCAGGAAATATAAAAATGGTTCAAAAAATTGTGGTACTTACGTACGATGGAATATCCCTCAGCCATGAAATCAATGTCATAAGACCAGTAGCAGCAAAATGGGTGGATTCAGGTACGATGATTCTAAGTGAAATAAGTCACACAGAAAAAGAAACTTATCATAAGATATCACTTATGAAGATCCTGTAAACATGGCTACACTTGAACTGAGTTAGGAAAGAGAACAGTGTCTCACATTTAGAAAACACTCTTATGCCTGCTTAAGGGGGAAGGAGAGGTGGGGTGATGCATAAAACCAGAGTTTGATATAAGCACAGGTACCGTTCCAAAAACCAACTATGGAATAGACAAGACCTACACCTTCCTCAGTGAAAGGGACTCAAAACCCCATATTTCCCGCAGAGGAATATATCTGACTAGTAAGAATCTTAAAACCTATGTATTGATATGTCTCCGTAAGGGAATCAAGTGTGTCTAGACTGGGATAAATATGGCAGCGAGAATCAGCTCAAACCCACTATAAAAAGGAATTTCAAAAATAAAACAAAAAAACTGGGAAATTCTTTACAATTCCTTCAGGGTCTCTGATGAAACCTGAAATGACCCTATCTACAATGACAGCTGGATGTGGCATAAGGCTGGACACTTGGGACTGAGAGGATTGGTGAGATTGGGTGAGCAAATGCAGACCCTTTAAAGCAATAATGCATGGCACACATTCCATGGGTCCCAACTCTCCAGGTTGAAGGGAATATTACTACAGATATAACATGTACGGGAATCCTAGAGAACGGACACACTGTGAATACGAAAGGTTTCTAAAACTCAACGAATAGTCCCTCTCCTGCTGCTCCGGTTTGACTTTCCATCTGCTTTATTATCAACCTCCCAACTTGGAGAGACAGCCCCTTTAACCTCCTGGTTCGCACAGGTTGCCAATTTGGCAGAGGATGAAAGGGAAGAGGGAGAACCAATGAGAGAGTAGCTGTTAGGCATTTGGACGGGCACATATCACTGTAATTTCCCGGCAGGAAGAAGAATTAACCAAAGTCTCAGCCACCCACCGGGAATCAGTATAGATCCTGAACCAAAATTTTGGACTTGCGGTCAGCTTACCAAAAACGAGTTGAAAAATGGAGCTGAGGGGCACAGCAATTCACAAACTGGCCGAGTAATAAAGGACAACTATCGTCCAAAAATCTGTTGAGGGAAGGCAATGAGGCGGACTTGAAAGCGAGGCAGAATAGCAGGAAACAGATTTCCAGAGGTACGTTGGAATCGCCTTTAAAGCACAGGAAGAGGGGCACAACTTCGACAATGATGCACTTGGCCAAAAAGGGCGTATGCGTTTTCTCCTGAATATATTCAGGAGAAAACGCATACGCCCTTTTTGGCCAAGCAAGCAAGCGGGCAATGCAAATCTGCACTACAAAGAAGTATCACTTCCCACCGGTCAAAAGGGACATCCACAAAATGTGTAAAAACCAGAAAGGCAAGACAGGCCCTGGAGAATAGGGAGCCTTGTTATGCTGATGGGCGGGATGTAAATTGCCAACTGCCTCTCTGGAGGAGTGCATTGTGTTCCCTAAAACAAGTAAACAACAGAGCTACAGAGCCAAGGGCACTTCCAGTCTAGGGAATATACCTTGGGAAAACTGAAAATCAAAAAGACACAGCCACCCCAAAATTTAGGGCTGCACTGCTTACAAGGACCTCAACTTGGGTACACCTTAAATATCCCAGGAAATATAAAAATGGTTCAAAAAATTGTGGTACTTACGTACGATGGAATATCCCTCAGCCATGAAATCAATGTCATAAGACCAGTAGCAGCAAAATGGGTGGATTCAGGTACGATGATTCTAAGTGAAATAAGTCACACAGAAAAAGAAACTTATCATAAGATATCACTTATGAAGATCCTGTAAACATGGCTACACTTGAACTGAGTTAGGAAAGAGAACAGTGTCTCACATTTAGAAAACACTCTTATGCCTGCTTAAGGGGGAAGGAGAGGTGGGGTGATGCATAAAACCAGAGTTTGATATAAGCACAGGTACCGTTCCAAAAACCAACTATGGAATAGACAAGACCTACACCTTCCTCAGTGAAAGGGACTCAAAACCCCATATTTCCCGCAGAGGAATATATCTGACTAGTAAGAATCTTAAAACCTATGTATTGATATGTCTCCGTAAGGGAATCAAGTGTGTCTAGACTGGGATAAATATGGCAGCGAGAATCAGCTCAAACCCACTATAAAAAGGAATTTCAAAAATAAAACAAAAAAACTGGGAAATTCTTTACAATTCCTTCAGGGTCTCTGATGAAACCTGAAATGACCCTATCTACAATGACAGCTGGATGTGGCATAAGGCTGGACACTTGGGACTGAGAGGATTGGTGAGATTGGGTGAGCAAATGCAGACACTTTAAAGCAATAATGCATGGCACACATTCCATGGGTCCCAACTCTCCAGGTTGAACGGAATATTACTACAGATATAACATGTACGGGAATCCTAGAGAACGGACACACTGTGAATACGAAAGGTTTCTAAAACTCAACGAATAGTCCCTCTCCTGGTGCTCCGGTTTGACTTTCCATCTGCTTTATTATCAACCTCCCAACTTGGAGAGACAGCCCCTTTAACCTCCTGGTTCGCACAGGTTGCCAATTTGGCAGAGGATGAAAGGGAAGAGGGAGAACCAATGAGAGAGTAGCTGTTAGGCATTTGGACGGGCACATATCACTGTAATTTCCCGGCAGGAAGAAGAATTAACCAAAGTCTCAGCCACCCACCGGGAATCAGTATAGATCCTGAACCAAAATTTTGGACTTGCGGTCAGCTCACCAAAAACGAGTTGAAAAATGGAGCTCAGGGGCACAGCAATTCACAAACTGGCCGAGTAATAAAGGACAACTATCGTCCAAAAATCTGTTGAGGGAAGGCAACGAGGCGGACTTGAAAGCGAGGCAGAATAGCAGGAAACAGATTTCCAGAGGTACGTTGGAATCGCCTTTAAAGCACAGGAAGAGGGGCACAACTTCGACAATGATGCACTTGGCCAAAAAGGGTGTATGCGTTTTCTCCTGAATATATTCAGGAGAAAACGCATACGCCCTTTTTGGCCAAGCAAGCAAGCGGGCAATGCAAATCTGCACTACAAAGAAGTATCACTTCCCACCGGTCAAAAGGGACATCCACAAAATGTGTAAAAACCAGAAAGGCAAGACAGGCCCTGGAGAACAGGGAGCCTTGTTATGCTGATGGGCGGGATGTAAATTGCCAACTGCCTCTCTGGAGGCGTGCATTGTGTTCCCTAAAACAAGTAAACAACAGAGCTACAGAGCCAAGGGCACTTCCAGTCTAGGGAATATACCTTGGGAAAACTGAAAATCAAAAAGACACAGCCACCCCAAAATTTAGGGCTGCACTGCTTACAAGGACCTCAACTTGGGTACACCTTAAATATCCCAGGAAATATAAAAATGGTTCAAAAAATTGTGGTACTTACGTACAATGGAATATCCCTCAGCCATGAAATCAATGTCATAAGACCAGTAGCAGCAAAATGGGTGGATTCAGGTACGATGATTCTAAGTGAAATAAGTCACACAGAAAAAGAAACTTATCATAAGATATCACTTATGAAGATCCTGTAAACATGGCTACACTTGAACTGAGTTAGGAAAGAGAACAGTGTCTCACATTTAGAAAACACTCTTATGCCTGCTTAAGGGGGAAGGAGAGGTGGGGTGATGCATAAAACCAGAGTTTGATATAAGCACAGGTACCGTTCCAAAAACCAACTATGGAATAGACAAGACCTACACCTTCCTCAGTGAAAGGGACTCAAAACCCCATATTTCCCGCAGAGGAATATATCTGACTAGTAAGAATCTTAAAACCTATGTATTGATATGTCTCCGTAAGGGAATCAAGTGTGTCTAGACTGGGATAAATATGGCAGCGAGAATCAGCTCAAACCCACTATAAAAAGGAATTTCAAAAATAAAACAAAAAAAACTGGGAAATTCTTTACAATTCCTTCAGGGTCTCTGATGAAACCTGAAATGACCCTATCTACAATGACAGCTGGATGTGGCATAAGGCTGGACTCTTGGGACTGAGAGGATTGGTGAGATTGGGTGAGCAAATGCAGACCCTTTAAAGCAATAATGCATGGCACACATTCCATGGGTCCCAACTCTCCAGGTTGAAGGGAATATTACTACAGATATAACATGTACGGGAATCCCAGAGAACGGACACACTGTGAATACGAAAGGTTTCTAAAACTCAACGAATAGTCCCTCTCCTGGTGCTCCGGTTTGACTTTCCATCTGCTTTATTATCAACCTCCCTACTTGGAGAGACAGCCCCTTTAACCTCCTGGTTCGCACAGGTTGCCAATTTGGCAGAGGATGAAAGGGAAGAGGGAGAACCAATGAGAGAGTAGCTGTTAGGCATTTGGACGGGCACATATCACTGTAATTTCCCGGCAGGAAGAAGAATTTACCAAAGTCTCAGCCACCCACCGGGAATCAGTATAGATCCTGAACCAAAATTTTGGACTTGAGGTCAGCTCACCAAAAACGAGTTGAAAAATGGAGCTCAGGGGCACAGCAATTCACAAACTGGCCGAGTAATAAAGGACAACTATCGTCCAAAAATCTGTTGAGGGAAGGCAACGAGGCGGACTTGAAAGCGAGGCAGAATAGCAGGAAACAGATTTCCAGAGGTACGTTGGAATCGCCTTTAAAGCACAGGAAGAGGGGCACAACTTCGACAATGATGCACTTGGCCAAAAAGGGCGTATGTGTTTTCTCCTGAATATATTCAGGAGAAAACGCATACGCCCTTTTTGGCCAAGCAAGCAAGCGGGCAATGCAAATCTGCACTACAAAGAAGTATCACTTCCCACCGGTCAAAAGGGACATCCACAAAATGTGTAAAAACCAGAAAGGCAAGACAGGCCCTGGAGAACAGGGAGCCTTGTTATGCTGATGGGCGGGATGTAAATTGCCAACTGCCTCTCTGGAGGAGTGCATTGTGTTCCCTAAAACAAGTAAACAACAGAGCTACAGAGCCAAGGGCACTTCCAGTCTAGGGAATATACCTTGGGAAAACTGAAAATCAAAAAGACACAGCCACCCCAAAATTTAGGGCTGCACTGCTTACAAGGACCTCAACTTGGGTACACCTTAAATATCACAGGAAATATAAAAATGGTTCAAAAAATTGTGGTACTTACGAACGATGGAATATCCCTCAGCCATGAAATCAATGTCATAAGACCAGTAGCAGCAAAATGGGTGGATTCAGGTACGATGATTCTAAGTGAAATAAGTCACACAGAAAAAGAAACTTATCATAAGATATCACTTATGAAGATCCTGTAAACATGGCTACACTTGAACTGAGTTAGGAAAGAGAACAGTGTCTCACATTTAGAAAACACTCTTATGCCTGCTTAAGGGGGAAGGAGAGGTGGGGTGATGCATAAAACCAGAGTTTGATATAAGCACAGGTACCGTTCCAAAAACCAACTATGGAATAGACAAGACCTACACCTTCCTCAGTGAAAGGGACTCAAAACCCCATATTTCCCACAGAGGAATATATCTGACTAGTAAGAATCTTAAAACCTATGTATTGATATGTCTCCGTAAGGGAATCAAGTGTGTCTAGACTGGGATAAATATGGCAGCGAGAATCAGCTCAAACCCACTATAAAAAGGAATTTCAAAAATAAAACAAAAAAAACTGGGAAATTCTTTACAATTCCTTCAGGGTCTCTGATGAAACCTGAAATGACCCTATCTACAATGACAGCTGGATGTGGCATAAGGCTGGACTCTTGGGACTGAGAGGATTGGTGAGATTGGGTGAGCAAATGCAGACCCTTTAAAGCAATAATGCATGGCACACATTCCATGGGTCCCAACTCTCCAGGTTGAAGGGAATATTACTACAGATATAACATGTACGGGAATCCTAGAGAACGGACACACTGTGAATACGAAAGGTTTCTAAAACTCAACGAATAGTCCCTCTCCTGGTGCTCCGGTTTGACTTTCCATCTGCTTTATTATCAACCTCCCTACTTGGAGAGACAGCCCCTTTAACCTCCTGGTTCGCACAGGTTGCCAATTTGGCAGAGGATGAAAGGGAAGAGGGAGAACCAATGAGAGAGTAGCTGTTAGGCATTTGGACGGGCACATATCACTGTAATTTCCCGGCAGGAAGAAGAATTAACCAAAGTCTCAGCCACCCACCGGGAATCAGTATAGATCCTGAACCAAAATTTTGGACTTGCGGTCAGCTCACCAAAAACGAGTTGAAAAATGGAGCTCAGGGGCACAGCAATTCACAAACTGGCCGAGTAATAAAGGACAACTATCGTCCAAAAATCTGTTGAGGGAAGGCAACGAGGCGGACTTGAAAGCGAGGCAGAATAGCAGGAAACAGATTTCCAGAGGTACGTTGGAATCGCCTTTAAAGCACAGGAAGAGGGGCACAACTTCGACAATGATGCACTTGGCCAAAAAGGGCGTATGCGTTTTCTCCTGAATATATTCAGGAGAAAACGCATACGCCCTTTTTGGCCAAGCAAGCAAGCGGGCAATGCAAATCTGCACTACAAAGAAGTATCACTTCCCACCGGTCAAAAGGGACATCCACAAAATGTGTAAAAACCAGAAAGGCAAGACAGGCCCTGGAGAACAGGGAGCCTTGTTATGCTGATGGGCGGGATGTAAATTGCCAACTGCCTCTCTGGAGGCGTGCATTGTGTTCCCTAAAACAAGTAAACAACAGAGCTACAGAGCCAAGGGCACTTCCAGTCTAGGGAATATACCTTGGGAAAACTGAAAATCAAAAAGACACAGCCACCCCAAAATTTAGGGCTGCACTGCTTACAAGGACCTCCACTTGGGTACACCTTAAATATCGCAGGAAATATAAAAATGGTTCAAAAAATTGTGGTACTTACGTACGATGGAATATCCCTCAGCCATGAAATCAATGTCATAAGACCAGTAGCAGCAAAATGGGTGGATTCAGGTACGATGATTCTAAGTGAAATAAGTCACACAGAAAAAGAAACTTATCATAAGATATCACTTATGAAGATCCTGTAAACATGGCTACACTTGAACTGAGTTAGGAAAGAGAACAGTGTCTCACATTTAGAAAACACTCTTATGCCTGCTTAAGGGGGAAGGAGAGGTGGGGTGATGCATAAAACCAGAGTTTGATATAAGCACAGGTACCGTTCCAAAAACCAACTATGGAATAGACAAGACCTACACCTTCCTCAGTGAAAGGGACTCAAAACCCCATATTTCCCGCAGAGGAATATATCTGACTAGTAAGAATCTTAAAACCTATGTATTGATATGTCTCCGTAAGGGAATCAAGTGTGTCTAGACTGGGATAAATATGGCAGCGAGAATCAGCTCAAACCCACTATAAAAAGGAATTTCAAAAATAAAACAAAAAAAACTGGGAAATTCTTTACAATTCCTTCAGGGTCTCTGATGAAACCTGAAATGACCCTATCTACAATGACAGCTGGATGTGGCATGAGGCTGGACTCTTGGGACTGAGAGGATTGGTGAGATTGGGTGAGCAAATGCAGACCCTTTAAAGCAATAATGCATGGCACACATTCCATGGGTCCCAACTCTCCAGGTTGAAGGGAATATTACTACAGATATAACATGTACGGGAATCCCAGAGAACGGACACACTGTGAATACGAAAGGTTTCTAAAACTCAACGAATAGTCCCTCTCCTGGTGCTCCGGTTTGACTTTCCATCTGCTTTATTATCAACCTCCCAACTTGGAGAGACAGCCCCTTTAACCTCCTGGTTCGCACAGGTTGCCAATTTGGCAGAGGATGAAAGGGAAGAGGGAGAACCAATGAGAGAGTAGCTGTTAGGCATTTGGACGGGCACATATCACTGTAATTTCCCGGCAGGAAGAAGAATTTACCAAAGTCTCAGCCACCCACCGGGAATCAGTATAGATCCTGAACCAAAATTTTGGACTTGAGGTCAGCTCACCAAAAACGAGTTGAAAAATGGAGCTCAGGGGCACAGCAATTCACAAACTGGCCGAGTAATAAAGGACAACTATCGTCCAAAAATCTGTTGAGGGAAGACAACGAGGCGGACTTGAAAGCGAGGCAGAATAGCAGGAAACAGATTTCCAGAGGTACGTTGGAATCGCCTTTAAAGCACAGGAAGAGGGGCACAACTTCGACAATGATGCACTTGGCCAAAAAGGGCGTATGCGTTTTCTCCTGAATATATTCAGGAGAAAACGCATACGCCCTTTTTGGCCAAGCAAGCAAGCGGGCAATGCAAATCTGCACTACAAAGAAGTATCACTTCCCACCGGTCAAAAGGGACATCCACAAAATGTGTAAAAACCAGAAAGGCAAGACAGGCCCTGGAGAACAGGGAGCCTTGTTATGCTGATGGGCGGGATGTAAATTGCCAACTGCCTCTCTGGAGGAGTGCATTGTGTTCCCTAAAACAAGTAAACAACAGAGCTACAGAGCCAAGGGCACTTCCAGTCTAGGGAATATACCTTGGGAAAACTGAAAATCAAAAAGACACAGCCACCCCAAAATTTAGGGCTGCACTGCTTACAAGGACCTCAACTTGGGTACACCTTAAATATCCCAGGAAATATAAAAATGGTTCAAAAAATTGTGGTACTTACGTACGATGGAATATCCCTCAGCCATGAAATCAATGTCATAAGACCAGTAGCAGCAAAATGGGTGGATTCAGGTACGATGATTCTAAGTGAAATAAGTCACACAGAAAAAGAAACTTATCATAAGATATCACTTATGAAGATCCTGTAAACATGGCTACACTTGAACTGAGTTAGGAAAGAGAACAGTGTCTCACATTTAGAAAACACTCTTATGCCTGCTTAAGGGGGAAGGAGAGGTGGGGTGATGCATAAAACCAGAGTTTGATATAAGCACAGGTACCGTTCCAAAAACCAACTATGGAATAGACAAGACCTACACCTTCCTCAGTGAAAGGGACTCAAAACCCCATATTTCCCGCAGAGGAATATATCTGACTAGTAAGAATCTTAAAACCTATGTATTGATATGTCTCCGTAAGGGAATCAAGTGTGTCTAGACTGGGATAAATATGGCAGCGAGAATCAGCTCAAACCCACTATAAAAAGGAATTTCAAAAATAAAACAAAAAAAACTGGGAAATTCTTTACAATTCCTTCAGGGTCTCTGATGAAACCTGAAATGACCCTATCTACAATGACAGCTGGATGTGGCATAAGGCTGGACTCTTGGGACTGAGAGGATTGGTGAGATTGGGTGAGCAAATGCAGACCCTTTAAAGCAATAATGCATGGCACACATTCCATGGGTCCCAACTCTCCAGGTTGAAGGGAATATTACTACAGATATAACATGTACGGGAATCCTAGAGAACGGACACACTGTGAATACGAAAGGTTTCTAAAACTCAACGAATAGTCCCTCTCCTGGTGCTCCGGTTTGACTTTCCATCTGCTTTATTATCAACCTCCCTACTTGGAGAGACAGCCCCTTTAACCTCCTGGTTCGCACAGGTTGCCAATTTGGCAGAGGATGAAAGGGAAGAGGGAGAACCAATGAGAGAGTAGCTGTTAGGCATTTGGACGGGCACATATCACTGTAATTTCCCGGCAGGAAGAAGAATTAACCAAAGTCTCAGCCACCCACCGGGAATCAGTATAGATCCTGAACCAAAATTTTGGACTTGCGGTCAGCTCACCAAAAACGAGTTGAAAAATGGAGCTCAGGGGCACAGCAATTCACAAACTGGCCGAGTAATAAAGGACAACTATCGTCCAAAAATCTGTTGAGGGAAGGCAACGAGGCGGACTTGAAAGCGAGGCAGAATAGCAGGAAACAGATTTCCAGAGGTACGTTGGAATCGCCTTTAAAGCACAGGAAGAGGGGCACAACTTCGACAATGATGCACTTGGCCAAAAAGGGCATATGCGTTTTCTCCTGAATATATTCAGGAGAAAACGCATACGCCCTTTTTGGCCAAGCAAGCAAGCGGGCAATGCAAATCTGCACTACAAAGAAGTATCACTTCCCACCGGTCAAAAGGGACATCCACAAAATGTGTAAAACCAGAAAGGCAAGACAGGCCCTGGAGAACAGGGAGCCTTGTTATGCTGATGGGCGGGATGTAAATTGCCAACTGCCTCTCTGGAGGAGTGCATTGTGTTCCCTAAAACAAGTAAACAACAGAGCTACAGAGCCAAGGGCACTTCCAGTCTAGGGAATATACCTTGGGAAAACTGAAAATCAAAAAGACACAGCCACCCCAAAATTTAGGGCTGCACTGCTTACAAGGACCTCAACTTGGGTACACCTTAAATATCCCAGGAAATATAAAAATGGTTCAAAAATTGTGGTACTTACGTACGATGGAATATCCCTCAGCCATGAAATCAATGTCATAAGACCAGTAGCAGCAAAATGGGTGGATTCAGGTACGATGATTCTAAGTGAAATAAGTCACACAGAAAAAGAAACTTATCATAAGATATCACTTATGAAGATCCTGTAAACATGGCTACACTTGAACTGAGTTAGGAAAGAGAACAGTGTCTCACATTTAGAAAACACTCTTATGCCTGCTTAAGGGGGAAGGAGAGGTGGGGTGATGCATAAAACCAGAGTTTGATATAAGCACAGGTACCGTTCCAAAAACCAACTATGGAATAGACAAGACCTACACCTTCCTCAGTGAAAGGGACTCAAAACCCCATATTTCCCGCAGAGGAATATATCTGACTAGTAAGAATCTTAAAACCTATGTATTGATATGTCTCCGTAAGGGAATCAAGTGTGTCTAGACTGGGATAAATATGGCAGCGAGAATCAGCTCAAACCCACTATAAAAAGGAATTTCAAAAATAAAACAAAAAAACTGGGAAATTCTTTACAATTCCTTCAGGGTCTCTGATGAAACCTGAAATGACCCTATCTACAATGACAGCTGGATGTGGCATAAGGCTGGACACTTGGGACTGAGAGGATTGGTGAGATTGGGTGAGCAAATGCAGACACTTTAAAGCAATAATGCATGGCACACATTCCATGGGTCCCAACTCTCCAGGTTGAACGGAATATTACTACAGATATAACATGTACGGGAATCCTAGAGAACGGACACACTGTGAATACGAAAGGTTTCTAAAACTCAACGAATAGTCCCTCTCCTGGTGCTCCGGTTTGACTTTCCATCTGCTTTATTATCAACCTCCCAACTTGGAGAGACAGCCCCTTTAACCTCCTGGTTCGCACAGGTTGCCAATTTGGCAGAGGATGAAAGGGAAGAGGGAGAACCAATGAGAGAGTAGCTGTTAGGCATTTGGACGGGCACATATCACTGTAATTTCCCGGCAGGAAGAAGAATTAACCAAAGTCTCACCCACCCACCGGGAATCAGTATAGATCCTGAACCAAAATTTTGGACTTGCGGTCAGCTCACCAAAAACGAGTTGAAAAATGGAGCTCAAGGGCACAGCAATTCACAAACTGGCCGAGTAATAAAGGACAACTATCGTCCAAAAATCTGTTGAGGGAAGGCAACGAGGCGGACTTGAAAGCGAGGCAGAATAGCAGGAAACAGATTTCCAGAGGTACGTTGGAATCGCCTTTAAAGCACAGGAAGAGGGGCACAACTTCGACAATGATGCACTTGGCCAAAAAGGGCGTATGCGTTTTCTCCTGAATATATTCAGGAGAAAACGCATACGCCCTTTTTGGCCAAGCAAGCAAGCGGGCAATGCAAATCTGCACTACAAAGAAGTATCACTTCCCACCGGTCAAAAGGGACATCCACAAAATGTGTAAAAACCAGAAAGGCAAGACAGGCCCTGGAGAACAGGGAGCCTTGTTATGCTGATGGGCGGGATGTAAATTGCCAACTGCCTCTCTGGAGGCGTGCATTGTGTTCCCTAAAACAAGTAAACAACAGAGCTACAGAGCCAAGGGCACTTCCAGTCTAGGGAATATACCTTGGGAAACTGAAAATCAAAAAGACACAGCCACCCCAAAATTTAGGGCTGCACTGCTTACAAGGACCTCAACTTGGGTACACCTTAAATATCCCAGGAAATATAAAAATGGTTCAAAAAATTGTGGTACTTACGTACAATGGAATATCCCTCAGCCATGAAATCAATGTCATAAGACCAGTAGCAGCAAAATGGGTGGATTCAGGTACGATGATTCTAAGTGAAATAAGTCACACAGAAAAAGAAACTTATCATAAGATATCACTTATGAAGATCCTGTAAACATGGCTACACTTGAACTGAGTTAGGAAAGAGAACAGTGTCTCACATTTAGAAAACACTCTTATGCCTGCTTAAGGGGGAAGGAGAGGTGGGGTGATGCATAAAACCAGAGTTTGATATAAGCACAGGTACCGTTCCAAAAACCAACTATGGAATAGACAAGACCTACACCTTCCTCAGTGAAAGGGACTCAAAACCCCATATTTCCCGCAGAGGAATATATCTGACTAGTAAGAATCTTAAAACCTATGTATTGATATGTCTCCGTAAGGGAATCAAGTGTGTCTAGACTGGGATAAATATGGCAGCGAGAATCAGCTCAAACCCACTATAAAAAGGAATTTCAAAAATAAAACAAAAAAAACTGGGAAATTCTTTACAATTCCTTCAGGGTCTCTGATGAAACCTGAAATGACCCTATCTACAATGACAGCTGGATGTGGCATAAGGCTGGACTCTTGGGACTGAGAGGATTGGTGAGATTGGGTGAGCAAATGCAGACCCTTTAAAGCAATAATGCATGGCACACATTCCATGGGTCCCAACTCTCCAGGTTGAAGGGAATATTACTACAGATATAACATGTACGGGAATCCCAGAGAACGGACACACTGTGAATACGAAAGGTTTCTAAAACTCAACGAATAGTCCCTCTCCTGGTGCTCCGGTTTGACTTTCCATCTGCTTTATTATCAACCTCCCAACTTGGAGAGACAGCCCCTTTAACCTCCTGGTTCGCACAGGTTGCCAATTTGGCAGAGGATGAAAGGGAAGAGGGAGAACCAATGAGAGAGTAGCTGTTAGGCATTTGGACGGGCACATATCACTGTAATTTCCCGGCAGGAAGAAGAATTTACCAAAGTCTCAGCCACCCACCGGGAATCAGTATAGATCCTGAACCAAAATTTTGGACTTGCGGTCAGCTCACCAAAAACGAGTTGAAAAATGGAGCTCAGGGGCACAGCAATTCACAAACTGGCCGAGTAATAAAGGACAACTATCGTCCAAAAATCTGTTGAGGGAAGGCAACGAGGCGGACTTGAAAGCGAGGCAGAATAGCAGGAAACAGATTTCCAGAGGTACGTTGGAATCGCCTTTAAAGCACAGGAAGAGGGGCACAACTTCGACAATGATGCACTTGGCCAAAAAGGGCGTATGCGTTTTCTCCTGAATATATTCAGGAGAAAACGCATACGCCCTTTTTGGCCAAGCAAGCAAGCGGGCAATGCAAATCTGCACTACAAAGAAGTATCACTTCCCACCGGTCAAAAGGGACATCCACAAAATGTGTAAAAACCAGAAAGGCAAGACAGGCCCTGGAGAACAGGGAGCCTTGTTATGCTGATGGGCGGGATGTAAATTGCCAACTGCCTCTCTGGAGGCGTGCATTGTGTTCCCTAAAACAAGTAAACAACAGAGCTACAGAGCCAAGGGCACTTCCAGTCTAGGGAATATACCTTGGGAAAACTGAAAATCAAAAAGACACAGCCACCCCAAAATTTAGGGCTGCACTGCTTACAAGGACCTCAACTTGGGTACACCTTAAATATCCCAGGAAATATAAAAATGGTTCAAAAAATTGTGGTACTTACGTACGATGGAATATCCCTCAGCCATGAAATCAATGTCATAAGACCAGTAGCAGCAAAATGGGTGGACTCAGGTACGATGATTCTAAGTGAAATAAGTCACACAGAAAAAGAAACTTATCATAAGATATCACTTATGAAGATCCTGTAAACATGGCTACACTTGAACTGAGTTAGGAAAGAGAACAGTGTCTCACATTTAGAAAACACTCTTATGCCTGCTTAAGGGGGAAGGAGAGGTGGGGTGATGCATAAAACCAGAGTTTGATATAAGCACAGGTACCGTTCCAAAAACCAACTATGGAATAGACAAGACCTACACCTTCCTCAGTGAAAGGGACTCAAAACCCCATATTTCCCGCAGAGGAATATATCTGACTAGTAAGAATCTTAAAACCTATGTATTGATATGTCTCCGTAAGGGAATCAAGTGTGTCTAGACTGGGATAAATATGGCAGCGAGAATCAGCTCAAACCCACTATAAAAAGGAATTTCAAAAATAAAACAAAAAAAACTGGGAAATTCTTTACAATTCCTTCAGGGTCTCTGATGAAACCTGAAATGACCCTATCTACAATGACAGCTGGATGTGGCATAAGGCTGGACTCTTGGGACTGAGAGGATTGGTGAGATTGGGTGAGCAAATGCAGACCCTTTAAAGCAATAATGCATGGCACACATTCCATGGGTCCCAACTCTCCAGGTTGAAGGGAATATTACTACAGATATAACATGTACGGGAATCCCAGAGAACGGACACACTGTGAATACGAAAGGTTTCTAAAACTCAACGAATAGTCCCTCTCCTGGTGCTCCGGTTTGACTTTCCATCTGCTTTATTATCAACCTCCCAACTTGGAGAGACAGCCCCTTTAACCTCCTGGTTCGCACAGGTTGCCAATTTGGCAGAGGATGAAAGGGAAGAGGGAGAACCAATGAGAGAGTAGCTGTTAGGCATTTGGACGGGCACATATCACTGTAATTTCCCGGCAGGAAGAAGAATTTACCAAAGTCTCAGCCACCCACCGGGAATCAGTATAGATCCTGAACCAAAATTTTGGACTTGAGGTCAGCTCACCAAAAACGAGTTGAAAAATGGAGCTCAGGGGCACAGCAATTCACAAACTGGCCGAGTAATAAAGGACAACTATCGTCCAAAAATCTGTTGAGGGAAGACAACGAGGCGGACTTGAAAGCGAGGCAGAATAGCAGGAAACAGATTTCCAGAGGTACGTTGGAATCGCCTTTAAAGCACAGGAAGAGGGGCACAACTTCGACAATGATGCACTTGGCCAAAAAGGGCGTATGCGTTTTCTCCTGAATATATTCAGGAGAAAACGCATACGCCCTTTTTGGCCGAGCAAGCAAGCGGGCAATGCAAATCTGCACTACAAAGAAGTATCACTTCCCACCGGTCAAAAGGGACATCCACAAAATGTGTAAAAACCAGAAAGGCAAGACAGGCCCTGGAGAACAGGGAGCCTTGTTATGCTGATGGGCGGGATGTAAATTGCCAACTGCCTCTCTGGAGGAGTGCATTGTGTTCCCTAAAACAAGTAAACAACAGAGCTACAGAGCCAAGGGCACTTCCAGTCTAGGGAATATACCTTGGGAAAACTGAAAATCAAAAAGACACAGCCACCCCAAAATTTAGGGCTGCACTGCTTACAAGGACCTCAACTTGGGTACACCTTAAATATCCCAGGAAATATAAAAATGGTTCAAAAAATTGTGGTACTTACGTACGATGGAATATCCCTCAGCCATGAAATCAATGTCATAAGACCAGTAGCAGCAAAATGGGTGGATTCATGTACGATGATTCTAAGTGAAATAAGTCACACAGAAAAAGAAACTTATCATAAGATATCACTTATGAAGATCCTGTAAACATGGCTACACTTGAACTGAGTTAGGAAAGAGAACAGTGTCTCACATTTAGAAAACACTCTTATGCCTGCTTAAGGGGGAAGGAGAGGTGGGGTGATGCATAAAACCAGAGTTTGATATAAGCACAGGTACCGTTCCAAAAACCAACTATGGAATAGACAAGACCTACACCTTCCTCAGTGAAAGGGACTCAAAACCCCATATTTCCCGCAGAGGAATATATCTGACTAGTAAGAATCTTAAAACCTATGTATTGATATGTCTCCGTAAGGGAATCAAGTGTGTCTAGACTGGGATAAATATGGCAGCGAGAATCAGCTCAAACCCACTATAAAAAGGAATTTCAAAAATAAAACAAAAAAAACTGGGAAATTCTTTACAATTCCTTCAGGGTCTCTGATGAAACCTGAAATGACCCTATCTACAATGACAGCTGGATGTGGCATAAGGCTGGACTCTTGGGACTGAGAGGATTGGTGAGATTGGGTGAGCAAATGCAGACCCTTTAAAGCAATAATGCATGGCACACATTCCATGGGTCCCAACTCTCCAGGTTGAAGGGAATATTACTACAGATATAACATGTACGGGAATCCTAGAGAACGGACACACTGTGAATACGAAAGGTTTCTAAAACTCAACGAATAGTCCCTCTCCTGGTGCTCCGGTTTGACTTTCCATCTGCTTTATTATCAACCTCCCTACTTGGAGAGACAGCCCCTTTAACCTCCTGGTTCGCACAGGTTGCCAATTTGGCAGAGGATGAAAGGGAAGAGGGAGAACCAATGAGAGAGTAGCTGTTAGGCATTTGGACGGGCACATATCACTGTAATTTCCCGGCAGGAAGAAGAATTAACCAAAGTCTCAGCCACCCACCGGGAATCAGTATAGATCCTGAACCAAAATTTTGGACTTGCGGTCAGCTCACCAAAAACGAGTTGAAAAATGGAGCTCAGGGGCACAGCAATTCACAAACTGGCCGAGTAATAAAGGACAACTATCGTCCAAAAATCTGTTGAGGGAAGGCAACGAGGCGGACTTGAAAGCGAGGTAGAATAGCAGGAAACAGATTTCCAGAGGTACGTTGGAATCGCCTTTAAAGCACAGGAAGAGGGGCACAACTTCGACAATGATGCACTTGGCCAAAAAGGGCGTATGCGTTTTCTCCTGAATATATTCAGGAGAAAACGCATACGCCCTTTTTGGCCAAGCAAGCAAGCGGGCAATGCAAATCTGCACTACAAAGAAGTATCACTTCCCACCGGTCAAAAGGGACATCCACAAAATGTGTAAAAACCAGAAAGGCAAGACAGGCCCTGGAGAACAGGGAGCCTTGTTATGCTGATGGGCGGGATGTAAATTGCCAACTGCCTCTCTGGAGGAGTGCATTGTGTTCCCTAAAACAAGTAAACAACAGAGCTACAGAGCCAAGGGGGCTTCCAGTCTAGGGAATATACCTTGGGAAAACTGAAAATCAAAAAGACACAGCCACCCCAAAATTTAGGGCTGCACTGCTTACAAGGACCTCAACTTGGGTACACCTTAAATATCCCAGGAAATATAAAAATGGTTCAAAAAATTGTGGTACTTACGTACGATGGAATATCCCTCAGCCATGAAATCAATGTCATAAGACCAGTAGCAGCAAAATGGGTGGATTCAGGTACGATGATTCTAAGTGAAATAAGTCACACAGAAAAAGAAACTTATCATAAGATATCACTTATGAAGATCCTGTAAACATGGCTACACTTGAACTGAGTTAGGAAAGAGAACAGTGTCTCACATTTAGAAAACACTCTTATGCCTGCTTAAGGGGGAAGGAGAGGTGGGGTGATGCATAAAACCAGAGTTTGATATAAGCACAGGTACCGTTCCAAAAACCAACTATGGAATAGACAAGACCTACACCTTCCTCAGTGAAAGGGACTCAAAACCCCATATTTCCCGCAGAGGAATATATCTGACTAGTAAGAATCTTAAAACCTATGTATTGATATGTCTCCGTAAGGGAATCAAGTGTGTCTAGACTGGGATAAATATGGCAGCGAGAATCAGCTCAAACCCACTATAAAAAGGAATTTCAAAAATAAAACAAAAAAAACTGGGAAATTCTTTACAATTCCTTCAGGGTCTCTGATGAAACCTGAAATGACCCTATCTACAATGACAGCTGGATGTGGCATAAGGCTGGACTCTTGGGACTGAGAGGATTGGTGAGATTGGGTGAGCAAATGCAGACCCTTTAAAGCAATAATGCATGGCACACATTCCATGGGTCCCAACTCTCCAGGTTGAAGGGAATATTACTACAGATATAACATGTACGGGAATCCTAGAGAACGGACACACTGTGAATACGAAAGGTTTCTAAAACTCAACGAATAGTCCCTCTCCTGGTGCTCCGGTTTGACTTTCCATCTGCTTTATTATCAACCTCCCTACTTGGAGAGACAGCCCCTTTAACCTCCTGGTTCGCACAGGTTGCCAATTTGGCAGAGGATGAAAGGGAAGAGGGAGAACCAATGAGAGAGTAGCTGTTAGGCATTTGGACGGGCACATATCACTGTAATTTCCCGGCAGGAAGAAGAATTAACCAAAGTCTCAGCCACCCACCGGGAATCAGTATAGATCCTGAACCAAAATTTTGGACTTGCGGTCAGCTCACCAAAAACGAGTTGAAAAATGGAGCTCAGGGGCACAGCAATTCACAAACTGGCCGAGTAATAAAGGACAACTATCGTCCAAAAATCTGTTGAGGGAAGGCAACGAGGTGGACTTGAAAGCGAGGCAGAATAGCAGGAAACAGATTTCCAGAGGTACGTTGGAATCGCCTTTAAAGCACAGGAAGAGGGGCACAACTTCGACAATGATGCACTTGGCCAAAAAGGGCGTATGCGTTTTCTCCTGAATATATTCAGGAGAAAACGCATACGCCCTTTTTGGCCAAGCAAGCAAGCGGGCAATGCAAATCTGCACTACAAAGAAGTATCACTTCCCACCGGTCAAAAGGGACATCCACAAAATGTGTAAAAACCAGAAAGGCAAGACAGGCCCTGGAGAACAGGGAGCCTTGTTATGCTGATGGGCGGGATGTAAATTGCCAACTGCCTCTCTGGAGGAGTGCATTGTGTTCCCTAAAACAAGTAAACAACAGAGCTACAGAGCCAAGGGCACTTCCAGTCTAGGGAATATACCTTGGGAAAACTGAAAATCAAAAAGACACAGCCACCCCAAAATTTAGGGCTGCACTGCTTACAAGGACCTCAACTTGGGTACACCTTAAATATCCCAGGAAATATAAAAATGGTTCAAAAAATTGTGGTACTTACGTACGATGGAATATCCCTCAGCCATGAAATCAATGTCATAAGACCAGTAGCAGCAAAATGGGTGGATTCAGGTACGATGATTCTAAGTGAAATAAGTCACACAGAAAAAGAAACTTATCATAAGATATCACTTATGAAGATCCTGTAAACATGGCTACACTTGAACTGAGTTAGGAAAGAGAACAGTGTCTCACATTTAGAAAACACTCTTATGCCTGCTTAAGGGGGAAGGAGAGGTGGGGTGATGCATAAAACCAGAGTTTGATATAAGCACAGGTACCGTTCCAAAAACCAACTATGGAATAGACAAGACCTACACCTTCCTCAGTGAAAGGGACTCAAAACCCCATATTTCCCGCCGAGGAATATATCTGACTAGTAAGAATCTTAAAACCTATGTATTGATATGTCTCCGTAAGGGAATCAAGTGTGTCTAGACTGGGATAAATATGGCAGCGAGAATCAGCTCAAACCCACTATAAAAAGGAATTTCAAAAATAAAACAAAAAAAACTGGGAAATTCTTTACAATTCCTTCAGGGTATCTGATGAAACCTGAAATGACCCTATCTACAATGACAGCTGGATGTGGCATAAGGCTGGACTCTTGGGACTGAGAGGATTGGTGAGATTGGGTGAGCAAATGCAGACCCTTTAAAGCAATAATGCATGGCACACATTCCATGGGTCCCAACTCTCCAGGTTGAAGGGAATATTACTACAGATATAACATGTACGGGAATCCCAGAGAACGGACACACTGTGAATACGAAAGGTTTCTAAAACTCAACGAATAGTCCCTCTCCTGGTGCTCCGGTTTGACTTTCCATCTGCTTTATTATCAACCTCCCAACTTGGAGAGACAGCCCCTTTAACCTCCTGGTTCGCACAGGTTGCCAATTTGGCAGAGGATGAAAGGGAAGAGGGAGAACCAATGAGAGAGTAGCTGTTAGGCATTTGGACGGGCACATATCACTGTAATTTCCCGGCAGGAAGAAGAATTTACCAAAGTCTCAGCCACTCACCGGGAATCAGTATAGATCCTGAACCAAAATTTTGGACTTGAGGTCAGCTCACCAAAAACGAGTTGAAAAATGGAGCTCAGGGGCACAGCAATTGACAAACTGGCTGAGTAATAAAGGACAACTGTCGTCCAAAAATCTGTTGAGGGAAGGCAACGAGGCGGACTTGAAAGCGAGGCAGAATAGCAGGAAACAGATTTCCAGAGGTACGTTGGAATC
Source organism: Hyperoodon ampullatus (assembly GCF_949752795.1). Taxonomy (NCBI): domain Eukaryota; kingdom Metazoa; phylum Chordata; class Mammalia; order Artiodactyla; family Ziphiidae; genus Hyperoodon; species Hyperoodon ampullatus. Next base: position 574,476 of record NW_027641003.1, on the reverse strand, counting down.
GCCTTTAAAGCACAGGAAGAGGGGCACAACTTCGACAATGATGCACTTGGCCAAAAAGGGCGTATGCGTTTTCTCCTGAATATATTCAGGAGAAAACGCATACGCCCTTTTTGGCCAAGCAAGCAAGCGGGCAATGCAAATCTGCACTACAAAGAAGTATCACTTCCCACCGGTCAAAAGGGACATCCACAAAATGTGTAAAAACCAGAAAGGCAAGACAGGCCCTGGAGAACAGGGAGCCTTGTTATGCTGATGGGCGGGATGTAAATTGCCAACTGCCTCTCTGGAGGAGTGCATTGTGTTCCCTAAAACAAGTAAACAACAGAGCTACAGAGCCAAGGGCACTTCCAGTCTAGGGAATATACCTTGGGAAAACTGAAAATCAAAAAGACACAGCCACCCCAAAATTTAGGGCTGCACTGCTTACAAGGACCTCCACTTGGGTACACCTTAAATATCCCAGGAAATATAAAAATGGTTCAAAAAATTGTGGTACTTACGTACGATGGAATATCCCTCAGCCATGAAATCAATGTCATAAGACCAGTAGCAGCAAAATGGGTGGACTCAGGTACGATGATTCTAAGTGAAATAAGTCACACAGAAAAAGAAACTTATCATAAGATATCACTTATGAAGATCCTGTAAACATGGCTACACTTGAACTGAGTTAGGAAAGAGAACAGTGTCTCACATTTAGAAAACACTCTTATGCTTGCTTAAGGGGGAAGGAGAGGTGGGGTGATGCATAAAACCAGAGTTTGATATAAGCACAGGTACCGTTCCAAAAACCAACTATGGAATAGACAAGACATACACCTTCCTCAGTGAAAGGGACTCAAAACCCCATATTTCCCGCAGAGGAATATATCTGACTAGTAAGAATCTTAAAACCTATGTATTGATATGTCTCCGTAAGGGAATCAAGTGTGTCTAGACTGGGATAAATATGGCAGCGAGAATCAGCTCAAACCCACTATAAAAAGGAATTTCAAAAACAAAACAAAAAAACTGGGAAATTCTTTACAATTCTTTCAGGGTCTCTGATGAAACCTGGAATGACCCTATCTACAACGACAGCTGGATGTGGCATAAGGCTGGACACTTGGGACTGAGAGGATTGGTGAGATTGGGTGAACAAATGCAGACCCTTTAAAGCAATAATGCATGGCACACATTCCATGGGTCCCAACTCTCCAGGTTGAAGGGAATATTACTACAGTTATAACATGTACGGGAAACCTAGAGAACAGACACACTGTGAATACGAAAGGTTTCTAAAACTCAACGAATAGTCCCTCTCCTGGTGCTCCGGTTTGACTTTCCATCTGCTTTATTATCAACCTCCCAACTTGGAGAGACAGCCCCTTTAACCTCCTGGTTCGCACAGGTTGCCAATTTGGCAGAGGATGAAAGGGAAGAGGGAGAACCAATGAGAGAGTAGCTGTTAGGCATTTGGACGGGCACATATCACTGTAATTTCCCGGCAGGAAGAAGAATTAACCAAAGTCTCAGCCACCCACCGGGAATCAGTATAGATCCTGAACCAAAATTTTGGACTTGCGGTCAGCTCACCAAAAACGAGTTGAAAAATGGAGCTCAGGGGCACAGCAATTCACAAACTGGCCGAGTAATAAAGGACAACTATCGTCCAAAAATCTGTTGAGGGAAGGCAACGAGGCAGACTTGAAAGCGAGGCAGAATAGCAGGAAACAGATTTCAAGAGGTACGTTGGAATCGCCTTTAAAGCACAGGAAGAGGGGCACAACTTCGACAATGATGCACTTGGCCAAAAAGGGCGTATGCGTTTTCTCCTGAATATATTCAGGAGAAAACGCATACGCCCTTTTTGGCCAAGCAAGCAAGCGGGCAATGCAAATCTGCACTACAAAGAAGTATCACTTCCCACCGGTCAAAAGGGACATCCACAAAATGTGTAAAAACCAGAAAGGCAAGACAGGCCCTGGAGAACAGGGAGCCTTGTTATGCTGATGGGCGGGATGTAAATTGCCAACTGCCTCTCTGGAGGCGTGCATTGTGTTCCCTAAAACAAGTAAACAACAGAGCTACAGAGCCAAGGGCACTTCCAGTCTAGGGAATATACCTTGGGAAAACTGAAAATCAAAAAGACACAGCCACCCCAAAATTTAGGGCTGCACTGCTTACAAGGACCTCAACTTGGGTACACCTTAAATATCCCAGGAAATATAAAAATGGTTCAAAAAATTGTGGTACTTACGTACGATGGAATATCCCTCAGCCATGAAATCAATGTCATAAGACCAGTAGCAGCAAAATGGGTGGATTCAGGTACGATGATTCTAAGTGAAATAAGTCACACAGAAAAAGAAACTTATCATAAGATATCACTTATGAAGATCCTGTAAACATGGCTACACTTGAACTGAGTTAGGAAAGAGAACAGTGTCTCACATTTAGAAAACACTCTTATGCCTGCTTAAGGGGGAAGGAGAGGTGGGGTGATGCATAAAACCAGAGTTTGATATAAGCACAGGTACCGTTCCAAAAACCAACTATGGAATAGACAAGACCTACACCTTCCTCAGTGAAAGGGACTCAAAACCCCATATTTCCCGCAGAGGAATATATCTGACTAGTAAGAATCTTAAAACCTATGTATTGATATGTCTCCGTAAGGGAATCAAGTGTGTCTAGACTGGGATAAATATGGCAGCGAGAATCAGCTCAAACCCACTATAAAAAGGAATTTCAAAAATAAAACAAAAAAACTGGGAAATTCTTTACAATTCCTTCAGGGTCTCTGATGAAACCTGAAATGACCCTATCTACAATGACAGCTGGATGTGGCATAAGGCTGGACACTTGGGACTGAGAGGATTGGTGAGATTGGGTGAGCAAATGCAGACCCTTTAAAGCAATAATGCATGGCACACATTCCATGGGTCCCAACTCTCCAGGTTGAACGGAATATTACTACAGATATAACATGTACGGGAATCCTAGAGAACGGACACACTGTGAACACGAAAGGTTTCTAAAACTCAACGAATAGTCCCTCTCCTGGTGCTCCGGTTTGACTTTCCATCTGCTTTATTATCAACCTCCCAACTTGGAGAGACAGCCCCTTTAACCTCCTGGTTCGCACAGGTTGCCAATTTGGCAGAGGATGAAAGGGAAGAGGGAGAACCAATGAGAGAGTAGCTGTTAGGCATTTGGACGGGCACATATCACTGTAATTTCCCGGCAGGAAGAAGAATTAACCAAAGTCTCAGCCACCCACCGGGAATCAGTATAGATCCTGAACCAAAATTTTGGACTTGCGGTCAGCTCACCAAAAACGAGTTGAAAAATGGAGCTCAGGGGCACAGCAATTCACAAACTGGCCGAGTAATAAAGGACAACTATCGTCCAAAAATCTGTTGAGGGAAGGCAACGAGGCGGACTTGAAAGCGAGGCAGAATAGCAGGAAACAGATTTCAAGAGGTACGTTGGAATCGCCTTTAAAGCACAGGAAGAGGGGCACAACTTCGACAATGATGCACTTGGCCAAAAAGGGCGTATGCGTTTTCTCCTGAATATATTCAGGAGAAAACGCATACGCCCTTTTTGGCCAAGCAAGCAAGCGGGCAATGCAAATCTGCACTACAAAGAAGTATCACTTCCCACCGGTCAAAAGGGACATCCACAAAATGTGTAAAAACCAGAAAGGCAAGACAGGCCCTGGAGAACAGGGAGCCTTGTTATGCTGATGGGCGGGATGTAAATTGCCAACTGCCTCTCTGGAGGAGTGCATTGTGTTCCCTAAAACAAGTAAACAACAGAGCTACAGAGCCAAGGGCACTTCCAGTCTAGGGAATATACCTTGGGAAAACTGAAAATCAAAAAGACACAGCCACCCCAAAATTTAGGGCTGCACTGCTTACAAGGACCTCCACTTGGGTACACCTTAAATATCCCAGGAAATATAAAAATGGTTCAAAAAATTGTGGTACTTACGTACGATGGAATATCCCTCAGCCATGAAATCAATGTCATAAGACCAGTAGCAGCAAAATGGGTGGACTCAGGTACGATGATTCTAAGTGAAATAAGTCACACAGAAAAAGAAACTTATCATAAGATATCACTTATGAAGATCCTGTAAACATGGCTACACTTGAACTGAGTTAGGAAAGAGAACAGTGTCTCACATTTAGAAAACACTCTTATGCCTGCTTAAGGGGGAAGGAGAGGTGGGGTGATGCATAAAACCAGAGTTTGATATAAGCACAGGTACCGTTCCAAAATCCAACTATGGAATAGACAAGACCTACACCTTCCTCAGTGAAAGGGACTCAAAACCCCATATTTCCCGCAGAGGAATATATCTGACTAGTAAGAATCTTAAAACCTATGTATTGATATGTCTCCGTAAGGGAATCAAGTGTGTCTAGACTGGGATAAATATGGCAGCGAGAATCAGCTCAAACCCACTATAAAAAGGAATTTCAAAAATAAAACAAAAAAACTGGGAAATTCTTTACAATTCCTTCAGGGTCTCTGATGAAACCTGAAATGACCCTATCTACAATGACAGCTGGATGTGGCATAAGGCTGGACACTTGGGACTGAGAGGATTGGTGAGATTGGGTGAGCAAATGCAGACCCTTTAAAGCAATAATGCATGGCACACATTCCATGGGTCCCAACTCTCCAGGTTGAAGGGAATATTACTACAGATATAACATGTACGGGAATCCTAGAGAACGGACACACTGTGAACACGAAAGGTTTCTAAAACTCAACGAATAGTCCCTCTCCTGGTGCTCCGGTTTGACTTTCCATCTGCTTTATTATCAACCTCCCAACTTGGAGAGACAGCCCCTTTAACCTCCTGGTTCGCACAGGTTGCCAATTTGGCAGAGGATGAAAGGGAAGAGGGAGAACCAATGAGAGAGTAGCTGTTAGGCATTTGGACGGGCACATATCACTGTAATTTCCCGGCAGGAAGAAGAATTAACCAAATTCTCAGCCACCCACCGGGAATCAGTATAGATCCTGAACCAAAATTTTGGACTTGCGGTCAGCTCACCAAAAACGAGTTGAAAAATGGAGCTCAGGGGCACAGCAATTCACAAACTGGCCGAGTAATAAAGGACAACTATCGTCCAAAAATCTGTTGAGGGAAGGCAACGAGGCGGACTTGAAAGCGAGGCCGAATAGCAGGAAACAGATTTCAAGAGGTACGTTGGAATCGCCTTTAAAGCACAGGAAGAGGGGCACAACTTCGACAATGATGCACTTGGCCAAAAAGGGCGTATGCGTTTTCTCCTGAATATATTCAGGAGAAAACGCATACGCCCTTTTTGGCCAAGCAAGCAAGCGGGCAATGCAAATCTGCACTACAAAGAAGTATCACTTCCCACCGGTCAAAAGGGACATCCACAAAATGTGTAAAAACCAGAAAGGCAAGACAGGCCCTGGAGAACAGGGAGCCTTGTTATGCTGATGGGCGGGATGTAAATTGCCAACTGCCTCTCTGGAGGAGTGCATTGTGTTCCCTAAAACAAGTAAACAACAGAGCTACAGAGCCAAGGGCACTTCCAGTCTAGGGAATATACCTTGGGAAAACTGAAAATCAAAAAGACACAGCCACCCCAAAATTTAGGGCTGCACTGCTTACAAGGACCTCAACTTGGGTACACCTTAAATATCCCAGGAAATATAAAAATGGTTCAAAAAATTGTGGTACTTACGTACGATGGAATATCCCTCAGCCATGAAATCAATGTCATAAGACCAGTAGCAGCAAAATGGGTGGACTCAGGTACGATGATTCTAAGTGAAATAAGTCACACAGAAAAAGAAACTTATCATAAGATATCACTTATGAAGATCCTGTAAACATGGCTACACTTGAACTGAGTTAGGAAAGAGAACAGTGTCTCACATTTAGAAAACACTCTTATGCCTGCTTAAGGGGGAAGGAGAGGTGGGGTGATGCATAAAACCAGAGTTTGATATAAGCACAGGTACCGTTCCGAAAACCAACTATGGAATAGACAAGACCTACACCTTCCTCAGTGAAAGGGACTCAAAACCCCATATTTCCCGCAGAGGAATATATCTGACTAGTAAGAATCTTAAAACCTATGTATTGATATGTCTCCGTAAGGGAATCAAGTGTGTCTAGACTGGGATAAATATGGCAGCGAGAATCAGCTCAAACCCACTATAAAAAGGAATTTCAAAAATAAAACAAAAAAACTGGGAAATTCTTTACAATTCCTTCAGGGTCTCTGATGAAACCTGAAATGACCCTATCTACAATGACAGCTGGATGTGGCATAAGGCTGGACACTTGGGACTGAGAGGATTGGTGAGATTGGGTGAGCAAATGCAGACCCTTTAAAGCAATAATGCATGGCACACATTCCATGGGTCCCAACTCTCCAGGTTGAAGGGAATATTACTACAGATATAACATGTACGGGAATCCTAGAGAACGGACACACTGTGAACACGAAAGGTTTCTAAAACTCAACGAATAGTCCCTCTCCTGGTGCTCCGGTTTGACTTTCCATCTGCTTTATTATCAACCTCCCAACTTGGAGAGACAGCCCCTTTAACCTCCTGGTTCACACAGGTTGCCAATTTGGCAGAGGATGAAAGGGAAGAGGGAGAACCAATGAGAGAGTAGCTGTTAGGCATTTGGACGGGCACATATCACTGTAATTTCCCGGCAGGAAGAAGAATTAACCAAATTCTCAGCCACCCACCGGGAATCAGTATAGATCCTGAACCAAAATTTTGGACTTGCGGTCAGCTCACCAAAAACGAGTTGAAAAATGGAGCTCAGGGGCACAGCAATTCACAAACTGGCCGAGTAATAAAGGACAACTATCGTCCAAAAATCTGTTGAGGGAAGGCAACGAGGCGGACTTGAAAGCGAGGCAGAATAGCAGGAAACAGATTTCAAGAGGTACGTTGGAATCGACTTTAAAGCACAGGAAGAGGGGCACAACTTCGACAATGATGCACTTGGACAAAAAGGGCGTATGCGTTTTCTCCTGAATATATTCAGGAGAAAACGCATACGCCCTTTTTGGCCAAGCAAGCAAGCGGGCAATGCAAATCTGCACTACAAAGAAGTATCACTTCCCACCGGTCAAAAGGGACATCCACAAAATGTGTAAAAACCAGAAAGGCAAGACAGGCCCTGGAGAACAGGGAGCCTTGTTATGCTGATGGGCGGGATGTAAATTGCCAACTGCCTCTCTGGAGGAGTGCATTGTGTTCCCTAAAACAAGTAAACAACAGAGCTACAGAGCCAAGGGCACTTCCAGTCTAGGGAATATACCTTGGGAAAACTGAAAATCAAAAAGACACAGCCACCCCAAAATTTAGGGCTGCACTGCTTACAAGGACCTCCACTTGGGTACACCTTAAATATCCCAGGAAATATAAAAATGGTTCAAAAAATTGTGGTACTTACGTACGATGGAATATCCCTCAGCCATGAAATCAATGTCATAAGACCAGTAGCAGCAAAATGGGTGGACTCAGGTACGATGATTCTAAGTGAAATAAGTCACACAGAAAAAGAAACTTATCATAAGATATCACTTATGAAGATCCTGTAAACATGGCTACACTTGAACTGAGTTAGGAAAGAGAACAGTGTCTCACATTTAGAAAACACTCTTATGCCTGCTTAAGGGGGAAGGAGAGGTGGGGTGATGCATAAAACCAGAGTTTGATATAAGCACAGGTACCGTTCCAAAAACCAACTATGGAATAGCCAAGACCTACACCTTCCTCAGTGAAAGGGACTCAAAACCCCATATTTCCCGCAGAGGAATATATCTGACTAGTAAGAATCTTAAAACCTATGTATTGATATGTCTCCGTAAGGGAATCAAGTGTGTCTAGACTGGGATAAATATGGCAGCGAGAATCAGCTCAAACCCACTATAAAAAGGAATTTCAAAAATAAAACAAAAAAACTGGGAAATTCTTTACAATTCCTTCAGGGTCTCTGATGAAACCTGAAATGACCCTATCTACAATGACAGCTGGATGTGGCATAAGGCTGGACTCTTGGGACTGAGAGGATTGGTGAGATTGGGTGAGCAAATGCAGACCCTTTAAAGCAATAATGCATGGCACACATTCCATGGGTCCCAACTCTCCAGGTTGAAGGGAATATTACTACAGATATAACATGTACGGGAATCCCAGAGAACGGACACACTGTGAATACGAAAGGTTTCTAAAACTCAAGGAATAGTCCCTCTCCTGGTGCTCCAGTTTGACTTTCCATCTGCTTTATTATCAACCTCCCAACTTGGAGAGACAGCCCCTTTAACCTCCTGGTTCGCACAGGTTGCCAATTTGGCAGAGGATGAAAGGGAAGAGGGAGAACCAATGAGAGAGTAGCTGTTAGGCATTTGGACGGGCACATATCACTGTAATTTCCCGGCAGGAAGAAGAATTTACCAAAGTCTCAGCCACCCACCGGGAATCAGTATAGATCCTGAACCAAAATTTTGGACTTGAGGTCAGCTCACCAAAAACGAGTTGAAAAATGGAGCTCAGGGGCACAGCAATTCACAAACTGGCTGAGTAATAAAGGACAACTATCGTCCAAAAATCTGTTGAGGGAAGGCAACGAGGCGGACTTGAAAGCGAGGCAGAATAGCAGGAAACAGATTTCAAGAGGTACGTTGGAATCGCCTTTAAAGCACAGGAAGAGGGGCACAACTTCGACAATGATGCACTTGGCCAAAAAGGGCGTATGCGTTTTCTCCTGAATATATTCAGGAGAAAACGCATACGCCCTTTTTGGCCAAGCAAGCAAGCGGGCAATGCAAATCTGCACTACAAAGAAGTATCACTTCCCACCGGTCAAAAGGGACATCCACAAAATGTGTAAAAACCAGAAAGGCAAGACAGGCCCTGGAGAACAGGGAGCCTTGTTATGCTGATGGGCGGGATGTAAATTGCCAACTGCCTCTCTGGAGGAGTGCATTGTGTTCCCTAAAACAAGTAAACAACAGAGCTACAGAGCCAAGGGCACTTCCAGTCTAGGGAATATACCTTGGGAAAACTGAAAATCAAAAAGACACAGCCACCCCAAAATTTAGGGCTGCACTGCTTACAAGGACCTCAACTTGGGTACACCTTAAATATCCCAGGAAATATAAAAATGGTTCAAAAAATTGTGGTACTTACGTACGATGGAATATCCCTCAGCCATGAAATCAATGTCATAAGACCAGTAGCAGCAAAATGGGTGGACTCAGGTACGATGATTCTAAGTGAAATAAGTCACACAGAAAAAGAAACTTATCATAAGATATCACTTATGAAGATCCTGTAAACATGGCTACACTTGAACTGAGTTAGGAAAGAGAACAGTGTCTCACATTTAGAAAACACTCTTATGCCTGCTTAAGGGGGAAGGAGAGGTGGGGTGATGCATAAAACCAGAGTTTGATATAAGCACAGGTACCGTTCCAAAAACAAACTATGGAATAGACAAGACCTACACCTTCCTCAGTGAAAGGGACTCAAAACCCCATATTTCCCGCAGAGGAATATATCTGACTAGTAAGAATCTTAAAACCTATGTATTGATATGTCTCCGTAAGGGAATCAAGTGTGTCTAGACTGGGATAAATATGGCAGCGAGAATCAGCTCAAACCCACTATAAAAAGGAATTTCAAAAATAAAACAAAAAAACTGGGAAATTCTTTACAATTCCTTCAGGGTCTCTGATGAAACCTGAAATGACCCTATCTACAATGACAGCTGGATGTGGCATAAGGCTGGACTCTTGGGACTGAGAGGATTGGTGAGATTGGGTGAGCAAATGCAGACCCTTTAAAGCAATAATGCATGGCACACATTCCATGGGTCCCAACTCTCCAGGTTGAAGGGAATATTACTACAGATATAACATGTACGGGAATCCCAGAGAACGGACACACTGTGAATACGAAAGGTTTCTAAAACTCAAGGAATAGTCCCTCTCCTGGTGCTCCAGTTTGACTTTCCATCTGCTTTATTATCAACCTCCCAACTTGGAGAGACAGCCCCTTTAACCTCCTGGTTCGCACAGGTTGCCAATTTGGCAGAGGATGAAAGGGAAGAGGGAGAACCAATGAGAGAGTAGCTGTTAGGCATTTGGACGGGCACATATCACTGTAATTTCCCGGCAGGAAGAAGAATTTACCAAAGTCTCAGCCACCCACCGGGAATCAGTATAGATCCTGAACCAAAATTTTGGACTTGAGGTCAGCTCACCAAAAACGAGTTGAAAAATGGAGCTCAGGGGCACAGCAATTCACAAACTGGCTGAGTAATAAAGGACAACTATCGTCCAAAAATCTGTTGAGGGAAGGCAACGAGGCGGACTTGAAAGCGAGGCAGAATAGCAGGAAACAGATTTCAAGAGGTACGTTGGAATCGCCTTTAAAGCACAGGAAGAGGGGCACAACTTCGACAATGATGCACTTGGCCAAAAAGGGCGTATGCGTTTTCTCCTGAATATATTCAGGAGAAAACGCATACGCCCTTTTTGGCCAAGCAAGCAAGCGGGCAATGCAAATCTGCACTACAAAGAAGTATCACTTCCCACCGGTCAAAAGGGACATCCACAAAATGTGTAAAAACCAGAAAGGCAAGACAGGCCCTGGAGAACAGGGAGCCTTGTTATGCTGATGGGCGGGATGTAAATTGCCAACTGCCTCTCTGGAGGAGTGCATTGTGTTCCCTAAAACAAGTAAACAACAGAGCTACAGAGCCAAGGGCACTTCCAGTCTAGGGAATATACCTTGGGAAAACTGAAAATCAAAAAGACACAGCCACCCCAAAATTTAGGGCTGCACTGCTTACAAGGACCTCCACTTGGGTACACCTTAAATATCCCAGGAAATATAAAAATGGTTCAAAAAATTGTGGTACTTACGTACGATGGAATATCCCTCAGCCATGAAATCAATGTCATAAGACCAGTAGCAGCAAAATGGGTGGACTCAGGTACGATGATTCTAAGTGAAATAAGTCACACAGAAAAAGAAACTTATCATAAGATATCACTTATGAAGATCCTGTAAACATGGCTACACTTGAACTGAGTTAGGAAAGAGAACAGTGTCTCACATTTAGAAAACACTCTTATGCTTGCTTAAGGGGGAAGGAGAGGTGGGGTGATGCATAAAACCAGAGTTTGATATAAGCACAGGTACCGTTCCAAAAACCAACTATGGAATAGACAAGACCTACACCTTCCTCAGTGAAAGGGACTCAAAACCCCATATTTCCCGCAGAGGAATATATCTGACTAGTAAGAATCTTAAAACCTATGTATTGATATGTCTCCGTAAGGGAATCAAGTGTGTCTAGACTGGGATAAATATGGCAGCGAGAATCAGCTCAAACCCACTATAAAAAGGAATTTCAAAAACAAAACAAAAAAACTGGGAAATTCTTTACAATTCTTTCAGGGTCTCTGATGAAACCTGGAATGACCCTATCTACAACGACAGCTGGATGTGGCATAAGGCTGGACACTTGGGACTGAGAGGATTGGTGAGATTGGGTGAACAAATGCAGACCCTTTAAAGCAATAATGCATGGCACACATTCCATGGGTCCCAACTCTCCAGGTTGAAGGGAATATTACTACAGTTATAACATGTACGGGAAACCTAGAGAACGGACACACTGTGAACACGAAAGGTTTCTAAAACTCAACGAATAGTCCCTCTCCTGGTGCTCCGGTTTGACTTTCCATCTGCTTTATTATCAACCTCCCAACTTGGAGAGACAGCCCCTTTAACCTCCTGGTTCGCACAGGTTGCCAATTTGGCAGAGGATGAAGGGGAAGAGGGAGAACCAATGAGAGAGTAGCTGTTAGGCATTTGGACGGGCACATATCACTGTAATTTCCCGGCAGGAAGAAGAATTAACCAAAGTCTCAGCCACCCACCGGGAATCAGTATAGATCCTGAACCAAAATTTTGGACTTGCGGTCAGCTCACCAAAAACGAGTTGAAAAATGGAGCTCAGGGGCACAGCAATTCACAAACTGGCAGAGTAATAAAGGACAACTATCGTCCAAAAATCTGTTGAGGGAAGGCAACGAGGCGGACTTGAAAGCGAGGCAGAATAGCAGGAAACAGATTTCAAGAGGTACGTTGGAATCGCCTTTAAAGCACAAGAAGAGGGGCACAACTTCGACAATGATGCACTTGGCCAAAAAGGGCGTATGCGTTTTCTCCTGAATATATTCAGGAGAAAACGCATACGCCCTTTTTGGCCAAGCAAGCAAGCGGGCAATGCAAATCTGCACTACAAAGAAGTATCACTTCCCACCGGTCAAAAGGGACATCCACAAAATGTGTAAAAACCAGAAAGGCAAGACAGGCCCTGGAGAACAGGGAGCCTTGTTATGCTGATGGGCGGGATGTAAATTGCCAACTGCCTCTCTGGAGGAGTGCATTGTGTTCCCTAAAACAAGTAAACAACAGAGCTACAGAGCCAAGGGCACTTCCAGTCTAGGGAATATACCTTGGGAAAACTGAAAATCAAAAAGACACAGCCACCCCAAAATTTAGGGCTGCACTGCTTACAAGGACCTCAACTTGGGTACACCTTAAATATCCCAGGAAATATAAAAATGGTTCAAAAAATTGTGGTACTTACGTACGATGGAATATCCCTCAGCCATGAAATCAATGTCATAAGACCAGTAGCAGCAAAATGGGTGGACTCAGGTACGATGATTCTAAGTGAAATAAGTCACACAGAAAAAGAAACTTATCATAAGATATCACTTATGAAGATCCTGTAAACATGGCTACACTTGAACTGAGTTAGGAAAGAGAACAGTGTCTCACATTTAGAAAACACTCTTATGCCTGCTTAAGGGGGAAGGAGAGGTGGGGTGATGCATAAAACCAGAGTTTGATATAAGCACAGGTACCGTTCCGAAAACCAACTATGGAATAGACAAGACCTACACCTTCCTCAGTGAAAGGGACTCAAAACCCCATATTTCCCGCAGAGGAATATATCTGACTAGTAAGAATCTTAAAACCTATGTATTGATATGTCTCCGTAAGGGAATCAAGTGTGTCTAGACTGGGATAAATATGGCAGCGAGAATCAGCTCAAACCCACTATAAAAAGGAATTTCAAAAATAAAACAAAAAAACTGGGAAATTCTTTACAATTCCTTCAGGGTCTCTGATGAAACCTGAAATGACCCTATCTACAATGACAGCTGGATGTGGCATAAGGCTGGACACTTGGGACTGAGAGGATTGGTGAGATTGGGTGAGCAAATGCAGACCCTTTAAAGCAATAATGCATGGCACACATTCCATGGGTCCCAACTCTCCAGGTTGAAGGGAATATTACTACAGATATAACATGTACGGGAATCCTAGAGAACGGACACACTGTGAACACGAAAGGTTTCTAAAACTCAACGAATAGTCCCTCTCCTGGTGCTCCGGTTTGACTTTCCATCTGCTTTATTATCAACCTCCCAACTTGGAGAGACAGCCCCTTTAACCTCCTGGTTCACACAGGTTGCCAATTTGGCAGAGGATGAAAGGGAAGAGGGAGAACCAATGAGAGAGTAGCTGTTAGGCATTTGGACGGGCACATATCACTGTAATTTCCCGGCAGGAAGAAGAATTAACCAAATTCTCAGCCACCCACCGGGAATCAGTATAGATCCTGAACCAAAATTTTGGACTTGCGGTCAGCTCACCAAAAACGAGTTGAAAAATGGAGCTCAGGGGCACAGCAATTCACAAACTGGCCGAGTAATAAAGGACAACTATCGTCCAAAAATCTGTTGAGGGAAGGCAACGAGGCGGACTTGAAAGCGAGGCAGAATAGCAGGAAACAGATTTCAAGAGGTACGTTGGAATCGACTTTAAAGCACAGGAAGAGGGGCACAACTTCGACAATGATGCACTTGGACAAAAAGGGCGTATGCGTTTTCTCCTGAATATATTCAGGAGAAAACGCATACGCCCTTTTTGGCCAAGCAAGCAAGCGGGCAATGCAAATCTGCACTACAAAGAAGTATCACTTCCCACCGGTCAAAAGGGACATCCACAAAATGTGTAAAAACCAGAAAGGCAAGACAGGCCCTGGAGAACAGGGAGCCTTGTTATGCTGATGGGCGGGATGTAAATTGCCAACTGCCTCTCTGGAGGAGTGCATTGTGTTCCCTAAAACAAGTAAACAACAGAGCTACAGAGCCAAGGGCACTTCCAGTCTAGGGAATATACCTTGGGAAAACTGAAAATCAAAAAGACACAGCCACCCCAAAATTTAGGGCTGCACTGCTTACAAGGACCTCCACTTGGGTACACCTTAAATATCCCAGGAAATATAAAAATGGTTCAAAAAATTGTGGTACTTACGTACGATGGAATATCCCTCAGCCATGAAATCAATGTCATAAGACCAGTAGCAGCAAAATGGGTGGACTCAGGTACGATGATTCTAAGTGAAATAAGTCACACAGAAAAAGAAACTTATCATAAGATATCACTTATGAAGATCCTGTAAACATGGCTACACTTGAACTGAGTTAGGAAAGAGAACAGTGTCTCACATTTAGAAAACACTCTTATGCCTGCTTAAGGGGGAAGGAGAGGTGGGGTGATGCATAAAACCAGAGTTTGATATAAGCACAGGTACCGTTCCAAAAACCAACTATGGAATAGACAAGACCTACACCTTCCTCAGTGAAAGGGACTCAAAACCCCATATTTCCCGCAGAGGAATATATCTGACTAGTAAGAATCTTAAAACCTATGTATTGATATGTCTCCGTAAGGGAATCAAGTGTGTCTAGACTGGGATAAATATGGCAGCGAGAATCAGCTCAAACCCACTATAAAAAGGAATTTCAAAAATAAAACAAAAAAACTGGGAAATTCTTTACAATTCCTTCAGGGTCTCTGATGAAACCTGAAATGACCCTATCTACAATGACAGCTGGATGTGGCATAAGGCTGGACTCTTGGGACTGAGAGGATTGGTGAGATTGGGTGAGCAAATGCAGACCCTTTAAAGCAATAATGCATGGCACACATTCCATGGGTCCCAACTCTCCAGGTTGAAGGGAATATTACTACAGATATAACATGTACGGGAATCCCAGAGAACGGACACACTGTGAATACGAAAGGTTTCTAAAACTCAAGGAATAGTCCCTCTCCTGGTGCTCCAGTTTGACTTTCCATCTGCTTTATTATCAACCTCCCAACTTGGAGAGACAGCCCCTTTAACCTCCTGGTTCGCACAGGTTGCCAATTTGGCAGAGGATGAAAGGGAAGAGGGAGAACCAATGAGAGAGTAGCTGTTAGGCATTTGGACGGGCACATATCACTGTAATTTCCCGGCAGGAAGAAGAATTTACCAAAGTCTCAGCCACCCACCGGGAATCAGTATAGATCCTGAACCAAAATTTTGGACTTGAGGTCAGCTCACCAAAAACGAGTTGAAAAATGGAGCTCAGGGGCACAGCAATTCACAAACTGGCTGAGTAATAAAGGACAACTATCGTCCAAAAATCTGTTGAGGGAAGGCAACGAGGCGGACTTGAAAGCGAGGCAGAATAGCAGGAAACAGATTTCAAGAGGTACGTTGGAATCGCCTTTAAAGCACAGGAAGAGGGGCACAACTTCGACAATGATGCACTTGGCCAAAAAGGGCGTATGCGTTTTCTCCTGAATATATTCAGGAGAAAACGCATACGCCCTTTTTGGCCAAGCAAGCAAGCGGGCAATGCAAATCTGCACTACAAAGAAGTATCACTTCCCACCGGTCAAAAGGGACATCCACAAAATGTGTAAAAACCAGAAAGGCAAGACAGGCCCTGGAGAACAGGGAGCCTTGTTATGCTGATGGGCGGGATGTAAATTGCCAACTGCCTCTCTGGAGGAGTGCATTGTGTTCCCTAAAACAAGTAAACAACAGAGCTACAGAGCCAAGGGCACTTCCAGTCTAGGGAATATACCTTGGGAAAACTGAAAATCAAAAAGACACAGCCACCCCAAAATTTAGGGCTGCACTGCTTACAAGGACCTCCACTTGGGTACACCTTAAATATCCCAGGAAATATAAAAATGGTTCAAAAAATTGTGGTACTTACGTACGATGGAATATCCCTCAGCCATGAAATCAATGTCATAAGACCAGTAGCAGCAAAATGGGTGGACTCAGGTACGATGATTCTAAGTGAAATAAGTCACACAGAAAAAGAAACTTATCATAAGATATCACTTATGAAGATCCTGTAAACATGGCTACACTTGAACTGAGTTAGGAAAGAGAACAGTGTCTCACATTTAGAAAACACTCTTATGCTTGCTTAAGGGGGAAGGAGAGGTGGGGTGATGCATAAAACCAGAGTTTGATATAAGCACAGGTACCGTTCCAAAAACCAACTATGGAATAGACAAGACCTACACCTTCCTCAGTGAAAGGGACTCAAAACCCCATATTTCCCGCAGAGGAATATATCTGACTAGTAAGAATCTTAAAACCTATGTATTGATATGTCTCCGTAAGGGAATCAAGTGTGTCTAGACTGGGATAAATATGGCAGCGAGAATCAGCTCAAACCCACTATAAAAAGGAATTTCAAAAACAAAACAAAAAAACTGGGAAATTCTTTACAATTCTTTCAGGGTCTCTGATGAAACCTGGAATGACCCTATCTACAACGACAGCTGGATGTGGCATAAGGCTGGACACTTGGGACTGAGAGGATTGGTGAGATTGGGTGAACAAATGCAGACCCTTTAAAGCAATAATGCATGGCACACATTCCATGGGTCCCAACTCTCCAGGTTGAAGGGAATATTACTACAGTTATAACATGTACGGGAAACCTAGAGAACGGACACACTGTGAACACGAAAGGTTTCTAAAACTCAACGAATAGTCCCTCTCCTGGTGCTCCGGTTTGACTTTCCATCTGCTTTATTATCAACCTCCCAACTTGGAGAGACAGCCCCTTTAACCTCCTGGTTCGCACAGGTTGCCAATTTGGCAGAGGATGAAGGGGAAGAGGGAGAACCAATGAGAGAGTAGCTGTTAGGCATTTGGACGGGCACATATCACTGTAATTTCCCGGCAGGAAGAAGAATTAACCAAAGTCTCAGCCACCCACCGGGAATCAGTATAGATCCTGAACCAAAATTTTGGACTTGCGGTCAGCTCACCAAAAACGAGTTGAAAAATGGAGCTCAGGGGCACAGCAATTCACAAACTGGCCGAGTAATAAAGGACAACTATCGTCCAAAAATCTGTTGAGGGAAGGCAACGAGGCGGACTTGAAAGCGAGGCAGAATAGCAGGAAACAGATTTCAAGAGGTACGTTGGAATCGCCTTTAAAGCACAGGAAGAGGGGCACAACTTCGACAATGATGCACTTGGCCAAAAAGGGCGTATGCGTTTTCTCCTGAATATATTCAGGAGAAAACGCATACGCCCTTTTTGGCCAAGCAAGCAAGCGGGCAATGCAAATCTGCACTACAAAGAAGTATCACTTCCCACCGGTCAAAAGGGACATCCACAAAATGTGTAAAAACCAGAAAGGCAAGACAGGCCCTGGAGAACAGGGAGCCTTGTTATGCTGATGGGCGGGATGTAAATTGCCAACTGCCTCTCTGGAGGAGTGCATTGTGTTCCCTAAAACAAGTAAACAACAGAGCTACAGAGCCAAGGGCACTTCCAGTCTAGGGAATATACCTTGGGAAAACTGAAAATCAAAAAGACACAGCCACCCCAAAATTTAGGGCTGCACTGCTTACAAGGACCTCAACTTGGGTACACCTTAAATATCCCAGGAAATATAAAAATGGTTCAAAAAATTGTGGTACTTACGTACGATGGAATATCCCTCAGCCATGAAATCAATGTCATAAGACCAGTAGCAGCAAAATGGGTGGACTCAGGTACGATGATTCTAAGTGAAATAAGTCACACAGAAAAAGAAACTTATCATAAGATATCACTTATGAAGATCCTGTAAACATGGCTACACTTGAACTGAGTTAGGAAAGAGAACAGTGTCTCACATTTAGAAAACACTCTTATGCCTGCTTAAGGGGGAAGGAGAGGTGGGGTGATGCATAAAACCAGAGTTTGATATAAGCACAGGTACCGTTCCAAAAACCAACTATGGAATAGACAAGACCTACACCTTCCTCAGTGAAAGGGACTCAAAACCCCATATTTCCCGCAGAGGAATATATCTGACTAGTAAGAATCTTAAAACCTATGTATTGATATGTCTCCGTAAGGGAATCAAGTGTGTCTAGACTGGGATAAATATGGCAGCGAGAATCAGCTCAAACCCACTATAAAAAGGAATTTCAAAAATAAAACAAAAAAACTGGGAAATTCTTTACAATTCCTTCAGGGTCTCTGATGAAACCTGAAATGACCCTATCTACAATGACAGCTGGATGTGGCATAAGGCTGGACACTTGGGACTGAGAGGATTGGTGAGATTGGGTGAGCAAATGCAGACCCTTTAAAGCAATAATGCATGGCACACATTCCATGGGTCCCAACTCTCCAGGTTGAACGGAATATTACTACAGATATAACATGTACGGGAATCCTAGAGAACGGACACACTGTGAACACGAAAGGTTTCTAAAACTCAACGAATAGTCCCTCTCCTGGTGCTCCGGTTTGACTTTCCATCTGCTTTATTATCAACCTCCCAACTTGGAGAGACAGCCCCTTTAACCTCCTGGTTCGCACAGGTTGCCAATTTGGCAGAGGATGAAAGGGAAGAGGGAGAACCAATGAGAGAGTAGCTGTTAGGCATTTGGACGGGCACATATCACTGTAATTTCCCGGCAGGAAGAAGAATTAACCAAAGTCTCAGCCACCCACCGGGAATCAGTATAGATCCTGAACCAAAATTTTGGACTTGCGGTCAGCTCACCAAAAACGAGTTGAAAAATGGAGCTCAGGGGCACAGCAATTCACAAACTGGCCGAGTAATAAAGGACAACTATCGTCCAAAAATCTGTTGAGGGAAGGCAACGAGGCGGACTTGAAAGCGAGGCAGAATAGCAGGAAACAGATTTCAAGAGGTACGTTGGAATCGCCTTTAAAGCACAGGAAGAGGGGCACAACTTCGACAATGATGCACTTGGCCAAAAAGGGCGTATGCGTTTTCTCCTGAATATATTCAGGAGAAAACGCATACGCCCTTTTTGGCCAAGCAAGCAAGCGGGCAATGCAAATCTGCACTACAAAGAAGTATCACTTCCCACCGGTCAAAAGGGACATCCACAAAATGTGTAAAAACCAGAAAGGCAAGACAGGCCCTGGAGAACAGGGAGCCTTGTTATGCTGATGGGCGGGATGTAAATTGCCAACTGCCTCTCTGGAGGAGTGCATTGTGTTCCCTAAAACAAGTAAACAACAGAGCTACAGAGCCAAGGGCACTTCCAGTCTAGGGAATATACCTTGGGAAAACTGAAAATCAAAAAGACACAGCCACCCCAAAATTTAGGGCTGCACTGCTTACAAGGACCTCAACTTGGGTACACCTTAAATATCCCAGGAAATATAAAAATGGTTCAAAAAATTGTGGTACTTACGTACGATGGAATATCCCTCAGCCATGAAATCAATGTCATAAGACCAGTAGCAGCAAAATGGGTGGACTCAGGTACGATGATTCTAAGTGAAATAAGTCACACAGAAAAAGAAACTTATCATAAGATATCACTTATGAAGATCCTGTAAACATGGCTACACTTGAACTGAGTTAGGAAAGAGAACAGTGTCTCACATTTAGAAAACACTCTTATGCCTGCTTAAGGGGGAAGGAGAGGTGGGGTGATGCATAAAACCAGAGTTTGATATAAGCACAGGTACCGTTCCAAAAACCAACTATGGAATAGACAAGACCTACACCTTCCTCAGTGAAAGGGACTCAAAACCCCATATTTCCCGCAGAGGAATATATCTGACTAGTAAGAATCTTAAAACCTATGTATTGATATGTCTCCGTAAGGGAATCAAGTGTGTCTAGACTGGGATAAATATGGCAGCGAGAATCAGCTCAAACCCACTATAAAAAGGAATTTCAAAAATAAAACAAAAAAACTGGGAAATTCTTTACAATTCCTTCAGGGTCTCTGATGAAACCTGAAATGACCCTATCTACAATGACAGCTGGATGTGGCATAAGGCTGGACACTTGGGACTGAGAGGATTGGTGAGATTGGGTGAGCAAATGCAGACCCTTTAAAGCAATAATGCATGGCACACATTCCATGGGTCCCAACTCTCCAGGTTGAACGGAATATTACTACAGATATAACATGTACGGGAATCCTAGAGAACGGACACACTGTGAACACGAAAGGTTTCTAAAACTCAACGAATAGTCCCTCTCCTGGTGCTCCGGTTTGACTTTCCATCTGCTTTATTATCAACCTCCCAACTTGGAGAGACAGCCCCTTTAACCTCCTGGTTCGCACAGGTTGCCAATTTGGCAGAGGATGAAAGGGAAGAGGGAGAACCAATGAGAGAGTAGCTGTTAGGCATTTGGACGGGCACATATCACTGTAATTTCCTGGCAGGAAGAAGAATTAACCAAAGTCTCAGCCACCCACCGGGAATCAGTATAGATCCTGAACCAAAATTTTGGACTTGCGGTCAGCTCACCAAAAACGAGTTGAAAAATGGAGCTCAGGGGCACAGCAATTCACAAACTGGCCGAGTAATAAAGGACAACTATCGTCCAAAAATCTGTTGAGGGAAGGCAACGAGGCGGACTTGAAAGCGAGGCAGAATAGCAGGAAACAGATTTCAAGAGGTACGTTGGAATCGCCTTTAAAGCACAGGAAGAGGGGCACAACTTCGACAATGATGCACTTGGCCAAAAAGGGCGTATGCGTTTTCTCCTGAATATATTCAGGAGAAAACGCATACGCCCTTTTTGGCCAAGCAAGCAAGCGGGCAATGCAAATCTGCACTACAAAGAAGTATCACTTCCCACCGGTCAAAAGGGACATCCACAAAATGTGTAAAAACCAGAAAGGCAAGACAGGCCCTGGAGAACAGGGAGCCTTGTTATGCTGATGGGCGGGATGTAAATTGCCAACTGCCTCTCTGGAGGAGTGCATTGTGTTCCCTAAAACAAGTAAACAACAGAGCTACAGAGCCAAGGGCACTTCCAGTCTAGGGAATATACCTTGGGAAAACTGAAAATCAAAAAGACACAGCCACCCCAAAATTTAGGGCTGCACTGCTTACAAGGACCTCAACTTGGGTACACCTTAAATATCCCAGGAAATATAAAAATGGTTCAAAAAATTGTGGTACTTACGTACGATGGAATATCCCTCAGCCATGAAATCAATGTCATAAGACCAGTAGCAGCAAAATGGGTGGACTCAGGTACGATGATTCTAAGTGAAATAAGTCACACAGAAAAAGAAACTTATCATAAGATATCACTTATGAAGATCCTGTAAACATGGCTACACTTGAACTGAGTTAGGAAAGAGAACAGTGTCTCACATTTAGAAAACACTCTTATGCCTGCTTAAGGGGGAAGGAGAGGTGGGGTGATGCATAAAACCAGAGTTTGATATAAGCACAGGTACCGTTCCAAAAACCAACTATGGAATAGACAAGACCTACACCTTCCTCAGTGAAAGGGACTCAAAACCCCATATTTCCCGCAGAGGAATATATCTGACTAGTAAGAATCTTAAAACCTATGTATTGATATGTCTCCGTAAGGGAATCAAGTGTGTCTAGACTGGGATAAATATGGCAGCGAGAATCAGCTCAAACCCACTATAAAAAGGAATTTCAAAAATAAAACAAAAAAACTGGGAAATTCTTTACAATTCCTTCAGGGTCTCTGATGAAACCTGAAATGACCCTATCTACAATGACAGCTGGATGTGGCATAAGGCTGGACACTTGGGACTGAGAGGATTGGTGAGATTGGGTGAGCAAATGCAGACCCTTTAAAGCAATAATGCATGGCACACATTCCATGGGTCCCAACTCTCCAGGTTGAAGGGAATATTACTACAGATATAACATGTACGGGAATCCTAGAGAACGGACACACTGTGAACACGAAAGGTTTCTAAAACTCAACGAATAGTCCCTCTCCTGGTGCTCCGGTTTGACTTTCCATCTGCTTTATTATCAACCTCCCAACTTGGAGAGACAGCCCCTTTAACCTCCTGGTTCGCACAGGTTGCCAATTTGGCAGAGGATGAAAGGGAAGAGGGAGAACCAATGAGAGAGTAGCTGTTAGGCATTTGGACGGGCACATATCACTGTAATTTCCCGGCAGGAAGAAGAATTAACCAAATTCTCAGCCACCCACCGGGAATCAGTATAGATCCTGAACCAAAATTTTGGACTTGCGGTCAGCTCACCAAAAACGAGTTGAAAAATGGAGCTCAGGGGCACAGCAATTCACAAACTGGCCGAGTAATAAAGGACAACTATCGTCCAAAAATCTGTTGAGGGAAGGCAACGAGGCGGACTTGAAAGCGAGGCAGAATAGCAGGAAACAGATTTCAAGAGGTACGTTGGAATCGCCTTTAAAGCACAGGAAGAGGGGCACAACTTCGACAATGATGCACTTGGCCAAAAAGGGCGTATGCGTTTTCTCCTGAATATATTCAGGAGAAAACGCATACGCCCTTTTTGGCCAAGCAAGCAAGCGGGCAATGCAAATCTGCACTACAAAGAAGTATCACTTCCCACCGGTCAAAAGGGACATCCACAAAATGTGTACAAACCAGAAAGGCAAGACAGGCCCTGGAGAACAGGGAGCCTTGTTATGCTGATGGGCGGGATGTAAATTGCCAACTGCCTCTCTGGAGGAGTGCATTGTGTTCCCTAAAACAAGTAAACAACAGAGCTACAGAGCCAAGGGCACTTCCAGTCTAGGGAATATACCTTGGGAAAACTGAAAATCAAAAAGACACAGCCACCCCAAAATTTAGGGCTGCACTGCTTACAAGGACCTCAACTTGGGTACACCTTAAATATCCCAGGAAATATAAAAATGGTTCAAAAAATTGTGGTACTTACGTACGATGGAATATCCCTCAGCCATGAAATCAATGTCATAAGACCAGTAGCAGCAAAATGGGTGGACTCAGGTACGATGATTCTAAGTGAAATAAGTCACACAGAAAAAGAAACTTATCATAAGATATCACTTATGAAGATCCTGTAAACATGGCTACACTTGAACTGAGTTAGGAAAGAGAACAGTGTCTCACATTTAGAAAACACTCTTATGCCTGCTTAAGGGGGAAGGAGAGGTGGGGTGATGCATAAAACCAGAGTTTGATATAAGCACAGGTACCGTTCCGAAAACCAACTATGGAATAGACAAGACCTACACCTTCCTCAGTGAAAGGGACTCAAAACCCCATATTTCCCGCAGAGGAATATATCTGACTAGTAAGAATCTTAAAACCTATGTATTGATATGTCTCCGTAAGGGAATCAAGTGTGTCTAGACTGGGATAAATATGGCAGCGAGAATCAGCTCAAACCCACTATAAAAAGGAATTTCAAAAATAAAACAAAAAAACTGGGAAATTCTTTACAATTCCTTCAGGGTCTCTGATGAAACCTGAAATGACCCTATCTACAATGACAGCTGGATGTGGCATAAGGCTGGACACTTGGGACTGAGAGGATTGGTGAGATTGGGTGAGCAAATGCAGACCCTTTAAAGCAATAATGCATGGCACACATTCCATGGGTCCCAACTCTCCAGGTTGAAGGGAATATTACTACAGATATAACATGTACGGGAATCCTAGAGAACGGACACACTGTGAACACGAAAGGTTTCTAAAACTCAACGAATAGTCCCTCTCCTGGTGCTCCGGTTTGACTTTCCATCTGCTTTATTATCAACCTCCCAACTTGGAGAGACAGCCCCTTTAACCTCCTGGTTCGCACAGGTTGCCAATTTGGCAGAGGATGAAAGGGAAGAGGGAGAACCAATGAGAGAGTAGCTGTTAGGCATTTGGACGGGCACATATCACTGTAATTTCCCGGCAGGAAGAAGAATTAACCAAATTCTCAGCCACCCACCGGGAATCAGTATAGATCCTGAACCAAAATTTTGGACTTGCGGTCAGCTCACCAAAAACGAGTTGAAAAATGGAGCTCAGGGGCACAGCAATTCACAAACTGGCCGAGTAATAAAGGACAACTATCGTCCAAAAATCTGTTGAGGGAAGGCAACGAGGCGGACTTGAAAGCGAGGCAGAATAGCAGGAAACAGATTTCAAGAGGTACGTTGGAATCGCCTTTAAAGCACAGGAAGAGGGGCACAACTTCGACAATGATGCACTTGGCCAAAAAGGGCGTATGCGTTTTCTCCTGAATATATTCAGGAGAAAACGCATACGCCCTTTTTGGCCAAGCAAGCAAGCGGGCAATGCAAATCTGCACTACAAAGAAGTATCACTTCCCACCGGTCAAAAGGGACATCCACAAAATGTGTACAAACCAGAAAGGCAAGACAGGCCCTGGAGAACAGGGAGCCTTGTTATGCTGATGGGCGGGATGTAAATTGCCAACTGCCTCTCTGGAGGAGTGCATTGTGTTCCCTAAAACAAGTAAACAACAGAGCTACAGAGCCAAGGGCACTTCCAGTCTAGGGAATATACCTTGGGAAAACTGAAAATCAAAAAGACACAGCCACCCCAAAATTTAGGGCTGCACTGCTTACAAGGACCTCCACTTGGGTACACCTTAAATATCCCAGGAAATATAAAAATGGTTCAAAAATTGTGGTACTTACGTACGATGGAATATCCCTCAGCCATGAAATCAATGTCATAAGACCAGTAGCAGCAAAATGGGTGGATTCAGGTACGATGATTCTAAGTGAAATAAGTCACACAGAAAAAGAAACTTATCAATAAGATATCACTTATGAAGATCCTGTAAACATGGCTACACTTGAACTGAGTTAGGAAAGAGAACAGTGTCTCACATTTAGAAAACACTCTTATGCCTGCTTAAGGGGGAAGGAGAGGTGGGGTGATGCATAAAACCAGAGTTTGATATAAGCACAGGTACCGTTCCAAAAACCAACTATGGAATAGACAAGACCTACACCTTCCTCAGTGAAAGGGACTCAAAACCCCATATTTCCCGCAGAGGAATATATCTGACTAGTAAGAATCTTAAAACCTATGTATTGATATGTCTCCGTAAGGGAATCAAGTGTGTCTAGACTGGGATAAATATGGCAGCGAGAATCAGCTCAAACGCACTATAAAAAGGAATTTCAAAAATAAAACAAAAAAACTGGGAAATTCTTTACAATTCCTTCAGGGTCTCTGATGAAACCTGAAATGACCCTATCTACAATGACAGCTGGATGTGGCATAAGGCTGGACACTTGGGACTGAGAGGATTGGTGAGATTGGGTGAGCAAATGCAGACCCTTTAAAGCAATAATGCATGGCACACATTCCATGGGTCCCAACTCTCCAGGTTGAAGGGAATATTACTACAGATATAACATGTACGGGAATCCTAGAGAACGGACACACTGTGAATACGAAAGGTTTCTAAAACTCAACGAATAGTCCCTCTCCTGGTGCTCCGGTTTGACTTTCCATCTGCTTTATTATCAACCTCCCAACTTGGAGAGACAGCCCCTTTAACCTCCTGGTTCGCACAGGTTGCCAATTTGGCAGAGGATGAAAGGGAAGAGGGAGAACCAATGAGAGAGTAGCTGTTAGGCATTTGGACGGGCACATATCACTGTAATTTCCCGGCAGGAAGAAGAATTAACCAAAGTCTCAGCCACCCACCGGGAATCAGTATAGATCCTGAACCAAAATTTTGGACTTGCGGTCAGCTCACCAAAAACGAGTTGAAAAATGGAGCTCAGGGGCACAGCAATTCACAAACTGGCCGAGTAATAAAGGACAACTATCGTCCAAAAATCTGTTGAGGGAAGGCAACGAGGCGGACTTGAAAGCGAGGCAGAATAGCAGGAAACAGATTTCCAGAGGTACGTTGGAATCGCCTTTAAAGCACAGGAAGAGGGGCACAACTTCGACAATGATGCACTTGGCCAAAAAGGGCGTATGCGTTTTCTCCTGAATATATTCAGGAGAAAACGCATACGCCCTTTTTGGCCAAGCAAGCAAGCGGGCAATGCAAATCTGCACTACAAAGAAGTATCACTTCCCACCGGTCAAAAGGGACATCCACAAAATGTGTAAAAACCAGAAAGGCAAGACAGGCCCTGGAGAACAG
Source organism: Hyperoodon ampullatus (assembly GCF_949752795.1). Taxonomy (NCBI): domain Eukaryota; kingdom Metazoa; phylum Chordata; class Mammalia; order Artiodactyla; family Ziphiidae; genus Hyperoodon; species Hyperoodon ampullatus. The sequence goes on along the minus strand of NW_027641003.1, from coordinate 548,156 downwards.
GGAGCCTTGTTATGCTGATGGGCGGGATGTAAATTGCCAACTGCCTCTCTGGAGGAGTGCATTGTGTTCCCTAAAACAAGTAAACAACAGAGCTACAGTGCCAAGGGCACTTCCAGTCTAGGGAATATACCTTGGGAAAACTGAAAATCAAAAAGACACAGCCACCCCAAAATTTAGGGCTGCACTGCTTACAAGGACCTCAACTTGGGTACACCTTAAATATCCCAGGAAATATAAAAATGGTTCAAAAAATTGTGGTACTTACGTACGATGGAATATCCCTCAGCCATGAAATCAATGTCATAAGACCAGTAGCAGCAAAATGGGTGGACTCAGGTACGATGATTCTAAGTGAAATAAGTCACACAGAAAAAGAAACTTATCATAAGATATCACTTATGAAGATCCTGTAAACATGGCTACACTTGAACTGAGTTAGGAAAGAGAACAGTGTCTCACATTTAGAAAACACTCTTATGCCTGCTTAAGGGGGAAGGAGAGGTGGGGTGATGCATAAAACCAGAGTTTGATATAAGCACAGGTACCGTTCCAAAAACCAACTATGGAATAGACAAGACCTACACCTTCCTCAGTGAAAGGGACTCAAAACCCCATATTTCCCGCAGAGGAATATATCTGACTAGTAAGAATCTTAAAACCTATGTATTGATATGTCTCCGTAAGGGAATCAAGTGTGTCTAGACTGGGATAAATATGGCAGCGAGAATCAGCTCAAATGCACTATAAAAAGGAATTTCAAAAATAAAACAAAAAAACTGGGAAATTCTTTACAATTCCTTCAGGGTCTCTGATGAAACCTGAAATGACCCTATCTACAATGACAGCTGGATGTGGCATAAGGCTGGACACTTGGGACTGAGAGGATTGGTGAGATTGGGTGAGCAAATGCAGACCCTTTAAAGCAATAATGCATGGCACACATTCCATGGGTCCCAACTCTCCAGGTTGAAGGGAATATTACTACAGATATAACATGTACGGGAATCCTAGAGAACGGACACACTGTGAATACGAAAGGTTTCTAAAACTCAACGAATAGTCCCTCTCCTGGTGCTCCGGTTTGACTTTCCATCTGCTTTATTATCAACCTCCCAACTTGGAGAGACAGCCCCTTTAACCTCCTGGTTCGCACAGGTTGCCAATTTGGCAGAGGATGAAAGGGAAGAGGGAGAACCAATGAGAGAGTAGCTGTTAGGCATTTGGACGGGCACATATCACTGTAATTTCCCGGCAGGAAGAAGAATTAACCAAAGTCTCAGCCACCCACCGGGAATCAGTATAGATCCTGAACCAAAATTTTGGACTTGCAGTCAGCTCACCAAAAACGAGTTGAAAAATGGAGCTCAGGGGCACAGCAATTCACAAACTGGCCGAGTAATAAAGGACAACTATCGTCCAAAAATCTGTTGAGGGAAGGCAACGAGGCGGACTTGAAAGCGAGGCAGAATAGCAGGAAACAGATTTCCAGAGGTACGTTGGAATCGCCTTTAAAGCACAGGAAGAGGGGCACAACTTCGACAATGATGCACTTGGCCAAAAAGGGCGTATGCGTTTTCTCCTGAATATATTCAGGAGAAAACGCATACGCCCTTTTTGGCCAAGCAAGCAAGCGGGCAATGCAAATCTGCACTACAAAGAAGTATCACTTCCCACCGGTCAAAAGGGACATCCACAAAATGTGTAAAAACCAGAAAGGCAAGACAGGCCCTGGAGAACAGGGAGCCTTGTTATGCTGATGGGCGGGATGTAAATTGCCAACTGCCTCTCTGGAGGAGTGCATTGTGTTCCCTAAAACAAGTAAACAACAGAGCTACAGAGCCAAGGGCACTTCCAGTCTAGGGAATATACCTTGGGAAAACTGAAAATCAAAAAGACACAGCCACCCCAAAATTTAGGGCTGCACTGCTTACAAGGACCTCAACTTGGGTACACCTTAAATATCCCAGGAAATATAAAAATGGTTCAAAAAATTGTGGTACTTACGTACGATGGAATATCCCTCAGCCATGAAATCAATGTCATAAGACCAGTAGCAGCAAAATGGGTGGATTCAGGTACGATGATTCTAAGTGAAATAAGTCACACAGAAAAAGAAACTTATCATAAGATATCACTTATGAAGATCCTGTAAACATGGCTACACTTGAACTGAGTTAGGAAAGAGAACAGTGTCTCACATTTAGAAAAGACTCTTATGCCTGCTTAAGGGGGAAGGAGAGGTGGGGTGATGCATAAAACCAGTGTTTGATATAAGCACAGGTAACGTTCCAAAAACCAACTATGGAATAGACAAGACCTACACCTTCCTCAGTGAAAGGGACTCAAAACCCCATATTTCCCGCAGAGGAATATATCTGACTAGTAAGAATCTTAAAACCTATGTATTGATATGTCTCCGTAAGGGAATCAAGTGTGTCTAGACTGGCACAAACATGGCAGCGAGAATCAGCTCAAACCCACTATAAAAAGGAATTTCAAAAACAAAACAAAAAAAAACTGGGAAATTCTTTACAATTCCTTCAGGTTCTCTGATGAAACCTGAAATGACCCTATCTACAATGACAGCTGGATGTGGCATAAGGCTGGACACTTGGGACTGAGAGGATTGGTGAGATTGGGTGAGCAAATGCAGACCCTTTAAAGCAATAATGCATGGCACACATTCCATGGGTCCCAACTCTCCAGGTTGAAGGGAATATTACTACAGATATAACATGTACGGGAATCCTAGAGAACGGACACACTGTGAATACGAAAGGTTTCTAAAACTCAACGAATAGTCCCTCTCCTGGTGCTCCGGTTTGACTTTCCATCTGCTTTATTATCAACCTCCCAACTTGGAGAGACAGCCCCTTTAACCTCCTGGTTCGCACAGGTTGCCAATTTGGCAGAGGATGAAAGGGAAGAGGGAGAACCAATGAGAGAGTAGCTGTTAGGCATTTGGACGGGCACATATCACTGTAATTTCCCGGCAGGAAGAAGAATTAACCAAAGTCTCAGCCACCCACCGGGAATCAGTATAGATCCTGAACCAAAATTTTGGACTTGCGGTCAGCTCACCAAAAACGAGTTGAAAAATGGAGCTCAGGGGCACAGCAATTCACAAACTGGCCGAGTAATAAAGGACAACTATCGTCCAAAACTCTGTTGAGGGAAGGCAACGAGGCGGACTTGAAAGCGAGGCAGAATAGCAGGAAACAGATTTCCAGAGGTACGTTGGAATCGCCTTTAAAGCACAGGAAGAGGGGCACAACTTCGACAATGATGCACTTGGCCAAAAAGGGCGTATGCGTTTTCTCCTGAATATATTCAGGAGAAAACGCATACGCCCTTTTTGGCCAAGCAAGCAAGCGGGCAATGCAAATCTGCACTACAAAGAAGTATCACTTCCCACCGGTCAAAAGGGACATCCACAAAATGTGTAAAAACCAGAAAGGCAAGACAGGCCCTGGAGAACAGGGTGCCTTGTTATGCTGATGGGCGGGATGTAAATTGCCAACTGCCTCTCTGGAGGCGTGCATTGTGTTCCCTAAAACAAGTAAACAACAGAGCTACAGAGCCAAGGGCACTTCCAGTCTAGGGAATATACCTTGGGAAAACTGAAAATCAAAAAGACACAGCCACCCCAAAATTTAGGGCTGCACTGCTTACAAGGACCTCAACTTGGGTACACCTTAAATATCCCAGGAAATATAAAAATGGTTCAAAAAATTGTGGTACTTACGTACGATGGAATATCCCTCAGCCATGAAATCAATGTCATAAGACCAGTAGCAGCAAAATGGGTGGATTCAGGTACGATGATTCTAAGTGAAATAAGTCACACAGAAAAAGAAACTTATCATAAGATATCACTTATGAAGATCCTGTAAACATGGCTACACTTGAACTGAGTTAGGAAAGAGAACAGTGTCTCACATTTAGAAAAGACTCTTATGCCTGCTTAAGGGGGAAGGAGAGGTGGGGTGATGCATAAAACCAGAGTTTGATATAAGCACAGGTACCGTTCCAAAAACCAACTATGGAATAGACAAGACCTACACCTTCCTCAGTGAAAGGGACTCAAAACCCCATATTTCCCGCAGAGGAATATATCTGACTAGTAAGAATCTTAAAACCTATGTATTGATATGTCTCCGTAAGGGAATCAAGTGTGTCTAGACTGGGATAAATATGGCAGCGAGAATCAGCTGAAACCCACTATAAAAAGGAATTTCAAAAATAAAACAAAAAAACTGGGAAATTCTTTACAATTCCTTCAGGGTCTCTGATGAAACCTGAAATGACCCTATCTACAATGACAGCTGGATGTGGCATAAGGCTGGACACTTGGGACTGAGAGGATTGGTGAGATTGGGTGAGCAAATGCAGACCCTTTAAAGCAATAATGCATGGCACACATTCCATGGGTCCCAACTCTCCAGGTTGAAGGGAATATTACTACAGATATAACATGTACGGGAATCCTAGAGAACGGACACACTGTGAATACGAAAGGTTTCTAAAACTCAACGAATAGTCCCTCTCCTGGTGCTCCGGTTTGACTTTCCATCTGCTTTATTATCAACCTCCCAACTTGGAGAGACAGACCCTTTAACCTCCTGGTTCGCACAGGTTGCCAATTTGGCAGAGGATGAAAGGGAAGAGGGAGAACCAATGAGAGAGTAGCTGTTAGGCATTTGGACGGGCACATATCACTGTAATTTCCCGGCAGGAAGAAGAATTAACCAAAGTCTCAGCCACCCACCGGGAATCAGTATAGATCCTGAACCAAAATTTTGGACTTGCGGTCAGCTCACCAAAAACGAGTTGAAAAATGGAGCTGAGGGGCACAGCAATTCACAAACTGGCCGAGTAATAAAGGACAACTATCGTCCAAAAATCTGTTGAGGGAAGGCAACGAGGCGGACTTGAAAGCGAGGCAGAATAGCAGGAAACAGATTTCAAGAGGTACGTTGGAATCGCCTTTAAAGCACAGGAAGAGGGGCACAACTTCGACAATGATGCACTTGGCCAAAAAGGGCGTATGCGTTTTCTCCTGAATATATTCAGGAGAAAACGCATACGCCCTTTTTGGCCAAGCAAGCAAGCGGGCAATGCAAATCTGCACTACAAAGAAGTATCACTTCCCACCGGTCAAAAGGGACATCCACAAAATGTGTAAAAACCAGAAAGGCAAGACAGGCCCTGGAGAACAGGGAGCCTTGTTATGCTGATGGGCGGGATGTAAATTGCCAACTGCCTCTCTGGAGGAGTGCATTGTGTTCCCTAAAACAAGTAAACAACAGAGCTACAGTGCCAAGGGCACTTCCAGTCTAGGGAATATACCTTGGGAAAACTGAAAATCAAAAAGACACAGCCACCCCAAAATTTAGGGCTGCACTGCTTACAAGGACCTCAACTTGGGTACACCTTAAATATCCCAGGAAATATAAAAATGGTTCAAAAAATTGTGGTACTTACGTACGATGGAATATCCCTCAGCCATGAAATCAATGTCATAAGACCAGTAGCAGCAAAATGGGTGGACTCAGGTACGATGATTCTAAGTGAAATAAGTCACACAGAAAAAGAAACTTATCATAAGATATCACTTATGAAGATCCTGTAAACATGGCTACACTTGAACTGAGTTAGGAAAGAGAACAGTGTCTCACATTTAGAAAACACTCTTATGCCTGCTTAAGGGGGAAGGAGAGGTGGGGTGATGCATAAAACCAGAGTTTGATATAAGCACAGGTACCGTTCCAAAAACCAACTATGGAATAGACAAGACCTACACCTTCCTCAGTGAAAGGGACTCAAAACCCCATATTTCCCGCAGAGGAATATATCTGACTAGTAAGAATCTTAAAACCTATGTATTGATATGTCTCCGTAAGGGAATCAAGTGTGTCTAGACTGGGATAAATATGGCAGCGAGAATCAGCTGAAACCCACTATAAAAAGGAATTTCAAAAATAAAACAAAAAAACTGGGAAATTCTTTACAATTCCTTCAGGGTCTCTGATGAAACCTGAAATGACCCTATCTACAATGACAGCTGGATGTGGCATAAGGCTGGACACTTGGGACTGAGAGGATTGGTGAGATTGGGTGAGCAAATGCAGACCCTTTAAAGCAATAATGCATGGCACACATTCCATGGGTCCCAACTCTCCAGGTTGAAGGGAATATTACTACAGATATAACATGTACGGGAATCCTAGAGAACGGACACACTGTGAATACGAAAGGTTTCTAAAACTCAACGAATAGTCCCTCTCCTGGTGCTCCGGTTTGACTTTCCATCTGCTTTATTATCAACCTCCCAACTTGGAGAGACAGACCCTTTAACCTCCTGGTTCGCACAGGTTGCCAATTTGGCAGAGGATGAAAGGGAAGAGGGAGAACCAATGAGAGAGTAGCTGTTAGGCATCTGGACGGGCACATATCACTGTAATTTCCCGGCAGGAAGAAGAATTAACCAAAGTCTCAGCCACCCACCGGGAATCAGTATAGATCCTGAACCAAAATTTTGGACTTGCGGTCAGCTCACCAAAAACGAGTTGAAAAATGGAGCTCAGGGGCACAGCAATTCACAAACTGGCCGAGTAATAAGAGGACAACTATCGTCCAAAAATCTGTTGAGGGAAGGCAACGAGGCAGACTTGAAAGCGAGGCAGAATAGCAGGAAACAGATTTCCAGAGGTACGTTGGAATCGCCTTTAAAACACAGGAAGAGGGGCACAACTTCGACAATGATGCACTTGGCCAAAAAGGGCGTATGCGTTTTCTCCTGAATATATTCAGGAGAAAACGCATACGCCCTTTTTGGCCAAGCAAGCAAGCGGGCAATGCAAATCTGCACTACAAAGAAGTATCACTTCCCACCGGTCAAAAGGGACATCCACAAAATGTGTACAAACCAGAAACGCAAGACAGGCCCTGGAGAACAGGGAGCCTTGTTATGCTGATGGGCGGGATGTAAATTGCCAACTGCCTCTCTGGAGGAGTGCATTGTGTTCCCTAAAACAAGTAAACAACAGAGCTACAGAGCCAAGGGCACTTCCAGTCTAGGGAATATACCTTGGGAAAACTGAAAATCAAAAAGACACAGCCACCCCAAAATTTAGGGCTGCACTGCTTACAAGGACCTCAACTTGGGTACACCTTAAATATCCCAGGAAATATAAAAATTGTTCAAAAAATTGTGGTACTTACGTACGATGGAATATCCCTCAGCCATGAAATCAATGTCATAAGACCAGTAGCAGCAAAATGGGTGGATTCAGGTACGATGATTCTAAGTGAAATAAGTCACACAGAAAAAGAAACTTATCATAAGATATCACTTATGAAGATCCTGTAAACATGGCTACACTTGAACTGAGTTAGGAAAGAGAACAGTGTCTCACATTTAGAAAACACTCTTATGCCTGCTTAAGGGGGAAGGAGAGGTGGGGTGATGCATAAAACCAGAGTTTGATATAAGCACAGGTACCGTTCCAAAAACCAACTATGGAATAGACAAGACCTACACCTTCCTCAGTGAAAGGGACTCAAAACCCCATATTTCCCGCAGAGGAATATATCTGACTAGTAAGAATCTTAAAACCTATGTATTGATATGTCTCCGTAAGGGAATCAAGTGTGTCTAGACTGGGATAAATATGGCAGCGAGAATCAGCTCAAACCCACTATAAAAAGGAATTTCAAAAATAAAACAAAAAAACTGGGAAATTCTTTACAATTCCTTCAGGGTCTCTGATGAAACCTGAAATGACCCTATCTACAATGACAGCTGTATGTGGCATAAGGCTGGACACTTGGGACTGAGAGGATTGGTGAGATTGGGTGAGCAAATGCAGACCCTTTAAAGCAATAATGCATGGCACACATTCCATGGGTCCCAACTCTCCAGGTTGAAGGGAATATTACTACAGATATAACATGTACGGGAATCCTAGAGAACGGACACACTGTGAATACGAAAGGTTTCTAAAACTCAACGAATAGTCCCTCTCCTGGTGCTCCGGTTTGACTTTCCATCTGCTTTATTATCAACCTCCCAACTTGGAGAGACAGCCCCTTTAACCTCCTGGTTCGCACAGGTTGCCAATTTGGCAGAGGATGAAAGGGAAGAGGGAGAACCAATGAGAGAGTAGCTGTTAGGCATCTGGACGGGCACATATCACTGTAATTTCCCGGCAGGAAGAAGAATTAACCAAAGTCTCAGCCACCCACCGGGAATCAGTATAGATCCTGAACCAAAATTTTGGACTTGCGGTCAGCTCACCAAAAACGAGTTGAAAAATGGAGCTCAGGGGCACAGCAATTCACAAACTGGCCGAGTAATAAGAGGACAACTATCGTCCAAAAATCTGTTGAGGGAAGGCAACGAGGCAGACTTGAAAGCGAGGCAGAATAGCAGGAAACAGATTTCCAGAGGTACGTTGGAATCGCCTTTAAAACACAGGAAGAGGGGCACAACTTCGACAATGATGCACTTGGCCAAAAAGGGCGTATGCGTTTTCTCCTGAATATATTCAGGAGAAAACGCATACGCCCTTTTTGGCCAAGCAAGCAAGCGGGCAATGCAAATCTGCACTACAAAGAAGTATCACTTCCCACCGGTCAAAAGGGACATCCACAAAATGTGTACAAACCAGAAACGCAAGACAGGCCCTGGAGAACAGGGAGCCTTGTTATGCTGATGGGCGGGATGTAAATTGCCAACTGCCTCTCTGGAGGAGTGCATTGTGTTCCCTAAAACAAGTAAACAACAGAGCTACAGAGCCAAGGGCACTTCCAGTCTAGGGAATATACCTTGGGAAAACTGAAAATCAAAAAGACACAGCCACCCCAAAATTTAGGGCTGCACTGCTTACAAGGACCTCAACTTGGGTACACCTTAAATATCCCAGGAAATATAAAAATGGTTCAAAAAATTGTGGTACTTACGTATGATGGAATATCCCTCAGCCATGAAATCAATGTCATAAGACCAGTAGCAGCAAAATGGGTGGATTCAGGTACGATGATTCTAAGTGAAATAAGTCACACAGAAAAAGAAACTTATCATAAGATATCACTTATGAAGATCCTGTAAACATGGCTACACTTGAACTGAGTTAGGAAAGAGAACAGTGTCTCACATTTAGAAAACACTCTTATGCCTGCTTAAGGGGGAAGGAGAGGTGGGGTGATGCATAAAACCAGAGTTTGATATAAGCACAGGTACCGTTCCAAAAACCAACTATGGAATAGACAAGACCTACACCTTCCTCAGTGAAAGGGACTCAAAACCCCATATTTCCCGCAGAGGAATATATCTGACTAGTAAGAATCTTAAAACCTATGTATTGATATGTCTCCGTAAGGGAATCAAGTGTGTCTAGACTGGGATAAATATGGCAGCGAGAATCAGCTCAAACCCACTATAAAAAGGAATTTCAAAAATAAAACAAAAAAACTGGGAAATTCTTTACAATTCCTTCAGGGTCTCTGATGAAACCTGAAATGACCCTATCTACAATGACAGCTGGATGTGGCATAAGGCTGGACACTTGGGACTGAGAGGATTGGTGAGATTGGGTGAGCAAATGCAGACCCTTTAAAGCAATAATGCATGGCACACATTCCATGGGTCCCAACTCTCCAGGTTGAAGGGAATATTACTACAGATATAACATGTACGGGAATCCTAGAGAACGGACACACTGTGAATACGAAAGGTTTCTAAAACTCAACGAATAGTCCCTCTCCTGGTGCTCCGGTTTGACTTTCCATCTGCTTTATTATCAACCTCCCAACTTGGAGAGACAGCCCCTTTAACCTCCTGGTTCGCACAGGTTGCCAATTTGGCAGAGGATGAAAGGGAAGAGGGAGAACCAATGAGAGAGTAGCTGTTAGGCATTTGGACGGGCACATATCACTGTAATTTCCCGGCAGGAAGAAGAATTAACCAAAGTCTCAGCCACCCACCGGGAATCAGTATAGATCCTGAACCAAAATTTTGGACTTGCGGTCAGCTCACCAAAAACGAGTTGAAAAATGGAGCTCAGGGGCACAGCAATTCACAAACTGGCCGAGTAATAAAGGACAACTATCGTCCAAAAATCTGTTGAGGGAAGGCAACGAGGCGGAATTGAAAGCATGGCAGAATAGCAGGAAACAGATTTCAAGAGGTACGTTGGAATCGCCTTTAAAGCACAGGAAGAGGGGCACAACTTCGACAATGATGCACTTGGCCAAAAAGGGCGTATGCGTTTTCTCCTGAATATATTCAGGAGAAAACGCATACGCCCTTTTTGGCCAAGCAAGCAAGCGGGCAATGCAAATCTGCACTACAAAGAAGTATCACTTCCCACCGGTCAAAAGGGACATCCACAAAATGTGTAAAAACCAGAAAGGCAAGACAGGCCCTGGAGAACAGGGAGCCTTGTTATGCTGATGGGCGGGATGTAAATTGCCAACTGCCTCTCTGGAGGAGTGCATTGTGTTCCCTAAAACAAGTAAACAACAGAGCTACAGAGCCAAGGGCACTTCCAGTCTAGGGAATATACCTGGGAAAAACTGAAAATCAATAAGACAGAGCCACCACAAAATTTAGGGCTGCACTGCTTACAAGGACCTCAACTTGGGTACACCTTAAATATCCCAGGAAATATAAAATCGGTTCAAAAAATTGTGGTACTTACGTACGATGGAATATCCCTCAGCCATGAAATCAATGTCATAAGACCAGTAGCAGCAAAATGGGTGGATTCAGGTACGATGATTCTAAGTGAAATAAGTCACACAGAAAAAGAAACTTATCATAAGTTATCACTTATGAAGATCCTGTAAACATGGCTACACTTGAACTGAGTTAGGAAAGAGAACAGTGTCTCACATTTAGAAAACACTCTTATGCCTGCTTAAGGGGGAAGGAGAGGTGGGGTGATGCATAAAACCAGAGTTTGATATAAGCACAGGTACCGTTCCAAAAACCAACTATGGAATAGAGAAGACCTACACCTTCCTCAGTGAAAGGGACTCAAAACCCCATATTTCCCGCAGAGGAATATATCTGACTAGTAAGAATCTTAAAACCTATGTATTGATATGTCTCCGTAAGGGAATCAAGTGTGTCTAGACAGGCATAAACATGGCAGCGAGAATCAGCTCAAACCCACTATAAAAAGGAATTTCAAAAACAAAACAAAAAAAACTGGGAAATTCTTTACAATTCCTTCAGGGTCTCTGATGAAACCTGAAATGACCCTATCTACAATGACAGCTGGATGTGGCATAAGGCTGGACACTTGGGACTGAGAGGATTGGTGAGATTGGGTGAGCAAATGCAGACCCTTTAAAGCAATAATGCATGGCACACATTCCATGGGTCCCAACTCTCCAGGTTGAAGGGAATATTACTACAGATATAACATGTACGGGAATCCTAGAGAACGGACACACTGTGAATACGAAAGGTTTCTAAAACTCAACGAATAGTCCCTCTCCTGGTGCTCCGGTTTGACTTTCCATCTGCTTTATTATCAACCTCCCAACTTGGAGAGACAGCCCCTTTAACCTCCTGGTTCGCACAGGTTGCCAATTTGGCAGAGGATGAAAGGGAAGAGGGAGAACCAATGAGAGAGTAGCTGTTAGGCATTTGGACGGGCACATATCACTGTAATTTCCCGGCAGGAAGAAGAATTAACCAAAGTCTCAGCCACCCACCGGGAATCAGTATAGATCCTGAACCAAAATTTTTGACTTGCGGTCAGCTCACCAAAAATGAGTTGAAAAATGGAGCTCAGGGGCACAGCAATTCACAAACTGGCCGAGTAATAAAGGACAACTATCGTCCAAAAATCTGTTGAGGGAAGGCAACGAGGCGGAATTGAAAGCATGGCAGAATAGCAGGAAACAGATTTCAAGAGGTACGTTGGAATCGCCTTTAAAGCACAGGAAGAGGGGCACAACTTCGACAATGATGCACTTGGCCAAAAAGGGCGTATGCGTTTTCTCCTGAATATATTCAGGAGAAAACGCATACGCCCTTTTTGTCCAAGCAAGCAAGCGGGCAATGCAAATCTGCACTACAAAGAAGTATCACTTCCCACCGGTCAAAAGGGACATCCACAAAATGTGTAAAAACCAGAAAGGCAAGACAGGCCCTGGAGAACAGGGAGCCTTGTTATGCTGATGGGCGGGATGTAAATTGCCAACTGCCTCTCTGGAGGAGTGCATTGTGTTCCCTAAAACAAGTAAACAACAGAGCTACAGAGCCAAGGGCACTTCCAGTCTAGGGAATATACCTTGGGAAAACTGAAAATCAAAAAGACACAGCCACCCAAAAATTTAGGGCTGCACTGCTTACAAGGACCTCAACTTGGGTACACCTTAAATATCCCAGGAAATATAAAAATGGTTCAAAAAATTGTGGTACTTACGTACGATGGAATATCCCTCAGCCATGAAATCAATGTCATAAGACCAGTAGCAGCAAAATGGGTGGATTCAGGTACGATGATTCTAAGTGAAATAAGTCACACAGAAAAAGAAACTTATCATAAGATATCACTTATGAAGATCCTGTAAACATGGCTACACTTGAACTGAGTTAGGAAAGAGAACAGTGTCTCACATTTAGAAAACACTCTTATGCCTGCTTAAGGGGGAAGGAGAGGTGGGGTGATGCATAAAACCAGAGTTTGATATAAGCACAGGTACCGTTCCAAAAACCAACTATGGAATAGACAAGACCTACACCTTCCTCAGTGAAAGGGACTCAAAACCCCATATTTCCCGCAGAGGAATATATCTGACTAGTAAGAATCTTAAAACCTATGTATTGATATGTCTCCGTAAGGGAATCAAGTGTGTCTAGACTGGCATAAACATGGCAGCGAGAATCAGCTCAAACCCACTATAAAAAGGAATTTCAAAAACAAAACAAAAAAACTGGGAAATTCTTTACAATTCCTTCAGGGTCTCTGATGAAACATGGAATGACCATATCTACAACGACAGCTGGATGTGGCATAAGGCTGGACACTTGGGACTGAGAGGATTGGTGAGATTGGGTGAGCAAATTCAGACCCTTTAAAGCAATAATGCATGGCACCCATTCCATGGGTCCCAACTCTCCAGGTTGAAGGGAATATTACTACAGTTATAACATGTACGGGAAACCTAGAGAACGGACACACTGTGAATACAAAAGGTTTCTAAAATTCAAAGAATAGTCCCTCTCCTGGTGCTCCGGTTTGACTTTCCATCTGCTTTACTATCAACCTCCCAACTTGGAGAGACAGCCCCTTTAACCTCCTGGTTCGCACAGGTTGCCAATTTGGCAGAGGATGTAATGGAAGAGGGAGAACCAATGAGAGAGTAGCTGTTAGGCATTTGGACGGGCACATATCACTTGAACTTCCCGGCAGGAAGAAGAATTAACCAAAGTCTCAGCCACCCACCGGAATCAGTATAGGTCCTGAACCAAAATTTTGGACTTGCGGTCAGCTCACCAAAAACGAGTTGAAAAATGGTGCTCAGAGTCACAGCAATTCACAAACTGGACGTATAATAAAGGACAACTATCGTCCAAAAATCTGTTGAGGGAAGGCAACGAGGCGCACTTGAAAGCGAGGCAGAATAGCAGGAAACAGATTTCAAGAGGTACGTTGGAATCGCCTTTAAAGCACAGGAAGAGGGGCACAACTTCGACAATGATGCACTTGGCCAAAAAGGGCGTATGCGTTTTCTCCTGAATATATTCAGGAGAAAACGCATACGCCCTTTTTGGCCAAGCAAGCAAGCGGGCAATGCAAATCTGCACTACAAAGAAGTATCACTTCCCACTGGTCAAAAGGGACATCCACAAAATGTGTGAAAACCAGAAAGGCAAGACAGGCCCTGGAGAACAGTGAGCCTTGTTATGCTGATAGGCGTGATGTAAATTGCCAACTGCCTCTCTGGAGGAGTACATTGTGTTCCCTAAAACAAGTAAAGAAGAGAGCTACAGAGCCAAGGGCACTTCCAGTCTAGGGAATATACCTTGGGAAAACTGAAAATCAATAAGACAGAGCCACCCCAAAATTTAGGTCTGCACTGCTTACAAGGACCTCAACTTGGGTACACCTTAAATATCCCAGGAAATATATAAATGGTTCTAAAAATTGTGGTACTTACGTACGATGGAATATCCCTCAGCCATGAAATCAATGTCATAAGACCAGTAGCAGCAAAATGGGTGGATTCAGGTACGATGATTCTAAGTGAAATAAGTCACAGAGAAAAAGAAACTTATCATAAGACATCACTTATGAAGATCCTGTAAACATGGCTACACTTGAACTGAGTTAGGAAAGAGAACAGTGTCTCACATTTAGAAAACACTCTTATGCCAGCTTAAGGGGGAAGGAGAGGTGGGGTGATGCATAAAACCAGAGTTTGATATAAGCACAGGTACTGTTCCATAAATCAACTATGGAATAGAAAAGACCTACACCTTCCTCAGTGAAAGGAACTCAAAACCCCATATTTCCCGCAGAGCAATATATCTGACTAGTAAGAATCTTAAAACCTATGTATTGATATGTCTCCGTAAGGGAATCAATTGTGTCCAGACTGGAATTAACATGGCAGTGAGAATCAGCTCAAACCCAGTATAAAAAGGAATTTCAAAAACAAAACAAAAAAACTGGGAAATTCTTTACAATTCCTTTAGGGTCTCTGATGAAACCTGGAATGACCCTATCTACAACGACAGCTGGATGTGGCATAAGGAGGGACACTTGGGACTGAGATGATTGGTGAGATTGGGTGAACAAATGCAGACCCTTAAAAGCACAAATGCCTGGCACCCATTCCATGGGTCAAACTCTCCAGGTTGAAGGGAATATTACTACAGATATAACATGTACTGGAAACCTAGAGAACGGACACACTGTGAATATGAAAGGTTTCTAAAACTCAACGAATATTCCCTCTCCTGGTGCTCCGGATTGACTTTCCATCAGCTTTACTATCAACCTCCCAACTTGGAGAGACAGCCCCTTTAACCTCCTGGTTCGCACAGGTTGCCAATTTGACAGAGGATGAAAGGGAAGAGGGAGAACCAATGAGAGAGTAGCTGTTAGGCATTTGGACGGGCACATATCACTATAACTTCCCGGCAGGAAGAAGAATTAACCAAAGTCTCAGCCACCCACAGGGAACCAGCATAGGTCCTGAACCAAAATTTTGGACTTGCGGTCAGCTCACAAAAAACGAGTTGAAAAATGGAGCTCAGGGGCACAGCAATTCACAAACTGGCCGAGAAATAAACGACAACTATCGTCCAAAAATCTGTTGAGGGAAGTCAACGAGGAGGAATTGAAAGCGAGGCAGAATAGCAGGAAACAGATTTCAAGAGGTACGTAGGAATCGCCTTTAAAGCACAGGAAGAGGGGCACAACTTCGACAATGATGCACTTGGCCAAAAAGGGCGTATGTGTTTTCTCCTGAATATATTCAGGAGAAAACACATACGCCCTTTTTGGCCAAGCAAGCAAGCGGGCAATGCAAATCTGCACTACAAAGAAGTATCACTTCCCACCGTTCAAAAGGGACATCCACAAAATGTGTACAAACCAGAAAGGAAAGACAGGCCCTGGAGAACAGGGAGCCTTCTTATGCTGATGGGCGGGATGTAAATTGCCAACTGCCTCTCTGGAGGAGTACATTGTGTTCCCTAAAACAAGTAAAGAGCAGAGCTACAGCGCCAAGGGCACTTCCAGTCTAGGGAATATACCTTGGGAAAACTGAAAATCAATAAGACAGAGCCACCCCAAACTTTAGGGCTGCACTGCTTGCAAGGACCTCAACTTGGGTACACTTTAAATATCCCAGGAAATATAAAAATGGTTCAAAAAATTGTGGTACTTACGTACGATGGAATATCCCTCAGCCATGAAATCAATGTCATAAGACCAGTAGCAGCAAAATGGGTGGATTCAGGTACGATGATTCTAAGTGAAATAAGTCACACAGAAAAAGAAACTTATCATAAGATATCACTTATGAAGATCCTGTAAACATGGCTACACTTGAACTGAGTTAGGAAAGAGAACAGTGTCTCACATTTAGAAAACACTCTTATGCCTGCTTAAGGGGGAAGGAGAGGTGGGGTGATGCATAAAACCAGAGTTTGATATAAGCACAGGTACCGTTCCAAAAACCAACTATGGAATAGACAAGACCTACACCTTCCTCAGTGAAAGGGACTCAAAACCCCATATTTCCCGCAGAGGAATATATCTGACTAGTAAGAATCTTAAAACCTATGTATTGATATGTCTCCGTAAGGGAATCAAGTGTGTCTAGACTGGGATAAATATGGCAGCGAGAATCAGCTCAAACCCACTATAAAAAGGAATTTCAAAAATAAAACAAAAAAACTGGGAAATTCTTTACAATTCCTTCAGGGTCTCTGATGAAACCTGAAATGACCCTATCTACAATGACAGCTGGATGTGGCATAAGGCTGGACACTTGGGACTGAGAGGATTGGTGAGATTGGGTGAGCAAATGCAGACCCTTTAAAGCAATAATGCATGGCACACATTCCATGGGTCCCAACTCTCCAGGTTGAAGGGAATATTACTACAGATATAACATGTACGGGAATCCTAGAGAACGGACACACTGTGAATACGAAAGGTTTCTAAAACTCAACGAATAGTCCCTCTCCTGGTGCTCCGGTTTGACTTTCCATCTGCTTTATTATCAACCTCCCAACTTGGAGAGACAGCCCCTTTAACCTCCTGGTTCGCACAGGTTGCCAATTTGGCAGAGGATGAAAGGGAAGAGGGAGAACCAATGAGAGAGTAGCTGTTAGGCATTTGGACGGGCACATATCACTGTAATTTCCCGGCAGGAAGAAGAATTAACCAAAGTCTCAGCCACCCACCGGGAATCAGTATAGATCCTGAACCAAAATTTTGGACTTGCGGTCAGCTCACCAAAAACGAGTTGAAAAATGGAGCTCAGGGGCACAGCAATTCACAAACTGGCCGAGTAATAAAGGACAACTATCGTCCAAAAATCTGTTGAGGGAAGGCAACGAGGCGGAATTGAAAGCATGGCAGAATAGCAGGAAACAGATTTCAAGAGGTACGTTGGAATCGCCTTTAAAGCACAGGAAGAGGGGCACAACTTCGACAATGATGCACTTGGCCAAAAAGGGCGTATGCGTTTTCTCCTGAATATATTCAGGAGAAAACGCATACGCCCTTTTTGGCCAAGCAAGCAAGCGGGCAATGCAAATCTGCACTACAAAGAAGTATCACTTCCCACCGGTCAAAAGGGACATCCACAAAATGTGTACAAACCAGAAAGGCAAGACAGGCCCTGGAGAACAGGGAGCCTTGTTATGCTGATGGGCGGGATGTAAATTGCCAACTGCCTCTCTGGAGGAGTGCATTGTGTTCCCTAAAACAAGTAAACAACAGAGCTACAGAGCCAAGGGCACTTCCAGTCTAGGAAATATACCTTGGGAAAACTGAAAATCAATAAGACAGAGCCACCCCAAAATTTAGGGCTGCAGTGCTTACAAGGACCTCAACTTGGGTACACCTTAAATATCCCAGGAAATATAAAAATGGTTCAAAAAATTGTGGTACTTACGTACGATGGAATATCCCTCAGCCATGAAATCAATGTCATAAGACCAGTAGCAGCAAAATGGGTGGATTCAGGTACGTTGATTCTTAGTGAAATAAGTCACACAGAAAAAGAAACTTATCATAAGATATCACTTATGAAGATCCTGTAAACATGGCTACACTTGAACTGAGTTAGGAAAGAGAACAGTGTCTCACATTTAGAAAACACTCTTATGCCTGCTTAAGGGGGAAGGAGAGGTGGGGTGATGCATAAAACCAGAGTTTGATATAAGCACAGGTACCGTTCCATAAATCAACTATGGAATAGACAAGACCTACATCTTCCTCAGTGAAAGGGACTCAAAACCCCATATTTCCCGCAGAGGAATATATCTGACTAGTAAGAATCTTAAAACCTATGTATTGATATGTCTCCGTAAGGGAATCAACTGTGTCTAGACTGGCATTAACATGGCAGCGAGAATCAGCTCAAACCCACTATAAAAAGGAATTTCAAAAACAAAACAAAAAAACTGGGAAATTCTTTACAATTCCTTCAGGGTCTCTGATGAAACCTGGAATGACCCTATCTACAACGACAGCTGGATGTGGCATAAGGAGGGACACTTGGGACTGAGAGGATTGGTGAGATTGGGTGAGCAAATGCAGACCCTTTAAAGCACAAATGCCTGGCACCCATTCCATGGGTCCCAACTCTCCAGGTTGAAGGGAATATTACTACAGCTCTAACATGTACGGGAAACCTAGGGAACGGACACACTGTGAATACGAAAGGTTTCTAAACCTGAACAAATAGTCCCTCTCCTGGTGCTCCAGTTTGACTTTCCATCTGCTTTACTATCAACCTCCCAAATTGGAGAGACAGCCCCTTTAACCTCCTGGTTCGCACAGGTTGCCAATTGGGCAGAGGATGAAAGGGAAGAGGGAGAACCAATGAGAGAGTAGCTGTTAGGCATTTGGACGGGCACATATCACTCTAATTTCCCGGCAGGAAGAAGTATTAACCAAAGTCTCAGCCCCCCTCCGGGAACCAGCATAGGTCCTGGACCAAAATTTTGGACTTGCGGTCAGCTCACCAAAAACGAGTTGAAAAATGGTGCTCAGAGTCACAGCAATTCACAAACTGGACGTATAATAAAGGACAACTATCGTCCAAAAATCTGTTGAGGGAAGGCAACGAGGCGCACTTGAAAGCGAGGCAGAATAGCAGGAAACAGATTTCAAGAGGTACGTTGGAATCGCCTTTAAAGCACAGGAAGAGGGGCACAACTTCGACAATGATGCACTTGGCCAAAAAGGGCGTATGTGTTTTCTCCTGAATATATTCAGGAGAAAACGCATACGCCCTTTTTGGCCAAGCAAGCAAGCGGGCAATGCAAATCTGCACTACAAAGAAGTATCACTTCCCACCGGTCAAAAGGGACATCCACAAAATGTGTGAAAACCAGAAAGGCAAGACAGGCCCTGGAGAACAGTGAGCCTTGTTATGCTGATAGGCGTGATGTAAATTGCCAACTGCCTCTCTGGAGGAGTGCATTGTGTTCCCTAAAACAAGTAAAGAAGAGAGCTACAGAGCCAAGGGCACTTCCAGTCTAGGGAATATACCTTGGGAAAACTGAAAATCAATAAGACAGAGCCACCCCAAAATTTAGGTCTGCACTGCTTACAAGGACCTCAACTTGGGTACACCTTAAATATCCCAGGAAATATATAAATGGTTCTAAAAATTGTGGTACTTACGTACGATGGAATATCCCTCAGCCATGAAATCAATGTCATAAGACCAGTAGCAGCAAAATGGGTGGATTCAGGTACGATGATTCTAAGTGAAATAAGTCACAGAGAAAAAGAAACTTATCATAAGACATCACTTATGAAGATCCTGTAAACATGGCTACACTTGAACTGAGTTAGGAAAGAGAACAGTGTCTCACATTTAGAAAACACTCTTATGCCTGCTTAAGGGGGAAGGAGAGGTGGGGTGATGCATAAAACCAGAGTTTGATATAAGCACAGGTACCGTTCCATAAATCAACTATGGAATAGAAAAGACCTACACCTTCCTCAGTGAAAGGGACTCAAAACCCCATATTTCCCGCAGAGCAATATATCTGACTAGTAAGAATCTTAAAACCTATGTATTGATATGTCTCCGTAAGGGAATCAAGTGTGTCCAGACTGGAATTAACATGGCAGTGAGAATCAGCTCAAACCCAGTATAAAAAGGAATTTCAAAAACAAAACAAAAAAACTGGGAAATTCTTTACAATTCCTTTAGGGTCTCTGATGAAACCTGGAATGACCCTATCTACAACGACAGCTGGATGTGGCATAAGGAGGGACACTTGGGACTGAGATGATTGGTGAGATTGGGTGAGCAAATGCAGACCCTTAAAAGCACAAATGCCTGGCACCCATTCCATGGGTCAAACTCTCCAGGTTGAAGGGAATATTACTACAGATATAACATGTACTGGAAACCTAGAGAACGGACACACTGTGAATATGAAAGGTTTCTAAAACTCAACGAATATTCCCTCTCCTGGTGCTCCGGATTGACTTTCCATCTGCTTTACTATCAACCTCCCAACTTGGAGAGACAGCCCCTTTAACCTCCTGGTTCGCACAGGTTGCCAATTTGGCAGAGGATGAAAGGGAAGAGGGAGAACCAATGAGAGAGTAGCTGTTAGGCATTTGGACGGGCACATATCACTGTAATTTCCCGGCAGGAAGAAGAATTAACCAAAGTCTCAGCCACCCACAGGGAACCAGCATAGGTCCTGAACCAAAATTTTGGACTTGCGGTCAGCTCACAAAAAACGAGTTGAAAAATGGAGCTCAGGGGCACAGCAATTCACAAACTGGCCGAGTAATAAACGACAACTATCGTCCAAAAATCTGTTGCGGGAAGTCAACGAGGAGGAATTGAAAGCGAGGCAGAATAGCAGGAAACAGATTTCAAGAGGTACGTAGGAATCGCCTTTAAAGCACAGGAAGAGGGGCACAACTTCGACAATGATGCACTTGGCCAAAAAGGGCGTATGTGTTTTCTCCTGAATATATTCAGGAGAAAACACATACGCCCTTTTTGGCCAAGCAAGCAAGCGGGCAATGCAAATCTGCACTACAAAGAAGTATCACTTCCCACCGTTCAAAAGGGACATCCACAAAATGTGTACAAACCAGAAAGGAAAGACAGGCCCTGGAGAACAGGGAGCCTTCTTATGCTGATGGGCGGGATGTAAATTGCCAACTGCCTCTCTGGAGGAGTACATTGTGTTCCCTAAAACAAGTAAAGAGCAGAGCTACAGCACCAAGGGCACTTCCAGTCTAGGGAATATACCTTGGGAAAACTGAAAATCAATAAGACAGAGCCACCCCAAACTTTAGGGCTGCACTGCTTGCAAGGACCTCAACTTGGGTACACTTTAAATATCCCAGGAAATATAAAAATGGTTCAAAAAATTGTGGTACTTACGTACGATGGAATATCCCTCAGCCATGAAATCAATGTCATAAGACCAGTAGCAGCAAAATGGGTGGATTCAGGTACGATGATTCTAAGTGAAATAAGTCACACAGAAAAAGAAACTTATCATAAGATATCACTTATGAAGATCCTGTAAACATGGCTACACTTGAACTGAGTTAGGAAAGAGAACAGTGTCTCACATTTAGAAAACACTCTTATGCCTGCTTAAGGGGGAAGGAGAGGTGGGGTGATGCATAAAACCAGAGTTTGATATAAGCACAGGTACCTTTCCAAAAACCAACTATGGAATAGACAAGACCTACACCTTCCTCAGTGAAAGGGACTCAAAACCCCATATTTCCCGCAGAGGAATATATCTGACTAGTAAGAATCTTAAAACCTATGTATTGATATGTCTCCATAAGGGAATCAAGTGTGTCTAGATGGGCATAAACAGGGGAGCGAGAATCAGCTCACACCCACTATAAAAAGGAATTTCAAAAACAAAACAAAAAAACTGGGAAATTCTTTTCAGTTCCTTCAGGGTCTCTGATGAAACCTGGAATGACCCTATCTACTACGACAGCTGGATGTGGCATAAGTCTGGACACTTGGGACTGAGAGGATTGGTGAGATTGGGTGACCAAATGCAGACCCTTTAAAGCAATAATGCATGGCACCCATTCCATGGGTCACAACACTCCAGGTTGAAGGGAATATTACTACAGCTATAACATAAAAAGGAAACCTAGAGAACGGACACACTGTGAATACGAAAGGTTTCAAAAACTCAACGAATAGTCCCTCTCCTGGTGCTCCGGTTTGACTTTCCACCTGCTTTACTATCAACCTCCAAACTTGGAGAGACAGCCCCTTTAACCTCCTGATTCACACAGGTTGCCAATTTGGCAGAGGATGAAAGGGAAGAGGGAGAACCAATGAGAGTGTAGTTGTTAGGCATTTGGACGGGCACATATCACTCTAACTTCCCGGCATGAAGAAGAATTAACCAAAGTCTCAGCCCCCCACCGGGAACCAGTGTAGATCCTGAACCAAAATTTTGGACTTGCGCTCAGCTCACAAAATAACGAGTTGAAAAATGGAGATCAGGTGCACAGCAATTCACAAACTGGCAGGGTGATAAATGACAACTATCGTCAAAAAATCTGTTAAGGGAAGGCAACGAGGCAGACTTGAAAGTGACGCAGAATAGCAGGAAACAGATTTCAAGAGGTACCTTGGAATCGCCTTTAAAGCACAGGAAGAGGGACACAACTTCGACAATGATGCACTTGGCCAAAAAGGGTGTATGTTTTTCACCTGAATATATTCAGGAGAAAACGCATACACCCTTTTTGGCTAAGCAAGCAAGCAGGGAATGCAAATCTGCACTACAAAGATGTATCACTTCCCACCGGTCAAAAGGGACATCCACAAAATGTGTAAAAACCAGAAAGGCAAGACAGGCCCTGGAGAACAGGCAGCCTTGTTATGCTGATGGGCGGGATGTAAATTGCCAGCTGACTCTCTGGAGTAGTGCATTGTGTTCCCTAAAACAAGTAAACAACAGAGCTACAGAGCCAATGGCACTTCCAGTCTAGGGAATATACCTTGGGAAAACTGAAAATCAATAAGACAGAGCCACCCCAAAATTTAGGGCTGCACTGCTTACAAGGACCTCAACTTGTGTACAACTTAAATATCCCAGGAAATATAAAAACGGTTCAAAAAATTGTGGTACTTACGTACGATGGAATATCCCTCATCCATGAAGTCAATGTCATAAGACCAGTAGCAGCAAAATGGGTGGATTCAGGTACGATGATTCTAAGTGAAATAAGTCACACAGAAAAAGAAAGTTATCATAAGATATCACTTATGAAGATCCTGTAAACATGGCTACACTTGAACTGAGTTATGAAAGAGAACAGAGTCTCACATTTAGAAAACACTCTTATGCCTGCTTAAGGGGGAAGGAGAGGTGGGGTTATGCATAAAACCAGAGTTTGATATAAGCACAGGTACCGTTCCAAAAACCAACTATGGAATAGTCAAGACCTACACCTTCCTCAGTGAAAGGGACTCAAAACCCCATATTTCCCGCAGAGGAATATATCTGACTAGTAAGAATATTAAAACCTATGTATTGATATGTCTCCGTAAGGGAATCAAGTGTGTCTAGACTGGCATAAACATGGCAGCGAGAATCAGCTCAAACCCACTATAAAAAGGAATTTCAAAAACAAACAAAAAAACTGGGAAATTCTTTACAATTCCTTCAGGGTCTCTGATGAAACCTGGAATGGCCCTATCTACAATACACCTGGATGTGGCATAAGGCTGGACACTTGGGACTGAGAGGATTGGTGAGATTGGGTGAGCAAATGCAGACCCTTTAAAGCACAAATGCCTGGCACCCATTCCATGGGTCCCAACTCTCCAGGTTGAAGGGAATATTACTACAGCTATAACATGTATGGGATACCTAGAGAAGAGACACACTGTGAATACTAAAGGTTTCTAAACCTCAACGAATAATCCCTCTCCTGGTGCTCTGGTTTGACTTTCCATCTGCTTTACTATCAATCTCCCAACTTGGAGAGACAGCCCCTTTAACCTCCTGGTTCGCACAGGTTTTCAATTTCGCAGTGGATGAAAGGGAAGAGGGAGAACCAATGAGAGAGTAGCTGTAAGGCATTTGGACGGGCACATATCTCTCTAACTTCCCGGCAGGAAGAAGAAGTAACCAAAGTCTCAGCCCCCCACCTGGAACCAGCATAGTTCCTGAACCAAAATTTTGGACTTGCGGTAAGCTCACAAAAAACGAGTTGAAAAATGGAGCTCAGGGGCACAGCAATTCACAAACTGGCAGAGTAATAAAGGCCAACTATCGTTCAAAAATCTGTGAACGCTAGGCAACGAGGCGGACTTGAAAGCGAGGCAGAATAGCAGGAAACAGATTTCAAGAGGTACGTTGGAATCGCCTGTAAAGCAGAGGAAGAGAGGCACAACTTCGAAAATGATGCACTTGGCCAAAAAAGGCGTATGCGTTTTCCTCTGAATATATTCAGGAGAAAACGCATACGCCTTTTTTGGCCAAGCAAGCAAGTGGGCAATTCAAATCTGCACTACAAAGAAGTATCACTTCCCACCAGTCAAACGGGACTTCCAGAAAATGTGTAAAAACCAGAAAGGAAAGAGAGGCCCTGTAGAACAGGGAGCCTTGATATGCTGATGGGCGGGATGTAAATTGCCAACTGCCTCTCTGGAGGAGTGCATTGTGTTCCCTAAAAGAAGTAAACAACAGAGCTACAGAGCCAAGGGCACTTCCAGTCTAGGGAATATACCTTGGGAAAACTGAAACTCAAAAAGACACAGCCAGCCCAAAATTTAGGGCTGCACTGCTTAGAGACACCTCAACTTGGGTACAACATAAATATCCCAGGAAATATAAAAACGGTTCAAAAAATTGTGGTACTTTCGTAAGATGGAATATCCCTCAGCCATTAAATCAATGTCATAAGACCAGTAGTAGCAAAATGAGTGGATTCAGGTACAATGATTCTAAGTGAAATTAGTCACACAGAAAAAGAAACTTATCATAAGATATCACTCATG
Source organism: Hyperoodon ampullatus (assembly GCF_949752795.1). Classification (NCBI taxonomy): domain Eukaryota; kingdom Metazoa; phylum Chordata; class Mammalia; order Artiodactyla; family Ziphiidae; genus Hyperoodon; species Hyperoodon ampullatus. The sequence continues at coordinate 523,409 of NW_027641003.1, read as the reverse complement.
AAGATCCTGTAAACATGGCTACACTTGAACTGAGTTAGGAAAGAGAACAGAGTCTCACATTTAGAAAACACTCTTATGCCTGTTTAAGGGGGAAGGAGAGGTGGGGTGATGCATAAAACCAGAGTTTGATAAAAGCACAGGAACCGTTCCAAAAACCAACTATGGAATAGACAAGACCTACACCTTCCTCAGTGAAAGTTACTCAAAACCACATATTTCCCGCAGAGGAATATATCTGACTAGTAAGAATCTTAAAACCTATGTATTGATATGTCACTAAGGGAATCAAGTGTGTCTAGACTGGCATAAACATGTCACCGAGAATCAGCTCAAACCCACTATAAAAGGAATTTCAAAAACAAAACAAAATAAACAGGAAAATTCTTTACAATTCCTTCAGGGTCTCTGATGAAACCTGGAATGACCCTTTCTACAATGACAGCTGGATGTGGCATAAGGCTGGACACTTGGGACTGAGAAGATTGGTGAGATGGCGTGAGCAAATGCAGACCCTTAAAAGCAAAAATGCATGGCACCCATTCCATGGGTCCCAACTCTCCAGGTTGAAGGGAATATTAGTATAGCTATAACATGTATGGGAAACGTAGAGAATGGACACACTGTGAAAATGAAAGATTTCTAAAACTCAACAAATAGTCCCTCTCCTGGTGCTCCGGTTTGACTTTCCACCTGCTTTACTATCAACCTCCCAACTTGGAGAGACAGCCCCTTTAACCTCCTGGTTCGCACAGGTTGCCAATTTGGCAGAGGATGAAAGGGAAGAGGGAGAACCAATGAGAGAGTAGCTCTTAGGCATTTGGACGGGCACATGTCACTCTAATTTTCCGGCAGGAAGAAGAATTAACCATAGCCTCAGCCACCAACCAGGAACCAGTATAGGTCCTGAACAAAACATTTGGACTTGCGGTCAGCTCACAAAAAACGAGTTTAATAATAGAGCTCAGGGGCACAGCAATTCACGAACTGGCAGAGTAATAAAAGACAACTATCATCCAAAAATCTGTTGAGGGAAGGCAACGAGGCGGACTTCAAAGCCAGGCAAAATAGCAGGAAACAGATTTCGAGAGATACGTTGGAATCGCCTTTAAAGCACAGGAAGACGGGCACAACTTCAACAATGGTCCACTTGGCCAAAAAGGGCGTATGCGTTTTCTCCTGAATATATTCAGGAGAAAACGCATACGCCCTTTTTGGCCAAGCAAGCAAGCGGGCAATGCAAATCTGCACTACAAAGAAGTATCACTTCCCACGGGTCAAAAGGGACATCCACAAAATGTGTAAAAACCAGAAAGGCAAGACAGGCCCTGGAGAACAGGGAGCCTTGTTATGCTGATGGGCGGGATGTAAATTGCCAACTGCCTCTCTGGAGGAGTGCATTGTGTTCCCTAAAACAAGCAAACAACAGAGCTACAGAGCCAAGGGCACTTCCAGTCTAGGGAATATACCTTGGGAAAACTGAAAATCAATAAGACAGAGCCACCCCAAAATATAGGGCTGCACTGCTTACAAGGACCTCAACTTGGGTACACCTTAAATATACCATGAAATATAAAAATGGTTCAAAAAATTGTGGTACTTACGTATGATGGAATATCCCTCAGACATGAAATCAATGTCATAAGTCCAGTAGCAGCAAAATGGGTGGATTCAGGTGCGATGATTCTAAGTGAAATAAGTCACACAGAAAAAGAAACTTATCATAAGATATCACTTATGAAGATCCTGTAAACATGGCTACACTTGAACTGAGTTAGGAAAGAGCACAGAGTCTCACATTTAGAAAACACTCTTATGCCCGCTTAAGGGGGAAGGTGAGGTGGGGTGATGCATAAAACCAGAGTTTGATATAAGCACAGGTACCGTTCCAAAAACCAACTATGGAATAGACAAGACCTACACCTTCCTCAGTGAAAGGGAATCAAAACCCCATATTTCCCGCAGAGGAATATATCTGACTAGTAAGAATCTGAAAACCTATGTATTGATATGTCTCCATAAAGGAATCAAGTGTGTCTAGACTGGCATAAACATGGCAGCGAGAATCAGCTCAAACCCACTATAAAAAGAATTTCAAAAACAAAACAAAAAAACTGGGAAATTCTTTACAATTACTTCAGGGTCACTGAGGAAACCTGGAATGACCCTATCTACAATGACAGCTGGATGAGGCATAATGCTGGACACTTGGGGCTGAGAGGATTGGTGAGATTGGGTGAGCAAATGCAGACCCTTTAAAGCAGAAATGCCTGGCACCCATTCCATGGGACCCAACTCTCCAGGTTTAAGGGAATATTACTACAGCTATAACATATACGGGAAACCTAGAAAACGGACACAATGTGAATACGAAAGGTTTCTAAAACTCAACGAATAGTCCCGCTCCTGGTGCTCCTGTTTGACTTTCCATCTGCTTTACTATCAACCTCCCAACTCGGAGAGACAGCCCCTTTAACCTACTGGTTCACACAGGTTTCCATGTTGGCAGAGGATGAAAGGGAAGCGGGAGAACCAATGAGAGAGTAGCTGTTAGGCATTTGGACGGTCACATATCACTTTAATTTCCCGGCAGGAAGAAGAATTAACCAAAGTCTTAGCCACCCACCTGGAACCAGCATAGGTCCTGAACCAAATTTTTAAACATGCGGTCAGCTCACAAAAACGAGTTGAAAAATGGAGCTCAGGGGCACAGCAATTCACAAACTGGCCGAGTAATAAAGGACAACTATCGTCCAAAAATCTGTTGAGGGAAGGCAACGAGGCAGACTTGAAAGCGAGGCAGAATAGCAGGAAACAGATTTCAAGAGGTACGTTGGAATCGCCTTTAAAGCACAGGAAGAGGGGCACAACTTCGACAATGATGCACTTGGCCAAAAAGGGAGTATGCGTTTTCTCCTGAATATATTCAAGAGAAAACGCATACGCCCTTTTTGGCCAAGCAAGCAAGCGGGCAATGCAAATCTGCACTACAAAGAAGTATCACTTCCCACCGGTCAAAAGGGACATCCACAAAATGTGTAAAAACCAGAAAGGCAAGACAGGCCCTGGAGAACAGGGAGCCTTGTTATGCTGATGGGCGGGATGTAACTTGACAACTGCCTCTCTGGAGGAGTGCATTGTGTTCCCTAAAACAAATAAACAACAGAGCTACAGAGCCATGGGCACTTCCAGTCTAGGGAATATACCTTGGGAAAACTGAAAATCATTAAGACAGAGCCACCCCAAAATTTAAGGCTGAACTGCTTACAAGGACCTCAACTTGGGTACACCTTAAATATCCCAGGAAATATAAAAATGCTTCAAAAAATTGTGGTACTTACGTACGATGGAATATCCCTCAGCCATGAAATCAATGTCATAAGACCAGTAGCAGCAAAATGGGTGGATTCAGGTACGCTGATTCTAAGTGAAATAAGTCACAGAGATAAAGAAACTTATCATAAGATATCACTTATGATGATCCTGTAAACATGGCTACACGTGAACTGAGTTAGGAAAGAGAACAGTGTCTCACATTTAGAAAACACTCTTATGCCTGCTTAAGGGGGAAGGAGAGGTGGGGTGATGCATAAAACCAGAGTTTGATATAAGCACAGGTACCGTTCCAAAAACCAACTATGGAATAGACAAGACCTACACCTTCCTCAGTGAAAGGGACTCAAAACCCCATATTTCCCGCAGAGGAATATATCTGACTAGTAAGAATCTTAAAACCTATGTATTGATATGTCTCCGTAAGGGAATCAAGTGTGTCTAGACTGGCATAAACATGGCAGCGAGAATCAGCTCAAACCCACTATAAAAAGGAATTTCAAAAACAAACAAAAAAACTGGGAAATTCTTTACAATTCCTTCAGGGTCTCTGATGAAACCTGGAATGACCCTATGTACAACGACAGCTGGATGTGGCATAAGGCTGGACACTTGGGTCTGAGACGATTGGTGAGATTGGGTGAGAAAATTCAGACCCTTTGAGTCACAAATCCCTGGCAGACATTCCATGGGTCCCAACTCTCCAGGTTGAAGGGAATATTACTACAGATATAACATGTAAGGGAAAAATAGAGAATGGACAAACTGTGAATATGAAAGGTTTCTAAAACTCAACGAATAGTCCCTCGCCTGTTGCTCCGGTTTGATTTTCCAACTGCTTTTCTATCAATCTCCCAACTTGGAGAAACAGCCCCTTTAACCTCCTGGTTCGCACAGGTTGCCAATTTGGCAGAGGATGAAAGGGAAGAAGGAGAAACAGTGAGAGAGTAGCTCTAAGGCATTTGGACGGGCACATGTCACTCTAGTTTCCCAGCAGGAAGAAGAATTTACCAAAGTCTCAGCCACCCACCGGGAACCAGTATAGGTCCTGAACCACAATTTTGGACTTTCGGTCAGCTCACAAAAAACAAGTTGAAAAATGGAGCTAAGGGGCACAGCAATTCACAAACTGGCAGAGTAATAAAGACAACTATTGTCCAAAAATCTGTTGAGGGAAGGCAACGAGGTGGACTTGAAAGCTAGGCAGAACAGCAGGAAACAGATTTCAAGTTGTACATTGGAATTGACTTTAAAGCACAGGACGAGGGGCACAACTTCAACAATGTTGCACTTGAGCAAAAAGGGCATATGCGTTTTCTCCTGAATATATTCAGGAGAAAATGCATACGCCCTTTTTAGCCAAGCAATCAAGCGGGAAATGCAAATCTGCACTACAAAGAAGTATCACTTCCGACTGTTCAAAAGGGACATCCACAAAATGTGTAAAATCCAGAAAGGCAAGACAGGCCCCGGAGAACAGGGAGGCTTGTTTTGCTGATGGGCGGGTTGTAAACTGCCAACTGCATCTCTGGAGGAGTGCATTGTGTTCCCTAAAACAAGAAAACAACAGAGCTACAGAGCCAAGGGCACTTCCAGTCTAGGGAATATACCTTGGGAAACCTGAAAATCAATAAGACAGATCCACCCCAAAATTTAGGGGTGCACTGCTTACAAGAACCTCAACTTGGGTACACCTTAAATATCCCAGGAAATATAAAAATGGTTCAAAAATTTGTGGTACTTCCGTACGATGGAATATCCCTCAGCCATGCAATCAATGGCATAAGACCAGTAGCAGCAAAATGAGTGGATTGATGTATGATGCTTCTAAGTGAAATAAGTCACACAGAAAAAGAAACTTATATTAAGATATCACTTATGAAGATCCTATAAACATGGCTACAGTTGAACTCAGTTAAGAAAGAGAACAGAGTCTCATTTTGGAAAACAATCTGATGCCTGCTTAAGGGGGAATGAGAGGTGGGGTGATGCATAAAACCAGAGTTTGATATAAGCACAGGTACCGTTCCAAACACAAACAATGGAATAGACAAGACCTACTCCTTCGTCAATGAAAGGGACCCGAGGCATCTGTGAGTAACCGTGAGCTGAGCCCCAGGCCAGCTGCTGTTGAACTTTTCCTACCCTTCCCAGGTAAAACACCTGAATATGTACAAGGGCTTGAAAGCCTAGAGGAAGGGGCGTGGAGCCACACCAGCGACAGCACACAGGCCAACTTGGTGCCTGCAGGCCAGCGAGTATGGTCCTGGCCCTGGGCGCTCTTCTGGAAGCTTTCCATTGCCCTGCCTGAGATACCCCTCCTGTCCCGGCCCCCACTGCTTTTTTCCTTCCTCACCTCTGTCCGGAGAGAAATTCCAGCGGAAGGTATGGGTGACACATCCTCTTCATTACAGGTGGAAGCCTGGCAACTCCTGCAGAAAGTCCAGCAGAGACCCACTCACACCGGGCCACCCACAAAGCCGTGTCCCCTCACTCCCTCCCACCAGCACAGCCCCGACACTGCTGACCGGGCAGAGAATATGGAGTCAGGCACAGCTTCAGGGGCTATTGCTGCCTGCAGCGCTGTTTATATTGACCTCAACCCAGGCACACCTGGGGAGGGCCGGCCGGCAGGGTCAGGCTACCCAGGTCAGCTAATCCTCAGCCCTCAGGGAATCACATTGTTGAAAATGGACCTCGCTAAGGCAGAATAGAAGCCAAGGAATAAAAGGACACAATGCCATTTGTAGCACCGTAGGTGTGTCTAGAGGTAAGCACGTGAGTTGTTGTAAGTCAGAAAGTGAAAGACACATATCATATCATATCTCTTATAGGTGTGACCGAAAAATGGATACCAGGGCAGATATTTCCACAGAGAAGGGCAATCACAGATTCATTCAACAAACTTATGGTTCACCAATGGAAAGGTGTGAGGATTGGTTTCATTATGATATTGGGGTTAACAGACATATACAAACACAGGTGACATATAGAATCACCAAAGACCTACAGAATACCAAGAGAAGACTACTCAACATTCTGTCATAAGGTACATGGGAAAAGGATCCCAGGAAGAACAGACATATGTGTATGTGTAAAAGAACCACATCTTCCACACCTACAACAAGCCAAACATTGTAATCAAATTTGCTGTAATAAAAAATGAAAAATTAAATTAAAAACACGAACAAGAAGTAGTGAGACAAACTTGAGGGGCTTTCTCCTGGCACATTCCATTCTAAATTCCAATCTAGAACACGACTTCCATTGAGGCTCTGTTGCCCCAGTAACCAGATTTGGTAAGGGAGACCTGCTGCCACCTTGTGGCCGTTTCACACAACTTCAGCTTTAATCCCAGCGCTAATGGTCAGTTGATATTCAAAATCATTGCAGGCCTGTAAATGACACCTGCCCTGAAAACAAATCCTGGGTTCATATATCGACCAAAAAATTCAAAGGACGTCCATATTTCAAAACGACAGTTTCAAAAGGCATATTTTACACACATTAGTGTTCTGCTTCTTTTCCTTTCTTTCTTTTTTTGTTAAAAAAACGGGAATGGCAAAAAGCATCCCTCAGAATGGGCGAAAATATTTGCAAACGAATCAATGGACAAAAGTTTAATCTCCAATATATATAAAGAGCACATGCAGCTTAATATTAAAAAAACAAACAACCCAATACAAAAATGGGCAGAAGATCTAAAGAGACGTTTCTTCAAAGAAGACACAGAGATGGCCAAGACGCCCATGAAAAGCTGCTCAATATCACTAATTATTAGAGAAATGCAAATCAAAACTACAATGAGGTATGACCTCACACCTGTTACAATTGGCATCATCAGAAAATCTACAAACAACGAATTCTGGGGAGGGTGTGGACAAAAGGATCCCTCTTCCACTAGTGGTGGAAATGTAAATTGATACAGTCACGATGGAGAACAGTATGGAGTTTCCTTAAAAAAAACTAGAAATAGAATTACCATATGATCCAGCAATCCCACTTCTGGGCATATACCCAGATAAAACCATAAATCAAAAAGGCACATTCACCACAATGCTCATTTCAGCACTATTTACGATAGCCAGGTAATGGAAGCAACCTAAATACCCACAGACAGACGAATGGATAAAGATGTGGTACATATATAAAATGGAATATTACTCAGCCATAAGAAGGAATGAAACTGGGTCATTTGTAGAGACGTCGATGGATCTAGAGACTGTCATACAGAATGAAGTAAGTCAGAAAGAGACAAACAAATATTGTATATTAATGCATATATGTGGAACCTAGAAAAATGGTACAGATGAACTGGTTTGCAGGGAAGAAATAGAGACACAGAGGTAGAGAACACACGTATGGACACCAAGTGTGGGAAGCCATGGGGAGGTGGTGTTGGGGTGAGTTGGGAGATTGGGATTGACCTGTATACATGTATATGCATAAAATACATAACTAATAATAACCTGCTGTATAAAAAATAAATAAAATTAAATTTCAAAATTTTAAACAATAAAATTTAAAAATAAAACAGAAAAAAGTTCTTCCCTTCACACAGATGTATTTATATGAATGAATTATTCCCATGCTTATATCTATAAATACATAAAAGAGGAATAAAATCTAACTTGAACCAAAAAAGAAAAAAAAAACCTGAACCCACGAGTTAGACAGAGGAAAACACAATCAGGGCACTTGCTCCATCGGTAAACACTTCTGAAATTCTTCAGAGGTGGGGAATCATCTCCCATACAGGCAGCAGCCCACTCCTACGCAAGGAGCGTCCTCATTGCAAAGCGGGGGGCCATGCCGAGGCATCTGTGAGTAACCGTGAGCTGAGCCCCAGGCCAGCTGCTGTTGAACTTTTCCCACCCTTCCCAGGTAAAACACCTGAATATGTACAAGGGCTTGAAAGCCTAGAGGAAGGGCCGTGGAGCCACACCAGCGACAGCACGCAGGCCAACTTGGTGCCTGCAGGCCAGTCAGGATGGTCCTGGCCCTGGGCGCTCTTCTGGAAGCTTTCCATTGCCCTGCCTGAGATACCCCTCCTGTCCCGGCCCCCACTGCTTTTTTCCTTCCTCACCTCTGTCCGGAGAGAAATTCCAGCGGAAGGTATGGGTGACACATCCTCTTCATTACAGGTGGAAGCCTGGCAACTCCTGCAGAAAGTCCAGCAGAGACCCACTCACACCGGGCCACCCACAAAGCCGTGTCCCCTCACTCCCTCCCACCAGCACAGCCCCGACACTGCTGACCGGGCAGAGAATATGGAGTCAGGCACAGCTTCAGGGGCTATTGCTGCCTGCAGCGCTGTTTATATTGACCTCAACCCAGGCACACCTGGGGAGGGCCGGCCGGCAGGGTCAGGCTACCCAGGTCAGCTAATCCTCAGCCCTCAGGGAATCACATTGTTGAAAATGGACCTCGCTAAGGCAGAATAGAAGCCAAGGAATAAAAGGACACAATGCCATTTGTAGCACCGTAGGTGTGTCTAGAGGTAAGCACGTGAGTTGTTGTAAGTCAGAAAGTGAAAGACACATATCATATCATATCTCTTATAGGTGTGACCGAAAAATGGATACCAGGGCAGATATTTCCACGGAGAAGGGCAATCACAGATTCATTCAACAAACTTATGGTTCACCAATGGAAAGGTGTGAGGATTGGTTTCATTATGATATTGGGGTTAACAGACATATACAAACACAGGTGACATATATAATCACCAAAGACCTACAGAATACCAAGAGAAGACCACTCAACATTCTGTCATAAGGTACATGGGAAAAGGATCCCAGGAAGAACAGACATATGTGTATGTGTAAAAGAACCACATCTTCCACACCTACAACAAGCCAAACATTGTAATCAAATTTGCTGTAATAAAAAATAAGAAATTAAATTAAAAACACGAAGAAGAAGTAGTGAGACAAACTTGAGGGGCTTTCTCCTGGCACATTCCATTCTAAATTCCAATCTAGAACACGAGTTCCATTGAGGCTCTGTTGCCCCAGTAACCAGATTTGGTAAGGGAGACCTGCTGCCACCTTGTGGCCGTTTCACACAACAGCAGCTTTAATCCCAGCGCTAATGGTCAGTTGATATTCAAAATCATTGCAGGCCTGTAAATGACACCTGCCCGTAAAACAAATCCTGCGTTCATATATCGACCAAAAAATTCAAAGGACGTCCATATTTCAAAACGACAGTTTCAAAAGGCATATTTTACACACAGTAGTGTTCTGCTTCTTTTTCTTTCTTTCTTTTTTTGTTAAAAAAATGGGAATGGCAAAAAGCATCCCTCAGAATGGGCGAAAATATTTGCAAACGAATCAATGGACAAAGGTTTAATCTCCAATATATATAAAGAGCTCATGCAGCTTAATATTAAAAAAACAAACAACCCAATACAAAAATGGGCAGAAGATCTAAAGAGACGTTTCTTCAGAGAAGACACAGAGATGGCCAAGACGCACATGAAAAGCTGCTCAATATCACTAATTATTAGAGAAATGCAAATCAAAACTACAATGAGGTATCACCTCACACCTGTTAGAATGGGCATCATCAGAAAATCTACAAACAACGAATTCTGGGGAGGGTGTGGACAAAAGGATCCCTCTTCCACTAGTGGTGGAAATGTAAATTGATACAGTCACGATGGAGAACAGTATGGAGTTTCCTTAAAAAACCTAGAAATAGAATTACCATATGATCCAGCAATCCCACTTCTGGGCATATACCCAGAGAAAACAATAAATCAAAAAGGCACATTCACCACAATGCTCATTTCAGCACTATTTACGATAGCCAGGTAATGGAAGCAACCTAAATACCCACAGACAGACGAATGGATAAAGATGTGGTACATATATAAAATGGAATATTACTCAGCCATAAGAAGGAATGAAACTGGGTCATATGTAGACACGTCGATGGATCTAGAGACTGTCATACAGAATGAGGTAAGTCAGAAAGAGAAAAACAAATATTGTATATTAATGCATATATGTGGAACCTAGAAAAATGGTCCAGATGAACTTGTTTGCAGGGAAGAAATAGAGACACAGAGGTAGAGAACACACGTGTGGACACCAAGTGTGGGAAGCCATGGGGTGGTGGTGGTGGCATAAGTTGGGAGATTGCGATTGACCTGTATACATGTATATGCATAAAATACATAACTAATAATAACCTGCTGTATAAAAATATAAATAAAATTAAATTTTAAAAAATAAAATTTAAAAATAAAACAGAAAAAAGTTCTTCCCTTCACACAGATGTATTTATATGAATGAATTATTTCCATGCTTATATCAATAAATACATAAAAGAGGAATAAAATCTAACTTGAACCAAAAAAGGAAAAAAAACCTGAACCCACCAGTTATACAGAGGAAAACCCTATCAGGGCACTTGCTCCAGCGGTAAACAATTCTGAAATTGGTCAGAGGTGGGGAATCATCTCCCATACAGCCAGCAGCCCACCCCCCAAGCAAGGAGGGTCCTCATTGCAAAGCTGGGGGACCGTGCCAAGGCATCTGTGAGTAAACGTGAGCTGAGCCCCAGTCCTGCTGCAGCTGAACTCTTCCCACCCTTTCCAGGTAAAACACCTGAATATGTACAAGAACTTGCAAGCCTAGAGGAAGGGCTGTGGAGCCACACCAGCGACAGCACACAGGCCGACTTGGTGCCTGCTGGCCAGTCAGGATGGTCCTGGCCCCAGATGCTCTTCTGGAAGCTTTCCATTTCCCTGCCTGAGATACCCCTCCTGCCACGTTCCCCACTGCTTTTTTACTTCCTCACCTCTGCCTGGGGTGAAATTCCAGCGGCAAGTATGGGTGACACATCCTCTTCTTTAGCAGGTGGCAGCCTGGCAACTCCTGAAGAAAGTCCAGCAGAGCCCCACTCACACTGGGCCACCCACAAAGCCATGGCCCCTCACTCCCTCCCACCAGCACAGCCCCGGCACTGCCTACGGGGCAGAGAATATGGCGTCAGTCACAGCTACAAGGGGTCTCGCTCACTGGAGAGCTGTTTATATTGCCCTCAACCCAGGCACACCTGTGGAGGGTTGGCAGGCAGTTTCAGGCTGCCAAAATCAGCCTATCCTCACCCCTCAGGGGCTCACAGTTGCAGAAAATGAAACTTGCTAAACGGGCCAGGCCCTGGGAACAGGTGTGGGCTCTTGAGAGTCAGGATAGACAATGGGCTGCAGCTGCAGCTTGTTTTCTTATCATTTTATCTGGTCCATGAGTGGAAAACAACTTCAAGAAGACACTATCCTAATGAGAGGAACCCAGGAGTCAGGGAGAGGAGTGATGGTGGGTGGAGACAGAGGCCTGGTGCCCTGGCTGCAGTGGAAGTGTCTGGAAGACCAGGCAGAAAGAGCCTGCAGAGAGTGATAGCCATGGTCACAGACCTGTCAGAGCTGCTGTTTGTTAGTTCAAGTCCTGCTCTGAGGTGTTCTGTGTCAGCTGTGAGCGACAGGTGAGCTGGGGGTTCTCTGCAAGGTGGGCTATGTGCACAGTTCCTGTGTGTCCAGCCCTGCTGGGGTACCTGCCCAGGGGAGCTCCGTATCCTGGGAAGGGCCTGAGTAGGAGAGCCCCATGGGCTGCTGGGTAGCTGCAGAGGTGAGCTCCATACTCTGGGAGGGACTTGACCACGAGAGCCCCGTGGGCTGTGGGGTAGGGGTGCAGCCCAGGTGAGCTCCATATCCTGGGATTGGCCTGACCACGAGAGCCCCATGGGCTGCTGGAGACCTGGTAAAGGATATCAGGACAGTCAGTGAAGCCACCGAGGATATACATCCAGTAGCTCCTATTTCCTACTCCCTGCTGGTCATTCTACTTTCAACCAGGCCATGGCATTCTGTATTAGACTTCAATGATGCCTTCTTCTGTATTCCATTCATCTCAGAGTCACAAGAATTTTTGGCTTGTGAGTGGCAGGACACAACATGCAACAAAATCAATAATGCTGGGCCGTCCGGCCCCAATGGTTCAAAAATCCCCACACCATCATTGGGGAAATGTCCTCTAAAGAACTAAAAGTTCAACCTCTGTAAAAGGGAACCCTCCTTCAATATGCAGATGACATTCTGATCGCCAGGCCTACTAAAGACGCCTCTGAACTACCTAGCCAAGAAAGGATAGAAGGTGTCCAAGAAAAATGCTCAAATATCCCAGGCTAAGGTGACATGCCTGGGCTTCATTCTCACAGATATTCGGAGAAACGCATCCCAGGATAAGGAAGAAGCCATTTGCAGCCTTACCTCTTCTAAAACTAGAAGACAGCTTAGGGGTTCCTGGGGAGGCCAAGGTTTTCTGTATCTGGATCCCTAACTACAGTCTAATAGCTGGGCCTCTACATAAAACACTGACACGAAAAGATGATGATCCTTTTGAATAGAATCCAGAAGCAGCCTTTCAAGAATGGAAAGAGCAGTCAATACAGACCCTTGCCCAGGAACTCCCTAATTTAGCTAAACCCTTTGACCTTTACATACCCGGTCAAAGGTTAATCGCCCTTGGAGCCTTAGTGCAAAAACTGGGACCACTTGAAATGGAGCAACACAAGAATGCCCTTCAGGTATGATAAACTATGGTCACCAAGGGCTTTGCCCACCGACTCATCAGGCCAGGATACTGGGGTATCTAAAAAGCTGGAAATCAGCAGCCCGCAAGGCCAGCTCCCTCCTAAGGGAAAAGGACCCCACGTGGTGATCCTAACCACCCATCATGCCCTGAAGTTGCAGGGGTCGCTCTGTGGACACACTGACCTCGAGTGAGGAGGCCCTCCAACTCCAACCTCCAGAGAGATAAACGGGGGCAACGGGCCCCCAAGATGACTCATGTGACCATCACTTGACCTGGAGTTTCTCTCAGAAAACGACAAGACTGTGCCCCGAAAGAGCAGACTACTGCTTGCAGGACTTACTGCACCCAGAGGGGAGCTAATAAGCTTGGCGGGGTAAATGTATATCACGCTTTCACCATAGAAAACCCTACAGACACCGCGGTGATGGTGGCCAATATGACCGGCTGGACTGCTGGCTACTTCTAAAGGCCTTTGACTCAGTGGACGTCATGGTCCTGGATCACCACTGACCCTGGACTGTCTGGGAGTTGCGTGGGCAGGGCTCTGACACATGGTGCTGTTTGTACATTAATTCAGGGACCTAATTAAAGAAAGCACAGACTACTGGTCAGAGCATCTAGTCTGGCAAAAACTGTCAGCCTAAGGTCACCGAACATATGTGGGGTGGGTTGAAACCTGCCACCGCAGCATCTCTGCACCTCTCTTTCCTGGACCCTTAAAGGTCATTAGAATCTGTAACACTTCCAATGCTGGTGCTCAGGCGGACGAGAAGTGAGGCAGGAGGCCTTGGGACAATCAACCTCACCAGGAGGCTGGTGGGGAGACGTTTTGCCCCTCCCCCCATGTATCAGGGCTGCCACCACAGCATGAAGCATTTACAAAAGAGGGGTCTGCACCCTCAACACCCCAAGAATAAGGAACGGAACAAAAAGCAGAGGAGGTGTTCGTCTCCGGCAACGTTCATTAAAAATTCCTGGGAGATAAAAAGAGAATCTGGGCAATTAAATAAAGTCTAACCTGTTTTTCCTTTGTGCTTTGTCTAATTTCACGTGCTCCTAGGGTTCCGCATGCAGAGGTCCCACACCCGGCACTTCAGACCCGATTTCCTAGTGCAGAATGGCTGGGTCGACACCTCAGCTAGCGGCGTCCCATGCAGACTCCGCGGCATAGAGCCTGAGTTGCAGCCAACGCAGTCCTCGAGAGCTCCATCCCCTCCCGCCCACTGACGCTGCCGGGGACCCTACACAGCAGCCCAGCCCACAGCCCATGGGGGAGTGCACGCTCTCACCTCTCCATTCTGTTTTCAAAATAATGTTTCCTTTGCTTCTGAACCAAACTCAGCCTTGATCTGTTGGCTCCAATGACACTGGGCACGGGGACTCCTGTTGGGGTCCACTCTGGAGGATCAGTAACAGAAATTGAGAACATTGTAACTTCAATGAACAGATGTGTGAGCCAAACTGTAGTTAACATAGAGCAGTGTATAATGCTCGGGTAAAATAAGATGTTTCTAAGACTTACATTTGATATTTCCATCACTTTCCTATAAGCAAGTTCAGTGAAGACGTCTGTCTTATTTGTCAGGTCAACATTAGAGAAATGAAGTGATTTATTTCCATGGATATACATCGAATACTCTTGGCTGAAGCTTCAATCTTGTTTTGAATGCTTTTCCATTGAAAATGATACCTCTCTTTCAGCTCCCCAATTTCTGAGAAGTATAAAATCTTATAATTTATTATTACCAAAGGGGAAAGGTAGGAGAAGGGATAAATTAACAGTTTGGGATTAACACATACACACTGCTATGTATAAAATAGATCATCAACAAGGAACTACTGTATAGCAGAGGGAACTACACTGAATATTTTGCAATAACCTATAAGGGGAAATAATCTGAAAAAGAATAGATATTTTTATTGACATCATCTATCAATGACAGATAAAATGTAACCTAAGCAAGGCCGATGGTGAGCGCTTCTGACCCTGAAGATTTCAGTCATCTAAAGTTTGGGCTCTGCCTATTTCCCAAGGCCCTTAAAGGACATACGTGTAACCGTAGCTTAAAAATTCCCCAGTTTGGGGTTCGGGGAGGCACTGATTTGGAAAAATCCCTGGTGTTCTCCTTACATGCACGGGACCCTTCCTACAGCTATAACATGCCTGTCACACCTAGAGGATGGTACACCGTTTGATCGGAAAGAGTTTGGAAAAGGCACCTCATCTCCTCATCGCCTGGTGCTCGGGTTCAACCCTCCAGCATCTTTCCTAACAATCTCCTCACTTGGGGATATCAGCACCGTCAACATCCTGTTGCACACAGTTTGGAATTTGTCCAGAGGATGAAGCGGAAGGATGAGAAAAATTTAGAGACATGTCTTAGGTGTTCGGACAGGCACATGCAACTCTAATTTCCAATCCAGAAGACAAATTCATCAAAGGCTAGAATTGCCCACGGAAACAGAATAGGGCTAGAGGAAATCCCGCTGTTTTGTGTCCAGTTTCCAAAAACACAAGTTGAAAAATGGAACTCAGGGGCACTAAAATTCATGAAACTGCAGAGTTGAAAATATCTATCGTTGAAAAATGTCTTGAGGTAAGTCACAGAAAAGGACTTGTAAGCAAGGGAGAGTGGCAGGAAACAGATTTGAAGAGGTAGAAAGGACTCCCCATTAAAGCACAAGAAAAGGGGCTGAACATCGCCAATGATGCAGTTGGCCAAAAAGGGTGTATGCATTTTTTCTGAATATATTCAAGTAAAGGCCATACACACTTTTTATCCAACCAAACAGGTGGGCACTGGAAATCAATATCACAAAATGTATCACTTCACATCAGTCAGAAGGGCCATCCACATAAAGTGTAAACACCAGAAATGCAGGACAGGGCGAGGAGAAAAGGGAGCCCTGTGAGGCTGATAGTGGAAATGTAATTTGCCAACGGCCACTCTGGAGAAGTGTATTGTGTTTGCTAAAACATCTAAAAAATGAGCTACAGAGCATAGGGCACTTGCACTCATGGGCGTGTACCTTGGGAAAAACAAAAATCGACAGAAAACAGGCACCCGAACGTTTACCACCTCTCTGTTAAAAAGGGCCTCAACTTGGATAAAACCTAAATGTCCCTGGAAGGATAAAATGGATAAAAGAGATGGGGTACTTATGTAGAGTGGAATATTACTCATCCAGAAATCAATGAAATAAGGCCAGTTGTAACAACTCTGGAGGAGTTACATACGATCATTCTAAGTGACATATGTCAGAAAGAAAAAGACACATATCATAAGATGTCACTTAAAGGTGGAATCAAAAATGGCTACACATGAAATAAATTACAAAACAGAAACATAGTCAAATATGTAGAAAATAGACATAAGGCTGCTAAATGGGAAAGGTGGGGAATGGTGAGGTATTATCCAGGAGGTTGAAATTAGCAAAGACACCATTCCAAGTACCAAATTGAATAACTGACAAGGCCTACACGGTACCTCAAAGAACTGCACTCAGCCCACTCAAGTCACTGGAAAATAATACATATGACTGGTAAGCATCTGAAAAAGAAGTTATTGTTGTCTCACAGTACATGAATCAAGTGGATGTACAGCAGCAAAAAACAGAGCTTTGAAAATCAGCTGTAACCAATATAAAAATAAATTTAAAACTATTTATAAAAACAGTGAGACAGACAAAAATTCTTACAACTTTTGTTGAAGGGCTACGATGTAACATGGATTGAACACATGTAGACCCACAGCAGGATGATTATATAAGGCTGGAAGCTATGCACACTAAGAGATGTTAGAGAGGCTGGGTGAGGAAATGCAGACCTTTTAAAGTAATACTGCCTGGTACCCATTCCATGGGTCCCAAATCTGCAGGTTCAAGGGAATCTTCTGACAGCGAAAACATGCCTGGGAAACCGAGATGAATGTACACCGTGTGCTCAGGAAAGGTGTCTAAAATGCACCTCATTTTTGATCTCCTGGTGCTGGGGTTCGCCATTCCAGCCACATTACTAACAATCTCCCCACTTGGAGAATCAGCACCTTTAACCTCCTGTTTCACACAGTTTGCAATTTGTGCAGAGGATAAATGGGAAGAGGGGGAACCAATGAGAGATTAGCTGTAGGAGTTTTGACAGGCACATGTCACTCTAATTTCCCATTAGGAAGAAGAATTAACCAAAGGCTCAGCCTGCCTCCCCAGAACCAGAATAGGGCCAGAAGTAATCCAATGGTTTGGCGGCCAGCTCACAAAAAAAGCGACTTGCAAAATGTAGCTCAGGAACAGACAATTCAAAGACCTGCAAAGATATAAATGATAACCAACGTCCAAAAATATATTCAGGTAAGGTAACGAAGAGGATCTGAATGAGAGGCAGAATTGCAGGAAACAGGTTTCAAAAGGTAGATTGTACTCACATTTAAAGCATATGAAAAGCAGCAGAATTTCTAAAATGATGCGGTTGGGCAAAAGGGTGTATGCGTTTTTTTCGTGAATATCTTCAGGAAAAAAAAACATGCAGAGTTTTTGGCCAACCTAGCAAGAGGGAAATGCAAATCCGCACAACAAAGAAGTCTCAATTTCCACTGCTCAGAAAGGCCATCCAAAAAATGTGTACAAACCAGAAATGCAGGAGAGGCCATGGAAAACAGGGAGCCTAGTCACGCTGATGGGTGGGGTATAAATATCCAAGAGCCACTCTGAAGAAGGGTATGCTGTTTTTAAAACATCTAAAATACAAAGCCCCGGAGCAAAGGGATTTCAACTCATGGACATATAACTTGGGAAGACTAAACGTCAATAAGACAGAGGCACCCCAAAGTTTAGGGCTGCTCTGCATACAAGAACCTCAACTTTGGTACACCTAAAATATCCCAGGAAAAAGAGAAATGCATAAAGAACTTGTGGTAATTTTGTACAACGGAATATCACTCAGACGTGAAATCAATGTATATAAGTCCAGTAGCAGCATAATGAGTGGATTTAGGTATGATGATTTTAAGGGAAATTAGTCACACAGAAAAAGAATCTTATCATAAGATATCACTTATAGAGGGAATGTCAATATCACAACACATGAACTGAATTAGGAAAGAGAACAGAGTCTCACATTTAGCAAAAATCTCTTATGCCTGCTTCAGGGGAAAGGAGAGATGGGGTGATGCATAAAACCAGAGTTTGATATTAGCACAGGTACCATTCCATAAACCAAATACAGAATAGACAAGACCTACACCTTCCTCAGTGAACGGGACTCAACACCCCTATGCCCCACAAAGGAATATATCTGACTACTAAGAATCTTAAAACCTATGTATTGATATGTCTCTGTAAGGGAATCAATTGTGTCTAGACTGGCATAAACACATCAGTGAAAATCAGCTCAACCCCATTATAAAAATGAATTTCAAATAAACCCCAAAAAACAGCGAAATTCTTACACAATTCCTTCAGGGGTTCTGATGAAACCTGGAATGACCCTATCTGCAAAGACAGCTGGATGAGACATAAGGCTGGACACTTGGGACTGAGAGGACTGGTGAGATTGGGAGAGAAAATGCAGACCTTTTAAAGTAGTAATGCATGCCACCATTCCATGTGTCCCAAATCTCCAGGTAGAAGGGAATATCACTACAATTATAACATGTATGGGAAACCTAGAAAATGGACACCCTGTGATGGCGAAACGTTTCTAATACTCTCCTAAGTTTTCCTCTCCTTGTGCTCCACTTTGGCATTCCAACTGCTTTACTATCAATCTCCCAACTTAGGAGAGTCAGCCCCTATAACCTCCTGGTTCGCACAGTTTGCTAATTGTGCAGAGGATGAAAGGGAAGAGGGAGAACCAATCAGAGAGTAGATGTAGGCATTTGGACGGGCACATGTCACTCTAAGTTCCCGGCAGGAAGAAGAATTAACCAAAGCCTCAGCCACCCACAGGGAACCAATATAGCCACCCCTGGAACCAGTATAGGTCCTGAAGCAAAATTGTGGATTTGCGGCCAGCTCACAAAGATGGGATTTGAAAATTGGAGCTCAGGGGCACAGCAATTCACAAACCTGCAGACTTATAAAGGACTACTCTCTTCCAAAAATCTGTTGAGGGAAGGCAATGAAGCGGCCTTGAAAATGAGGCAGAATTGCACAAAACATATTTCAAGAGGTAAATTGGAATCGCCTTTAAAGCACAGGAAAAGCATCCCAACTTGGACAGAGATGCACTTGGCCAAAAAGGGCGTATGGCTTTTCTCCTGAATATATTCAGAAGAAAACGCATACACCCTTTTTGGCCAATCAAGCAAGCGCGCAATACAAATCCACACTACAAAGAATTGTCACTTACCACCGGTCAAAAGGGACATCCGAATATCTGTAAAAACCGGAAAGGCAAGAGAGAGATGGCAAGGGCATGAAGCAATGTGATCCCAATGGTCATGGAGGATTGTGATGACAAGCACATGGAGAATTGGGATGAGAAGATTATGTACCATTTTGTTGACAAAGGCAAGGAGCATTATGATGACAAGGTTCATGGAGCACTGTGATGAGAAGCATCACGGAGCATAGTGATTACAGGGGTCATGGAGCATTGGGATGACAAGCGCATGGATCACTGTGATGACAATGGTCATGGAGCATTTTAATGACAAGAGTCCTGGATCATTGTGTTGTCAGGGTTCATGGAGCGTTGTGATGACAGTGGTCATGGAGCATTGTGATGACAGGGGTCATGGCGCATTGTGATGAGAAGGTCATGGAGCATTGGGCTGAAAATGTCCCTGGAGTACTGTGATGACAGGGGTCATGGAGCATTGTGATGACAAGGTACTGGAGCACTGTGATGAGAAGACCATGGAGCCTTGTGATGACAAGTCTCATGGAGAATTCTGATGAAAAGTGCCATGGAGCACTGTGATTACAGGGGTCTTGGAGCATTGTGATGACAAGGGCATGGAGCATTGGGATGAGAAATTCATGGAGCGTTCTGATGACATGCATCATGGAGCTTTGTGATGACAAGGGCATGGAGCATTGTGATTACAGCGGTCTTGGAGCACTGTGATGAAAAGGGCATGGATCATTGTGATGAAAAAGGCATGGAGCCGTGTCATGACATGGTTCAAGGAGCAAACTGACAACAAGTGTCAGGGAGCATTGTGATGACAGGGTATTGAGTATTGTGATGACAAAGGTCATGGAGCATTGTGATGAGAAGACCATGGATAACTGTGATGACGAGCGTCATGGGGCGTTGTGATGATAAGTGTTATGGAACATATTGATCACAAGGATTTGGAGCATTGTGATGACAGAGGTCATGGAGCATTTTGGTTTCATTGTGATGACAATAGCCTGAAGCATTATGATGATGGGCATGGTGCATTGTGATGACAGGGTTCATGGAGCATTGAGATGAAAAGGAGCATGGAGCATTGCGATTACAGGAGTCTTGGAGCATTGTGATGACAAAGGCATGGAACAACGTGAATGAGAAGGCCATGGAGCATTCTGCTGACATGCGTCATGGAGCTTTGTGATGACAAGGGCATGGTGCATTGTGATTACAGTGGTCTTGGAGCATTGTGATGACAAGGGTCATGGAGCCTTGTGATGACAAGGCTGTGGAACATTGTGATGGCAGGGGTCATGGAGCATTGTTATGACAGGGGTAATGGAGCATTGTGATGACAAGGGCATGGAGCATTGGTCTGAAAAGTTTCATGGATTATTGTGATGAGAGGGGGCAAGGAGCATTGTGATTACAAGGGCATGGAACACTGTGATACATGGGTCATGGAGGATTGTAATGACAAGCGCATGGAGCATTGTGATAAGAATGGCATCGAGCATTGTGATGAAAAGCATCATGGAGCCTGTGATTACAAGGGCATGGAACAATGTGATGAGAGGGTTCATGGAGCATTGTGATGACAATGGCATGCAGCATTGTGATGACAAGAGTCATTGAGCTTTGTGATGACAAAGGTCATGGAGCATTTTGATGACAAGGGTGTGGTGCATTCTGTTGTGAAGGGCAGGGAGCATTGTGATGACAGGGGTTATGGAACATTGTGATGTCAGGGGAATGGAGCATTGTGAAGATAAAGGCATGTAGCATTGTTGTGACAAGGGTCATGGAATATTGTGATGACAGGGGTGAGGGAGTATTGTGTTGACTAGTGATGGAACATTGTGATATCAGTGGTGAGAGAGCATTTTGATGAGAAGTGCATGGAGCAGGGTGATGACAAGGTTTATGGAGCATTGTGATGACAAAGATGTGGAGCATTGTGATAACAAGTGCATGGCACATTGTGATGCCATGGGTCATGGAGTATTGTGCTAACAAAGGCATTGAGCATTGGGAGGACAAGGGTCACCGAGCATTGTGATGAAATGTTCAGGGAGCGCTGTGGTGACAAAGGTCACAGAGCCTTGTGATGACGAGGGCATGGACCATTGTGATGACAAAGGTCATGAAGCATTGTGATGACTGGAGTCACGGAGCATTGTGATGACAGGGGTCATAGAGCATTGTGATGAAAGGGCATGGAGCATTGTGATGACAGGGGCATGTTGCATTGGTTTGACAAGTTTCAGGGATTATTGTGATGACAGTGGGCATGGCGCATTGTGATGACAAGGGCATGGAGCATTGTGATGAGAAGGTCATGGAGTATTGTGAAGAAGGGTGTCAGGGAGCATTGTGATGACATATGTCGTTGTCCATTGCGATGACAATGGAATGGAGCATTGTGATGCCAAGTGTCATGGAGGATTGTGATGACAAAGGTAATGGAGCATTTTGATGACAAGCGCTTGGAGTATTGTGATGACAAGGGTCATGGAGCATTGTGATAACAAGGGCCATTGAGAATTTTGATGACATGTTCATGAAGCATTGTGATGACAATCACATGGAGCTTGCTGTGACAGGGATCATGGAGCATTGCGATGAAAAGTGCATAAAGAATTTTGATGACAAAGCATGTAACACTGTGATGAAAAGCATCATGGAGCACAGTGATGCCAAGAACGTGGAGAATTGTGATGACAGGGGACATGGAGCATTGTGATGACCAGGGCATGGTGTATTGTGATGGCAAGACCGTGGAGCATTGTGATGAGAAGACCATGGATAATTGTGATGATGAGCGTCATGGAGCACTGTAATGACAAGGGGTATGGAGCATTGTGATGACAGGGGTCATGGAGCATTGTGATGACAAGGTTCATGGAGCATTCTGATGACAAGCTTGTGGGGTATTTTGATGACAATGACATGGAGCATTTTGATGAAAATGGCATGGGGCATTGTGATGAAAAAGACATGGAGCCTTTTCATGACAGTTTTCAGGGAGCATTCTGACGACAAGTGTCAGGGAGCATTGTGATGACAAAGGTCATGGAGAATTGTGACGACAAGGGCATAGAGTATTGTGATGACAAGCACATGAAGCTTGCTATGACGGGGTCATGGAGCATTGCGATGACAAGTGCATAGAGAATTGTGATGACAATGCATGTAACACTGTGATGAGAAGTGTCATGGAGCATAGTGAGGCGAAGATCGTGGAGAATTGTGATGACAGGGGACATGGAGCATTGTGATGACCAGGGCATGGAGCATTGCGATGACAATATCATGGAGCATTGTGATGAGAAGACCATGGATAATTGTGATGACGACAGTCATGGAGCACTGTAATGACAAGGGGTATAGAGCATTGTGATGACAGTGGTCATGGAGCATTGTGATGACCGGGGACATGGAGCATTGTGATGCCCAAGGCATGGAGCACTGTGATGGCAAGACCGTGGAGCATTGTGATGAGAAGACCATGGATAATTGTGATGAGGAGCATCATGGAGCACTGTAATGACAAGCAGTATGGAGCATTGTGATGACAGGGGTCATGGAGCATTGTGATGACTGGGGACATGGAGCATTGTGATGACCAGGGCATGGAGCATTGTGATGGCAAGACCGTGGAGCACTGTGATGAGAAGACCATGGATAATTATGATGACGAACATCATGGAGCACTGTAATGACAAGGGGCATCGAGCATTGTGATGACAGGTGTCATGGAGCATTGTGATGACAGGGGTCATGGATCATTGAGATGACAAGGGTCACGGAGCATTCTGATGACAAGCTTGTGGAGTATTGTGATGACAATGGCATGAAGCATTGTGATGAAAAGGGCATGGATCATTGTGATGAAAAAGGCATGGAGACTTGTCATGACAGGGTTCAATGAGCATACTGATGACAAGTGTCAGGGAGCATTGTGATGACAAGTGTATTGAGAATTGTGATGACAAAGGTCATGGAGCATTGTGATGAGAAGTCCATGGATAATTGTGATGACCAGCGTCATGGGGCGTTGTGATGACAAGTGTTATGGAACATTGTGATCACAAGGGTTTGGAGCATTGTGATGAGAGAGGTCATGGAGAATTTTGATTTCATTGTGATGACAATAGCATGAAGCATTATGATGATGGGCATGGTGCATTGTGATGACAGGGTTCATGGAGCATTGAGATGCAAAGAGGCATGGATCATTGTAATAACAAGGGTCATGGAGCATTGTGATGACAAGGGCATGGAGTATTGGTCTGAAAAGTTTCATGGATTATTGTGATGAGAGTGAGCATGGAGCATTGTGATGACAAGGGCACGGAACACAGTGATACAAGTGTCATGGAGGATTGCAATGACAAGGGCATGGAGCATTGTGATGACAAGCGTCATGGAGCTTTGTGATGACAATGGCATGGAGCATTGTGATTCCAAGGGTCATGGAGCTTTGTGATGACATACGCCATGGAGCATTTTGATGACAAGAGCGTGGTGCATTGTGATGAGAAGGGCAGGGAGCATTGTGATGACAGGGTCATGGAGCAATTGGATGAAAAGGGTCATGGAACATTTTGATGACAGTGTTTATGGAACATTGTGATGTTAGGGGTCATGGAGCATTGTGATGAAAAGGGTCATGGAGCATTGTGATGACAGGGGTTATGGAACATTGTGATGTCAGGGGTCATGGAGCATTGTGATGATAAGAGCATGTAGCATTGTTGTGACAAGGGTCATGGAACATTGGGATGACAGGGTGGAGGGAGTATTGTGTTGACTAGTGATGGAACATTGTGATATCAGTGGTGAGAGAGCATTTTGATGAGAGGTGCATGGAGCATTATGATGACAAGGCTGTGGAGCATTGTGATGAGAAACGCAGGGCACATTGTGATGACATGGGTCATGGAACATTGTGCTGACAAACGCATGGAGCATTGTGATGACAAGGTTTATGGAGCATTGTGATGACAACGATGTGGAGCATTGTGATGACAAGCGCATGGCACATTTGATGCCATGTGTCATGGAGTAATGTGCTGACAAAGGCATGGAACATTGTGATGACAAGGGTCACCGAGCATTGTGATGAAATGTTCATGGAGTGTTGTGGTCACAAAGGTCACAGAGCCTTGTGATGACGAGGGCATGGACCATTGTGATGACAAAGGTCATGAAGCATTGTGATGACTGGAGTCACGGAGCATTGTGATGACAGGGGTCATAGAGCATTGTGATGAAAGGGCATGGAGCATTGTTATGACAGGGGCATGTTGCATTGGTTTGACAAGTTTCAGGGATTATTGTGATGACAGTGGGCATGGCGCATTGTGATGACAAGGGCATGGAGCATTGTGATGAGAAGGTCATGGAGTATTGTGAAGAAGGGTGTCAGGGAGCATTGTGATGACATATGTCATGGTCTATTGCAATGACAATGGAATGGAGCATTGTGATGCCAAGTGTCATGGAGGATTGTGATGACAAAGGTAATGGAGCATTTTGATGACAAGGGCTTGGAGCATTGTGATGACAAGGGTCATGGCGCATTGTGATAACAAGGGCCATTGAGAATTTTGATGACATGTTCATGAAGCATTGTGATGACAATCACATGGTGCTTTCTATGACAGGGGTCATGGAGCATTACAATGACAAGTGCATAGAGAATTGTGATGACAAAACATGTAACACTGTGATGAGAAGTATCATGGAGCATAGTGATGCCAAGAACGTGGAGAATTGTGATGACAGGGGACATGGAGCATTGTGATGACCAGGGCATAGAGCATTGTGATGGCAAGACCGTGGAGCATTGTGATGAGAAGACCATGGATAATTGTGATGACGAGCGTCATGGAGCACTGTAATGACAAGGGGTATGGAGCATTGTGATGACAGGGGTCATGGAGCATTGTGATGACTGAGGAGATGGAGCATCGGGATGACCGAGGACATGGAGCATCGTGATGACCAATGCATGGAGCATTGTGATGGCAAGACCGTGGAGCATTGTGATGAGAAGACCATGGATAATTGTGATGACGAGCGTCATGGAACACTGTAATGACAAGGGTTATGGAGCATTTTGATGACAGGGGTCATGGAGCATTCTGAAGACAATGATCAGGGAGCATTCTGATGACAAGCTTGTGGAGTATTGTGATGACAGTGACATGGAGGGTTGTGATGAAAAGGGCATGGAGCATTCTTATGAAAAAGGCATGGAGTATTTTCATGACAGTGTTCAAGGAGTATTCTGACGACAAGTGTCAGGGAGCATTGTGATGACAAGTGTATTGAGAATTGTGATGACAAAGGTCATGGAGCATTGTGACGACATGTGCGTGGAGTATTGTCATGACAGTCATCATGGAGTGTTGTGATGACAAGTGTTATGGAACATTGTGATCACAAGGGGTTGGAGCATTGTGATGACAGAGGTCATGGACCATTTTGATTTCAAGGAGCATGGAGCATTGTGATGACAAGGGCATGGAGCAATGTGATCCCAAGGTTCATGGAGGATTGTGATGAAAATGGTAATGGAGTATTGTGATGACAAGCTCATGGAGCATTGTGATGACAAGGTCATGTAGGATTTTGATGACACAGGCATGGAGAATTGTGATGATAAGGTTCATGGAGCACTGTGATGATAAGCGTCACGGAGCATTGTGATTACAGGGGTCATGGAGCATTGGGATGACAAGGGCATGGATCATTGTGATGACAAGTGTCATGGAGCATTGGGCTGAAAATGTTCATGGAGCATTGTGATGACAAGGGAATGGAGCATTGTGATGACAAGAGTCCCGGATCATTGTGTTGTCAGGGGTCATGGAGTGTTGTGATGACAGTGGTCATGGAGGATTGTGATGATATGGGTCATGGAGCATTGTGATGAGAAGGTCATGAAGCATTGGGCTGAAAATGTTCATGGAGTATTGTGATGACAGGGGTCATGGAGCATTGTAATGAGAAGGGAATTGAGCACTGTGATGACAAGGTCCTGGAGCATTGTGATGGGAAGTCCATGGAGCCTTGTGATGACAATTCTCATGGAACATTCTGATGAAAAGGGGCATGGAGCATTGTGATTACAGGGGTCTTGGAGCATTGTGATGACAAGGGCATGGAGTATTGTGATGAGAAGGCCATGGAGCATTCTGATGACATGCGTCATGGAGCTTTGTGCTGACAAGGGCATGGAGTATTGTGATGAAAATGGCATGGATCATTGTTATGAAAAAGGCATGGAGCCTTGTCATGACAGGGTTCTAGGAGCATACTGACGACAAGTGTCACGGAGCATTGTGATGACAAGTGTATTGAGCATTGTGATGACAAAGTTCATGGAGCATTGTGATGAGAAGACCATGGATAATTTTGATGATGAGCGTCATGGGGTGTTGTGATGATAAGTTTTATGGAACATTGTGATCACAAGGGTTTGGAGCAGTGTTATGACAGAGGTCATGGAGCATTTTGATTTCATTGTGATGACAATAGCCTGAAGCATTATGATGATGGGCATGGTGCATTGTGATGACAGGGTTCATGGATCATTGAGATAAAAAGGGACATGGAGCATTGTGATTACAGGTGTCTTGGAGCATTGTGATGAGAAGGGTCATGGAGCCTTGTGATGACAAGGCCATGGAACATCGTGATGGCAGGGGTCATGGAGCATTGTTATCACAGGGGTAATGGAGCATTGTGATGGCAAGGGCATGGAGCATTCTGATGACATGCATCATGGAGCTTTGTGATGACAAGGGCATGTAGCACTGTGATTACAGGGGTCTTGGAGCATTGTGATGACAAGGGTCATGGAGCCTTGTGATGACAAGGCCGTGGAACGTTGTGATGGCAGGGGTCATGGAGCATTGTTATGACAGGGGTAATGGAGCATTGTGATGACAAGGGCATGGAACATTTGTCTGAAAAGTTTCATGGATTATTGTGATGAGAGTGGGCATGGAGCATTGTGATGACAAGGGCACGGAACACAGTGATCCATGGGTCATGGAGGATTGTAATGACAAGGGCATGGAGCATTGTGATGAGAAGGGCATCGAGCAGTGTGATGAGAAGCACCATGGAGTTTTGGATGACAATTGCATGGAACAATGTGATGAGAGGTTTCATGGAGTATTGTGATGACAATGGCATGGAGCATTGTGATGCCAAGGGTCATGGAGCTTTGTGATGACAAAGGTCATGGAGCATTTTGATGACAAGGGCGTGGTGCATTGTGATGAGAAGGGCAGGGAGCATTGTGATGACATTGTCATGGACCAATTTGATGAAAAGGGTCATGCAACATTTTGATGAGAGGCGTTATGTAACATTGTGATGTCAGGGGTCATGGAGCATTTTGATGAAAAGGGTCATGGAGCATTTTGATGACAGGGGTTATGGAACATTGTGATGTCAGGGATCATCAAACATTGTGATGATAAGTGCATGTAGCATTGTGATGACACGAGTCATGGAACATTGTGATGACAGGGTTGAGGGAGTATTGTGATGAATAGTGATGTAACATTGTGATATCAGTGGTGAGAGAGCATTTTGATTTGAAGTGCATGGAGCATTGTGATGACAAGGTTTATGGAGCATTGTGATGACAAGATTGTGGAGCACTGTGACGACAAGCGCATGGTGCATTGTGATGACATGGGTCATGGAGCATTGTGCTGACAAGCGCATGGAGCATTGTGATGACAAGGGTCATGGAGCATTGTGCTGAGAAAGGCATAGAGCATTGTGATGACAAGGGTCAAAGGGCATTGTGATGGAAAGTTCATGAAGCATTGTGGTTAAAAAGGTCACAGAGACTGTTGATGACAAGGGCATGGACCACTGTGATGACAAAGGTCATGAAGCCTTGTGATGACTGGAGTCACGGAGCATTGTGATGACAGGGGTCATGGAGCATTGTGATAACAAGAGCATGGGGCATTGTGATGACAAGGGCATGGAGCATTGGTCTAATAAGTTTCATGGCTTATTGCGATGACAGTTGGAATGGCGCATTGTGATGACAAGGGCATGGAGCATTGTGATGACCAGGTCATTCATTACTGTGAAGACAGGTGTCAGGGAGCATTGTGATGACATATGTAATGGCCCATTGTGATGACAATGCCATGGAGCATTGTGATGCCAAGTGTCATGGAGGATTCTGATGACAAAGGTAATGGAGCATTGTGATGACAATGGCTTGGAGCATTGTGATGACAAGTGTCAGGGAGCATTGTGCTGACAAGTGCATGGAAAATTGTGATGACAAGGGACATGGAGCATTCTGATGACAAGCTTATGGAGTATTTTGATGACAATGGCATGGAGCATTGTGTTGAAAATGGCATGGTGCATTTTGATGAAAAAGGCATGGAGCCTTTTTGTGACAGGGTTCAAGGAGCATTCTGACGACAAGTGTCAGGGAGCATTGTGATGACAAGTGTATCGAGAATTTTGATGACAAAGGTCATGGAGCATTGTGATGAAAAGGGCATGGAGTATTGTGATGACAGGCATCATGGAGCATTGTGATGACAAGTGTTATGGAACATTGTGATCACAAGGGTTTGGAGCATTGTGATGACAGAGGTCATGGATCATTTTGATTTCAAGGAGCATGGAGCATTGTGATGACAAGGGCATGGAGCAATGTGATCCCAAGGTTCATGGAGGATTGTGATGGCAATGGTAATGGAGTATTGTGATGACAAGTGCATAGAACATTGTAATGACAAGGTCATGTAGCATTTTGCTGACAAAGGCATGGAGCATTGTGATGACAGGTGTCATGGAGCACTGTGATGACAAGCGTCACGGAGCATTGTGATTACAGGGGTCATGGAGCATTGGGATGACAAGGGCATGCATCATTGTGATGACAAGTGTCATGGAGCATTGGGCTGAAAATGTTCATGGAGTATTGTGATGACAGGGGTCATGGAGCATTGTGATGACTAGGGAATGGAGCATTGTGATGACAAGAGTCCCGGATCATTGTGTTGTCAGGTGATATTGAGCGTTGTGATGACTGTGGTCATGGAGAATTGTGATGATATTGGTCATGGAGCATTGTGATGAGACGGTCATGGAGCATTGGGCTGAAAATGTTCATGGAGTATTGTGATGACAGGGGTCATGGAGCATTGTGATGATAAGGGAATGGGGCATTTTGATGACAATGTCCTGGAGCATTGTGATGAGAAGACCATGGAGCCTTGTGATGACAAGTCTCATGGAGCATTCTGATGAAAAGGGGCATGGTCCATTGTGATTACAGGGGTCTTGGAGCATTGTGATGACAAGGGCATGGAGCATTGTGATGAGAAGGCCATGGAGCATTCTGATGACATGCATCATGGAGCTTTGTGATGACAAGGGCATGGAGCATTGTGATTACAGGGGTCTTGGAGCATTGTGATGATAATGGCATGGATCATTGTGATGAAAAAGGCATGGAGCCTTGTCATGAAAGGGTTCAGGGAGCATACTGATGGCAAGAGTCAGGGAGCATTTTGATGACATGTGTATTGCGCATTGTGATGACAAATGTCATGGGGCATTGTGATGAGAAGTCTATGGATAATTGTGATGACTAGCGTCATGGGGTATTGTGATGACAAGTGTTATGGAACATTGTGATCACAAGGGTTTGGAGCATTGTGATGACAGAGGTCATGGAGCATTTTGATTTCATTGTGATGACAAGAGCATGAAGCATTATGATGATGGGCATGGTGCATTGTGATGACAGGGTTCATGGAGCATTGTGATGAAAGGTGGCATGGAGCTTTGTTCTGACAAGTTTCATGGATTATTTTGATGACAGTGGACATGGCACATTGTGATGACAGGGGCATGGAGCATTGTGATGACAAGGTCATGGAGTATTGTGAAGACAGGTGTCAGGGAGCATTGTGATGACATATGTCATGTTCCATTGTGATGACAATAGCACGGAGCATTGTGATGCCAAGTGTCATGGAGGATTGTTGTGACAAAGGTAAAGGAGCATTGTGATGATAAGCGCATGGAGCATTGAGATGACAAGGGCCATTGATAATTTTAATGTCCATGTCGTGAAACATTGTGATGACAAGCGCATGGAGCTTCCTATGACAGGGGTCATGGAGCATTGCGATGACAAGTGCATGGAGTATTGTTATGACAAGAGCATATAACATTGTGATGAGAAGTGCCATGGAGCATTGTGATGACAAGGACGTGGAGAATTGTGAGGACAAGGGACATTGAGCTTTGAGATGACCAGGGCATGGAGCATTGTGATGGCAAAACCGTGGAGCATTGTGATGAGAAGACCTTGGGTAATTGTGATGACGAGCATCATGGAGCACTGTAATGACAAGGGGCATGAAGCATTGTGATGACAGGTGTCAGGGAGCATTGTGATGACAAGGACATGGAGCATTGTGATGACAAGGGTACGGAACATTGTGATGAAAAGTGCCATTGAGAATTTTGATGATGAAATCGTGAAGCATTGTGATGACAAACACTTGGAGCTTGCTATGACAGGGGTCATGGAACATTGCAATGACAAGTGCATGGAGAATTGTGATGAAACGAGCATGTAACTTTGTGATGAGAAGTGTCATGTAGCATTGTGATGACAATTACGTGGATAATTGTTATGACAAGGGACATGGAGCATTGTGATAACCAGGGAATGGAGCATTGTGATGACAGGGGTCATGGAGCATTATTATGACAAGGGCCATGGTGCATTCTGATATAAGATATCACTTATGAAGGGAATGTAAACCTGGCTACATATGAACTGAATTAGGAAAGAGAACAGAGTCTCAGATTTAGAAAACACTCTTATGCTTGCTTAAGGGGGAAGGAGAGGTGGGGAGACTCACAAAACCAGAGTTTGATATTAACACAGGTACCGCTTCATAATCCAAATACAGAAGAGACAAGCCCGACTCCTTCCTCAGTGAATGGGACTCAACACCCCTATTCCCCACAGAGAAATATATCTGACTAGTAAGGATCTTAAAACCTATGTATTGATATGTCTCCATAAGGGAAACAAGTGTGTCTAGAATGACATAAACACGGCAGTGAGAATCAGCTCAAACACACTATAAAAAGGAATTTCAAAACAAAACAAATAAACAGTGAAATTCTTACACAATACCTTCAGGGGTTCTGATGAAACTTGGAATGACCCTCTCTACAACAACAGCTGGATGTGGCATAAGGCTGTTCACTTGGGACTGAGAGGATTGGTGAGATTGGGTGTGAAAATGCAGACACTTTAAAGCAATAATGCCTGCCACTGATTCCATGGTTCCCAACTCTCCAGGTAGAAGGGAATATCACTACAGTTATAACATGTATGGGAAACCTAGAGAATGGACACCCTCTGATGGTGAAAGGTTTCTAAAACTCTACTAATTTTTTTCTCTCCATGTGCTCCAGATTGACATTCCAACTGCTTTAATATCAATCTCCCAACTTGGAGAGTCAGCCCCTATAACCTCCTGTTTCGCACAGTTGGCACATTGTGCAGAGGATATAAGGGAAGAGGGAGAACCAATGAGAGAATAGCTGTAGGCATTTGGACGGCCACATGTCACTCTAATTTTCCGTCATGAAGAAGAATTAACCAAACTCTCAGCCTGCCCCACCCCAATAACTAGTATAGGTCCTGAAGCAAAATTGTGGCTTTGCGGTCAGCTCACAAAAACACAAGTTGAAAAATGGAGCTCAGGGGCACAGCAATTCACTAACTTGCAGAGTTATACAGGACTACTCTCTTCCAAAAATCTGTTCAGGAAAAGCCATGAGGCGGACTTGAAAATGAGGGAGATTTGCACGAAACAGATTTCCAGAAGTACATTGGAATCGCCTTTAAACACAGGAAAAGCATCACAACTTCGACAATTATGGAATTGTCCATAAAGGGCGCATGTGTTTTCTCCTGAATATATTCAGGAGAAAACGCATACACCCATTTTGGCCAACCAAGCAACTGCACAATGCAAATCTGCACTACAAAGAAGTATCACTTCCCACCAGTCAAAAGGGATATCCGAAAAATGTGTAAAAACCAGAAAGGCAAGAGGGGCTCTGGAGAACAGGGAGCCTTGTTATGCTGATGGGTGGGATGTAGATTGCCAACAGCCACTCTGGAGGAGTGCATTGTGTTCCCTAAAAGAATTAAACAACAGAGCTTCACAACCTAAGGCACTTCCAGTCATGGGAATATACCTTGGGAAAATTGAAAATCAATAAGACACAGCCAACCCAAAATATAGGGCCGCACTGCTTACAAGAACCTTGACTTCGGGACACCTTAAATATCCCAGGAAAGACAAAAATAGTAAAGAAATTGTGGTACATACGTACGATGGAATATCCCTCAGCCATGAAATCAATGTCATAAGGCCAGTAGCAGCATAATGACGGGATTCATGTACGATGATTCTAACTGAAATAAGTCACACAGAAAAAGAAACTTATCATAAGATATCACTTATGAAGGTCTTGTAAACATGGCTACACATGAAATGAATTAGGAAAGAGAAGAGTCTCACATTTAGAAAACACTCTTATGCCTGCTCAAGAGGAAAGGAGAGGTGGGGTGATGCATAAAACCAGAGTTTGATATTAGCACAGGTACGGTTGCATAATCCAAATACAGAATAGACAAGACCAACTCTTTCCTCACTGAATGGGGCTCAACACCCCTATTCTCCGCAGAGTAGTATATCTGACTAGTAAGAATCTTAAAACCTATGTATTGATATGTCTCCATAAGGTAACCAAGTGTGTCTAGAATGACATAAACACGGCAGTGAGAATCAGCTCAAACCCACTATAAAAATGAATTTCAAAACAAAACAAATAAACAGTGAAATTCTTACACAATACCTTCAGGGGTTCTGATGAAACTTAGAATGACCCTATCTACAACGACAGATGGATGTGGCATAAGGCTGGTCACTTGGGACTGAGAGGATTCGTGAGATTGGGTGAGAAAATGCAGACCGTTTAAAGCAATAATACCTGGCACCCATTCCATGGTTCCCAACTCTCCAGGTAGAAGGGAATATCACTACAGTTATAACATGTATGGAAAACCTAGAGAATGGACACCCTCTGATGGTGAATGGTTTCTAAAACTCTACTAATTTTTTTCTCTCCTTGTGCACCAGTTTGACATTCCAACTGCTTTAGTGTCAATCTCCCAAATTGGAGAGTCAGCACCTTTAACCTCCTGGTTCGCACAGTTGCCACGTTTTGCAGAGGATATAAGGGAAGAGGGAGAAACAATTAGAGAGTAGCTGTAGGCATTTGGATGGCCACATGTCACTCTAAATTCCCGTCACGAAGAAGAATTAACAAACTCTGAGCCAGCCTCCCCAATGGAACCAGTATAGGTCCTGAAGCAAAATTGTGGATTGGCAGTCAGCCCACAAAAAAGCGAGTTGAAAAATGGAGCTCAGGGGCACAGCAATTCACTAACTTGCACAGTTATAAAGGACTACTCTCTTCCAAAAATCTGTTGAGAGAAAGCCATGAGGCGGACTTGAAAATGAGGCAGAAGTGCACGAAACAGATTTCCAGAAGTACATTGGAATCGCCTTTAAACACAGGAAAAGCATCAAAACTTCGACAATTATGGAATTGTCCTTAAAGGGCGCATGCGTTTTCTCCTGAATATATTCAGGAGAAAACGCATGTGCCCATGTTGGCCAACCAAGCAACCGCACAATGCAAATCTGCACTACAAAGAAGTATCACTTCCAACCGGTCAAAAGGGACATCCGTAAAATGTGTAAAAACAAGAAAGGCAAGACAGGATCTGGAGAACAGGGAGCCTTGTTATGCGGATGGGTGGGATGTAAATTGCCAACAGCCACTCTGGAGGAGTGCACTGTGTTCCCAAAAAGAAGTAAACAGCAGTGCTTCACAACCTAAGGCACTTCCAGTCACGGGAATATACCTTGGGAAAATTGAAAATCAATAAGACACAGCCACCCCAAAATTTATGGCAGCACTGCTTACAAGAACCCCGACTTCGGGACACCTTATATATCCCAGGAAAGACAAAAATGGTAAAGAAATTGTGGTACATACGTATGATGGAATATCCCTCAGCCATGAAGTCAATGTCATAAGGCCAGTAGCAGCATAATGACGGGATTCATGTACGATGATTCTAACTGAAAAAATCACACAGAAAAAGAAACTTATCATAAGATATCACTTAAGAAGGGTATATAAACATGGCTACACATGGAATGAATTAAGAACGGGAACAGAGTCTCATATATAGAATACACTCTTATGCATGCTTAAGGGAGAAGCAGAGGTGGGGTGATGAATAAAACCAGAGTTTGACATTAGCACAGGTACGGTTCCATAATCCAAATACATAATAGACAAGACCTACTACTTCCTCTGTGAACGGGACTCAAAACCCCATATTTCCCGCAGAGGAATATATCTTACTAGTAAGAATCTTAAAACCTATGTATTGATATGTCTCCGTAAGGGAATCAAG
Organism: Hyperoodon ampullatus; assembly: GCF_949752795.1. Classification (NCBI taxonomy): domain Eukaryota; kingdom Metazoa; phylum Chordata; class Mammalia; order Artiodactyla; family Ziphiidae; genus Hyperoodon; species Hyperoodon ampullatus. Next base: position 488,539 of record NW_027641003.1, on the reverse strand, counting down.
TGTGTCTAGACTGGCATAATCATGGCAGCGAGAATCAGCTAAAACCCACTAGAAAAGGAAATTCAAAAACAAAACAAAAAACAGGGAAATTCTTTACAATTCCTTCAGGGTCACTAATGAAACCTGGAATAACCCTATCAACAACGACAGCTGGATGTGGCATAAGGCTGGACTCTTGGGACTGAGAGGATTGGTGAGATTGGGTGAGCAAATGCAAACACTTTAAAACAATAATATGTGGCACCCATTCCATGGGTCCCAACTCTCCAGGTTGAAGGAACTATTACAATAGCTATAACATGTACGGGAAACCTAGAGAACAGACACACTGTGAATACAAAAGGTTTCTAAAACTCAAAGAATAGACCCTCTCCTGGTGCACCGGTTTGACTTTCCAACTGCTTTATTATCAGTCTCCCAACTTGAAGAGACAGCACCTTTAACCTCCTGGTTTGCACAGGTTGCCAATTTGGCAGAGGATGAAAGGGAAGAGGGAGAACCAATGAGAGAGTAGCTGTTAGGCATTTGGACGGGCACATGTCACTCTAATTTCCCGGCAGGAAGAAGAATTAACAAAAGTCTCAGGCACCCACCGGGAACCAGTATAGGTCCTGAACCAAAATTTTGCACTTGCGTTCAGCTCACAAAAAACGAGTTGAAAAATGGAGCTCAGGGGAACAACAATTCAAAAACTGGCCGAGTAATAAAAGACAACTCTCGTCCAAAAATCTGTTGAGGGAAGGAAACGAGGCGTATTTGAAAGGCAGGCAGAAGAGCAGGAAACAGATTTCAAGAGGTACGTTGGAATCACCTTTAAAGCACAGGAAAAGGGGCACAACATCGACAATAATGCACTTGGCCAAAAAGGGCGTATGAGTTTTCTCCTGAATATATTCAGGAGAAAACGCATACGCCCTTTTTGGCCAAGCAGGTAAGCGGGCATTGCAAATCTGCACTCAAAGAAGTATCACTTCCAACTGGTCAAAAGGGACAGCCACAAAATGTCTAAAATCCAGAAAGGCAAGACAGGCACTGGAGAAAAGGGAGCCTTGTTATGCTGATGGGCGGGATGTAAATTGCCAACTGCTTCTCTGGAGGAATGCATTGTGTGGCCTAAAACAAGTAAACAACAGAGCTACAGAGCCAAGGGCACTTCCAGTCTAGGGAATATACCTTGGGAAAACTGAAAATCAGTAAGAAAGTGCCACCTCAAAATTTAGGGCTGCACTGCTTACAAGAACCTCAACTTGGGTACACATTAAATATCCCAGGAAATATAAAAATGGTTCAAAAAATTGTGGTACTTACGTACGATGGAATATCCCTCAGCCATGAAATCAATGTCATAAGACCAGTAGCAGCAAATGAGTGGATTCAGGTACGATGATTCTAAGTGTAATAAGTCACACAGAAAAAGAAACTATCATAAGATATCACTTATGAAGATCCAGTAAACATGGCTACACTTGAACTGAGTTAGGAAAGAGAACAGTGTCTCACATTTAGAAAACACTCTTATGCCTGCTTAAGGGGGAAGGAGAGGTGGGGTGATGCATAAAACCAGAGTTTGATATAAGCACAGGTACCGTTCCAAAAACCAACTATGGAATAGACAAGACCTACACCTTCCTCAGTGAAAGGGACTCAAAAACCCATATTTCCAGCAGAGGAATATATCTGACTAGTAAGAATCTTAAAACCTATGTATTGATATATCTGCATAAGGGAATCAAGTGTGTCTAGACTGGCATAAACATGGCAGCGAGAATCAGCTCAAACCCACTATAAAAAGGAATTTCAAAAACAAAACAAAAAAACTGGGAAATTCTTTAAAATTCCTTCAGGGTCTCTGATGAAACCTTGAATGACCGTATCTACAATGACAGCTGGATGTGGCATAAGGAGGGACACTTGGGACTGAGAGGATTGATGAGATTGGGTGAGCAAATACAGACCCTTTAAAGTAATAATGCATGGCACCCATTTCATGGGTTTCAACTCTCCAGGTTGAAGGGAATATTACTACAGTTTTAACATGTACGGGAAACCTAGAGAACAGACACACTGTGAATACGAAAGGTTTCTAAAATTCAACGAATAGTCCCTCTCCTGGTGCTCCAGTTTGACTTTCCATCTGCTTTACTATAAATCTCCCAACTTGGAGAGACAGCCCCTTTAACCTCCTGGTTCGCACAGGTTGCCACTTTGGCAGAGGATGAAAGGGAAGAGGGAGAACCAATGAGAGAGTAGCTGTTAGGCATTTGGATGGGCACATATCACTCTAACTTCCCGGCAGGAAGAAGAATTAACCAAAGTCTCAGCCACCCACTGGGAACCAGTATAGGTTCTGAGCCAAAATTTTGGACTTGCAGTCAGCTCTCAAAAAACGAGGTGAAAAATGGAGCTCAGGGGCACAGCAATTCACAAACTGGCCGAGTAATAAAGGACAACTGTCGTTCAAAAATCTGTTGAGGGAGGACAAAGAACCGGACTTGAAAGCGAGGCAGAATAGGAAGAAACAGATTTCAAGAGGTACGTTGGAATCGGTTTTAAAGCACAGGAAGAGGGGCACAACTTCGAAAATGATGCACTTGGCCAAAAAAGGCGTATGCATTTTCTCCTAAATATATTCAGGAGAAAACGCATATGCAGTTTTTCGCCAAGCAAGCAAGCAGGCAATGCAAATCTGCACTACAAAGAAGTATCACTTCCCACCGGTCAAAAGGGACATCCACAAAATGTGTAAAAATCAGAAAGGCAAGACAGGCCCTGGAGAACACGGAGCCTTGTTATGCTGATGGGTGGGATGTAAATTGCCAACTGCCTCTCTGGAGGAGTACATTGTGTTCCCTAAAACAAGTAAAGAACAGAGCTACAGAGCCAAGGGCACTTCCAGTCTAGGGAATATATCTTGGGTAAACCGAAAATCAATAAGACAGAGCCACCCCAAAATTTAGGGCTGCACTGTTTACAAGGACCTCAACTTGGGTACACCTTAAATATCCCAGGAAATATAAAAATGGTTCAAAAAATTGTGGTACTTACGTACGATGGAATATCCCTCAGCCATGAAATCAATGTCATAAGACCAGTAGCAGCAAAATGGGTGGATTCAGGTACGATGATTCTAAGTGAAATAAGTCACAGAGAAAAAGAAACTTATCATAAGATATCACTTATGAAGATCCTGTAAACATGGCTACACTTGAACTGAGTTAGGAAAGAGAACAGTGTCTCACATTTAGAAAACACTCTTATGCCTGCTTAAGGGTGAAGGAGAGGTGGGGTGATGCATAAAACCAGAGTTTGATATAAGCACAGGTAGCGTTCCAAAAACCAACTATGGAATAGACAAGACCTACACCTTCCTCAGTGAAAGGGACTCAAAACCCCATTGTTCCCGCAGAGGAATATATCTGACTAGTAAGAATCTTAAAACCTATGTATTGATATGTCTCCGTAAGGGAATCAAGGGTGTCTAGACTGGCATACACATGGCAGCGAGAATCAGCTCAAACCCACTATAAAAAGGAATTTCGAAAACAAACCAAAAAAACCTGGAAATTCTTTACAATTCTTTCAGGGTCTCTGATGAAACCTGGAATAACCCTATCTACAATGACAGCTGGATGTGGCATAAGGAGGGACACTTGGGACTGAGATGATTGGTGAGATTGGGTGAGCAAATGCAGACCGTTTAAAGCACAAATGCCTGGCACCCACTCCATGGGTCCCAACTCTCCAGGTTGAAGGGCATATTACTACAGCTATAACATGTACGGGAAACCTAGAGAACGGACACACTGTGAATACGAAAAGTTTCTAAAAATCAACGAATAGTCCCTCTCCTGGTGCTCCGGTTTGACTTTCTATCTGCTTTAGTATCAACCTCCCATCTTGGAGAGACAGCCCTTTAACCTCCTGGTTCGCACAGGTTGCCAATTTGGCAGAGGATGAAAGGGAAGAGGGAGAACCAATGAGAGAGTAGCTGTTAGGCATTTGCACGGGCACATATCACTGTAATTTCCCGGCAGGAAGAAGAATTAACCAAAGTCTCAGCCACCCACCGGGAACCAGTATAGGTCCTGAACCAAAATTTTGGACTTGCGGTCAGCTCACCAAAAACGAGTTGAAAAATGGAGCTCAGGGGCACAGCAATTCACAAACTGGCCGAGTAATAAAGGACAACTATCGTCCAAAAATCTGTTGAGGGAAAGCAACGAGGCGGACCTGAAAGCGAGGCAGAATAGCAGGAAACAGATTTCAAGAGGTACGTTGGAATCGCCTTTAAAGCACAGGAAGAGGGGCACAACTTCGACAATGATGCCCTTGGCCAAAAACGGCGTATGCGTTTTCTCCTGAATATATACAGGAGCAAACGCATACGACCTTTTTGGCCAAGCAAGCAAGCGGGCAATGCAAATCTGCACTACAAAGAAGTATCACTTCCCACCGTTCAAAAGGGACATCCACAAAATGTGTAAAAACCAGAAAGGCAAGACAGGCCCTGGAGAACAGGGAGCCTTCTTATGCTGATGGGCGGGATGTAAATTGCCAACTGCCTCTCTGGAGGAGTGCATTGTGTTCCCTAAAACAAGTAAAGAACAGAGCTACAGAGCCAAGGGCACTTCCAGTCTAGGGAATATACCTTGGGAAAACTGAAAATCAATAATACAGAGCCACCCCAAATTTTAGGGCTGCACTGCTTACAAGGACCTCAACTTGGGTACAACTTAAATATCCCAGGAAATATAAAAATGGTTCAAAAAATTGTGGTAGTTACGTACGATCGAATATCCCTCAGCCATGAAATCAATGTCATAAGACCAGTAGCAGCAAAATGGGTGGATTCAGGTACGATGATTCTAAGTGAAATAAATCACACAGAAAAAGAAACTTATCATAAGATATCACTTATGAAGATCCTGTAAACATGGCTACACTTGAACTGAGTTAGGAAAGAGAACAGTGTCTCACATTTAGAAAACACTCTTATGCCTGCTTAAGGGGGAAGGAGAGGTGGGGTGATGCATAAAACCAGAGTTTGATATAAGCACAGGTACCTTTCCAAAAACCAACTATGGAATAGGTAAGACCTACACCTTCCTCAGTGAAAGGGACTCAAAACCCCATATTTCCCGCAGAGGAATATATCTGACTAGTAAGAATCTTAAAACCTATGTATTGATATGTCTCCGTAAGGGAATCAAGTGTGTCTAGACTGGCATAAACATGGCAGCGAGAATCAGCTCAAACCCACTATAAAAATGAATTTTAAAAACAAACAAAAAAAACCTGGAAATTCTTTACAATTCCTTCAGGGTCTCTGATGAAACCTGGAATGACCCTATCTACAACGACAGCTGGATGTGGCATGAGGCTTGACACTTGGGACTGAGAGGATTGTTGAGATTGGGTGAGCAAATGCAGACCCTTTAAAGCAATAATGTATGGCACCCATTCCATGGGTCCCAACTCTCCAGGTTGAAGGGAATATTACTACAGCTATAACATGTAAGGGAAACCTAGAGAACGGACACACTGTGAATACGAAAGGTTTCTAAAACTCAACGAATAGTCCCTCTCTTGGTGCTCCGGTTTGACTTTACATCTGCTTTACTATCAATCTCCCAACTTGGAGAGACAGGCCCTTTAACCTCCTGGTTCGCACAGGTTGCCAATTTGGCAGAGGATGAAAGGGAAGAGGGAGAACCAATGAGAGAGTAGCTGTTAGGCATTTGGACGGGCACATATCACTGTAATTTCCAGGCAGGAAGAAGAAATAACCAAATTCTCAGCAACCCACCGGGAACCAGTATAGGTCCTGAACAAAAATTTTGGACTTGCGGTCAGCTCACCGAAAATGAGTTGAAAAATGGAGCTCAGGGGCAGAGCAATTCACAAACTGGCCTAGTAATAAAGGACAACTATCGTCCAAAAATCTGTTGAGGGAAGGCAACGAGGCGGACTTGAAAGCGAGGCAGAATAGCAGGAAACAGATTTCAAGAGGTACGTTGGAATCGCCTTTAAAGCACAGGAAGAGGGGCACAACCTCGACAATGATGCACTTGGCCAAAAAGGGCGTATGCGTTTTCTCCTGAATATATTCAGGAGAAAACGCATACGACCTTATTGGCCAAGCAAGCAAGCGGGCAATGCAAAAATTCACTATAAAGAAGTATCACTTCCCACCGGTCAAAAGGGACATCCACAAAATGTGTAAAAACCAGAAAGGCAAGACAGGCCCTGGAGAACAGGGAGCCTTCTTATGCTGATGGGCGGGATGTAAATTGCCAACTGCCTCTGTGGAGGAGTACATTGTGTTCCCTAAAACAAGTAAAGAACAGAGCTACAGAGCCAAGGGCACTTCCAGTCTAGGGAATATACCTTGGGAAAACTGAAAATCAATAATACAGAGCCACCCCAAAATTTAGGGCTGCACTGCTTACAAGGACCTCAACTTGGATACACCTTAAGTATCCCAGGAAATATAAAAATGGTTCAAAAAATTGTGGTACTTACGTACGATGGAATATCCCTCAGCCATGAAATCAATGTCATAAGACCAGTAGCAGCAAAATGGGTGGATTCAGGTACGATGATTCTAAGTGAAATAAGGCACACAGAAAAAGAAACTTATCATAAGATATCACTTATGATGATCCTGTAAACATGGCTACACTTGAACTGAGTTAGGAAAGAGAAGAATGTCTCACATTTAGAAAAGACTCTTATGCCTGCTTAAGGGGGAAGGAGAGGTGGGGTGATGCATAAAACCAGAGTTTGATATAAGCACAGGTACCATTCCAAAAACCAACTATGGAATAGACAAGACCTACACCTTCCTCAGTGAAAGGGACTCAAAACCCCATATTTCCTGCAGAGGAATATATCTGACTAGTAAGAATCTTAAAACCTATGTATTGATATGTCTCCGTAAGGGAATCAAGTGTGTCTAGACTGCCATAAACATGGCAGCGAGAATCAGCTCAAACCCACTATAAAAAGGAATTTCAAAAACAAAACAAAAAAACTGGGAAATTCTTTACAATTCCTTCAGGGTCTCTGATGAAACCTGGAATGACCCTATCTACAACGACAGCTGGAAGTGGCATAAGGCTGGACACATGGGACTGAGAGGATTGGTGAGATTGGGTGAGCAAATGCATACCCTTTAAAGCAATAATGCATGGCACCCATTCCATGGGTCCCAACTCACCAGGTTGAAGGGAATATTACTACAGTTATAACATGTACGGGAAACCTAGAGAACGGACACACAGTGAATACGAAAGGTTTCTAAAACTCAACGAATAGTCCCTCTCCTGGTGCTCTGGTTTCACTTTCCATCTGCTTTACTATCAACCACCCAACTTGGAGAGACGGCCCCTTTAACCTCCTGGTTCGCACAGGTTGCCAATTTAGCAGAGGATGAAAGGGAAGAGGGAGAACCAATGAGAGAGTAGCTGTTAGGCATTTGAACGGGCACATATCACTCTAACCTCCCAGCAGGAAGATGAATTAACCAAAGTCTCCACTCGCCACCGGGAAACAGCATAGGTCCTGAACCAAAATTTTGGACTTGCGGTCAGCTCACCAAAAACGAGTTGAAAAATGGAGCTGAGGGGCACAGCAATTCACAAACTGGCCGAGTAATAAAGGACAACTATCGTCCAAAAATCTGTTGAGGGAAGGCAACGAGGCGGACTTAAAAGCGAGGCAGAATAGCAGGAAACAGATTTCAAGCGGTACGTTGGAATCGCCTTTAAAGCACAGGAAGAGGGGACAACTTCGACAATGATGCACTTGGCCAAAAAGGGCGTATGCGTTTTCTCCTGAATATATTCAGGAGAAAACGCATACGCCCTTTTTGGCCAAGCAAGCAAGCGGGCAATGCAAATCTGCACTACAAAGAAGTATCACTTCCCACCGGTCAAAAGGGACATCCACAAAATTTGTAAAAACCAGAAAGGCAAGACAGGCCCTGGAGAACAGGGAGCCTTGTTATGCTGATGGGCGGGATGTAAATTGCCAACTGCCCCTCTGGAGGAGTGCATTGTGTTCCCTAAAACAAGTAAAGAACAGAGCTACACAGCCAAGGGCACTTCCGGTCTATGGAATATACCTTGGGAAAACTGAAAATCAATAAGACAGAGCCACCCCAAAATTTAGGGCTGCACTGCTTACAAGGACCTCAACTTGGGTACACCTTAAATATCCCAGGAAATATAAAAATGGTTCAAAAAATTGTGGTACTTACGTACGATGGAATATCCCTCAGCCATGAAATCAATGTCATAAGACCAGTAGCAGCAAAATGGGTGGATTCAGGTACGATGATTCTAAGTGAAATAAGTCAGAGAGAAAAGAAACTTATCATAAAATATCACTTATGAAGATCCAGTAAACATGGCTACACTTGAACAGAGTTAGGAAAGAGAACAGTGTCTCATATTTAGAAAACACTCTTATGCCTGCTTAAGGGGGAAGGAGAGGTGGCTTGATGCATAAAACCAGAGTTTGATATAAGCACAGGTACCGTTCCAAAAACCAACTATGGAATAGACAAGACCTACACCTTCCTCAGTGAAAGGTACTCAAAACACCATATTTCCCACAGAGGAATATATCTGACTAGTAAGAATCTTAAAACCTATGTATTGATATGTCTCCGTAAGGGAATCAAGTGTGTCTAGACTGGCATAAACATGGCAGCGAGAATCAGCTCAAACCCACTATAAAAAGGAATTTCAAAAACAAAACAAAAAAACTGGGAAATTCTTTACAATTCCTTCAGGGTCTCCAATGAAACCTGGAATGACCCTATCTACAACGACAGCTGGTTGTGGCATAAGGAGGGACACTTGGGACTGAGAGGATTGGTGAGATTGGGTGAGCAAATGCAGACCCTTTAAAGCACAAATGCCTGGCACCCATTCCATGGGTCCCAACTCTCCAGGTTGAAGGGAATATTACTACAGTTATAACATGTACGGGAAACCTAGAGAACGGACACACTGTGAATACGAAAGGTTTCTAAAACTCAACGAATAGTCCGTCTCCTGGTGCTCCGGTTTGACTTTCCATCTGCTTTACTCTCAACCTCCCAACTTGGAGAGACAGCCCCTTTAACCTCCTGGTTCGCACAGGTTGCCAATTTGGCATAGAATGAAAGGGAATAGGGAGAACCAATGAGAGAGTAGCTGTTAGGCTTTTGGACGGGCACATATCACTGTAATCTCCCAGCAGGAAGAAGAATTAACCAGAGTCTCAGCCACCCACCGGGAAGCAGTATAGGTCCTGAACCAAAATTTTGGACTTGCGGTCAGCTCACCAAAAACGAGTTGACAAATGGAGCTCAGGGGCACAGCAATTCACAAACTGGCCGAGTAATAAAGGACAACTATCGTCCAAAAATCTGTTGAGGGAAGGCAACGAGGCGGACTTGAATGCGAGGCAGAATAGCAGGAAACAGATTTCAAGACGTACGTTGGAATCGCCTTTAAAGCACAGGAAGAGGGGCACAACTTCGAAAATGATGCACTTGGCCAAAAGGGCGTATGCGTTTTCTCCTGAATATATTCAGAAGGAAACGCATACCCCCTTTTTGGCCAAGCAAGCAAGCGGGCAATGCAAATGTGCACTACAAAGAAGTATCACTTCCCACCGGTCAAAAGGGACATCCACAAAATGTGTAAAAACCAGAAAGGGAAGACAGGCCCTGGAGAAGGGGGGAGCCTTGTTATGCTGATGGGCGGTATGTAAATTGCCAACTGCCCCTCTGGAGGAGTACATTGTGTTCCCTAAAACAAGTAAAGAACAGAGCTACAGAGCCAAGGGCACTTCCAGTCTAGGGAATATACCTTGGGAAAACTGAAAATCAATAAGACAGAGCCACCCCAAAATTTAGGGTTGCACTGCTTACAAGGACCTCAACTTGGGTACACCTTAAATATCCCAGGAAATATAAAAATGGTTCAAAAAATTGTGGTACATACGTACGATGGAATATCCCTCAGCCATGAAATCAATGTCATAAGACCAGTAGCAGCAAAATGGGTGGATTCAGGTACGATGATTCTAAGTGAAATAAGTCACACAGAAAAAGAAACTTATCATAAGATGTCACTTATGAAATCCTGTAAACATGGCTACACTTGAACTGAGTTAGGAAAGAGAACAGTGTCTCACATTTAGAAAACACACTTATGCCTGCTTAAGGGGGAAGGAGAGGTGGGGTGATGCATAAAACCAGAGTTTGATATAAGCACAGGTACCATTCCAAAAACCAACTATGGAATAGACAAGACCTACACCTACCTCAGTGAAAGGTACTCAAAACACCATATTTCCAGCAAAGGAATATATCTGACTAGTAAGAATCTTAAAACCTATGTATTGATATGTCTCCGTAAGGGAATCAAGTGTGTCTAGACTGGCATAAACATGGCAGCGAGAATCAGCTCAAACCCACTATAAAAAGGAATTTCAAAAACAAAACAAAAAAACCTGGAAATTCTTTACAATTCCTTCAGGGTCTCTGATGAAACCTGGAATGACCATATCTACAACGACAGCTGGATGTGGCATAAGGCTGGACACTTGGGACTGAGAGGATTGGTGAGACTGGGTTAGCAAATGCAGACCCTTTAAAGCAATAATGCATGGCACCCATTCCATGGGTCCCAACTCTCCAGTTTGAAGGGAATATTACTACAGTTATAACATGTACGGGAAACCTAGAGAATGGACACATTGTCAATACGAAAGATTTCTAAAACTCAACGAATAGTCCATCTCCTGGTGCTCCGGTTTTACTTTACATCTGCTTTACTATCAACCTCCCAAATTGGAGAGACAGCCCCTTTAACCTCCTGGTTCGCACAGGTTGCCAATTAGGAAGAGGATGAAAGGGAAGAGGGAGAACCTATGAGATAGTAGCTGTTAGGCATTTGGACGGGCACATATCACTGAAATTTCCCGGCAGGAAGAAGAATTAACCAAAGTCTCAGCCACCCACCGGGAACCAGTATAGGTCCTGAACCAAAATTTTGGACTTGCGGTCAGCTCACCAAAAACAAGTTGAAAAATGGAGCTCAGGGGCACAGCAATTCACAAACTGGCCGAGTAATAAAGGACAACTATCGTCCAAAAATCTGTTGAGGGAAGGCAACGAGGCGGACTTGAAAGCGAGGCAGAATAGCAGGAAACAGATTTCAAGAGGTACGTTGGAATCGCCTTTAAAGCACAGGAAGAGGGGCACAACTTCGACAATGATGCACTTGGCCCAAAAGGGCGTATGCGTTTTCTCCTGAATATATTCAGGAGAAAACGCATACGCCCTTTTTGGCCAAGCAAGCAAGCGGGCAATGCAAATCTGCACTACAAAGAAGTATCACTTCCCACCGGTCAAAAGGGACATGCACAAAATGTGTAAGAACAAGAAAGGCAAGACAGGCCCTGGAGAACAGGGAGCCTTGTTATGCTGATGGGCGGGATGTAAATTGCCAACTGCCTCTCTGGAGGAGTGCATTGTGTTCCCTAAAACAAGTAAAGAACAGAGCTACAGAGCCAAGGGCACTTCCAGTCTAGGGAATATAACTTTGGAAATCTGAAAATCAATAAGACAGAGCCACCCCAAAATTTAGGGCTGCACTGCTTACAAGGACCTCAACTTGGGTACACCTTAAATATCCCAGGAAATATAAAAATGGTTCAAAAAATTGTGGTACTTACGTACGATGGAATATCCCTCAGCCATGAAATCAATGTCATAAGACCAGTAGCAGCAAAATGGGTGGATTCAGGTACGATGATTCTAAGTGAAATAAGTCACACAGAAAAAGAAACTTATCATAAGATATCACTTATGAAGATCCTGTAAACATGGCTACACTTGAAATGAGTTAGGAAAGAGAACAGTGTCTCACATTTAGAAAACACTCTTATGCCTGCTTAAGGGGGAAGGAGAGGTGGGGTAATGCATAAAACCAGAGTTTGATATAAGCACAGGTACCGTTCCAAAAACCAACTATGGAATAGAGAAGACCTACACCTTCCTCAGTGAAAGGGACTCAAAACACCATACTTCCCGCAGAGGAATATATCTGACTAGTAAGAATCTTAAAACCTATGTATTAACATGTCTCCATAAGGGAATCAAGTGTGTCTAGAATGGCATAAACATGGCAGCAAGAATCAGCTCAAACCCACTATAAAAAGGAATTTCAAAAACAAAACAAAAAAACTGGGAAATTCTTTACAATTCCTTCAGGGTCTCTGATGAAACCTGGAATGACCCTATGTACAACGACAGCTGGATGTGGCATAAGGCTGGACACTTGGGTCTGAGACGATTGGTGAGATTGGGTGAGAAAATTCAGACCCTTTGAGTCACAAATCCCTGGCAGACATTCCATGGGTCCCAACTCTCCAGGTTGAAGGGAATATTACTACAGATATAACATGTAAGGGAAAAATAGAGAATGGACAAACTGTGAATATGAAAGGTTTCTAAAACTCAACGAATAGTCCCTCGCCTGTTGCTCCGGTTTGATTTTCCAACTGCTTTTCTATCAATCTCCCAACTTGGAGAAACAGCCCCTTTAACCTCCTGGTTCGCACAGGTTGCCAATTTGGCAGAGGATGAAAGGGAAGAAGGAGAACCAGTGAGAGAGTAGCTCTAAGGCATTTGGACGGGCACATGTCACTCTAGTTTCCCAGCAGGAAGAAGAATTTACCAAAGTCTCAGCCACCCACCGGGAACCAGTATAGGTCCTGAACCACAATTTTGGACTTTCGGTCAGCTCACAAAAAACAAGTTGAAAAATGGAGCTAAGGGGCACAGCAATTCACAAACTGGCAGAGTAATAAAGACAACTATTGTCCAAAAATCTGTTGAGGGAAGGCAACGAGGTGGACTTGAAAGCTAGGCAGAACAGCAGGAAACAGATTTCAAGTTGTACATTGGAATTGACTTTAAAGCACAGGACGAGGGGCACAACTTCAACAATGTTGCACTTGAGCAAAAAGGGCATATGCGTTTTCTCCTGAATATATTCAGGAGAAAATGCATACGCCCTTTTTAGCCAAGCAATCAAGCGGGAAATGCAAATCTGCACTACAAAGAAGTATCACTTCCGACTGTTCAAAAGGGACATCCACAAAATGTGTAAAATCCAGAAAGGCAAGACAGGCCCCGGAGAACAGGGAGGCTTGTTTTGCTGATGGGCGGGTTGTAAACTGCCAACTGCATCTCTGGAGGAGTGCATTGTGTTCCCTAAAACAAGAAAACAACAGAGCTACAGAGCCAAGGGCACTTCCAGTCTAGGGAATATACCTTGGGAAACCTGAAAATCAATAAGACAGATCCACCCCAAAATTTAGGGGTGCACTGCTTACAAGAACCTCAACTTGGGTACACCTTAAATATCCCAGGAAATATAAAAATGGTTCAAAAATTTGTGGTACTTCCGTACGATGGAATATCCCTCAGCCATGCAATCAATGGCATAAGACCAGTAGCAGCAAAATGAGTGGATTGATGTATGATGCTTCTAAGTGAAATAAGTCACACAGAAAAAGAAACTTATATTAAGATATCACTTATGAAGATCCTATAAACATGGCTACAGTTGAACTCAGTTAAGAAAGAGAACAGAGTCTCATTTTGGAAAACAATCTGATGCCTGCTTAAGGGGGAATGAGAGGTGGGGTGATGCATAAAACCAGAGTTTGATATAAGCACAGGTACCGTTCCAAACACAAACAATGGAATAGACAAGACCTACTCCTTCGTCAATGAAAGGGACCCGAGGCATCTGTGAGTAACCGTGAGCTGAGCCCCAGGCCAGCTGCTGTTGAACTTTTCCTACCCTTCCCAGGTAAAACACCTGAATATGTACAAGGGCTTGAAAGCCTAGAGGAAGGGGCGTGGAGCCACACCAGCGACAGCACACAGGCCAACTTGGTGCCTGCAGGCCAGCGAGTATGGTCCTGGCCCTGGGCGCTCTTCTGGAAGCTTTCCATTGCCCTGCCTGAGATACCCCTCCTGTCCCGGCCCCCACTGCTTTTTTCCTTCCTCACCTCTGTCCGGAGAGAAATTCCAGCGGAAGGTATGGGTGACACATCCTCTTCATTACAGGTGGAAGCCTGGCAACTCCTGCAGAAAGTCCAGCAGAGACCCACTCACACCGGGCCACCCACAAAGCCGTGTCCCCTCACTCCCTCCCACCAGCACAGCCCCGACACTGCTGACCGGGCAGAGAATATGGAGTCAGGCACAGCTTCAGGGGCTATTGCTGCCTGCAGCGCTGTTTATATTGACCTCAACCCAGGCACACCTGGGGAGGGCCGGCCGGCAGGGTCAGGCTACCCAGGTCAGCTAATCCTCAGCCCTCAGGGAATCACATTGTTGAAAATGGACCTCGCTAAGGCAGAATAGAAGCCAAGGAATAAAAGGACACAATGCCATTTGTAGCACTGTAGGTGTGTCTAGAGGTAAGCACGTGAGTTGTTGTAAGTCAGAAAGTGAAAGACACATATCATATCATATCTCTTATAGGTGTGACCGAAAAATGGATACCAGGGCAGATATTTCCACAGAGAAGGGCAATCACAGATTCATTCAACAAACTTATGGTTCACCAATGGAAAGGTGTGAGGATTGGTTTCATTATGATATTGGGGTTAACAGACATATACAAACACAGGTGACATATAGAATCACCAAAGACCTACAGAATACCAAGAGAAGACTACTCAACATTCTGTCATAAGGTACATGGGAAAAGGATCCCAGGAAGAACAGACATATGTGTATGTGTAAAAGAACCACATCTTCCACACCTACAACAAGCCAAACATTGTAATCAAATTTGCTGTAATAAAAAATGAAAAATTAAATTAAAAACACGAACAAGAAGTAGTGAGACAAACTTGAGGGGCTTTCTCCTGGCACATTCCATTCTAAATTCCAATCTAGAACACGACTTCCATTGAGGCTCTGTTGCCCCAGTAACCAGATTTGGTAAGGGAGACCTGCTGCCACCTTGTGGCCGTTTCACACAACTTCAGCTTTAATCCCAGCGCTAATGGTCAGTTGATATTCAAAATCATTGCAGGCCTGTAAATGACACCTGCCCTGAAAACAAATCCTGGGTTCATATATCGACCAAAAAATTCAAAGGACGTCCATATTTCAAAACGACAGTTTCAAAAGGCATATTTTACACACATTAGTGTTCTGCTTCTTTTCCTTTCTTTCTTTTTTTGTTAAAAAAACGGGAATGGCAAAAAGCATCCCTCAGAATGGGCGAAAATATTTGCAAACGAATCAATGGACAAAAGTTTAATCTCCAATATATATAAAGAGCACATGCAGCTTAATATTAAAAAAACAAACAACCCAATACAAAAATGGGCAGAAGATCTAAAGAGACGTTTCTTCAAAGAAGACACAGAGATGGCCAAGACGCCCATGAAAAGCTGCTCAATATCACTAATTATTAGAGAAATGCAAATCAAAACTACAATGAGGTATGACCTCACACCTGTTACAATTGGCATCATCAGAAAATCTACAAACAACGAATTCTGGGGAGGGTGTGGACAAAAGGATCCCTCTTCCACTAGTGGTGGAAATGTAAATTGATACAGTCACGATGGAGAACAGTATGGAGTTTCCTTAAAAAAAACTAGAAATAGAATTACCATATGATCCAGCAATCCCACTTCTGGGCATATACCCAGATAAAACCATAAATCAAAAAGGCACATTCACCACAATGCTCATTTCAGCACTATTTACGATAGCCAGGTAATGGAAGCAACCTAAATACCCACAGACAGACGAATGGATAAAGATGTGGTACATATATAAAATGGAATATTACTCAGCCATAAGAATGAATGAAACTGGGTCATTTGTAGAGACGTCGATGGATCTAGAGACTGTCATACAGAATGAAGTAAGTCAGAAAGAGACAAACAAATATTGTATATTAATGCATATATGTGGAACCTAGAAAAATGGTACAGATGAACTGGTTTGCAGGGAAGAAATAGAGACACAGAGGTAGAGAACACACGTATGGACACCAAGTGTGGGAAGCCATGGGGAGGTGGTGTTGGGGTGAGTTGGGAGATTGGGATTGACCTGTATACATGTATATGCATAAAATACATAACTAATAATAACCTGCTGTATAAAAAATAAATAAAATTAAATTTCAAAATTTTAAACAATAAAATTTAAAAATAAAACAGAAAAAAGTTCTTCCCTTCACACAGATGTATTTATATGAATGAATTATTCCCATGCTTATATCTATAAATACATAAAAGAGGAATAAAATCTAACTTGAACCAAAAAAGAAAAAAAAAACCTGAACCCACGAGTTAGACAGAGGAAAACACAATCAGGGCACTTGCTCCATCGGTAAACACTTCTGAAATTCTTCAGAGGTGGGGAATCATCTCCCATACAGGCAGCAGCCCACTCCTACGCAAGGAGCGTCCTCATTGCAAAGCGGGGGGCCATGCCGAGGCATCTGTGAGTAACCGTGAGCTGAGCCCCAGGCCAGCTGCTGTTGAACTTTTCCCACCCTTCCCAGGTAAAACACCTGAATATGTACAAGGGCTTGAAAGCCTAGAGGAAGGGCCGTGGAGCCACACCAGCGACAGCACGCAGGCCAACTTGGTGCCTGCAGGCCAGTCAGGATGGTCCTGGCCCTGGGCGCTCTTCTGGAAGCTTTCCATTGCCCTGCCTGAGATACCCCTCCTGTCCCGGCCCCCACTGCTTTTTTCCTTCCTCACCTCTGTCCGGAGAGAAATTCCAGCGGAAGGTATGGGTGACACATCCTCTTCATTACAGGTGGAAGCCTGGCAACTCCTGCAGAAAGTCCAGCAGAGACCCACTCACACCGGGCCACCCACAAAGCCGTGTCCCCTCACTCCCTCCCACCAGCACAGCCCCGACACTGCTGACCGGGCAGAGAATATGGAGTCAGGCACAGCTTCAGGGGCTATTGCTGCCTGCAGCGCTGTTTATATTGACCTCAACCCAGGCACACCTGGGGAGGGCCGGCCGGCAGGGTCAGGCTACCCAGGTCAGCTAATCCTCAGCCCTCAGGGAATCACATTGTTGAAAATGGACCTCGCTAAGGCAGAATAGAAGCCAAGGAATAAAAGGACACAATGCCATTTGTAGCACCGTAGGTGTGTCTAGAGGTAAGCACGTGAGTTGTTGTAAGTCAGAAAGTGAAAGACACATATCATATCATATCTCTTATAGGTGTGACCGAAAAATGGATACCAGGGCAGATATTTCCACGGAGAAGGGCAATCACAGATTCATTCAACAAACTTATGGTTCACCAATGGAAAGGTGTGAGGATTGGTTTCATTATGATATTGGGGTTAACAGACATATACAAACACAGGTGACATATATAATCACCAAAGACCTACAGAATACCAAGAGAAGACCACTCAACATTCTGTCATAAGGTACATGGGAAAAGGATCCCAGGAAGAACAGACATATGTGTATGTGTAAAAGAACCACATCTTCCACACCTACAACAAGCCAAACATTGTAATCAAATTTGCTGTAATAAAAAATAAGAAATTAAATTAAAAACACGAAGAAGAAGTAGTGAGACAAACTTGAGGGGCTTTCTCCTGGCACATTCCATTCTAAATTCCAATCTAGAACACGACTTCCATTGAGGCTCTGTTGCCCCAGTAACCAGATTTGGTAAGGGAGACCTGCTGCCACCTTGTGGCCGTTTCACACAACAGCAGCTTTAATCCCAGCGCTAATGGTCAGTGGATATTCAAAATCATTGCAGGCCTGTAAATGACACCTGCCCGTAAAACAAATCCTGCGTTCATATATCGACCAAAAAATTCAAAGGACGTCCATATTTCAAAACGACAGTTTCAAAAGGCATATTTTACACACAGTAGTGTTCTGCTTGTTTTTCTTTCTTTCTTTTTTTGTTAAAAAAATGGGAATGGCAAAAAGCATCCCTCAGAATGGGCGAAAATATTTGCAAACGAATCAATGGACAAAGGTTTAATCTCCAATATATATAAAGAGCTCATGCAGCTTAATATTAAAAAAACAAACAACCCAATACAAAAATGGGCAGAAGATCTAAAGAGACGTTTCTTCAGAGAAGACACAGAGATGGCCAAGACGCACATGAAAAGCTGCTCAATATCACTAATTATTAGAGAAATGCAAATCAAAACTACAATAAGGTATCACCTCACACCTGTTAGAATGGGCATCATCAGAAAATCTACAAACAACGAATTCTGGGGAGGGTGTGGACAAAAGGATCCCTCTTCCACTAGTGGTGGAAATGTAAATTGATACAGTCACGATGGAGAACAGTATGGAGTTTCCTTAAAAAACCTAGAAATAGAATTACCATATGATCCAGCAATCCCACTTCTGGGCATATACCCAGAGAAAACAATAAATCAAAAAGGCACATTCACCACAATGCTCATTTCAGCACTATTTACGATAGCCAGGTAATGGAAGCAACCTAAATACCCACAGACAGACGAATGGATAAAGATGTGGTACATATATAAAATGGAATATTACTCAGCCATAAGAAGGAATGAAACTGGGTCATATGTAGACACGTCGATGGATCTAGAGACTGTCATACAGAATGAAGTAAGTCAGAAAGAGAAAAACAAATATTGTATATTAATGCATATATGTGGAACCTAGAAAAATGGTACAGATGAACTTGTTTGCAGGGAAGAAATAGAGACACAGAGGTAGAGAACACACGTGTGGACACCAAGTGTGGGAAGCCATGGGGTGGTGGTGGTGGCATAAGTTGGGAGATTGCGATTGACCTGTATACATGTATATGCATAAAATACATAACTAATAATAACCTGCTGTATAAAAATATAAATAAAATTAAATTTTAAAATTTTAAAAAATAAAATTTAAAAATAAAACAGAAAAAAGTTCTTCCCTTCACACAGATGTATTTATATGAATGAATTATTTCCATGCTTATATCAATAAATACATAAAAGAGGAATAAAATCTAACTTGAACCAAAAAAGGAAAAAAAACCTGAACCCACCAGTTATACAGAGGAAAACCCTATCAGGGCACTTGCTCCAGCGGTAAACAATTCTGAAATTGGTCAGAGGTGGGGAATCATCTCCCATACAGCCAGCAGCCCACCCCCCAAGCAAGGAGGGTCCTCATTGCAAAGCTGGGGGACCGTGCCAAGGCATCTGTGAGTAAACGTGAGCTGAGCCCCAGTCCTGCTGCAGCTGAACTCTTCCCACCCTTTCCAGGTAAAACACCTGAATATGTACAAGAACTTGCAAGCCTAGAGGAAGGGCTGTGGAGCCACACCAGCGACAGCACACAGGCCGACTTGGTGCCTGCTGGCCAGTCAGGATGGTCCTGGCCCCAGATGCTCTTCTGGAAGCTTTCCATTTCCCTGCCTGAGATACCCCTCCTGCCACGTTCCCCACTGCTTTTTTACTTCCTCACCTCTGCCTGGGGTGAAATTCCAGCGGCAAGTATGGGTGACACATCCTCTTCTTTAGCAGGTGGCAGCCTGGCAACTCCTGAAGAAAGTCCAGCAGAGCCCCACTCACACTGGGCCACCCACAAAGCCATGGCCCCTCACTCCCTCCCACCAGCACAGCCCCGGCACTGCCTACGGGGCAGAGAATATGGCGTCAGTCACAGCTACAAGGGGTCTCGCTCACTGGAGAGCTGTTTATATTGCCCTCAACCCAGGCACACCTGTGGAGGGTTGGCAGGCAGTTTCAGGCTGCCAAAATCAGCCTATCCTCACCCCTCAGGGGCTCACAGTTGCAGAAAATGAAACTTGCTAAACGGGCCAGGCCCTGGGAACAGGTGTGGGCTCTTGAGAGTCAGGATAGACAATGGGCTGCAGCTGCAGCTTGTTTTCTTATCATTTTATCTGGTCCATGAGTGGAAAACAACTTCAAGAAGACACTATCCTAATGAGAGGAACCCAGGAGTCAGGGAGAGGAGTGATGGTGGGTGGAGACAGAGGCCTGGTGCCCTGGCTGCAGTGGAAGTGTCTGGAAGACCAGGCAGAAAGAGCCTGCAGAGAGTGATAGCCATGGTCACAGACCTGTCAGAGCTGCTGTTTGTTAGTTCAAGTCCTGCTCTGAGGTGTTCTGTGTCAGCTGTGAGCGACAGGTGAGCTGGGGGTTCTCTGCAAGGTGGGCTATGTGCACAGTTCCTGTGTGTCCAGCCCTGCTGGGGTACCTGCCCAGGGGAGCTCCGTATCCTGGGAAGGGCCTGAGTAGGAGAGCCCCATGGGCTGCTGGGTAGCTGCAGAGGTGAGCTCCATACTCTGGGAGGGACTTGACCACGAGAGCCCCGTGGGCTGTGGGGTAGGGGTGCAGCCCAGGTGAGCTCCATATCCTGGGATTGGCCTGACCACGAGAGCCCCATGGGCTGCTGGAGACCTGGTAAAGGATATCAGGACAGTCAGTGAAGCCACCGAGGATATACATCCAGTAGCTCCTATTTCCTACTCCCTGCTGGTCATTCTACTTTCAACCAGGCCATGGCATTCTGTATTAGACTTCAATGATGCCTTCTTCTGTATTCCATTCATCTCAGAGTCACAAGAATTTTTGGCTTGTGAGTGGCAGGACACAACATGCAACAAAATCAATAATGCTGGGCCGTCCGGCCCCAATGGTTCAAAAATCCCCACACCATCATTGGGGAAATGTCCTCTAAAGAACTAAAAGTTCAACCTCTGTAAAAGGGAACCCTCCTTCAATATGCAGATGACATTCTGATCGCCAGGCCTACTAAAGACGCCTCTGAACTACCTAGCCAAGAAAGGATAGAAGGTGTCCAAGAAAAATGCTCAAATATCCCAGGCTAAGGTGACATGCCTGGGCTTCATTCTCACAGATATTCGGAGAAACGCATCCCAGGATAAGGAAGAAGCCATTTGCAGCCTTACCTCTTCTAAAACTAGAAGACAGCTTAGGGGTTCCTGGGGAGGCCAAGGTTTTCTGTATCTGGATCCCTAACTACAGTCTAATAGCTGGGCCTCTACATAAAACACTGACACGAAAAGATGATGATCCTTTTGAATAGAATCCAGAAGCAGCCTTTCAAGAATGGAAAGAGCAGTCAATACAGACCCTTGCCCAGGAACTCCCTAATTTAGCTAAACCCTTTGACCTTTACATACCCGGTCAAAGGTTAATCGCCCTTGGAGCCTTAGTGCAAAAACTGGGACCACTTGAAATGGAGCAACACAAGAATGCCCTTCAGGTATGATAAACTATGGTCACCAAGGGCTTTGCCCACCGACTCATCAGGCCAGGATACTGGGGTATCTAAAAAGCTGGAAATCAGCAGCCCGCAAGGCCAGCTCCCTCCTAAGGGAAAAGGACCCCACGTGGTGATCCTAACCACCCATCATGCCCTGAAGTTGCAGGGGTCGCTCTGTGGACACACTGACCTCGAGTGAGGAGGCCCTCCAACTCCAACCTCCAGAGAGATAAACGGGGGCAACGGGCCCCCAAGATGACTCATGTGACCATCACTTGACCTGGAGTTTCTCTCAGAAAACGACAAGACTGTGCCCCGAAAGAGCAGACTACTGCTTGCAGGACTTACTGCACCCAGAGGGGAGCTAATAAGCTTGGCGGGGTAAATGTATATCACGCTTTCACCATAGAAAACCCTACAGACACCGCGGTGATGGTGGCCAATATGACCGGCTGGACTGCTGGCTACTTCTAAAGGCCTTTGACTCAGTGGACGTCATGGTCCTGGATCACCACTGACCCTGGACTGTCTGGGAGTTGCGTGGGCAGGGCTCTGACACATGGTGCTGTTTGTACATTAATTCAGGGACCTAATTAAAGAAAGCACAGACTACTGGTCAGAGCATCTAGTCTGGCAAAAACTGTCAGCCTAAGGTCACCGAACATATGTGGGGTGGGTTGAAACCTGCCACCGCAGCATCTCTGCACCTCTCTTTCCTGGACCCTTAAAGGTCATTAGAATCTGTAACACTTCCAATGCTGGTGCTCAGGCGGACGAGAAGTGAGGCAGGAGGCCTTGGGACAATCAACCTCACCAGGAGGCTGGTGGGGAGACGTTTTGCCCCTCCCCCCATGTATCAGGGCTCCCACCACAGCATGAAGCATTTACAAAAGAGGGGTCTGCACCCTCAACACCCCAAGAATAAGGAACGGAACAAAAAGCAGAGGAGGTGTTCGTCTCCGGCAACGTTCATTAAAAATTCCTGGGAGATAAAAAGAGAATCTGGGCAATTAAATAAAGTCTAACCTGTTTTTCCTTTGTGCTTTGTCTAATTTCACGTGCTCCTAGGGTTCCGCATGCAGAGGTCCCACACCCGGCACTTCAGACCCGATTTCCTAGTGCAGAATGGCTGGGTCGACACCTCAGCTAGCGGCGTCCCATGCAGACTCCGCGGCATAGAGCCTGAGTTGCAGCCAACGCAGTCCTCGAGAGCTCCATCCCCTCCCGCCCACTGACGCTGCCGGGGACCCTACACAGCAGCCCAGCCCACAGCCCATGGGGGAGTGCACGCTCTCACCTCTCCATTCTGTTTTCAAAATAATGTTTCCTTTGCTTCTGAACCAAACTCAGCCTTGATCTGTTGGCTCCAATGACACTGGGCACGGGGACTCCTGTTGGGGTCCACTCTGGAGGATCAGTAACAGAAATTGAGAACATTGTAACTTCAATGAACAGATGTGTGAGCCAAACTGTAGTTAACATAGAGCAGTGTATAATGCTCGGGTAAAATAAGATGTTTCTAAGACTTACATTTGATATTTCCATCACTTTCCTATAAGCAAGTTCAGTGAAGACGTCTGTCTTATTTGTCAGGTCAACATTAGAGAAATGAAGTGATTTATTTCCATGGATATACATCGAATACTCTTGGCTGAAGCTTCAATCTTGTTTTGAATGCTTTTCCATTGAAAATGATACCTCTCTTTCAGCTCCCCAATTTCTGAGAAGTATAAAATCTTATAATTTATTATTACCAAAGGGGAAAGGTAGGAGAAGGGATAAATTAACAGTTTGGGATTAACACATACACACTGCTATGTATAAAATAGATCATCAACAAGGAACTACTGTATAGCAGAGGGAACTACACTGAATATTTTGCAATAACCTATAAGGGGAAATAATCTGAAAAAGAATAGATATTTTTATTGACATCATCTATCAATGACAGATAAAATGTAACCTAAGCAAGGCCGATGGTGAGCGCTTCTGACCCTGAAGATTTCAGTCATCTAAAGTTTGGGCTCTGCCTATTTCCCAAGGCCCTTAAAGGACATACGTGTAACCGTAGCTTAAAAATTCCCCAGTTTGGGGTTCGGGGAGGCACTGATTTGGAAAAATCCCTGGTGTTCTCCTTACATGCACGGGACCCTTCCTACAGCTATAACATGCCTGTCACACCTAGAGGATGGTACACCGTTTGATCGGAAAGAGTTTGGAAAAGGCACCTCATCTCCTCATCGCCTGGTGCTCGGGTTCAACCCTCCAGCATCTTTCCTAACAATCTCCTCACTTGGGGATATCAGCACCGTCAACATCCTGTTGCACACAGTTTGGAATTTGTCCAGAGGATGAAGCGGAAGGATGAGAAAAATTTAGAGACATGTCTTAGGTGTTCGGACAGGCACATGCAACTCTAATTTCCAATCCAGAAGACAAATTCATCAAAGGCTAGAATTGCCCACGGAAACAGAATAGGGCTAGAGGAAATCCCGCGGTTTTGTGTCCAGTTTCCAAAAACACAAGTTGAAAAATGGAACTCAGGGGCACTAAAATTCATGAAACTGCAGAGTTGAAAATATCTATCGTTGAAAAATGTCTTGAGGTAAGTCACAGAAAAGGACTTGTAAGCAAGGGAGAGTGGCAGGAAACAGATTTGAAGAGGTAGAAAGGACTCCCCATTAAAGCACAAGAAAAGGGGCTGAACATCGCCAATGATGCAGTTGGCCAAAAAGGGTGTATGCATTTTTTCTGAATATATTCAAGTAAAGGCCATACACACTTTTTATCCAACCAAACAGGTGGGCACTGGAAATCAATATCACAAAATGTATCACTTCACATCAGTCAGAAGGGCCATCCACATAAAGTGTAAACACCAGAAATGCAGGACAGGGCGAGGAGAAAAGGGAGCCCTGTGAGGCTGATAGTGGAAATGTAATTTGCCAACGGCCACTCTGGAGAAGTGTATTGTGTTTGCTAAAACATCTAAAAAATGAGCTACAGAGCATAGGGCACTTGCACTCATGGGCGTGTACCTTGGGAAAAACAAAAATCGACAGAAAACAGGCACCCGAACGTTTACCACCTCTCTGTTAAAAAGGGCCTCAACTTGGATAAAACCTAAATGTCCCTGGAAGGATAAAATGGATAAAAGAGATGGGGTACTTATGTAGAGTGGAATATTACTCATCCAGAAATCAATGAAATAAGGCCAGTTGTAACAACTCTGGAGGAGTTACATACGATCATTCTAAGTGACATATGTCAGAAAGAAAAAGACACATATCATAAGATGTCACTTAAAGGTGGAATCAAAAATGGCTACACATGAAATAAATTACAAAACAGAAACATAGTCAAATATGTAGAAAATAGACATAAGGCTGCTAAATGGGAAAGGGGGGGAATGGTGAGGTATTATCCAGGAGGTTGAAATTAGCAAAGATACCATTCCAAGTACCAAATTGAATAACTGACAAGGCCTACATGGTACCTCAAAGAACTGCACTCAGCCCACTCAAGTCACTGGAAAATAATACATATGACTGGTAAGCATCTGAAAAAGAAGTTATTGTTGTCTCACAGTACATGAATCAAGTGGATGTACAGCAGCAAAAAACAGAGCTTTGAAAATCAGCTGTAACCAATATAAAAATAAATTTAAAACTATTTATAAAAACAGTGAGACAGACAAAAATTCTTACAACTTTTGTTGAAGGGCTACGATGTAACATGGATTGAACACATGTAGACCCACAGCAGGATGATTATATAAGGCTGGAAGCTATGCACACTAAGAGATGTTAGAGAGGCTGGGTGAGGAAATGCAGACCTTTTAAAGTAATACTGCCTGGTACCCATTCCATGGGTCCCAAATCTGCAGGTTCAAGGGAATCTTCTGACAGCGAAAACATGCCTGGGAAACCGAGATGAATGTACACCGTGTGCTCAGGAAAGGTGTCTAAAATGCACCTCATTTTTGATCTCCTGGTGCTGGGGTTCGCCATTCCAGCCACATTACTAACAATCTCCCCACTTGGAGAATCAGCACCTTTAACCTCCTGTTTCCCACAGTTTGCAATTTGTGCAGAGGATAAATGGGAAGAGGGGGAACCAATGAGAGATTAGCTGTAGGACTTTTGACAGGCACATGTCACTCTAATTTCCCATTAGGAAGAAGAATTAACCAAAGGCTCAGCCTGCCTCCCCAGAACCAGAATAGGGCCAGAAGTAATCCAATGGTTTGGCGGCCAGCTCACAAAAAAAGCGAGTTGCAAAATGGAGCTCAGGAGCAGACAATTCAAAGACCTGCAAAGATATAAATGATAACCAACGTCCAAAAATATATTCAGGTAAGGTAACGAAGAGGATCTGAATGAGAGGCAGAATTGCAGGAAACAGATTTCAAAAGGTAGATTGTACTCACATTTAAAGCATATGAAAAGGAGCAGAATTTCTAAAATGATGTGGTTGGGCAAAAGGGTGTATGCGTTTTTTTTGCGAATATCTTCAGGAAAAAAACACATGCAGAGTTTTTGGCCAACCAAGCAAGAGGGAAATGCAAATCCGCACAACAAAGAAGTCTCAATTTCCACTGCTCAGAAAGGCCATCCAAAAAATGTGTACAAACCAGAAATGCAGGAGAGGCCATGGAAAACAGGGAGCCTAGTCACGCTGATGGGTGGGGTATAAATATCCAAGAGCCACTCTGAAGAAGTGTATGCTGTTTTTAAAACATCTAAAATACAAAGCCCCGGAGCAAAGGGATTTCAACTCATGGACATATAACTTGGGAAGACTAAACGTCAATAAGACAGAGGCACCCCAAAGTTTAGGGCTGCTCTGCATACAAGAACCTCAACTTTGGTACACCTAAAATATCCCAGGAAAAAGAGAAATGCATAAAGAACTTGTGGTAATTTTGTACAACGGAATATCACTCAGACGTGAAATCAATGTATATAAGTCCAGTAGCAGCATAATGAGTGGATTTAGGTATGATGATTTTAAGGGAAATTAGTCACACAGAAAAAGAATCTTATCATAAGATATCACTTATAGAGGGAATGTCAATATCACAACACATGAACTGAATTAGGAAAGAGAACAGAGTCTCACATTTAGCAAAAATCTCTTATGCCTGCTTCAGGGGAAAGGAGAGATGGGGTGATGCATAAAACCAGAGTTTGATATTAGCACAGGTACCATTCCATAAACCAAATACAGAATAGACAAGACCTACACCTTCCTCAGTGAACGGGACTCAACACCCCTATGCCCCACAAAGGAATATATCTGACTACTAAGAATCTTAAAACCTATGTATTGATATGTCTCTGTAAGGGAATCAAGTGTGTCTAGACTGGCATAAACACATCAGTGAAAATCAGCTCAACCCCATTATAAAAATGAATTTCAAATAAACCCCAAAAAACAGCGAAATTCTTACACAATTCCTTCAGGGGTTCTGATGAAACCTGGAATGACCCTATCTGCAAAGACAGCTGGATGAGACATAAGGCTGGACACTTGGGACTGAGAGGACTGGTGAGATTGGGAGAGAAAATGCAGACCTTTTAAAGTAGTAATGCATGCCACCATTCCATGTGTCCCAAATCTCCAGGTAGAAGGGAATATCACTACAATTATAACATGTATGGGAAACCTAGAAAATGGACACCCTGTGATGGCGAAACGTTTCTAATACTCTCCTAAGTTTTCCTCTCCTTGTGCTCCACTTTGGCATTCCAACTGCTTTACTATCAATCTCCCAACTTAGGAGAGTCAGCCCCTATAACCTCCTGGTTCGCACAGTTTGCTAATTGTGCAGAGGATGAAAGGGAAGAGGGAGAACCAATCAGAGAGTAGATGTAGGCATTTGGACGGGCACATGTCACTCTAAGTTCCCGGCAGGAAGAAGAATTAACCAAAGCCTCAGCCACCCACAGGGAACCAATATAGCCACCCCTGGAACCAGTATAGGTCCTGAAGCAAAATTGTGGATTTGCGGCCAGCTCACAAAGATGGGATTTGAAAATTGGAGCTCAGGGGCACAGCAATTCACAAACCTGCAGACTTATAAAGGACTACTCTCTTCCAAAAATCTGTTGAGGGAAGGCAATGAAGCGGCCTTGAAAATGAGGCAGAATTGCACAAAACATATTTCAAGAGGTAAATTGGAATCGCCTTTAAAGCACAGGAAAAGCATCCCAACTTGGACAGAGATGCACTTGGCCAAAAAGGGCGTATGGCTTTTCTCCTGAATATATTCAGAAGAAAACGCATACACCCTTTTTGGCCAATCAAGCAAGCGCGCAATACAAATCCACACTACAAAGAATTGTCACTTACCACCGGTCAAAAGGGACATCCGAATATCTGTAAAAACCGGAAAGGCAAGAGAGAGATGGCAAGGGCATGAAGCAATGTGATCCCAATGGTCATGGAGGATTGTGATGACAAGCACATGGAGAATTGGGATGAGAAGATTATGTACCATTTTGTTGACAAAGGCAAGGAGCATTATGATGACAAGGTTCATGGAGCACTGTGATGAGAAGCATCACGGAGCATAGTGATTACAGGGGTCATGGAGCATTGGGATGACAAGCGCATGGATCACTGTGATGACAATGGTCATGGAGCATTTTAATGACAAGAGTCCTGGATCATTGTGTTGTCAGGGTTCATGGAGCGTTGTGATGACAGTGGTCATGGAGCATTGTGATGACAGGGGTCATGGCGCATTGTGATGAGAAGGTCATGGAGCATTGGGCTGAAAATGTCCCTGGAGTACTGTGATGACAGGGGTCATGGAGCATTGTGATGACAAGGTACTGGAGCACTGTGATGAGAAGACCATGGAGCCTTGTGATGACAAGTCTCATGGAGAATTCTGATGAAAAGTGCCATGGAGCACTGTGATTACAGGGGTCTTGGAGCATTGTGATGACAAGGGCATGGAGCATTGGGATGAGAAATTCATGGAGCGTTCTGATGACATGCATCATGGAGCTTTGTGATGACAAGGGCATGGAGCATTGTGATTACAGCGGTCTTGGAGCACTGTGATGAAAAGGGCATGGATCATTGTGATGAAAAAGGCATGGAGCCGTGTCATGACATGGTTCAAGGAGCAAACTGACAACAAGTGTCAGGGAGCATTGTGATGACAGGGTATTGAGTATTGTGATGACAAAGGTCATGGAGCATTGTGATGAGAAGACCATGGATAACTGTGATGACGAGCGTCATGGGGCGTTGTGATGATAAGTGTTATGGAACATATTGATCACAAGGATTTGGAGCATTGTGATGACAGAGGTCATGGAGCATTTTGGTTTCATTGTGATGACAATAGCCTGAAGCATTATGATGATGGGCATGGTGCATTGTGATGACAGGGTTCATGGAGCATTGAGATGAAAAGGAGCATGGAGCATTGCGATTACAGGAGTCTTGGAGCATTGTGATGACAAAGGCATGGAACAACGTGAATGAGAAGGCCATGGAGCATTCTGCTGACATGCGTCATGGAGCTTTGTGATGACAAGGGCATGGTGCATTGTGATTACAGTGGTCTTGGAGCATTGTGATGACAAGGGTCATGGAGCCTTGTGATGACAAGGCTGTGGAACATTGTGATGGCAGGGGTCATGGAGCATTGTTATGACAGGGGTAATGGAGCATTGTGATGACAAGGGCATGGAGCATTGGTCTGAAAAGTTTCATGGATTATTGTGATGAGAGGGGGCAAGGAGCATTGTGATTACAAGGGCATGGAACACTGTGATACATGGGTCATGGAGGATTGTAATGACAAGCGCATGGAGCATTGTGATAAGAATGGCATCGAGCATTGTGATGAAAAGCATCATGGAGCCTGTGATTACAAGGGCATGGAACAATGTGATGAGAGGGTTCATGGAGCATTGTGATGACAATGGCATGCAGCATTGTGATGACAAGAGTCATTGAGCTTTGTGATGACAAAGGTCATGGAGCATTTTGATGACAAGGGTGTGGTGCATTCTGTTGTGAAGGGCAGGGAGCATTGTGATGACAGGGGTTATGGAACATTGTGATGTCAGGGGAATGGAGCATTGTGAAGATAAAGGCATGTAGCATTGTTGTGACAAGGGTCATGGAATATTGTGATGACAGGGGTGAGGGAGTATTGTGTTGACTAGTGATGGAACATTGTGATATCAGTGGTGAGAGAGCATTTTGATGAGAAGTGCATGGAGCAGGGTGATGACAAGGTTTATGGAGCATTGTGATGACAAAGATGTGGAGCATTGTGATAACAAGTGCATGGCACATTGTGATGCCATGGGTCATGGAGTATTGTGCTAACAAAGGCATTGAGCATTGGGAGGACAAGGGTCACCGAGCATTGTGATGAAATGTTCAGGGAGCGCTGTGGTGACAAAGGTCACAGAGCCTTGTGATGACGAGGGCATGGACCATTGTGATGACAAAGGTCATGAAGCATTGTGATGACTGGAGTCACGGAGCATTGTGATGACAGGGGTCATAGAGCATTGTGATGAAAGGGCATGGAGCATTGTGATGACAGGGGCATGTTGCATTGGTTTGACAAGTTTCAGGGATTATTGTGATGACAGTGGGCATGGCGCATTGTGATGACAAGGGCATGGAGCATTGTGATGAGAAGGTCATGGAGTATTGTGAAGAAGGGTGTCAGGGAGCATTGTGATGACATATGTCGTTGTCCATTGCGATGACAATGGAATGGAGCATTGTGATGCCAAGTGTCATGGAGGATTGTGATGACAAAGGTAATGGAGCATTTTGATGACAAGCGCTTGGAGTATTGTGATGACAAGGGTCATGGAGCATTGTGATAACAAGGGCCATTGAGAATTTTGATGACATGTTCATGAAGCATTGTGATGACAATCACATGGAGCTTGCTGTGACAGGGATCATGGAGCATTGCGATGAAAAGTGCATAAAGAATTTTGATGACAAAGCATGTAACACTGTGATGAAAAGCATCATGGAGCACAGTGATGCCAAGAACGTGGAGAATTGTGATGACAGGGGACATGGAGCATTGTGATGACCAGGGCATGGTGTATTGTGATGGCAAGACCGTGGAGCATTGTGATGAGAAGACCATGGATAATTGTGATGATGAGCGTCATGGAGCACTGTAATGACAAGGGGTATGGAGCATTGTGATGACAGGGGTCATGGAGCATTGTGATGACAAGGTTCATGGAGCATTCTGATGACAAGCTTGTGGAGTATTTTGATGACAATGACATGGAGCATTTTGATGAAAATGGCATGGGGCATTGTGATGAAAAAGACATGGAGCCTTTTCATGACAGTTTTCAGGGAGCATTCTGACGACAAGTGTCAGGGAGCATTGTGATGACAAAGGTCATGGAGAATTGTGACGACAAGGGCATAGAGTATTGTGATGACAAGCACATGAAGCTTGCTATGACGGGGTCATGGAGCATTGCGATGACAAGTGCATAGAGAATTGTGATGACAATGCATGTAACACTGTGATGAGAAGTGTCATGGAGCATAGTGAGGCGAAGATCGTGGAGAATTGTGATGACAGGGGACATGGAGCATTGTGATGACCAGGGCATGGAGCATTGCGATGACAATATCATGGAGCATTGTGATGAGAAGACCATGGATAATTGTGATGACGACAGTCATGGAGCACTGTAATGACAAGGGGTATAGAGCATTGTGATGACAGTGGTCATGGAGCATTGTGATGACCGGGGACATGGAGCATTGTGATGCCCAAGGCATGGAGCACTGTGATGGCAAGACCGTGGAGCATTGTGATGAGAAGACCATGGATAATTGTGATGAGGAGCATCATGGAGCACTGTAATGACAAGCAGTATGGAGCATTGTGATGACAGGGGTCATGGAGCATTGTGATGACTGGGGACATGGAGCATTGTGATGACCAGGGCATGGAGCATTGTGATGGCAAGACCGTGGAGCACTGTGATGAGAAGACCATGGATAATTATGATGACGAACATCATGGAGCACTGTAATGACAAGGGGCATCGAGCATTGTGATGACAGGTGTCATGGAGCATTGTGATGACAGGGGTCATGGATCATTGAGATGACAAGGGTCACGGAGCATTCTGATGACAAGCTTGTGGAGTATTGTGATGACAATGGCATGAAGCATTGTGATGAAAAGGGCATGGATCATTGTGATGAAAAAGGCATGGAGACTTGTCATGACAGGGTTCAATGAGCATACTGATGACAAGTGTCAGGGAGCATTGTGATGACAAGTGTATTGAGAATTGTGATGACAAAGGTCATGGAGCATTGTGATGAGAAGTCCATGGATAATTGTGATGACCAGCGTCATGGGGCGTTGTGATGACAAGTGTTATGGAACATTGTGATCACAAGGGTTTGGAGCATTGTGATGAGAGAGGTCATGGAGAATTTTGATTTCATTGTGATGACAATAGCATGAAGCATTATGATGATGGGCATGGTGCATTGTGATGACAGGGTTCATGGAGCATTGAGATGCAAAGAGGCATGGATCATTGTAATAACAAGGGTCATGGAGCATTGTGATGACAAGGGCATGGAGTATTGGTCTGAAAAGTTTCATGGATTATTGTGATGAGAGTGAGCATGGAGCATTGTGATGACAAGGGCACGGAACACAGTGATACAAGTGTCATGGAGGATTGCAATGACAAGGGCATGGAGCATTGTGATGACAAGCGTCATGGAGCTTTGTGATGACAATGGCATGGAGCATTGTGATTCCAAGGGTCATGGAGCTTTGTGATGACATACGCCATGGAGCATTTTGATGACAAGAGCGTGGTGCATTGTGATGAGAAGGGCAGGGAGCATTGTGATGACAGGGTCATGGAGCAATTGGATGAAAAGGGTCATGGAACATTTTGATGACAGTGTTTATGGAACATTGTGATGTTAGGGGTCATGGAGCATTGTGATGAAAAGGGTCATGGAGCATTGTGATGACAGGGGTTATGGAACATTGTGATGTCAGGGGTCATGGAGCATTGTGATGATAAGAGCATGTAGCATTGTTGTGACAAGGGTCATGGAACATTGGGATGACAGGGTGGAGGGAGTATTGTGTTGACTAGTGATGGAACATTGTGATATCAGTGGTGAGAGAGCATTTTGATGAGAGGTGCATGGAGCATTATGATGACAAGGCTGTGGAGCATTGTGATGAGAAACGCAGGGCACATTGTGATGACATGGGTCATGGAACATTGTGCTGACAAACGCATGGAGCATTGTGATGACAAGGTTTATGGAGCATTGTGATGACAACGATGTGGAGCATTGTGATGACAAGCGCATGGCACATTTGATGCCATGTGTCATGGAGTAATGTGCTGACAAAGGCATGGAACATTGTGATGACAAGGGTCACCGAGCATTGTGATGAAATGTTCATGGAGTGTTGTGGTCACAAAGGTCACAGAGCCTTGTGATGACGAGGGCATGGACCATTGTGATGACAAAGGTCATGAAGCATTGTGATGACTGGAGTCACGGAGCATTGTGATGACAGGGGTCATAGAGCATTGTGATGAAAGGGCATGGAGCATTGTTATGACAGGGGCATGTTGCATTGGTTTGACAAGTTTCAGGGATTATTGTGATGACAGTGGGCATGGCGCATTGTGATGACAAGGGCATGGAGCATTGTGATGAGAAGGTCATGGAGTATTGTGAAGAAGGGTGTCAGGGAGCATTGTGATGACATATGTCATGGTCTATTGCAATGACAATGGAATGGAGCATTGTGATGCCAAGTGTCATGGAGGATTGTGATGACAAAGGTAATGGAGCATTTTGATGACAAGGGCTTGGAGCATTGTGATGACAAGGGTCATGGCGCATTGTGATAACAAGGGCCATTGAGAATTTTGATGACATGTTCATGAAGCATTGTGATGACAATCACATGGTGCTTTCTATGACAGGGGTCATGGAGCATTACAATGACAAGTGCATAGAGAATTGTGATGACAAAACATGTAACACTGTGATGAGAAGTATCATGGAGCATAGTGATGCCAAGAACGTGGAGAATTGTGATGACAGGGGACATGGAGCATTGTGATGACCAGGGCATAGAGCATTGTGATGGCAAGACCGTGGAGCATTGTGATGAGAAGACCATGGATAATTGTGATGACGAGCGTCATGGAGCACTGTAATGACAAGGGGTATGGAGCATTGTGATGACAGGGGTCATGGAGCATTGTGATGACTGAGGAGATGGAGCATCGGGATGACCGAGGACATGGAGCATCGTGATGACCAATGCATGGAGCATTGTGATGGCAAGACCGTGGAGCATTGTGATGAGAAGACCATGGATAATTGTGATGACGAGCGTCATGGAACACTGTAATGACAAGGGTTATGGAGCATTTTGATGACAGGGGTCATGGAGCATTCTGAAGACAATGATCAGGGAGCATTCTGATGACAAGCTTGTGGAGTATTGTGATGACAGTGACATGGAGGGTTGTGATGAAAAGGGCATGGAGCATTCTTATGAAAAAGGCATGGAGTATTTTCATGACAGTGTTCAAGGAGTATTCTGACGACAAGTGTCAGGGAGCATTGTGATGACAAGTGTATTGAGAATTGTGATGACAAAGGTCATGGAGCATTGTGACGACATGTGCGTGGAGTATTGTCATGACAGTCATCATGGAGTGTTGTGATGACAAGTGTTATGGAACATTGTGATCACAAGGGGTTGGAGCATTGTGATGACAGAGGTCATGGACCATTTTGATTTCAAGGAGCATGGAGCATTGTGATGACAAGGGCATGGAGCAATGTGATCCCAAGGTTCATGGAGGATTGTGATGAAAATGGTAATGGAGTATTGTGATGACAAGCTCATGGAGCATTGTGATGACAAGGTCATGTAGGATTTTGATGACACAGGCATGGAGAATTGTGATGATAAGGTTCATGGAGCACTGTGATGATAAGCGTCACGGAGCATTGTGATTACAGGGGTCATGGAGCATTGGGATGACAAGGGCATGGATCATTGTGATGACAAGTGTCATGGAGCATTGGGCTGAAAATGTTCATGGAGCATTGTGATGACAAGGGAATGGAGCATTGTGATGACAAGAGTCCCGGATCATTGTGTTGTCAGGGGTCATGGAGTGTTGTGATGACAGTGGTCATGGAGGATTGTGATGATATGGGTCATGGAGCATTGTGATGAGAAGGTCATGAAGCATTGGGCTGAAAATGTTCATGGAGTATTGTGATGACAGGGGTCATGGAGCATTGTAATGAGAAGGGAATTGAGCACTGTGATGACAAGGTCCTGGAGCATTGTGATGGGAAGTCCATGGAGCCTTGTGATGACAATTCTCATGGAACATTCTGATGAAAAGGGGCATGGAGCATTGTGATTACAGGGGTCTTGGAGCATTGTGATGACAAGGGCATGGAGTATTGTGATGAGAAGGCCATGGAGCATTCTGATGACATGCGTCATGGAGCTTTGTGCTGACAAGGGCATGGAGTATTGTGATGAAAATGGCATGGATCATTGTTATGAAAAAGGCATGGAGCCTTGTCATGACAGGGTTCTAGGAGCATACTGACGACAAGTGTCACGGAGCATTGTGATGACAAGTGTATTGAGCATTGTGATGACAAAGTTCATGGAGCATTGTGATGAGAAGACCATGGATAATTTTGATGATGAGCGTCATGGGGTGTTGTGATGATAAGTTTTATGGAACATTGTGATCACAAGGGTTTGGAG
Organism: Hyperoodon ampullatus; assembly: GCF_949752795.1. Lineage (NCBI taxonomy): Eukaryota > Metazoa > Chordata > Mammalia > Artiodactyla > Ziphiidae > Hyperoodon > Hyperoodon ampullatus. The sequence continues at coordinate 453,368 of NW_027641003.1, read as the reverse complement.
CAGTGTTATGACAGAGGTCATGGAGCATTTTGATTTCATTGTGATGACAATAGCCTGAAGCATTATGATGATGGGCATGGTGCATTGTGATGACAGGGTTCATGGATCATTGAGATAAAAAGGGACATGGAGCATTGTGATTACAGGTGTCTTGGAGCATTGTGATGAGAAGGGTCATGGAGCCTTGTGATGACAAGGCCATGGAACATCGTGATGGCAGGGGTCATGGAGCATTGTTATCACAGGGGTAATGGAGCATTGTGATGGCAAGGGCATGGAGCATTCTGATGACATGCATCATGGAGCTTTGTGATGACAAGGGCATGTAGCACTGTGATTACAGGGGTCTTGGAGCATTGTGATGACAAGGGTCATGGAGCCTTGTGATGACAAGGCCGTGGAACGTTGTGATGGCAGGGGTCATGGAGCATTGTTATGACAGGGGTAATGGAGCATTGTGATGACAAGGGCATGGAACATTTGTCTGAAAAGTTTCATGGATTATTGTGATGAGAGTGGGCATGGAGCATTGTGATGACAAGGGCACGGAACACAGTGATCCATGGGTCATGGAGGATTGTAATGACAAGGGCATGGAGCATTGTGATGAGAAGGGCATCGAGCAGTGTGATGAGAAGCACCATGGAGTTTTGGATGACAATTGCATGGAACAATGTGATGAGAGGTTTCATGGAGTATTGTGATGACAATGGCATGGAGCATTGTGATGCCAAGGGTCATGGAGCTTTGTGATGACAAAGGTCATGGAGCATTTTGATGACAAGGGCGTGGTGCATTGTGATGAGAAGGGCAGGGAGCATTGTGATGACATTGTCATGGACCAATTTGATGAAAAGGGTCATGCAACATTTTGATGAGAGGCGTTATGTAACATTGTGATGTCAGGGGTCATGGAGCATTTTGATGAAAAGGGTCATGGAGCATTTTGATGACAGGGGTTATGGAACATTGTGATGTCAGGGATCATCAAACATTGTGATGATAAGTGCATGTAGCATTGTGATGACACGAGTCATGGAACATTGTGATGACAGGGTTGAGGGAGTATTGTGATGAATAGTGATGTAACATTGTGATATCAGTGGTGAGAGAGCATTTTGATTTGAAGTGCATGGAGCATTGTGATGACAAGGTTTATGGAGCATTGTGATGACAAGATTGTGGAGCACTGTGACGACAAGCGCATGGTGCATTGTGATGACATGGGTCATGGAGCATTGTGCTGACAAGCGCATGGAGCATTGTGATGACAAGGGTCATGGAGCATTGTGCTGAGAAAGGCATAGAGCATTGTGATGACAAGGGTCAAAGGGCATTGTGATGGAAAGTTCATGAAGCATTGTGGTTAAAAAGGTCACAGAGACTGTTGATGACAAGGGCATGGACCACTGTGATGACAAAGGTCATGAAGCCTTGTGATGACTGGAGTCACGGAGCATTGTGATGACAGGGGTCATGGAGCATTGTGATAACAAGAGCATGGGGCATTGTGATGACAAGGGCATGGAGCATTGGTCTAATAAGTTTCATGGCTTATTGCGATGACAGTTGGAATGGCGCATTGTGATGACAAGGGCATGGAGCATTGTGATGACCAGGTCATTCATTACTGTGAAGACAGGTGTCAGGGAGCATTGTGATGACATATGTAATGGCCCATTGTGATGACAATGCCATGGAGCATTGTGATGCCAAGTGTCATGGAGGATTCTGATGACAAAGGTAATGGAGCATTGTGATGACAATGGCTTGGAGCATTGTGATGACAAGTGTCAGGGAGCATTGTGCTGACAAGTGCATGGAAAATTGTGATGACAAGGGACATGGAGCATTCTGATGACAAGCTTATGGAGTATTTTGATGACAATGGCATGGAGCATTGTGTTGAAAATGGCATGGTGCATTTTGATGAAAAAGGCATGGAGCCTTTTTGTGACAGGGTTCAAGGAGCATTCTGACGACAAGTGTCAGGGAGCATTGTGATGACAAGTGTATCGAGAATTTTGATGACAAAGGTCATGGAGCATTGTGATGAAAAGGGCATGGAGTATTGTGATGACAGGCATCATGGAGCATTGTGATGACAAGTGTTATGGAACATTGTGATCACAAGGGTTTGGAGCATTGTGATGACAGAGGTCATGGATCATTTTGATTTCAAGGAGCATGGAGCATTGTGATGACAAGGGCATGGAGCAATGTGATCCCAAGGTTCATGGAGGATTGTGATGGCAATGGTAATGGAGTATTGTGATGACAAGTGCATAGAACATTGTAATGACAAGGTCATGTAGCATTTTGCTGACAAAGGCATGGAGCATTGTGATGACAGGTGTCATGGAGCACTGTGATGACAAGCGTCACGGAGCATTGTGATTACAGGGGTCATGGAGCATTGGGATGACAAGGGCATGCATCATTGTGATGACAAGTGTCATGGAGCATTGGGCTGAAAATGTTCATGGAGTATTGTGATGACAGGGGTCATGGAGCATTGTGATGACTAGGGAATGGAGCATTGTGATGACAAGAGTCCCGGATCATTGTGTTGTCAGGTGATATTGAGCGTTGTGATGACTGTGGTCATGGAGAATTGTGATGATATTGGTCATGGAGCATTGTGATGAGACGGTCATGGAGCATTGGGCTGAAAATGTTCATGGAGTATTGTGATGACAGGGGTCATGGAGCATTGTGATGATAAGGGAATGGGGCATTTTGATGACAATGTCCTGGAGCATTGTGATGAGAAGACCATGGAGCCTTGTGATGACAAGTCTCATGGAGCATTCTGATGAAAAGGGGCATGGTCCATTGTGATTACAGGGGTCTTGGAGCATTGTGATGACAAGGGCATGGAGCATTGTGATGAGAAGGCCATGGAGCATTCTGATGACATGCATCATGGAGCTTTGTGATGACAAGGGCATGGAGCATTGTGATTACAGGGGTCTTGGAGCATTGTGATGATAATGGCATGGATCATTGTGATGAAAAAGGCATGGAGCCTTGTCATGAAAGGGTTCAGGGAGCATACTGATGGCAAGAGTCAGGGAGCATTTTGATGACATGTGTATTGCGCATTGTGATGACAAATGTCATGGGGCATTGTGATGAGAAGTCTATGGATAATTGTGATGACTAGCGTCATGGGGTATTGTGATGACAAGTGTTATGGAACATTGTGATCACAAGGGTTTGGAGCATTGTGATGACAGAGGTCATGGAGCATTTTGATTTCATTGTGATGACAAGAGCATGAAGCATTATGATGATGGGCATGGTGCATTGTGATGACAGGGTTCATGGAGCATTGTGATGAAAGGTGGCATGGAGCTTTGTTCTGACAAGTTTCATGGATTATTTTGATGACAGTGGACATGGCACATTGTGATGACAGGGGCATGGAGCATTGTGATGACAAGGTCATGGAGTATTGTGAAGACAGGTGTCAGGGAGCATTGTGATGACATATGTCATGTTCCATTGTGATGACAATAGCACGGAGCATTGTGATGCCAAGTGTCATGGAGGATTGTTGTGACAAAGGTAAAGGAGCATTGTGATGATAAGCGCATGGAGCATTGAGATGACAAGGGCCATTGATAATTTTAATGTCCATGTCGTGAAACATTGTGATGACAAGCGCATGGAGCTTCCTATGACAGGGGTCATGGAGCATTGCGATGACAAGTGCATGGAGTATTGTTATGACAAGAGCATATAACATTGTGATGAGAAGTGCCATGGAGCATTGTGATGACAAGGACGTGGAGAATTGTGAGGACAAGGGACATTGAGCTTTGAGATGACCAGGGCATGGAGCATTGTGATGGCAAAACCGTGGAGCATTGTGATGAGAAGACCTTGGGTAATTGTGATGACGAGCATCATGGAGCACTGTAATGACAAGGGGCATGAAGCATTGTGATGACAGGTGTCAGGGAGCATTGTGATGACAAGGACATGGAGCATTGTGATGACAAGGGTACAGAACATTGTGATGAAAAGTGCCATTGAGAATTTTGATGATGAAATCGTGAAGCATTGTGATGACAAACACTTGGAGCTTGCTATGACAGGGGTCATGGAACATTGCAATGACAAGTGCATGGAGAATTGTGATGAAACGAGCATGTAACTTTGTGATGAGAAGTGTCATGTAGCATTGTGATGACAATTACGTGGATAATTGTTATGACAAGGGACATGGAGCATTGTGATAACCAGGGAATGGAGCATTGTGATGACAGGGGTCATGGAGCATTATTATGACAAGGGCCATGGTGCATTCTGATATAAGATATCACTTATGAAGGGAATGTAAACCTGGCTACATATGAACTGAATTAGGAAAGAGAACAGAGTCTCAGATTTAGAAAACACTCTTATGCTTGCTTAAGGGGGAAGGAGAGGTGGGGAGACTCACAAAACCAGAGTTTGATATTAACACAGGTACCGCTTCATAATCCAAATACAGAAGAGACAAGCCCGACTCCTTCCTCAGTGAATGGGACTCAACACCCCTATTCCCCACAGAGAAATATATCTGACTAGTAAGGATCTTAAAACCTATGTATTGATATGTCTCCATAAGGGAAACAAGTGTGTCTAGAATGACATAAACACGGCAGTGAGAATCAGCTCAAACACACTATAAAAAGGAATTTCAAAACAAAACAAATAAACAGTGAAATTCTTACACAATACCTTCAGGGGTTCTGATGAAACTTGGAATGACCCTCTCTACAACAACAGCTGGATGTGGCATAAGGCTGTTCACTTGGGACTGAGAGGATTGGTGAGATTGGGTGTGAAAATGCAGACACTTTAAAGCAATAATGCCTGCCACTGATTCCATGGTTCCCAACTCTCCAGGTAGAAGGGAATATCACTACAGTTATAACATGTATGGGAAACCTAGAGAATGGACACCCTCTGATGGTGAAAGGTTTCTAAAACTCTACTAATTTTTTTCTCTCCATGTGCTCCAGATTGACATTCCAACTGCTTTAATATCAATCTCCCAACTTGGAGAGTCAGCCCCTATAACCTCCTGTTTCGCACAGTTGGCACATTGTGCAGAGGATATAAGGGAAGAGGGAGAACCAATGAGAGAATAGCTGTAGGCATTTGGACGGCCACATGTCACTCTAATTTTCCGTCATGAAGAAGAATTAACCAAACTCTCAGCCTGCCCCACCCCAATAACTAGTATAGGTCCTGAAGCAAAATTGTGGCTTTGCGGTCAGCTCACAAAAACACAAGTTGAAAAATGGAGCTCAGGGGCACAGCAATTCACTAACTTGCAGAGTTATACAGGACTACTCTCTTCCAAAAATCTGTTCAGGAAAAGCCATGAGGCGGACTTGAAAATGAGGGAGATTTGCACGAAACAGATTTCCAGAAGTACATTGGAATCGCCTTTAAACACAGGAAAAGCATCACAACTTCGACAATTATGGAATTGTCCATAAAGGGCGCATGTGTTTTCTCCTGAATATATTCAGGAGAAAACGCATACACCCATTTTGGCCAACCAAGCAACTGCACAATGCAAATCTGCACTACAAAGAAGTATCACTTCCCACCAGTCAAAAGGGATATCCGAAAAATGTGTAAAAACCAGAAAGGCAAGAGGGGCTCTGGAGAACAGGGAGCCTTGTTATGCTGATGGGTGGGATGTAGATTGCCAACAGCCACTCTGGAGGAGTGCATTGTGTTCCCTAAAAGAATTAAACAACAGAGCTTCACAACCTAAGGCACTTCCAGTCATGGGAATATACCTTGGGAAAATTGAAAATCAATAAGACACAGCCAACCCAAAATATAGGGCCGCACTGCTTACAAGAACCTTGACTTCGGGACACCTTAAATATCCCAGGAAAGACAAAAATAGTAAAGAAATTGTGGTACATACGTACGATGGAATATCCCTCAGCCATGAAATCAATGTCATAAGGCCAGTAGCAGCATAATGACGGGATTCATGTACGATGATTCTAACTGAAATAAGTCACACAGAAAAAGAAACTTATCATAAGATATCACTTATGAAGGTCTTGTAAACATGGCTACACATGAAATGAATTAGGAAAGAGAAGAGTCTCACATTTAGAAAACACTCTTATGCCTGCTCAAGAGGAAAGGAGAGGTGGGGTGATGCATAAAACCAGAGTTTGATATTAGCACAGGTACGGTTGCATAATCCAAATACAGAATAGACAAGACCAACTCTTTCCTCACTGAATGGGGCTCAACACCCCTATTCTCCGCAGAGTAGTATATCTGACTAGTAAGAATCTTAAAACCTATGTATTGATATGTCTCCATAAGGTAACCAAGTGTGTCTAGAATGACATAAACACGGCAGTGAGAATCAGCTCAAACCCACTATAAAAATGAATTTCAAAACAAAACAAATAAACAGTGAAATTCTTACACAATACCTTCAGGGGTTCTGATGAAACTTAGAATGACCCTATCTACAACGACAGATGGATGTGGCATAAGGCTGGTCACTTGGGACTGAGAGGATTCGTGAGATTGGGTGAGAAAATGCAGACCGTTTAAAGCAATAATACCTGGCACCCATTCCATGGTTCCCAACTCTCCAGGTAGAAGGGAATATCACTACAGTTATAACATGTATGGAAAACCTAGAGAATGGACACCCTCTGATGGTGAATGGTTTCTAAAACTCTACTAATTTTTTTCTCTCCTTGTGCACCAGTTTGACATTCCAACTGCTTTAGTGTCAATCTCCCAAATTGGAGAGTCAGCACCTTTAACCTCCTGGTTCGCACAGTTGCCACGTTTTGCAGAGGATATAAGGGAAGAGGGAGAAACAATTAGAGAGTAGCTGTAGGCATTTGGATGGCCACATGTCACTCTAAATTCCCGTCACGAAGAAGAATTAACAAACTCTGAGCCAGCCTCCCCAATGGAACCAGTATAGGTCCTGAAGCAAAATTGTGGATTGGCAGTCAGCCCACAAAAAAGCGAGTTGAAAAATGGAGCTCAGGGGCACAGCAATTCACTAACTTGCACAGTTATAAAGGACTACTCTCTTCCAAAAATCTGTTGAGAGAAAGCCATGAGGCGGACTTGAAAATGAGGCAGAAGTGCACGAAACAGATTTCCAGAAGTACATTGGAATCGCCTTTAAACACAGGAAAAGCATCAAAACTTCGACAATTATGGAATTGTCCTTAAAGGGCGCATGCGTTTTCTCCTGAATATATTCAGGAGAAAACGCATGTGCCCATGTTGGCCAACCAAGCAACCGCACAATGCAAATCTGCACTACAAAGAAGTATCACTTCCAACCGGTCAAAAGGGACATCCGTAAAATGTGTAAAAACAAGAAAGGCAAGACAGGATCTGGAGAACAGGGAGCCTTGTTATGCGGATGGGTGGGATGTAAATTGCCAACAGCCACTCTGGAGGAGTGCACTGTGTTCCCAAAAAGAAGTAAACAGCAGTGCTTCACAACCTAAGGCACTTCCAGTCACGGGAATATACCTTGGGAAAATTGAAAATCAATAAGACACAGCCACCCCAAAATTTATGGCAGCACTGCTTACAAGAACCCCGACTTCGGGACACCTTATATATCCCAGGAAAGACAAAAATGGTAAAGAAATTGTGGTACATACGTATGATGGAATATCCCTCAGCCATGAAGTCAATGTCATAAGGCCAGTAGCAGCATAATGACGGGATTCATGTACGATGATTCTAACTGAAAAAATCACACAGAAAAAGAAACTTATCATAAGATATCACTTAAGAAGGGTATATAAACATGGCTACACATGGAATGAATTAGGAACGGGAACAGAGTCTCATATATAGAATACACTCTTATGCATGCTTAAGGGAGAAGCAGAGGTGGGGTGATGAATAAAACCAGAGTTTGACATTAGCACAGGTACGGTTCCATAATCCAAATACATAATAGACAAGACCTACTACTTCCTCTGTGAACGGGACTCAAAACCCCATATTTCCCGCAGAGGAATATATCTTACTAGTAAGAATCTTAAAACCTATGTATTGATATGTCTCCGTAAGGGAATCAAGTGTGTCTAGACTGGCATAATCATGGCAGCGAGAATCAGCTAAAACCCACTAGAAAAGGAAATTCAAAAACAAAACAAAAAACAGGGAAATTCTTTACAATTCCTTCAGGGTCACTAATGAAACCTGGAATAACCCTATCAACAACGACAGCTGGATGTGGCATAAGGCTGGACTCTTGGGACTGAGAGGATTGGTGAGATTGGGTGAGCAAATGCAAACACTTTAAAACAATAATATGTGGCACCCATTCCATGGGTCCCAACTCTCCAGGTTGAAGGAACTATTACAATAGCTATAACATGTACGGGAAACCTAGAGAACAGACACACTGAATACAAAAGGTTTCTAAAACTCAAAGAATAGACCCTCTCCTGGTGCACCGGTTTGACTTTCCAACTGCTTTATTATCAGTCTCCCAACTTGAAGAGACAGCACCTTTAACCTCCTGGTTTGCACAGGTTGCCAATTTGGCAGAGGATGAAAGGGAAGAGGGAGAACCAATGAGAGAGTAGCTGTTAGGCATTTGGACGGGCACATGTCACTCTAATTTCCCGGCAGGAAGAAGAATTAACAAAAGTCTCAGGCACCCACCGGGAACCAGTATAGGTCCTGAACCAAAATTTTGCACTTGCGTTCAGCTCACAAAAAACGAGTTGAAAAATGGAGCTCAGGGGAACAACAATTCAAAAACTGGCCGAGTAATAAAAGACAACTCTCGTCCAAAAATCTGTTGAGGGAAGGAAACGAGGCGTATTAGAAAGGCAGGCAGAAGAGCAGGAAACAGATTTCAAGAGGTACGTTGGAATCACCTTTAAAGCACAGGAAAAGGGGCACAACATCGACAATAATGCACTTGGCCAAAAAGGGCGTATGCGTTTTCTCCTGAATATATTCAGGAGAAAACGCATACGCCCTTTTTGGCCAAGCAAGTAAGCGGGCATTGCAAATCTGCACTCAAAGAAGTATCACTTCCAACTGGTCAAAAGGGACAGCCACAAAATGTCTAAAATCCAGAAAGGCAAGACAGGCACTGGAGAACAGGGAGCCTTGTTATGCTGATGGGCGGGATGTAAATTGCCAACTGCTTCTCTGGAGGAATGCATTGTGTGGCCTAAAACAAGTAAACAACAGAGCTACAGAGCCAAGGGCACTTCCAGTCTAGGGAATATACCTTGGGAAAACTGAAAATCAGTAAGAAAGTGCCACCTCAAAATTTAGGGCTGCACTGCTTACAAGAACCTCAACTTGGGTACACATTAAATATCCCAGGAAATATAAAAATGGTTCAAAAAATTGTGGTACTTACGTACGATGGAATATCCCTCAGCCATGAAATCAATGTCATAAGACCAGTAGCAGCAAATGAGTGGATTCAGGTACGATGATTCTAAGTGTAATAAGTCACACAGAAAAAGAAACTATCATAAGATATCACTTATGAAGATCCAGTAAACATGGCTACACTTGAACTGAGTTAGGAAAGAGAACAGTGTCTCACATTTAGAAAACACTCTTATGCCTGCTTAAGGGGGAAGGAGAGGTGGGGTGATGCATAAAACCAGAGTTTGATATAAGCACAGGTACCGTTCCAAAAACCAACTATGGAATAGACAAGACCTACACCTTCCTCAGTGAAAGGGACTCAAAAACCCATATTTCCAGCAGAGGAATATATCTGACTAGTAAGAATCTTAAAACCTATGTATTGATATATCTGCATAAGGGAATCAAGTGTGTCTAGACTGGCATAAACATGGCAGCGAGAATCAGCTCAAACCCACTATAAAAAGGAATTTCAAAAACAAAACAAAAAAACTGGGAAATTCTTTAAAATTCCTTCAGGGTCTCTGATGAAACCTTGAATGACCGTATCTACAATGACAGCTGGATGTGGCATAAGGAGGGACACTTGGGACTGAGAGGATTGATGAGATTGGGTGAGCAAATACAGACCCTTTAAAGTAATAATGCATGGCACCCATTTCATGGGTTTCAACTCTCCAGGTTGAAGGGAATATTACTACAGTTTTAACATGTACAGGAAACCTAGAGAACAGACACACTGTGAATACGAAAGGTTTCTAAAATTCAACGAATAGTCCCTCTCCTGGTGCTCCAGTTTGACTTTCCATCTGCTTTACTATAAATCTCCCAACTTGGAGAGACAGCCCCTTTAACCTCCTGGTTCGCACAGGTTGCCACTTTGGCAGAGGATGAAAGGGAAGAGGGAGAACCAATGAGAGAGTAGCTGTTAGGCATTTGGATGGGCACATATCACTCTAACTTCCCGGCAGGAAGAAGAATTAACCAAAGTCTCAGCCACCCACTGGGAACCAGTATAGGTTCTGAGCCAAAATTTTGGACTTGCAGTCAGCTCTCAAAAAACGAGGTGAAAAATGGAGCTCAGGGGCACAGCAATTCACAAACTGGCCGAGTAATAAAGGACAACTGTCGTTCAAAAATCTGTTGAGGGAGGACAAAGAACCGGACTTGAAAGCGAGGCAGAATAGGAAGAAACAGATTTCAAGAGGTACGTTGGAATCGGTTTTAAAGCACAGGAAGAGGGGCACAACTTCGAAAATGATGCACTTGGCCAAAAAAGGCGTATGCATTTTCTCCTAAATATATTCAGGAGAAAACGCATATGCAGTGTTTCGCCAAGCAAGCAAGCAGGCAATGCAAATCTGCACTACAAAGAAGTATCACTTCCCACCGGTCAAAAGGGACATCCACAAAATGTGTAAAAACCAGAAAGGCAAGACAGGCCCTGGAGAACACGGAGCCTTGTTATGCTGATGGGTGGGATGTAAATTGCCAACTGCCTCTCTGGAGGAGTACATTGTGTTCCCTAAAACAAGTAAAGAACAGAGCTACAGAGCCAAGGGCACTTCCAGTCTAGGGAATATATCTTGGGTAAACCGAAAATCAATAAGACAGAGCCACCCCAAAATTTAGGGCTGCACTGCTTACAAGGACCTCAACTTGGGTACACCTTAAATATCCCAGGAAATATAAAAATGGTTCAAAAAATTGTGGTACTTACGTACGATGGAATATCCCTCAGCCATGAAATCAATGTCATAAGACCAGTAGCAGCAAAATGGGTGGATTCAGGTACGATGATTCTAAGTGAAATAAGTCACAGAGAAAAAGAAACTTATCATAAGATATCACTTATGAAGATCCTGTAAACATGGCTACACTTGAACTGAGTTAGGAAAGAGAACAGTGTCTCACATTTAGAAAACACTCTTATGCCTGCTTAAGGGTGAAGGAGAGGTGGGGTGATGCATAAAACCAGAGTTTGATATAAGCACAGGTAGCGTTCCAAAAACCAACTATGGAATAGACAAGACCTACACCTTCCTCAGTGAAAGGGACTCAAAACCCCATTGTTCCCGCAGAGGAATATATCTGACTAGTAAGAATCTTAAAACCTATGTATTGATATGTCTCCGTAAGGGAATCAAGGGTGTCTAGACTGGCATACACATGGCAGCGAGAATCAGCTCAAACCCACTATAAAAAGGAATTTCGAAAACAAACCAAAAAAACCTGGAAATTCTTTACAATTCCTTCACGGTCTCTGATGAAACCTGGAATAACCCTATCTACAATGACAGCTGGATGTGGCATAAGGAGGGACACTTGGGACTGAGACGATTGGTGAGATTGGGTGAGCAAATGCAGACCGTTTAAAGCACAAATGCCTGGCACCCACTCCATGGGTCCCAACTCTCCAGGTTGAAGGGCATATTACTACAGCTATAACATGTACGGGAAACCTAGAGAACGGACACACTGTGAATACGAAAAGTTTCTAAAAATCAACGAATAGTCCCTCTCCTGGTGCTCCGGTTTGACTTTCTATCTGCTTTAGTATCAACCTCCCATCTTGGAGAGACAGCCCTTTAACCTCCTGGTTCGCACAGGTTGCCAATTTGGCAGAGGATGAAAGGGAAGAGGGAGAACCAATGAGAGAGTAGCTGTTAGGCATTTGCACGGGCACATATCACTGTAATTTCCCGGCAGGAAGAAGAATTAACCAAAGTCTCAGCCACCCACCGGGAACCAGTATAGGTCCTGAACCAAAATTTTGGACTTGCGGTCAGCTCACCAAAAACGAGTTGAAAAATGGAGCTCAGGGGCACAGCAATTCACAAACTGGCCGAGTAATAAAGGACAACTATCGTCCAAAAATCTGTTGAGGGAAAGCAACGAGGCGGACCTGAAAGCGAGGCAGAATAGCAGGAAACAGATTTCAAGAGGTACGTTGGAATCGCCTTTAAAGCACAGGAAGAGGGGCACAACTTCGACAATGATGCCCTTGGCCAAAAACGGCGTATGCGTTTTCTCCTGAATATATACAGGAGCAAACGCATACGACCTTTTTGGCCAAGCAAGCAAGCGGGCAATGCAAATCTGCACTACAAAGAAGTATCACTTCCCACCGTTCAAAAGGGACATCCACAAAATGTGTAAAAACCAGAAAGGCAAGACAGGCCCTGGAGAACAGGGAGCCTTGTTATGCTGATGGGCGGGATGTAAATTGCCAACTGCCTCTCTGGAGGAGTGCATTGTGTTCCCTAAAACAAGTAAAGAACAGAGCTACAGAGCCAAGGGCACTTCCAGTCTAGGGAATATACCTTGGGAAAACTGAAAATCAATAATACAGAGCCACCCCAAATTTTAGGGCTGCACTGCTTACAAGGACCTCAACTTGGGTACAACTTAAATATCCCAGGAAATATAAAAATGGTTCAAAAAATTGTGGTAGTTACGTACGATCGAATATCCCTCAGCCATGAAATCAATGTCATAAGACCAGTAGCAGCAAAATGGGTGGATTCAGGTACGATGATTCTAAGTGAAATAAATCACACAGAAAAAGAAACTTATCATAAGATATCACTTATGAAGATCCTGTAAACATGGCTACACTTGAACTGAGTTAGGAAAGAGAACAGTGTCTCACATTTAGAAAACACTCTTATGCCTGCTTAAGGGGGAAGGAGAGGTGGGGTGATGCATAAAACCAGAGTTTGATATAAGCACAGGTACCTTTCCAAAAACCAACTATGGAATAGGTAAGACCTACACCTTCCTCAGTGAAAGGGACTCAAAACCCCATATTTCCCGCAGAGGAATATATCTGACTAGTAAGAATCTTAAAACCTATGTATTGATATGTCTCCGTAAGGGAATCAAGTGTGTCTAGACTGGCATAAACATGGCAGCGAGAATCAGCTCAAACCCACTATAAAAATGAATTTTAAAAACAAACAAAAAAAACCTGGAAATTCTTTACAATTCCTTCAGGGTCTCTGATGAAACCTGGAATGACCCTATCTACAACGACAGCTGGATGTGGCATGAGGCTTGACACTTGGGACTGAGAGGATTGTTGAGATTGGGTGAGCAAATGCAGACCCTTTAAAGCAATAATGTATGGCACCCATTCCATGGGTCCCAACTCTCCAGGTTGAAGGGAATATTACTACAGCTATAACATGTAAGGGAAACCTAGAGAACGGACACACTGTGAATACGAAAGGTTTCTAAAACTCAACGAATAGTCCCTCTCTTGGTGCTCCGGTTTGACTTTACATCTGCTTTACTATCAATCTCCCAACTTGGAGAGACAGGCCCTTTAACCTCCTGGTTCGCACAGGTTGCCAATTTGACAGAGGATGAAAGGGAAGAGGGAGAACCAATGAGAGAGTAGCTGTTAGGCATTTGGACGGGCACATATCACTGTAATTTCCAGGCAGGAAGAAGAAATAACCAAATTCTCAGCAACCCACCGGGAACCAGTATAGGTCCTGAACAAAAATTTTGGACTTGCGGTCAGCTCACCGAAAATGAGTTGAAAAATGGAGCTCAGGGGCAGAGCAATTCACAAACTGGCCTAGTAATAAAGGACAACTATCGTCCAAAAATCTGTTGAGGGAAGGCAACGAGGCGGACTTGAAAGCGAGGCAGAATAGCAGGAAACAGATTTCAAGAGGTACGTTGGAATCGCCTTTAAAGCACAGGAAGAGGGGCACAACCTCGACAATGATGCACTTGGCCAAAAAGGGCGTATGCGTTTTCTCCTGAATATATTCAGGAGAAAACGCATACGCCCTTATTGGCCAAGCAAGCAAGCGGGCAATGCAAAAATTCACTACAAAGAAGTATCACTTCCCACCGGTCAAAAGGGACATCCACAAAATGTGTAAAAACCAGAAAGGCAAGACAGGCCCTGGAGAACAGGGAGCCTTCTTATGCTGATGGGCGGGATGTAAATTGCCAACTGCCTCTGTGGAGGAGTACATTGTGTTCCCTAAAACAAGTAAAGAACAGAGCTACAGAGCCAAGGGCACTTCCAGTCTAGGGAATATACCTTGGGAAAACTGAAAATCAATAATACAGAGCCACCCCAAAATTTAGGGCTGCACTGCTTACAAGGACCTCAACTTGGATACACCTTAAGTATCCCAGGAAATATAAAAATGGTTCAAAAAATTGTGGTACTTACGTACGATGGAATATCCCTCAGCCATGAAATCAATGTCATAAGACCAGTAGCAGCAAAATGGGTGGATTCAGGTACGATGATTCTAAGTGAAATAAGGCACACAGAAAAAGAAACTTATCATAAGATATCACTTATGATGATCCTGTAAACATGGCTAAACTTGAACTGAGTTAGGAAAGAGAAGAATGTCTCACATTTAGAAAAGACTCTTATGCCTGCTTAAGGGGGAAGGAGAGGTGGGGTGATGCATAAAACCAGAGTTTGATATAAGCACAGGTACCATTCCAAAAACCAACTATGGAATAGACAAGACCTACACCTTCCTCAGTGAAAGGGACTCAAAACCCCATATTTCCCGCAGAGGAATATATCTGACTAGTAAGAATCTTAAAACCTATGTATTGATATGTCTCCGTAAGGGAATCAAGTGTGTCTAGACTGCCATAAACATGGCAGCGAGAATCAGCTCAAACCCACTATAAAAAGGAATTTCAAAAACAAAACAAAAAAACTGGGAAATTCTTTACAATTCCTTCAGGGTCTCTGATGAAACCTGGAATGACCCTATCTACAACGACAGCTGGAAGTGGCATAAGGCTGGACACATGGGACTGAGAGGATTGGTGAGATTGGGTGAGCAAATGCATACCCTTTAAAGCAATAATGCATGGCACCCATTCCATGGGTCCCAACTCACCAGGTTGAAGGGAATATTACTACAGTTATAACATGTACGGGAAACCTAGAGAACGGACACACAGTGAATACGAAAGGTTTCTAAAACTCAACGAATAGTCCCTCTCCTGGTGCTCCGGTTTCACTTTCCATCTGCTTTACTATCAACCACCCAACTTGGAGAGACGGCCCCTTTAACCTCCTGGTTCGCACAGGTTGCCAATTTAGCAGAGGATGAAAGGGAAGAGGGAGAACCAATGAGAGAGTAGCTGTTAGGCATTTGAACGGGCACATATCACTCTAACCTCCCAGCAGGAAGATGAATTAACCAAAGTCTCCACTCGCCACCGGGAAACAGCATAGGTCCTGAACCAAAATTTTGGACTTGCGGTCAGCTCACCAAAAACGAGTTGAAAAATGGAGCTGAGGGGCACAGCAATTCACAAACTGGCCGAGTAATAAAGGACAACTATCGTCCAAAAATCTGTTGAGGGAAGGCAATGAGGCGGACTTAAAAGCGAGGCAGAATAGCAGGAAACAGATTTCAAGCGGTACGTTGGAATCGCCTTTAAAGCACAGGAAGAGGGGACAACTTCGACAATGATGCACTTGGCCAAAAAGGGCGTATGCGTTTTCTCCTGAATATATTCAGGAGAAAACGCATACGCCCTTTTTGGCCAAGCAAGCAAGCGGGCAATGCAAATCTGCACTACAAAGAAGTATCACTTCCCACCGGTCAAAAGGGACATCCACAAAATTTGTAAAAACCAGAAAGGCAAGACAGGCCCTGGAGAACAGGGAGCCTTGTTATGCTGATGGGCGGGATGTAAATTGCCAACTGCCCCTCTGGAGGAGTGCATTGTGTTCCCTAAAACAAGTAAAGAACAGAGCTACACAGCCAAGGGCACTTCCGGTCTATGGAATATACCTTGGGAAAAATGAAAATCAATAAGACAGAGCCACCCCAAAATTTAGGGCTGCACTGCTTACAAGGACCTCAACTTGGGTACACCTTAAATATCCCAGGAAATATAAAAATGGTTCAAAAAATTGTGGTACTTACGTACGATGGAATATCCCTCAGCCATGAAATCAATGTCATAAGACCAGTAGCAGCAAAATGGGTGGATTCAGGTACGATGATTCTAAGTGAAATAAGTCAGAGAGAAAAGAAACTTATCATAAAATATCACTTATGAAGATCCAGTAAACATGGCTACACTTGAACAGAGTTAGGAAAGAGAACAGTGTCTCATATTTAGAAAACACTCTTATGCCTGCTTAAGGGGGAAGGAGAGGTGGCTTGATGCATAAAACCAGAGTTTGATATAAGCACAGGTACCGTTCCAAAAACCAACTATGGAATAGACAAGACCTACACCTTCCTCAGTGAAAGGTACTCAAAACACCATATTTCCCACAGAGGAATATATCTGACTAGTAAGAATCTTAAAACCTATGTATTGATATGTCTCTGTAAGGGAATCAAGTGTGTCTAGACTGTCATAAACATGGCAGCGAGAATCAGCTCAAACCCACTATAAAAAGGAATTTCAAAAACAAAACAAAAAAACTGGGAAATTCTTTACAATTCCTTCAGGGTCTCCAATGAAACCTGGAATGACCCTATCTACAACGACAGCTGGTTGTGGCATAAGGAGGGACACTTGGGACTGAGAGGATTGGTGAGATTGGGTGAGCAAATGCAGACCCTTTAAAGCACAAATGCCTGGCACCCATTCCATGGGTCCCAACTCTCCAGGTTGAAGGGAATATTACTACAGTTATAACATGTACGGGAAACCTAGAGAACGGACACACTGTGAATACGAAAGGTTTCTAAAACTCAACGAATAGTCCGTCTCCTGGTGCTCCGGTTTGACTTTCCATCTGCTTTACTCTCAACCTCCCAACTTGGAGAGACAGCCCCTTTAACCTCCTGGTTCGCACAGGTTGCCAATTTGGCATAGAATGAAAGGGAATAGGGAGAACCAATGAGAGAGTAGCTGTTAGGCTTTTGGACGGGCACATATCACTGTAATCTCCCAGCAGGAAGAAGAATTAACCAGAGTCTCAGCCACCCACCGGGAAGCAGTATAGGTCCTGAACCAAAATTTTGGACTTGCGGTCAGCTCACCAAAAACGAGTTGACAAATGGAGCTCAGGGGCACAGCAATTCACAAACTGGCCGAGTAATAAAGGACAACTATCGTCCAAAAATCTGTTGAGGGAAGGCAACGAGGCGGACTTGAATGCGAGGCAGAATAGCAGGAAACAGATTTCAAGACGTACGTTGGAATCGCCTTTAAAGCACAGGAAGAGGGGCACAACTTCGAAAATGATGCACTTGGCCAAAAGGGCGTATGCGTTTTCTCCTGAATATATTCAGAAGGAAACGCATACCCCCTTTTTGGCCAAGCAAGCAAGCGGGCAATGCAAATGTGCACTACAAAGAAGTATCACTTCCCACCGGTCAAAAGGGACATCCACAAAATGTGTAAAAACCAGAAAGGGAAGACAGGCCCTGGAGAAGGGGAGAGCCTTGTTATGCTGATGGGCGGTATGTAAATTGCCAACTGCCCCTCTGGAGGAGTACATTGTGTTCCCTAAAACAAGTAAAGAACAGAGCTACAGAGCCAAGGGCACTTCCAGTCTAGGGAATATACCTTGGGAAAACTGAAAATCAATAAGACAGAGCCACCCCAAAATTTAGGGTTGCACTGCTTACAAGGACCTCAACTTGGGTACACCTTAAATATCCCAGGAAATATAAAAATGGTTCAAAAAATTGTGGTACTTACGTACGATGGAATATCCCTCAGCCATGAAATCAATGTCATAAGACCAGTAGCAGCAAAATGGGTGGATTCAGGTACGATGATTCTAAGTGAAATAAGTCACACAGAAAAAGAAACTTATCATAAGATGTCACTTATGAAATCCTGTAAACATGGCTACACTTGAACTGAGTTAGGAAAGAGAACAGTGTCTCACATTTAGAAAACACTCTTATGCCTGCTTAAGGGGGAAGGAGAGGTGGGGTGATGCATAAAACCAGAGTTTGATATAAGCACAGGTACCATTCCAAAAACCAACTATGGAATAGACAAGACCTACACATTCCTCAGTGAAAGGTACTCAAAACACCATATTTCCAGCAAAGGAATATATCTGACTAGTAAGAATCTTAAAACCTATGTATTGATATGTCTCCGTAAGGGAATCAAGTGTGTCTAGACTGGCATAAACATGGCAGCGAGAATCAGCTCAAACCCACTATAAAAAGGAATTTCAAAAACAAAACAAAAAAACCTGGAAATTCTTTACAATTCCTTCAGGGTCTCTGATGAAACCTGGAATGACCATATCTACAACGACAGCTGGATGTGGCATAAGGCTGGACACTTGGGACTGAGAGGATTGGTGAGACTGGGTTAGCAAATGCAGACCCTTTAAAGCAATAATGCATGGCACCCATTCCATGGGTCCCAACTCTCCAGTTTGAAGGGAATATTACTACAGTTATAACATGTACGGGAAACCTAGAGAATGGACACATTGTCAATACGAAAGATTTCTAAAACTCAACGAATAGTCCATCTCCTGGTGCTCCGGTTTTACTTTACATCTGCTTTACTATCAACCTCCCAAATTGGAGAGACAGCCCCTTTAACCTCCTGGTTCGCACAGGTTGCCAATTAGGAAGAGGATGAAAGGGAAGAGGGAGAACCTATGAGATAGTAGCTGTTAGGCATTTGGACGGGCACATATCACTGTAATTTCCCGGCAGGAAGAAGAATTAACCAAAGTCTCAGCCACCCACCGGGAACCAGTATAGGTCCTGAACCAAAATTTTGGACTTGCGGTCAGCTCACCAAAAACAAGTTGAAAAATGGAGCTCAGGGGCACAGCAATTCACAAACTGGCCGAGTAATAAAGGACAACTATCGTCCAAAACTCTGTTGAGGGAAGGCAACGAGGCGGACTTGAAAGCGAGGCAGAATAGCAGGAAACAGATTTCAAGAGGTACGTTGGAATCGCCTTTAAAGCACAGGAAGAGGGGCACAACTTCGACAATGATGCACTTGGCCCAAAAGGGCGTATGCGTTTTCTCCTGAATATATTCAGGAGAAAACGCATACGCCCTTTTTGGCCAAGCAAGCAAGCGGGCAATGCAAATCTGCACTACAAAGAAGTATCACTTCCCACCGGTCAAAAGGGACATGCACAAAATGTGTAAAAACCAGAAAGGCAAGACAGGCCCTGGAGAACAGGGAGCCTTGTTATGCTGATGGGCGGGATGTAAATTGCCAACTGCCTCTCTGGAGGAGTGCATTGTGTTCCCTAAAACAAGTAAAGAACAGAGCTACAGAGCCAAGGGCACTTCCAGTCTAGGGAATATAACTTTGGAAATCTGAAAATCAATAAGACAGAGCCACCCCAAAATTTAGGGCTGCACTGCTTACAAGGACCTCAACTTGGGTACACCTTAAATATCCCAGGAAATATAAAAATGGTTCAAAAAATTGTGGTACTTACGTACGATGGAATATCCCTCAGCCATGAAATCAATGTCATAAGACCAGTAGCAGCAAAATGGGTGGATTCAGGTACGATGATTCTAAGTGAAATAAGTCACACAGAAAAAGAAACTTATCATAAGATATCACTTATGAAGATCCTGTAAACATGGCTACACTTGAAATGAGTTAGGAAAGAGAACAGTGTCTCACATTTAGAAAACACTCTTATGCCTGCTTAAGGGGGAAGGAGAGGTGGGGTAATGCATAAAACCAGAGTTTGATATAAGCACAGGTACCGTTCCAAAAACCAACTATGGAATAGAGAAGACCTACACCTTCCTCAGTGAAAGGGACTCAAAACACCATATTTCCCGCAGAGGAATATATCTGACTAGTAAGAATCTTAAAACCTATGTATTGACATGTCTCCATAAGGGAATCAAGTGTGTCTAGAATGGCATAAACATGGCAGCAAGAATCAGCTCAAACCCACTATAAAAAGGAATTTCAAAAACAAAACAAAAAAACTGGGAAATTCTTTACAATTCCTTCAGGGTCTCTGATGAAACCTGGAATGACCCTATCTACAACGACAGCTGGATGTGTCATAAGGCTGGACACTTGGGACTGAGAGGATTGGTGAGATTGGGTGAGCAAATGCAGACCCTTTAAAGCACAAATGCCTGGCACCCATTCCATGGGTCCCATCTCTCCAGGTTGAAGGGAATATTACTACAGCTATAACACGTATGGGAAACCTATAGAACGGACACACTGTGAATACGAAAGGTTTCTAAAACTCAACGAATAGTCCCTCTCCTGGTGCTCCGGTTTGACTTTCCATCTGCTTTACTATCAACCTCCCAAATTGGAGAGACAGCCCCTTTAACCTCCTGGTTCGCACAGGTTTCCAATTTGGCAGAGGATGAAAGGGAAGAGGGAGAACCAATGAGAGAGTAGCTGTTAGGCATTTGGACGGGCACATATCACTGTAATTTCCCGGCAGGAAGAAGAATTAACCAAAGTCTCAGCCACCCACCAGGAACCAGTATAGGTCCTGAACCAAAATTTTGGACTTGCGGTCAGCTCACCAAATACGAGTTGAAAAATGGAGATCAGGGGCACAGCAATTCACAAACTGGCCGAGTAATAAAGGACAACTATCGTCCAAAAATCTGTTGAGGGAAGGCAACGAGGCGGACTTGAAAGCGAGGCAGAATAGCAGGAAACAGATTTCAAGAGGTACGTTGGAATCACCTTAAAGCACAGTAAGAGGGGCACAACTTCGACAATGATGCACTTGGCCAAAAAGGGGGTATGCACTTTCTCCTGAATATATTCAGGAGAAAACTCATACGCCCTTTTTGGCCAAGCAAGCAAGCGGGCAATGCAAATCTGCACTACAAAGAAGTATCACTTCCCACCGGTCAAAAGGGACATCCACAAAATGTGTAAAAACCAGAAAGGCAAGACAGGCCCTGGAGAACTGGGAGCCTTGTTATGCTGATGGGCGGGATGTAAATTGCCATCTACCTCTCTGGAGGAATTCATTGCGTTCCTTAAAACAAGTAAAGAACAGAGCTACAGAGCCAAGGGCACTTCCATTCTAGGTAATATACCTTGGGAAATCTGAATATCAATAAGACAGAGCCACCCCAAAACTTAGGGCTGCACTGCTTACAAGGACCTCAACTTGGGTACGCCTTAAATATCCCAGGAAATATAAAAATGGTTCAAAAAATTGTGGTACTTACGTACGATGGAATATCCCTCAGGCATGAAATCAATGTCATAAGACCAGTAGCAGCAAAATGGGTGGATTCAGGTACGATGATTCTAAGTGAAATAAGTCACACAGAAAAAGAAACTTATAATAAGATATCACTTATGAAGGTCCTGTAAACATGGCTACATTGAACTGAGTTAGGAAAGAGAACAGTGTCTCATATTTAGAAAACACTCTTATGCCTGCTTAAGGGCGAAGGAGAGGTGGGGTGATGCATAAAACCAGAGTTTGATATAAGCACAGGTACCGTTCCAAAAACCAACTATGGAATAGACAAGACCTACACCTTCCTCAGTGAAAGGGACTCATAACCCCATATTTCCCGCAGAGGAATATATCTGAATAGTAAGAAACTTAAAACCTATGTATTGATATGTCTCCGTAAGGGAAACAAGTGTGTCTAGACTGGCATAAACATGGCAGCGAGAATCAGCTGAAACCCACTATAAAAAGGAATTTCAAAAACAAAACAAAAAAACTGGGAAATTCTTTACAATTCCTTCAGGATGTCTGATGAAACCTGGAATGACCCTATCTACAACGACAGCTGGATGTGGCATAAGGAGGGACACTTGGGACTGAGAGGATTGGTGAGATTTGGTGAGCAAATGCAGACCCTTTAAAGCAATAATGCATGGCACCCATTCCATGGGTCCCAACTCTCCAGGATGAAGGGAATATTACTACAGCTATAACATGTACGGGAAACCTAGAGAACGGACACACTGTGAATACGAAAGGTTTCTAAAACTCAAAGAATAGACCCTCCCCTGGTGCTCCGATTTGACTTTCCATCTGCTTTACTATCAATCTCCCAACTTGGAGAGACAGCCCCTTTAACCGCCTGGTTCGCACAGGTTTCCAATTTGGCAGAGGATGAAAGGGAAGAGGGAGAACCAATGAGAGAGTAGCTGTTAGGCATTTGGATGGGCACATATCACTCTAACTTCCCGGCAGGAAGAAGAATTAACCAATGTCTCAGACACCCACAGGGAACCAGTATAGGTCCTGAAACAAAATTTTGACTTGCGGTCAGCTCACCAAAAACGAGTTGAAAACTGGAGTTCAGGGGCACAGCAATTCACAAACTGGCCGAGTAATAAAGGACAACTATCGTCCAAAAATCTGTTGAGGGAAGGCAACGAGGCGGACTTGAAAGCGAGGCAGAATAGCAGGAAACAGATTTCAAGAGGTACGTTGAAAACGCCTTTAAAGCACAGGAAGAGGGGCACAACTTCGACAATGATGCACTTGGCCAAAAAGGGCGTATGCGTTTTCTCCTGAATATATTCAGGAGAAAACGCATACGCCCTTTTTGGCCAAGCAAGCAAGCGGGCAATGCAAATCTGCACTACAAAGAAGTATCACTTCCCACCGGTCAAAAGGGACATCCACAAAATGTGTAAAAACCAGAAAGGCAAGACAGGCCCTGGAGAACAGGGAGCCTTGTTATGCTGATGGGCGGAATGTAAATTGCCAACTGCCTCTCTGGAGGAGTACATTTTGTTCCCTAAAACAAGTAAACAACAGAGCTACAGAGCCAAGGGCACTTCCAGTCTAGGGAATATACCTTGGGAAAACTGAAAATCAATAAGACAGAGCCACCCCAAAATTTAGGGCTGCACTGCTTACAAGGACCTCAACTTGGGTACACCTTAAATATCCCAGGAAATATAAAAATGGTTCAAAAAATTGTGGTACATACGTACGATGGAATATCGCTCAGCCATGAAATCAATGTCATAAGACCAGTAGCAGCAAAATGGTTGGATTCAGGTACGATGATTCTAAGTGAAATAAGTCACACAGAAAAAAAAACTTATCATAAGATATCAGTTATGGAGATCCTGTAAACATGGCTACACTTGAACTGAGTGAGGAAAGAAAAACAGTGTCTCATATTTAGAAAACACTCTTATGCCTGCTTAAGGGGGAAGGAGAGGTGGGGTGATGCATAAAACCAGAGTTTGATATAAGCACAGGTACCGTTCCAAAAACCAACTATGGAATAGACAAGACCTACACCTTCCTCAGTGAAAGGGACTCAAAACCCCATATTTCCCGCAGAGGAATATATTTGACTAGTAAGAATCTTAAAACCTATGTATTGATATGTCTCCGTAAGGGAATCAAGTGTGTCTAGACTGGCATAAACATGGCAGCGAGAATCAGCTCAAACCCACTATAAAAAGGAATTTCAAAAACAAAACAAAAAAACTGGGAAATTCTTTACAATTCCTTCAGGGTCTCTGATGAAACCTGGAATGACCCTATCTACAACGACAGCTGGATGTGGCATAATGAGGGACACTTGGGACTGAGACGATTGGTGAGATTGGGTGAGCAAATGCAGACCCTTTAAAGCACAAATGCCTGGCACCCATTCCATGGGTCCCAACTCTCCAGGTGGAAGGGAATATTACTACAGCTATAAAATGTACGGGAAACATAGAGAACAGACACACTGTGAATACGAAAGGTTTCTAAAACTCAACGAATAGTCCCTCTCCTGGTGCTCTGGTTTGACTTTACATCTGCTTTACTATCAACCTCCCAACTTGGAGAGACAGCCCCTTTAACCTCCTGGTTCACACAGGTTGCCAATTTGGCAGAGGATGAAAGGGAAGAGGGAGAACCAATGAGAGAGTAGCTGTTAGGCATTTGGACGGGTACATATCACTGTAATTTCCCGGCAGGAAGAAGAATTAACCAAAGTCTCAGCCACCCACCGGGAACCAGTATAGGTCCTGAACCAAAATTTTGGACTTGCTGTCAGCTCACCAAAAACGGTTGAAAAATGGAACTCAGGGGCACAGCAATTCACAAACTGGCCGAGTAATAAAGGACAACTATCATCCAAAAATCTGTTGAGGGAAGGCAACGAGGCGGACTTTAAAGCGAGGCAGAATAGCAGGAAACAGATTTCAAGAGGTACTTTGGAATCACCTTTATAGCACAGGAAGAGGGGCACAACTTCGACAATGATGCTCTTGGCCAAAAAGGCGTATGCGTTTTCTCCTGAATATATTCAGGAGAAAACGCATACGCCCTCTTTGGCCAAGCAAGCAAGCGGGCAATGCAAATCTTCACTACAAAGAAGTATCACTTCCCACTGGTCAAAAGGGACATCCACAAAATGTGTAAAAACCAGAAAGGCAAGACAGACCCTGGAGAACAGGGAGCCTTCTTATGCTGATGGGCGGGATGTAAATTGCCAACTGCCTCTCTGGAGGAGTACATTGTGTTCCCTAAAACAAGTAAAGAACAGAGCTACAGAGCCAAGGACACTTCCAGTCTAGTGAATATACCTTGCGAAAACTGAAAATCAATAAGACAGAGCCACCCCAAAATTTAGGGCTGCACTGCTTACAAAGACCTCAACTTGGGTACACCTTAAATATCCCAGGAAATATAAAAATGGTTCAAAAAATTGTGGTACTTACGTACGATGGAATATCCCTCAGCCATGAAATCAATGTCATAAGGCCAGTAGCAGCAAAATGGGTGGATTCAGGTACGATCATTCTAAGTTAAATAAGTCACACAGAAAATGAAACTTATCATAAGATATCACTTTTGAAGATCCTGTAAACATGGCTACACTTGAACTGAGTTAGGAAAGAGAACAGTGTCTCACATTTAGAAAACACTCTTATGCCTGCTTAAGGGGGAAGGAGAGGTGGGGTGATGCATAAAAACAGAGTTTAATATAAGCACAGGTACCGTTCCAAAAACCAACTATGGAATACACAAGACCTACCCCTTCCTCAGTGAAAGGGACTCTAAACACCATATTTCCCACAGAGGAATATATCTGACTAGTAAGAATCTTAAAACCTATGTATTGATATGTCTCCATAAGGGAATCAAGTGTGTCTAGACTGGCATAAACATGGCAGCGAGAATCAGCTCAAACCCACTATAAAAAGGAATTTCAAAAACAAAACAAAAAAACTGGGAAATTCTTTACAATTTCTTCCGGGTCCCTGATGAAACCTGGAATGACCCTATCTACAACAACAGCTGGATGTGGCATAAGGAGGGACACTTGGGACTGAGATGATTGGTGAGATTGGGTGAGCAAATGCAGACCCTTTAAAGCACAAATGCCTGGCACCCATTCCATGGGTCAACTCTCCAGGTTGAAGGGAATATTACTACAGCTATAACATGTACGGGAAACCTAGAGAAAGGACACACTGTGAATACGAAAGGTTTCTAAAACTCAACGAATAGTCCCTCTCCTGGTGCTCCGGTTTGACTTTACATCTGCTTTACTATCAACACCCCTACTTGGAGAGACAGCCCCTTTAACCTCCTGGTTCGCACAGGTTGCCAATTTGGCAGAGGATGAAAGGGAATAGGGAGAACTAATTAGAGAGTAGCTGTTAGGCATTTGGACGGGCACATATCACTCTAATTTCCCGGCTGGAAGAAGAATTAACCAAAGTCTCAGCCACCCACTGGGAACCAGTATAGGTCCTGAACCAAAATTTTGGACTTGCGGTCAGCTCACAAAAAACGAGTTGAAAAATGGCGCTCAGGGGCACAGCAATTGACAAACCGGCCGATTAATAAAGGACAACTATCGTCCAAAAATCTGTTGAGGGAAGGCAACGAGGCGGACTTGAAAGCAAGGCAGAATAGCAGGAAACAGATTTCAAGAGGTACGTTGGAATCGCCTTTAAAGCACAGGAAGAGGGGCACAACTTCGACAATGATGCACTTGGCCAAAAAGGGCGTATGCGTTTTCTCCTGAATATATTCAGGAGAAAACTCATACGCCCTTTTTGGCCAAGCAAGAAAGCGGGCAATGCAAATCTGCCCTACAAAGAAGTATCACTTCCCACCGGTCAAAAGGGACATCCACAAAATGTGTAAAAACCAGAAAGGCAAGACAGGCCCTGTTGAACAGGGAGCCTTGTTATGCTGATGGGCGGGATGTAAATTGCCAACTGCCTCTCTGCAGGAGTGCATTGTGTTCCCTAAAACAAGTAAACAACAGAGCTACAGAGCCAAGGGCACTTTCAGTCTAGGGAATATACCTTGGGAAAACTGAAAATCTATAAGACAGAGCCACCCCAAAATTTAGGGCTGCACTGCTTACAAGGACCTCAACTTGGGTACACCTTATGTTTCCCGGGAAATATAAAAATGGTTCAAAAAATTGTGGTACTTACGTACGATCGAATATCCCTCAGCCATGAAATCAATGTCATAATACCAGTAGCAGCAAAATGGGTGGATTCAGGTACGATGATTCTAAGTGAAATAAGTCACACAGAAAAAGAAACTTATCATAAGATATCACTTATGAAGATCCTGTAAACATGGCTACACTTGAATTAGTTAGGAAAGAGAACAGTGTCTCACATTTAGAAAACACTCTTATGCCTGCTTACTGGAAAGGAGAGGTGGGGTGATGCATAAAACCAGAGTTTGATATAAGCACAGGTACCGTTCCAAAAACCAACTATGGAATAGACAAGACCTACACCTTCCTCAGTGAAAGGGACTCAAAACCCCATATTTCCCGCAGAGGAATATATCTGACTAGTAAGAATCTTAAAACCTATGTATTGATATGTCTCTGTAAGGGAATCAAGTGTGTCTAGACAGGCATAAACATGTCAGCGAGAATCAGCTCAAACCCACTATAAAAGGGAATTTCAAAAACAAAACAAAAAAAACTGGGAAATTCTTTACAATTCCTTCAGGGTCTCTGATGAAACCTGGAATGACCTTATCTACAATGACAGCTGGATGTGGCATAAGGAGGGACACTTGGGACTAAGATGATTGGTGAGATTGGGTGAGCAAATGCAGACCCTTTAAAGCACAAATGCCTGGCACCCATTCCATGGGTCCCAACTCTCCAGGTTGAAGGGAATATTACTAAAGCTATAACATGTACGGGAAACCTAGAGAACGGACACACTGTGAATACGAAATGTTTCTAAAACTGAACGAATAGTCCCTCTCCTGGTGCTCTGGTTTCACTTTCCATCTGCTTTACTATCAACCTCCCAGCTTGGAGAGACAGCCCCTTTAACCTCCTGGTTCGCACAGGTTGCCAATTTGGCAGAGGATGAAAGGGAAGAGGGAGAACCAATGAGAGTGTAGCTGTTAGGCATTTGGACGGGCACATATCACTGTAATTTCCCGGCAGGAAGAAGAATTAACCAAAGTCTCAGCCACCCACCGCAAACCGGTATAGGTCCTGAACCAAAATTTTGGACTTGCGGTCAGCTCACCAAAAACGAGCTGAATAATGGAGCTCAGGGGCACAGCACTTCACAAACTGGCTGAGTAATAAAGGACAACTATCGTCCAAAAATCTGTTGAGGGAAGGCAACGAGGCGGACTTGAAAGCGAGGCAGAATAGCAGGAAACAGATTTCAACAGGTACGTTGGAATCGCCTTTAAGGCACAGTAAGAGGGGCACAACTTCGACAATGATGCACTTGGCCAAAAAGGGCGTATGCGTTTTCTCCTGAATATATTCAGGATAAAACACATACGTCCTTTTTGGCCAAGCAAGGAAACGGGCAATGCAAATCTGCACTACATGAAGTATCACTTCCCACCAGTAAAAAGGGACATCCACAAAATGTGTAAAAACCAGAAAAGCAAGACAGGCCCTGGAGAACAGGGAGCCTTGTTATGCTGATGGGCGGGATGTAAATTGCCAACTGCCTCTCTGGAGGAGTGCATTGTGTTCCCTAAAACAAGTAAACAACAGAGGTACACAGCCAAGGGCACTTCCAGTCTAGGGAATATACCTTGGGAAAACTGAAAATCAATAAGACAGAGCCACCCCAAAATTTAGGTCTGCACTGCTTACAAGGACCTCAACTTGGATACACCTTAGGTATCCCAGGAAATATAAAAATGGTTCAAAAAATTGTGGTACTTACGTACGATGGACTATCCCTCAGCCATGAAATCAATGTCATAAGACCAGTAGCAGCAAAATGGGTGGATTCAGGTACGATGATTCTAAGTGAAATAAGTCACACAGAAAAAGAAACTTATCATAAGATATCACTTATGAAGATCCTATAAACATGGCTACACTTGAACTGAGTTAGGAAAGAGACAGTGTCTCACATTTAGAAAACACTCTTATGCTTGCTTAGGGGAAAGGAGATGTGGGGTGATGCATAAAACCAGAGTTTTTTATAAGCACAGGTACCGTTCCAAAAACCAACTATGGAATAGACAAGACCTACACCTTCCTCAGTGAAAGGGACTCAAAACCCCATATTTCCCGCAGAGGTATATATCTGACTAGTAATAATCTTAAAACCTATGTATTGATATGTCTCCGTAAGGGAATCAAGTGTGTCTAGACTGGCATAAACATAGCAGCGAGAATCAGCTCCAACCCACTATAAAAAGGAATTTCAGGGGCCTCACTGGTGGCGCAGTGGTTGAGAGTCCGCCTGCCGATGCAGGGGATACGGGTTCGTGCCCCGGTCTGGGAGTATCCCATATGCCGCGGAGCGGCTGGGCCCGTGAGCCATGGCTGCTGAGCCTGCGCATCCGGAGCCTGTGCTCCGCAACGGGAGAGGCCACAACAGTGAGAGGCCCGCGTACCGCAAAAAAAAAAAAAAAAAAAAAAAAAAAGGAATTTCAAAAACAAAATAAAAAAACTGGGAAATTCTTTACAATTCCTTCAGGGTCTCTGATGAAACCTGGAATGACCCTATCTACAACGACAGCTGGATGTGGCATAAGGCTGGACAATTAGGACTGAGAGGATTGGTGAGACTGGGTGAGAAAATGCAGACCCTTTAAAGCACAAATGCCTGGCACCCATTCCATGGGTCCCAACTCTCCAGGTTGAAGGGAATATTACTACAGCTATAACATGTACGGGAAACCTAGAGAACGGACACACTGTGAATACGAAAGGTTTCTAAAACTCAACGAATAGTCCCTCTCCTGGTGCTCCGGTTTGACTTTCCATCTGCTTTACTATCAACCCCCCAACTTGGAGAGACAGCCCCTTTAACCTCCTGGTTCTCACAGGTTTCCAAATTGGCAGAGGATGAAAGGGAAGAGGGAGAACCAATGAGAGAGTAGCTGTTAGGCATTTGGACTGGCACATATCACTGTAATTTCCCGGCAGGAAGAAGAATTAACCAAACTCTCAGCCATCCACCGGGAACCAGTATAGCTCCTGAACCAATAGTTTGGAATGCGGTCAGCTCACAAAAAACGAGTTGAAAAATGGAGCTCAGGGGCACAGCAATTCACAAACTGCCCGGGTAATAAAGGACAAATATCATCCAAAAATCTGTTGAGGGAAGGCAACGAGGCGGACTTGAAAGTGAGGCAGAATAGCAGGAAACAGATTTCAAGAGGTACGTTGGAATCGTCTTTAAAGCACAGGAAGAGGGGCACAATTTCGACAATGATGCACTTGGCCAAAAAGGGCGTATGCGTTTTCTCCTGAATATATTCAGGAGAAAACGCATACGCCCTTTTTGGCCTAGCAAGCAAGCGGGCAATGCAAATCTGCACTACAAAGAAGTATCACTTCCCACCGGTCAAAAGGGACATCCACAAAATGTGTAAAATCCAGAAAGGCAAGACAGGCCCTGGAGAACATGGAGCCTTGTTATGCTGATGGGCGGTATGTAAAATGCCAACTGCCTCTCTGGAGGAGTGCATTGTGTTCCCTAAAACAAATAAACAACAGAGCTACAGAGCCAAGGACACTTTCAGTGTAGGGAATATACCTTGGGAAAACTGAAAATCGATAAGACAGAGCCACCCCAAAATTTAGGGCTGCACTGCTTACAAGGACCTCAACTTGGGTACACCTTAAATATCCCAGGAAATATAAAAATGGTTCAAAAAATTGTGGTACTTACGTACGATGGAATATCCCTCAGCCATGAAATCAATGTCATAAGACCAGCAGCAGCAAAATGGGTGGATTCAGGTACGATGATTCTAAGTGAAATAAGTCACACAGAAAAAGAAACTTATCATAAGATATCACTTATGAAGATCCTGTAAACATGGCTACACTTGAAATGAGTTAGGAAAGAGAATAGTGTCTCACATTTAGAAAACACTCTTATGCCTGCTTAAGGGGGAAGGAGTTGTGGGGTGATGCGTAAAACCAGAGTTTGATATAAGCACAGGTACGGTTCCAAAAACCAACTATGGAATAGAAAAGACCTACACCTTCCTCAGTGAAAGGGACTCAAAACCCCATATTTCCCACAGAGGAATATATCTGACTAGTAAGAATCTTAAAACCTATGTATTGATATCTCTCCGTAAGGGAATCAAGTGTGTCTAGACTGGCATAAACATGGCAGCATAATCAGCTCAAACCCACTATAAAAAGGAATTACAAAAACTAAACAAAACTAAAATGGATATTCTTCACAATTCCCTCATGGTCTCTGATGAAACCTGGAATTACCCTATCTACAATGACAGCTGGATGTGGCATAAGTCTGGACACTTGGGAATGAGAGGATTGGTGAGATTGGGTGAGCAAATGCAGACCCTTTAAAGCAATAATGCGTGGCACCCATTCCATGCATCCCAATTCTCCAGGTTGAAGGGAATATTACTACAGCTATAACATGTACGGGAATCCTAGAGCATGGACACACTGTGAATACGAAAGGTTTCTAAAACTCAACGAATAGTCCCTCTCTTGGTGCTCCTGTTTGACTTTCCAACTGCTTTACTATCAATCTCCCAACTTGGAAAGACAGCCCCTTTAACCTACTGGTTCGCACAGGATGCCAATTTGGCTGAGGATGAAAGTGAAGAGGGAGAACCAATGAGAGAGTAGCTGTTAGGCAATTGGACGGGCAAATGTCCATCTAATTTCCCAGCAGGAAGAAGAATTAACCAAAGTCTCAGCGCCCCATAAGAAACCAGTATAGGTCCTGAACCAAAATTTTGCACTTGCGGTCAGCTCACAAAAAACGAGTAGAAAAATGGAGCTCAGGGGCACAGCAATTCACAAACTGGCAGAGTAATAAAGGACAACTATCGTCCAAAAATCTGGTGAGGGAAGGCAACGAGGCGGACATGAAAGCGAGGCAGAATATCAGGAAACAGATTTCAAGAGGTACGTTGGAATCGCGTTTGAAGCACAGAAAGAGGGGCAAAATTTCAAAAATGATGCACTTGGCCAAATAGAGCGTATGTGTTTTCTCATGAATATATTCAGGAGAAAACGCATACGCCCTTTTTGGCCAAGCAAGCAAGCGGGCAATGCAAATCTGCACTACAAAGAAGTATCACTTTCCAGAGGCCTAAAGGGACATCCACAAAATGTGTAAAAACCAGAAAGACAAAACAGTCCCTGGAGAACAGGGAGTCTTGTTATGCTGATGGGCGGGATGTAAATTGCCAACTGCCTCTCTGGAGGAGTGCATTGTGTTCCCTAAAGCAAGTAAACAACAGAGCTACAGAGCCAAGGGCACTTCCAGTCTAGGGAATATACCTTGGGAAACCTGAAAATCAATAAGACAGAGCCACCCCAAAATTTAGGGCTGCACTGCTTACAAAAACCTCAACTTGGGTACACCTTAAATATCCCAGGAAATATAAAAATGGTTCAAAAAATTGTGGTACTTCCATACGATGGAATATCCCTCAGCCATGCAATCAATGGCATAAGACCAGTAGCAGCAAAATGAGTGGATTGAGGTATGATGCTTCTAAGTGAAAAAAGTCACACAGAAAAAGGAACTTATATTAAGATATCACTTATGAAGATCCTGTAAACATGGCTACACTTGAACTCAGTTAGGAAAGAGAACAGAGTCTCACCTTTGGAAAACACTATTATGCCTGCTTAAGGGGGAATGAGAGATGGGGTGATGCATAAAACCAGAGTTTGATATTAGCACAGGTACCGTTCCAAAAACAAACTATGGAATAGACATGACCTACACCTTCCTCAGTGAAAGGGACTTGAGGCATCTGTGAGTAACCGTGAGCTGAGCCCCAGGCCAGCTGCTGCTGGACATTTCCCACCCTTCCCAGGTAAAACACCTGAATATGTACAAGGGCTTGAAAGCTTAGAGGAAGGGCCGTGGAGCCACAACAGCGACAGCACGCAGGCCAACTTGGTGCCTGCATGCCAGCCAGGATGGTCCTGTCCCTGGGCGCTCTTCTGGAAGCTTTCCATTGCCCTGCCTGAGATACCCCTCCTGTCCCTGCCCCCACTGCTTTTTTCCTTCCTCACATCTGTCCGGAGAGAAATTCCAATTGAAGGTGCGGGTGATACATCCTCTTGTTTACACGTGGCATCCAGTCAACTCCTGCAGAAAGTCCAGCAGAGACCCACTCACACCGGGCCACCCACAAAGCCGTGGCCCCACACTCCCTCCCACCAGCACAGCCCTGAGACTGCTGACGGGCAGAGAACATGGAGTCAGGAACAGCTTCAGTGGCTATTGCTGCCTGCAGTGCTGTTTATATTGACCTCAACCCAGGCACACCTGGGGAGGGCCAGCCGGCAGGGTCAGGCTACCCAGGTCAGCTAATCCTCAGCCCTCAGGGAATCACATTGTTGAAAATGGACCTCGCTAAGGCAGAATAGAAGCCAAGGAATAAAAGGACACAATGTCATTTGCAGCACCGTAGGTGTGTCTAGAGGTAATCACGTGACTTGTAGTAAGTCAGAAAATGAAAGACACATGTCATATCATATCCCTTATAGGTGTGACCAAAAAATGGATACCAGGGCAGATATTTCCACGGAGAAGGGCAATCACAGATTCATTAAACAAACTTATGGTTCACCAATGGAAAGGTGTGAGGATTTGTTTCATTATGATATTGGGGTTAACAGACATATACAAACACAGGTGACATATATAATCACCAAAGACCTACAGAATACCAAGAGAAGACTACTCAACATTCTGTCATAAGGTACAGGGGAAAAGGATCCCAGGAAGAACAGACATATGTATATGTGTAAAAGAACCACATCTTCCACACCTACAACAAGCCAAACATTGTAATCAAATTTGCTGTAATAAAAAATAAAAAATTAAATTAAAAACACGAACAAGAAGTAGTGAGACAAACATGAGGGGCTTTCTCCTGGCACATTCCATTCTAAATTCCAATCTAGAACACAACTTCCATTGAGTCTCTGTTGCCCCAGTAACCAGATTTGGTAAGGGAGAACTGCTGCCACCTTGTGGCAGTTTCACACAACAGCAGCTTTAGTCCCAGCGCTAATGGTCAGTTGATATTCAAAATCATTGCAGGCCTGTAAATGACACCTGCCCTGAAAACAAATCCTGGATTCATATATCGACCAAAAATTTTAAAGGACGTCCATATTTCAAAACGACAGTTTCAAAAGGCATATTTTACACACATTAGTGTTCTACTTCTTTTTCTTTCTTTCTTTTTTTGTTAAAAAAACGGGAATGGCAAAAAGCATCCCTCAGAATGGGCGAAAATATTTGCAAACGAATCAATGGACAAAGGTTTAATCTCCAATATATATAAAGAGCTCATGCAGCGTAATATTAAAAAAACAAACAACCCAATACAAAAATGGGCAGAAGATCTAAAGAGACGTTTCTTCAAAGAAGACACAGAGATGGCCAAGACGCACATGAAAAGCTGCTCAACATCACTAATTATTAGAGAAATGCAAATCAAAACTACAATGTGGTATCACCTCACACCTGTTAGAATCGGCATCATCAGAAAATCTACAAACAACGAATTCTGGGGAGGGTGTGGACAAAAGGATCCCTCTTCCACTAGTGGTGGAAATGTAAATTGATACAGTCACGATGGAGAACAGTATGGATTTTCCTTAAAAAAACTAGAAATAGAATTACCATATGATCCAGCAATCCCACTTCTGGGCATATACCCAGAGAAAATCATATATCAAAAAGGCACATTCACCACAATGCTCATTTCAGCACTATTTACGATAGCCAGGTAATGGAAGCAACCTAAATACCCACAGACAGACGAATGGATAAAGATGTGGTACATATATAAAATGGAATATTACTCAGCCATAAGAAGGAATGAAACTGGGTCATTTGTAGAGACGTCGATGGATCTAGAGACTGTCATACAGAATGAAGTAAGTCAGAAAGAGAAAAACAAATATTGTATATTTAAGCATATATCTGGAACCTAGAAAAATGGTACAGATGAACTGGTTTGCAGGGAAGAAATAGAGACACAGAGGTAGAGAACACACGTATGGACACCAAGTGTGGGAAGCCATGGGGAGGTGGTGTTGGGATGAGTTGGGAGACTGGGATTGA
Source organism: Hyperoodon ampullatus (assembly GCF_949752795.1). Lineage (NCBI taxonomy): Eukaryota > Metazoa > Chordata > Mammalia > Artiodactyla > Ziphiidae > Hyperoodon > Hyperoodon ampullatus. The sequence continues at coordinate 418,457 of NW_027641003.1, read as the reverse complement.
CCTGCATACATGTATATGCATAAAATACATAACTAATAATAACCTGCTGTATAAAAAAATAAATAAAATTAAATTTCAAAATTTTTAAAAATAAAATTTAAAAATAAAACAGAAAAAAGTTCTTCCCTTCACACAGATGTATTTATATGAATGAATTATTTCCATGCTTATATCTATAAATATATAAAAGAGGAATAAAATCTAACTTGAACCAAAAAAGAAAAAAAAAAAAAACCTGAACCCACGAGTTAGACAGAGGAAAACCCTATCAGGGCACTTGCTCCAGCGGTAAACAATTCTGAAATTGGTCAGAGGTGGGGAATCATCTCCCATAGAGCCAGCAGCCCACTCCTACGCAAGGAGCGTCCTCATTGCAAAGCTGGGGGCCATGCCGAGGCATCTGTGAGTAACCGTGAGCTGAGCCCCAGGCCAGCTGCTGTTGAACTTTTCCCACCCTTCCCAGGTAAAACACCTGAATATGTACAAGGACTTGAAAGCCTAGAGAAAGGGCCGTGGAGACACACCAGCGACAGCACGCAGGCCAAATTGGTGCCTGCAGGCCAGCCAGGATGGTCCTGGCCCTGGGCGCTCTTCTGGAAGCTTTCCATTGCCCTGCCTGAGATACCCCTCCTGTCCCAGCCCCCACTGCTTTTTTCCTTCCTCACCTCTGTCCGGAGAGAAATTCCAGCGGAAGGTATGGGTGACACATCCTGTTCTTTACAGGTGGAAGCCTGTCAACTCCTGCAGAAAGTCCAACAGAGACCTACTCACAACGGGCCACCCACAAAGCCGTGACCCCTCACTCCCTCCCACCAGCACAGCCCCGAGACTGCTGACTGGGCAGAGAATATGGCGTCAGGCAGAGCTTCAGGGGCTATTGCTGCCTGCAGTGCTGTTTATATTGACCTCAACCCAGGCACACCTGGGGAGGGCCGGCCGGCAGGGTCAGGCTACCCAGGTCAGCTAATCCTCAGCCCTCAGGGAATCACATTGTTGAAAATGGACCTCGCTAAGGCAGAATAGAAGCCAAGGAATAAAAGGACACAATGCCATTTGCAGCACCGTAAGTGTGTCTAGAGGTAATCACGTGACTTGTAGTAAGTCAGAAAGTGAAAGTAACATATCATATCATATCTCTTATAGCTGTGACCGAAAAATGGATACCAGGGCAGATATTTCCACGGAGAAGGGCAATCACAGATTCATTAAACAAACTTATGGTTCACCAATGGAAAGTTGTGAGGATTGGTTTCATTATGATATTGGGGTTAACAGACATATACAAACACAGGTGACATATATAATCACCAAAGACCTACAGAATACCAAGAGAAGACTACTCAACATTCTGTCATAAGGTACATGGGAAAAGGATCCCAGGAAGAACTGACATAAGTATATGTGTAAAAGAACCACATCTTCCACACCTACAACAAGCCAAACATTGTAATCAAATTTGCTGTAATAAAAAATATAAAATTAAATTAAAAACACGAACAAGAAGTAGTGAGACAAACTTGAGGGGCTTTCTCCTGGCACATTCCATTCTAAATTCCAATCTAGAACACGACTTCCATTGAGGCTCTGTTGCCCCAGTAACCAGATTTGGTAAGGGAGACCTGCTGCCACCTTGTGGCCGTTTCACACAACAGCAGCTTTAATCCCAGCGCTAATGGTCAGTTGATATTCAAAATCATTGCAGGCCTGTAAATGACACCTGCCCTGAAAACAAATCCTGGGTTCATATATCGACCAAAAAATTCAAAGGACGTCCATATTTCAAAACGACAGTTTCAAAAGGCATATTTTACAAACATTAGTGTTCTGCTTCTTTTTCTTTCTTTCTTTTTTTGTTAAAAAAACGGGAATGGCAAAAAGCATCCCTCAGAATGGGCGAAAATATTTGCAAACGAATCAATGGACAAAGGTTTAATCTCCAATATATATAAAGAGCTCATGCAGCGTAATATTAAAAAAACAAACAACCCAATACAAAAATGGGCAGAAGATCTAAAGAGACGTTTCTTCAAAGAAGACACAGAGATGGCCAAGACGCACATGAAAAGCTGTTCAACATCACTAATTATTAGAGAAATGCAAATCAAAACTACAATGAGGTATCACCTCACACCTGTTACAATTGGCATCATCAGAAAATCTACAAACAACGAATTCTGGGGAGGGTGTGGACAAAAGGATCCCTCTTCCACTAGTGGTGGAAATGTAAATTGATACAGTCAAGATGGAGAACAGTATGGAGTTTCCTTAAAAAAACTAGAAATAGAATTACCATATGATCCAGCAATCCCACTTCTGGGCATATACCCAGATAAAACCATAAATCAAAAAGGCACATTCACCACAATGCTCATTTCAGCACTATTTACGATAGCCAGGTAATGGAAGCAACCTAAATACCCACAGACACACGAATGGATACAGATGTGGTACATATATAAAATGGAATATTACTCAGCCATAAGAAGGAATGAAACTGGGTCATTGGTAGTGACGTCGATGGATCTAGAGACTGTCATACAGAATGAAGTAATTCAGGAAGAGACAAACAAATATTGTATATTAATGCATATATGTGGAACCTAGAAAAATGGTACAGATGAACTGGTTTGCAGGGAAGAAATAGAGACACAGAGGTAGAGAACACACGTATGGACACCAAGTGTGGGAAGCCATGGGGAGGTGGTGTTGGGATGAGTTGGGAGACTGGGATTGACCTGTATACATGTATATGCATAAAATACATAACTAATAATAACCTGCTGTATAAAAAAAATAAATAAAATTAAATTTCAAAATTTTTAAAAATAAAATTTAAAAATAAAACAGAAAAAAGTTCTTCCCTTCACACAGATGTATTTATATGAATGAATTATTTCCATGCTTATATCTATAAATATATAAAAGAGGAATAAAATCTAACTTGAACCAAAAAAGAAAAAAAAATCCTGAACCCACGAGTTAGACAGAGGAAAACACACTCAGGGCACTTGCTCCATCGGTAAACAATTCTGAAATTGGTCAGAGGTGGGGAATCATCTCCCATACAGCCAGCAGCCCACTCCTACGCACGGAGCGTCCTCATTGCAAAGCGGAGGGCCATGCCGAGGCATCTGTGAGTAACCGTGAGCTGAGCCCCAGGCCAGCTGCTGTTGAACTTTTACCACCCTTCCCAGGTAAAACACCTGAATATGTACAAGGTCTTGAAATCCTAGAGGAAGGGCCGTGGAGCCACACCAGCGACAGCACGCAGGCCAACTTGGTGCCTGCAGGCCAGTCAGGATGGTCCTGGCCCTGGGTGCTCTTCTGGAATCTTTCCATTGCCCTGCCTGAGATACCCCTCCTGCCACGGCCCCCACTGCTTTTTTACTTCCTCACCTCTGCCTGGGGAGAAATTCCAGCGGCAGGTATCGGTGACACATCCTCTTCTTTAGCAGGTGGCAGCCTGGCAACTCCTGCAGAAAGTCCAGCAGAGCCCCACTCACACTGGGCCACCCACAAAGCCACGGCCCCTCACTCCCTCCCACCAGCACAGCCCCGGCACTGCCTACGTGGCAGAGAATATGGCGTCAGTCACAGCTACAGGGGCTGTCGCTCACTGGAGATCTGTTTATATTTCTCTCAACCCAGGCACACCTGTGGAGTGCTGGCAGGCAGTTTCAGGCTACCAAAATCAGCCAATCCTCACCCCTCAGGGGCTCACAGTTGCAGAAAATGAAACTTGCTAAACGGGCCAGGCCCTAGGAACAGGTGTGGGCTCTTGAGAGTCAGGATAGACAAGGGGCTGCAGCTGCGGTTTGTTTTCTTATCATTTTATCTGGTCCATGAGTGGAAAACAACTTCAAGAAGACACTATCCTAATGAGAGGAACCCAGGAGTCAGGGAGAGGAGTGATGGTGGGTGGAGACAGAGGCCTGGTGCCCTGGCTGCAGTGGAAGTGTCTGGAAGACCAGGCAGAAAGAGCCTGCAGAGAGTGATAGCCATGGTCACAGACCTGTCAGAGCTGCTGTTTGTTAGTTCAAGTCCTGCTCTGAGGTATTCTGTGTCAGCTGTGAGTGACAGGTGAGCTGGGGGTTCTCTGCAAGGTGGGCTATGTGCACAGTTCCTGTGTGTCCAGCCCTGCTGGGGTACCTGCCCAGGGGAGCTCCATATCCTGTGAAGGGCCTGAGTAGGAGAGCCCCATGGGCTGCTGGGTAGCTGCAGAGGTGAGCTCCATACCCTGGGAGGGACTTGACCACGAGAGCCCCGTGGGCTGTGGGGTAGGGGTGCAGCCCAGGTGAGCTCCATATCCTGTGATTGGCCTGACCACGAGAGTCCCATGGGCTGCTGGAGACCTGGTAAAGGATATCAGGACAGTCAGTGAAGCCACCGAGGATATACATCCAGTAGCTCCTATTTCCTACTCCATGCTGGTCATTCTACCTTCCACCAGGCCATGGCATTCTGTATTAGACTTCAATGATGCCTTCTTCTGTATTCCATTCATCTCAGAGTCACAAGAATTTTTGGCTTGTGAGTGGCAGGACACAACATGCAACAAAAGCAATAATGCTGGGCCGTCCTGCCCCAATGGTTCAAAAATCCCCACACCATCATTGGGGAAATGTCCTCTAAAGACCTAAAAGTTCAACCTCTGTAAAAGGGAACCCTCCTTCAATATGCAGATGACATTCTGATCATCAGGCCTACTAAAGACGCCTCTGAACTACCTAGCCAAGAAAGGATAGAAGGTGTCCAAGAAAAACGCTCAAATATCCCAGGCTAAGGTGACATGCCTGGGCTTCATTCTCACAGATATTCGGAGAAACGCATCCCAGGATAGGGAAGAAGCCATTTGCAGCCTTACCTCTTCTAAAACTAGAAGACAGCTTAGGGGTTCCTGGGGAGGCCATGGTTTTCTGCATCTGGATCCCTAACTACAGTGTAATAGCTGGGCCTCTACATGAAACACTGACACGAAAAGATGATGATCCTTTTGAATAGAATCCAGAAGCAGCCTTTCAAGAATGGAAAGAGCAGTCAATACAGACCCTTGCCCAGGAACTCCCTAATTTAGCTAAACCCTTTGACCTTTACATACCCGGTCAAAGGTTAATCGCCCTTGGAGCCTTAGTGCAAAAACTGGGACCACTTGAAATGGAGCAACACAAGAATGCCCTTCAGGTATGATAAACTATGGTCACCAAGGGCTTTGCCCACCGACTCATCAGGCCAGGATACTGGGGTATCTAAAAAGCTGGAAATCAGCAGCCCGCAAGGCCAGCTCCCTCCTAAGGGAAAAGGACCCCACGTGGTGATCCTAACCACCCATCATGCCCTGAAGTTGCAGGGGTCGCTCTGTGGACACACTGACCTCGAGTGAGGAGGCCCTCCAACTCCAACCTCCAGAGAGATAAACGGGGGCAACGGGCCCCCAAGATGACTCGTGTGACCATCACTTGACCTGGAGTTTCTCTCAGAAAACGACAAGACTGTGCCCCGAAAGAGCAGACTACTGCTTGCAGGACTTACTGCACCCAGAGGGGAGCTAATAAGCTTGGCGGGGGAAACGTATATCACGTTTTCACCATAGAAAACCCTACAGACACCGCGGTGATGGTGGCCAATATGACCGGCTGGACTGCTGGCTACTTCTAAAGGCCATTGACTCAGTGGACGTCATGGTCCTGGATCACCACTGACCCTGGACTGTCTGGGAGTTGCGCGGGCAGGGCTCTGACACATGGTGCTGTTTGTACATTAATTCAGGGACCTAATTAAAGAAAGCACAGACTACCGGTCAGAGCATCTAGTCTGGCAAAAACTGTCAGCCTAAGGTCGCCGAACATATGTGGGGTGGGGTGAAACCTGTCACCGCAGCATCTCTGCGCCTCTCTTTCCTGGACCCTTAAAGGTCATTAGAATCTGTAACACTTCCAATGCTGGAGCTCAGGCGGATGAGATGTGAGGCAGGAGGCCTTGGGACAATCAACCTCACCAGGAGGCTGGTGGGGAGACATTTTGCCCCTCCCCCCATGTATCAGTGCTCCCACCACAGCATGAAGCAGTTACAAAAGAGGGGTCTGCACCCTCAACACCCCAAGAATAAGGAACGGAACAAAAAGCAGAGGAGGTGTTCGTCTCCGGCAACGTTCATTAAAAATTCCTGGGAGATAAAAAGAGAATCTGGGCAATTAAATAAAGTCTAACCTGTTTTTCCTTTGTGCTTTGTCTAATTTCACGTGCTCCTAGGGTTCCGCATGCAGAGGTCCCACACCCGGCACTTCAGACCCGATTTCCTAGTGCAGAATGGCTGGTTCGACACCTCAGCTAGCGGGGTCCCATGCAGACTCCGCGGCATAGAGCCTGAGCTGCAGCCAATGCAGCCCTCGAGAGCTCCATCACCTCCCTCCCACTGACGCTGCCGGGGACCCTACACAGCAGCACAGCCCACAGCCCATGGGGGAGTGCACGCTCTCACCTCTCCATTCTGTTTTCAAAATAATGTTTCCTTTGCTTCTGAACCAAACTCAGTCTTGATCTGTTGGCTCCAATGACACTGGGCACGGGGACAACTGTTGGGGTCCACTCTGGTGGATCAGTAACAGAAATTGAGAACATTGTAACTTCAATGAACAGATGTGTGAGCCAAACTGTAGTTAACATAGAGCAGTGTATAATGCTCGGGTAAAATAAGATGTTTCTAAGACTTACATTTGATATTTCCATCACTTTCCTATAAGCAAGTTCAGTGAAGACGTCTGTCTTATTTGTCAGGTCAACATTAGAGAAATGAAGTGATTTATTTCCATTGATGTGCATCGAATACTCTTGGCTGAAGCTTCAATCTTGTTTTGAATGCTTTTCCATTGAAAATGATACCTCTCTTTCAGCTCCCCCATTTCTGAGAAGTATAAAATCTTATAATTTATTATTACCAAAGGGGAAAGGTAGGAGAAGGGATAAATTAACAGTTTGGGATTAACACATACACACTGCTATGTATAAAATAGATCATCAACAAGGAACTACTGTATAGCACAGGGAACTACACTGAATATTTTGCAATAACCTATAAGGGGAAATAATCTGAAAAACAATAGATATTTTTATTGACATCATCTATCAATGACAGATAAAATGTAACCTAAGCAAGGCCGATGGCGAGCACTTCTGACCCTGAAGGTTTCAGTCATCTAAAGTTTGGGCTCTGCCTATTTCCCAAGGCCCTTAAAGGACATACGTGTAGCCGTAGCTTAAAAATTCCCCAGTGTGGGGTTCGGGGAGGCACTGATTTGGAAAAAATCCCTGGTGTTCTCCTTACATGCACGGGACCCTTCCTACAGCTAAAACATGCCTGTCACACCTAGAGGATGGTACACCGTTTGATCGGAAAGAGTTTGGAAAAGGCACCTCATCTCCTCATTGCCTCGTGCTCGGGTTCAACCCTCCAGCATCTTTCCTAACAATCTCCTCACTTGGGGATATCAGCACCATCAACATCCTGTTGCACACAGTTTGGAATTTGTCCAGAGGATGAAGCAGAAGGATGAGAAAAATTTAGAGACAAGTCTTAGGTGTTCGGACAGGCACATGCCACTCTAATTTCCAATCCAGAAGACAAATTCATCAAAGGCTAGAATTGCCCACGGAAACAGAATAGGGCTAGAGGAAATCCCGCTGTTTTGTGTCCAGTTTCCAAAAACACAAGTTGAAAAATGGAACTCAGGGGCACTAAAATTCATGAAACTGCAGAGTTGAAAATATCTATCGTCAAAAAATGTCTTGAGGTAAGTCACAGAAAAGGACTTGTAAGCAAGGGAGAGTGGCAGGAAACAGATGTGAAGAGGTAGAAAGGACTCCCCATTAAAGCACAAGAAAAGGGGCTGAACATCGCCAATGATGCAGTTGGCCAAAAAGGGTGTATGCATTTTTTCTGAATATATTCAAGTAAAGGCCATACACACTTTTTATCCAACCAAACAGGTGGGCACTGGAAATCAATACGACAAAATGTATCACTTCACATCAGTCAGAAGGGCCATCCACATAAAGTGTAAACACCAGAAATGCAGGACAGGGCGAGGAGAAAAGGGAGCCCTGTGAGGCTGATAGTGGAAATGTAATTTGCCAACGGCCACTCTGGAGAAGTGTATTGTGTTTGCTAAAACATCTAAAAAATGAGCTACAGAGCATAGGGCACTTGCACTCATGGGCGTGTACCTTGGGAAAAACAAAAATCGACAGAAAACAGGCACCCGAACGTTTACCACCTCTCTGTTAAAAAGGGCCTCAACTTGGATATAACCTAAATGTCCCTGGAAGGATAAAATGGATAAAAGAGATGGGGTACTTATGTAGAGTGGAATATTACTCATCCAGAAATCAATGAAATAAGGCCAGTTGTAACAACTCTGGAGGAGTTACATACGATCATTCTAAGTGACATATGTCAGAAAGAAAAAGACATATATCATAAGATGTCACTTAAAGGTGGAATCAAAAATGGCTACACATGAAATAAATTACAAAACAGAAACTTAGTCAAATATGTAGAAAATAGACATAAGGCTGCTAAATGGGAAAGGTGGGGAATGGTGAGGTATTATCCAGGAGGTTGAAATTAGCAAAGATACCATTCCAAGTACCAAATTGAATAACTGACAAGGCCTACACGGTACCTCAAAGAACTGCACTCAGCCCACTCAAGTCACTGGAAAATAATACATATGACTGGTAAGCATCTGAAAAAGAAGTTATTGTTGTCTCACAGTACATGAATCAAGTGGATGTACAGCAGCAAAAAACAGAGCTTTGAAAATCAGCTGTAACCAATATAAAAATAAATTTAAAACTATTTATAAAAACAGTGAGACAGACAAAAATTCTTACAACTTTTGTTGAAGGGCTACGATGTAACATGGATTGAACACATGTAGACCCACAGCAGGATGATTATATAAGGCTGGAAGCTATGCACGCTAAGAGATGTTAGAGAGGCTGGGTGAGGAAATGCAGACCTTTTAAAGTAATACTGCCTGGTACCCATTCCATGGGTCCCAAATCTGCAGGTTCAAGGGAATCTTCTGACAGCGAAAACATGCCTGGGAAACCGAGATGAATGTACACCGTGTGCTCAGGAAAGGTGTCTAAAATGCACCTCATTTTTGATCTCCTGGTGCTGGGGTTCGCCATTCCAGCCACATTACTAACAATCTCCCCACTTGGAGAATCAGCACCTTTAACCTCCTGTTTCACACAGTTTGCAATTTGTGCAGAAGATAAATGGGAAGCGGGGGAACCAATGAGAGATTAGCTGTAGGACTTTTGACAGGCACATGTCACTCTAATTTCCCATTAGGAAGAAGAATTAACCAAAGGCTCAGCCTGCCTCCCCAGAACCAGAATAGGGCCGGAAGCAATCCAATGGTTTGGCGGCCAGCTCACAAAAAATGCGAGTTGCAAAATGGAGCTCAGGAGCAGACAATTCAAAGACCTGCAAAGATATAAATGATAACCAACGTCCAAAAATATATTCAGGTAAGGTAACGAAGAGGATCTGAATGAGAGGCAGAATTGCAGGAAACAGATTTCAAAAGGTAGATTGTACTCACATTTAAAGCATATGAAAAGCAGCAGAATTTCTAAAATGATGCGGTTGGGCAAAAGGGTGTATGCGTTTTTTTCGTGAATATCTTCAGGAAAAAACACATGCAGAGTTTTTGCCCAACCAAGCAAGAGGGAAATGCAAATCCGCACAACAAAGAAGTCTCAATTTCCACTGCTCAGAAAGGCCATCCAAAAAATGTGTACAAACCAGAAATGCAGGAGAGGCCATGGAAAACAGGGAGCCTAGTCACGCTGATGGGTGGGGTATAAATATCCAAGAGCCACTCTGAAGAAGTGTATGCTGTTTTTAAAACATCTAAAATACAAAGCCCCGGAGCAAGGGGACTTCAACTCATGGACATATAACTTGGGAAGACTAAATGTCAATAAGACACAGGCACCCCAAAGTTTAGGGCTGCTCTGCATACAAGAACCTCAACTTTGGTACACCTAAAATATCCCAGGAAAAAGAGAAATGCATAAAGAACTTGTGGTAATTTTGTACAACGGAATATCACTCAGACGTGAAATCAATGTATATAAGGCCAGTAGCAGCATAAAGAGTGGATTTAGGTATGATGATTTTAAGGGAAATTAGTCACACAGAAAAAGAATCTTATCATAAGATATGACTTATAGAGGGAATGTCAATATCACAACACATGAACTGAATTAGGAAAGAGAACTGAGTCTCACATTTAGCAAAAATCTCTTATGCCTGCTTCAGGGGAAAGGAGAGGTGGGGTGATGCATAAAACCAGAGTTTGATATTAGCACAGGTACCATTCCATAAACCAAATACAGAATAGACAAGACCTACACCTTCCTCAGTGAACGGGACTCAACACCCCTATGCCCCACAGAGGAATATATCTGACTACTAAGAATCTTAAAACCTATGTATTGATATGTCTCCGTAAGGGAATCAATTGTGTCTAGACTGGCATAAACACGTCAGTGAAAATCAGCTCAACCCCATTATAAAAATGAATTTCAAAAAAAACCCAAAAAACAGCGAAATTCTTACACAATTCCTTCAGGGGTTCTGATGAAACCTGGAATGACCCTATCTGCAAAGACAGCTAGATGAGACATAAGGCTGGACACTTGGGACTGAGAGGACTGGTGATATTGGGAGAGAAAATGCAGACCTTTTAAAGTAGTAATGCATGCCACCATTCCATGTGTCCCAAATCTCCAGGTAGAAGGGTATATCACTACAATTATAACATGTATGGGAAACCTAGAAAATGGACACCCTGTGATGGCGAAAGGTTTCTAAAACTCTCCTAATTTTTCCTCTCCTTGTGCTCCACTTTGGCATTCCAACTGCTTTACTATCAATCTCCCAACTTAGGAGAGTCAGCCCCTATAACCTCCTGGTTCGCACAGTTTGCTAATTGTGCAGAGGATGAAAGGGAAGAGGGAGAACCAATCAGAGAGTAGATGTAGGCATTTGGACGGGCACACGTCACTCTAAGTTCCCGGTAGGAAGAAGAATTAACCAAAGCCTCAACCACCCTCAGGGAACCAATATAGCCACCCCTGGAACCAGTATAGGTCCTGAAGCAAAATTGTGGATTTGCGGCCAGCTCACAAAGATGGGATTTGAAAATTGGAGCTCAGGGGCACAGCAATTCACAAACCTGCAGACTTATAAAGGACTACTCTCTTCCAAAAATCTGTTGAGGGAAGGCAATGAAGCGGACTTGAAAATGAGGCAGAATTGCACAAAACATATTTCAAGAGGTAAATTGGAATCGCCTTTAAAGCACAGGAAAAGCATCCCAACTTGGACAGAGATGCACTTGGCCAAAAAGGGCGTATGCCTTTTCTCCTGAATATATTCAGAAGAAAACGCATACGCCCTTTTTGGCCAATCAAGCAAGCGCGCAATACAAATCCACACTACAAAGAATTGTCACTTACCACCGGTCAAAAGGGACATCCGAATATCTGTAAAAACCAGAAAGGCAAGAGAGAGATGGCAAGGGCATGAAGCAATGTGATCCCAATGGTCATGGAGGATTGTGATGACAAGCGCATGGAGAATTGTGATGAGAAGATTATGTACCATTTTGTTGACAAAGGCAAGGAGCATTATGATGACAAGGTTCATGGAGCACTGTGATGACAAGCATCACGGAGCATTGTGATTACAGGGGTCATGGAGCATTGGGATGACAATCGCATGGATCATTGTGATGACAATGGTCATGGAGCATTTTAATGATAAGAGTCCCGGATCATTGTGTTGTCAGGGTTCATGAAGCGTTGTGATGACAGTGGTCATGGAGCATTGTGATGACAGGGGTCATGGCGCATTGTGATGAGAAGGTCATGGAGCATGGGGCTGAAAATGTCCATGGAGTACTGTGATGACAGGGGTCATGGAGCATTGTGATGACAAGGTACTGGAGCACTGTGATGAGAAGACCATGGAGCCTTGTGATGACAAGTCTCATGGAGCATTCTGATGAAAAGTGCCATGGAGCATTGTGATTACAGGGGTCTTGGAGCATTGTGATGACAAGGGCATGGAGCATTGGGATGAGAAGGCCATGGAGCGTTCTGATGACATGCATCATGGAACTTTGTGATGACAAGGGCATGGAGCATTGTGATTACAGCGGTCTTGGAGCACTGTGATGAAAAGGGCATGGATCATTGTGATGAAAAAGGCATGGAGCCTTGTCATGACAGGGTTCAAGCAGAAAACTGACAACAAGTGTCAGGGAGCATTGTGATGACAAGGGTATTGAGTATTGTGATGACAAAGGTCATGGAGCATTGTGATGAGAAGACCATGGATAATTGTGATGACGAGCGTCATGGGGCATTGTGATGATAAGTGTTATGGAACATATTGATCTCAAGGATTTGGAGCATTGTGATGACAGAGGTCATGGAGCATTTTGGTTTCATTGTGATGACAATAGCCTGAAGCATTATGATGATGGGCATGGTGCATTGTGATGACAGGGTTCATGGAGCATTGAGATGAAAAGGGGCATGGAGCATTGTGATTACAGGAGTCTTGGAGCATTGTGATGACAAAGGCATGGAACATCGTGAATGAGAAGGCCATGGAGCATTCTGTTGACATGCATCATTGAGCTTTGTGATGACAAGGGCATGGAGCATTGTGATTACAGGGGTCTTGGAGCATTGTGATGACAAGGGTCATGGAGCCTTGTGATGACAAGGCTGTGGAACATTGTGATGGCAGGGGTCATGGAGCATTGTTATGACAGGGGTAATGGAGCATTGTGATGACAAGGGCATGGAGCATTGGTCTGAAAAGTTTCATGGATTATTGTGATGAGAGGGGGCAAGGAGCATTGTGATGACAAGGGCATGGAACACTGTGATACATGGGTCATGGAGGATTGTAATGAGAAGCGCATGGAGCATTGTGATAAGAATGGAATCGAGCATTGTGATGAAAAGCATCATGGAGCCTGTGATGACAAGGGCATGGAACAATTTGATGAGAGGGTTCATGGAGCATTGTGATGACAATGGCATGCAGCATTGTGATGACAAGGGTCATTGAGCTTTGTAATGACAAAGGTCATGGAGCATTTTGATGACAGGGGGGCGGTGCATTCTGTTGTGAAGGGCAGGGAGCATTGTGATGACAGGGGTTATGGAACACTGTGATGTCAGGGGAATGGAGCATTGTGATGATAAAGGCATGTAGCATTGTTGTGACAAGGGTCATGGAATATTGTGATGACAGGGTTGAGGGAGTATTGTGTTGACCGGGGACATGGAGCATTTTGATGTCCAAGGCATGGAGCACTGTGATGGCAAGACCGTGGAGCATTGTGATGAGAAGACCATGGATAATTGTGATGAGGAACATCATGGAACACTGTAAAGACAAGTGGTATGGAGCCTTGTGATGACAGGGGTCATGGAGCATTGTTATGACAGTGGTCATGGAGCATTGTGATGACAATGGTCATGGAGCATTTTTATGACAAGGGCATGGAGCATTGTGATGAGAAGACCATGGACAATTGTGATTACGAGTGTCATGGAGCACTGTAATGACAAGCAGTATGGAGCATTGTGATGACAGGGGTCATGGAGCATTGTGATGACTGGGGACATGGAGCATTGTGATGACCAGGGCATGGAGCATTGTGATGGCAAGACCGTGGAGCACTGTGATGAGAAGACCATGGATAATTGTGATAACGAACATCATGGAGCACTGTAATGACAAGGGGCATGGAGCATTGTGATGACAGGTGTCATGGAGCATTGTGATGACAGGGGTCATGGATCATTGAGATGACAAGGGTCACGGAGCATTCTGATGACAAACTTGTGGAGTATTGTGATGACAATGGCATGAAGCATTGTGATGAAAAGGGCATGGATCATTGTGATGAAAAAGGCATGGAGACTTGTCATGACAGGGTTCAATGAGCATACTGATGACAAGTGTCAGGGAGCATTGTGATGACAAGTGTATTGAGAATTGTGATGACAAAGGTCATGGAGTATTGTGATGAGAAGTCCATGGATAATTGTGATGACCAGCGTCATGGGCGTTGTGATGACAAGTGTTATGGAACATTGTGATCACAAGGGTTTGGAGCATTGTGATGAGAGAGGTCATGGAGAATTTTGATTTCATTGTGATGACAATAGCATGAAGCATTATGATGATGGGCATGGTGCATTGTGATGACAGGGTTCATGGAGCATTGAGATGCAAAGAGGCATGGATCATTGTAATAACAAGGGTCTTGGAGCATTGTGATGACAAGGGCATGGAGTATTGTAATGAGAAGGCCATGGAGCATTCTGATGACATGCGTCAGGGAGCTTTGTGATGACATGGGCATGGAGCATTGTGATTACAGGGGTCTTGGAGCATTGTGATGACAAGGGTCATGGAGTCTTGTGATGACAATGCCGTAGAAAATTGTGATGGCAGGGGTCATGGAGCATTGTTATGACAGGTGTAATGGAGCATTGTGATGACAAGGGCATGGAGCATTGGTCTGAAAAGTTTCATGGATTATTGTGATGAGAGTGAGCATGGAGCATTGTGATGACAAGGGCACGGAACACAGTGATACATGTGTCATGGAGGATTGCAATGACAAGGGCATGGAGCATTGTGATGACAAGCGTCATGGAGCTTTGTGATGACAACGGCATGGAGCAATGTGATGAGAGGTTTCATGGAGCTTTGTGATGACAGTGGCATGGAGCATTGTGATTCCATGGGTCATGGAGCTTTGTGATGACATAGGCCATGGAGCATTTTGATGACAAGGGCGTGGTGCATTGTGATGAGAAGGGCAGGGAGAATTGTGATGACAGGGTCATGGAGCAATTGGATGAAAAGGGTCATGGAACATTTTGATGACAGTGTTTATGGAACATTGTGATGTTAGGGGTCATGGAGCATTGTGATGAAAAGGGTCATGGAGCATTGTGATGACAGGGGTTATGGAACATTGTGATGTCAGGGGTCATGCAGCATTGTGATGATAAGAGCATGTAGCATTGTTGTGACAAGGGTCATGGAACATTGGGATGACAGGGTCGAGGGAGTATTGTGTTGACTAGTGATGGAACATTGTGATATCAGTGGTGAGAGAGCATTTTGATGAGAGGTGCATGGAGCATTGTGATGACAAGGCTGTGGAGCATTGTGATGAGAAACGCAGGGCACATTGTGATGACATGGGTCATGGAACATTGTGCTGACAAACGCATGGAGCATTGTGATGACAAGGTTTATGGAGCATTGTGATGACAACGATGTGGAGCATTGTGATGACAAGCGCATGGCACATTTGATGCCATGTGTCATGGAGTAATGTGCTGACAAAGGCATGGAGCATTGTGATGACAAGGCTCACCGAGCATTGTGATGAAATGTTCATGGAGTGTTGTGGTCACAAAGGTAACAGAGCCTTGTGATGACGAGGTCATGGACCATTGTGATGACAAAGGTCATGAAGCATTGTGATGACTGGAGTCACGGAGCATTGTGATGACAGGGGTCATAGAGCATTGTGATGAAAGGGCATGGAGCATTGTGATGACAGGGTCATGGAGCATTTTTCTGACAAGTTTCAGGGATTATTGTGATGACAGTGGGCATGGCGCATTGTGATGACAAGGGCATGGAGCATTGTGATGAGAAGGTCATGGAGTATTGTGAAGAAGGGTGTCAGGGAGCATTGTGATGACATATGTCATGGTCTATTGCAATGACAATGGAATGTAGCATTGTGATGCCAAGTGTCATGGAGGATTGTGATGACAAAGGTAATGGAGCATTTTGATGACAAGGGCTTGGAGCATTGTGATGACAAGGGTCATGGAGCATTGTGATAACAAGGGCCATTGAGAATTTTGATGACATGTTCATGAAGCATTGTGATGACAATCACATGGAGCTTGCTATGACAGGGGTCATGGAGCATTGCGATGACAAGTGCATAGAGAATTGTGATGACAAAACATGTAACACTGTGAGGAGAAGTATCATGGAGCATAGTGATGCCAAGAACGTGGAGAATTGTGATGACAGGGGACATGGAGCATTGTGATGACCAGGGCATGGAGCATTGTGATGGCAAGACCGTGGAGCACTGTGATGAGAAGACCATGGATAATTGTGATGACGAGCGTCATGGAGCACTGTAATGACAAGGGGTATAGAGCATTGTGATGACAGTGGTCATGGAGCATTGTGATGACCGGGGACATGGAGCATTGTGATGACTGGGGACATGGAGCATTGTGATGACCAGGGCATGGAGCCTTGTGATGGCAAGGTCGTGGAGCACTGTGATGAGAAGATCATGGATAATTGTGATGACGAGGGTCATGGAGCACTGTAATGACAAGGGGTATAGAGCATTGTGATGACAGTGGTCATGGAGCATTGTGATGACCGGGGACATGGAGCATTGTGATGCCCAAGGCATGGAGCACTGTGATGACAAGACCGTGGAGCATTGCGATGAGAAGACCATGGATAATTGTGATGAGGAGTGTCATGGAGCACTGTAATGACAAGTGGTATGGAGCCTTGTGATGACAGGGGTCATGGAGCATTGTTATGACAGTGGTCATGGAGCATTGTGATGACAAGGGTCATGGAGCATTTTGATGACAAGGGCGTGGAGCATTGTGATGAGAAGACCATGGACATTTGTG
The DNA here is from genome assembly GCF_949752795.1 of Hyperoodon ampullatus. Classification (NCBI taxonomy): domain Eukaryota; kingdom Metazoa; phylum Chordata; class Mammalia; order Artiodactyla; family Ziphiidae; genus Hyperoodon; species Hyperoodon ampullatus. The sequence continues at coordinate 401,651 of NW_027641003.1, read as the reverse complement.
ATTACGAGTGTCATGGAGCACTGTAATGACAAGCGGTATGGAGCATTGTGATGACAGGGGTCATGGAGCATTGTGATGACTGGGGACATGGAGCATTGTGATGACCAGGGCATGGAGCATTGTGATGGCAAGACCGTGGAGCACTGTGATGAGAAGACCATGGATAATTGTGATAACGAACATCATGGAGCACTGTAATGACAAGAGGCATGGAGCATTGTGATGACAGGTGTCATGGAGCATTGTGATGACAGGGCCCATGGATCATTGAGATGAAAAGTGTCACGGAGCATTCTGATGACAAGCTTGTGGAATATTGTGATGACAATGGCATGGAGCATTGTGATGAAAAGGGCATGGATCATTGTGATGAAAAAGGCATGGAGACTTGTCATGACAGGGTTCAATGAGCATATTGATGACAAGTATCAGGGAGCATTGTGATGACAAGTGTATTGAGAATTGTGATGACAAAGGTCATGGAGCATTGTGATGAGAAGTCCATGGATAATTGTGATGACCAGCGTCATGGGGCGTTGTGATGACAAGTGTTATGGAACATTGTGATCACAAGGGTTTGGAGCATTGTGATGAGAGAGGTCATGGAGAATTTTGATTTCATTGTGATGACAATAGCATGAAGCATTATGATGATGGGCATGGTGCATTGTGATGACAGGGTTCATGGAGCATTGAGATGCAAAGAGGCATGGATCATTGTAATAACAAGGGTCTTGGAGCATTGTGATGACAAGGGCATGGAGTATTGTGATGAGAAGGCCATGGAGCATTTTGATGACATGCGTCAGGGAGCTTTGTGATGACATGGGCATGGAGCATTGTGATTACAGGGGTCTTGGAGCATTGTGATGACAAGGGCCATGAAGTCTTGTGATGACAAGGCCGTAGAACATTGTGATGGCAGGGGTCATGGAGCATTGTTATGACAGGTGTAATGGAGCATTGTGATGACAAGGGCATGGAGCATTGGTCTGAAAAGTTTCATGGATTATTGTGATGAGAGTGAGCATGGAGCATTGTGATGACAAGGGCACGGAACACAGTGATACATGTGTCATGGAGGATTGCAATGACAAGGGCATGGAGCATTGTGATGACAAGCGTCATGGAGCTTTGTGATGACAATGGCATGGAGCAATGTGATGAGAGGTTTCATGGAGCTTTGTGATGACAATGGCATGGAGCATTGTGATTCCAAGGGTCATGGAGCTTTGTGATGACATAGGCCATGGAGCATTTTGATGACAAGAGCGTGGTGCATTGTGATGAGAAGGGCAGGGAGCATTGTGATGACAGGGTTATGGAGCAATTGGATGAAAAGGGTCATGGAACATTTTGATGACAGTGTTTATGGAACATTGTGATGTTAGGGGTCATGGAGCATTGTGATGAAAAGGGTCATGGAGCATTGTGATGATAAGAGCATGTAGCATTGTTGTGACAAGGATCATGGAACATTGGGATGACAGGGTGGAGGGAGTATTGTGTTGACTAGTGGTGGAACACTGTGATATCAGTGGTGAGAGAGCTTTTTGATGAGAGGTGCATGGAGCATTGTGATGACAAGGCTGTGGAGCATTGTGATGAGAAACGCAGGGCACATTGTGATGACATGGGTCATGGATCATTGTGCTGACAAACGCATGGAGCATTGTGATGACAATGTTTGTGGAGCATTGTGATGACAGCGATGTGGAGCATTGTGATGACAAGTGCATGGCACATTTGATGCCATGTGTCATGGAGTAATGTGCTGACAAAGCATGGAGCATTGTGATGACAAGGGTCACCGAGCATTGTGATGAAATGTTCATGGAGTGTTGTGGTCACCAAGGTCACAGAGTCTTGTGATGACGAGGGCATGGACCATTGTGATGACAAAGGTCATGAAGCATTGTGATAACTGGAGTCACAGAGCATTGTGATGACAGGGGTCATAGAGCATTGTGATGAAAGGTCATGGAGCATTGTGATGACAGGGTCATGGAGCATTTTTCTGACAAGTTTCATGGATTATTGTGATGACAGTGGGCATGGCGCATTGTGATGACAAGGGCATGGAGCATTGTGATGAGAAGGTCATGGAGTATTGTGAAGAAGGGTGTCAGGGAGCATTGTGATGACATATGTCATGGTCTATTGCAATGACAATGGAATGTAGCATTGTGATGCCAAGTGTCATGGAGGATTGTGATGACAAAGGTAATGGAGCATTTTGATGACAAGGGCTTGGAGCATTGTGATGACAAGGGTCATGGCGCATTGTAATAACAAGGTCCATTGAGAATTTTGATGACATGTTCATGAAGCATTGTGATGACAATCACATGGAGCTTGCTATGACAGGGGTCATGGAGCATTACGATGACAAGTGCATAGAGAATTGTTATGACAAAACATGTAACACTGTGATGAGAAGTATCATGGAGCATAGTGATGCCAAGAACGTGGAGAATTGTGATGACAGGGGACATGGAGCATTGTGATGACCAGGGCATGGAGCATTGTGATGGCAAGACCGTGGAGCATTGTGATGAGAAGACCATGGATAATAGTGATGACGAGCGTCATGGAGCACTGTAATGACAAGGGGTATGGAGCATTGTGATGACAGGGGTCATGGAGCATTGTGATGACTGGGGACATGGAGCATCGTGATGACCAAGGCATGGAGCATTGTGATGGCAAGACTGTGGAGCATTCTGATGAGAAGACCATGGATAATTGTCATGACGAGCGTCATGGAACACTGTAATGACAAGGGGTATGGAGCATTGTGATGACAGGGGTCATGGAGCATTCTGAAGACAATGATCATGGAGCATTCTGATGACAAGCTTGTGGAGTATTGTGATGACAATGACCTGGATCGTTGTGATGAAAAGGGCATGGAGCATTCTGATGAAAAAGGCATGGAGCCTTTTCATGACTGTGTTCAAGGAGTATTCTGACGACAAGTGTCAGGGAGCATTGTGATGACAAGTGTATTGAGAATTGTGATGACAAAGGTCATGGAGCATTGTGACCACAAGTGCATGGAGTATTGTCATGACAGTCATCATGGAGTGTTGTGATGACAAGTGTTATGGAACATTGTGATCACAAGGGGTTGGAGCATTGTGATGACAGAGGTCATGGACCATTTTGATTTCAAGGAGCATGGAGCATTGTGATGACAAGGGCATGGAGCAATGTGATCCCAAGGTTCATGGAGGATTGTGATGAAAATGGTAATGGAGTATTGTGATGACAAGCTCATGGAGCATTGTGATGACAAGGTCATGTAGGATTTTGATGACACAGGCATGGAGAATTGTGATGATAAGGGTCTTGGAGCACTGTGATGATAAGCGTCATGGAGCATTGTGATTACAGGGGTCATGGAGCATTGGGATGACAAGGGCATGGATCATTGTGATGACAAGTGTCATGGAGCATTGGGCTGAAAATGTTCATGGAGCATTGTGATGACAAGGGAATGGAGCATTGTGATGACAAGAGTCCCGGATCATTGTGTTGTCAGGGGTCATGGAGTGTTGTGATGACAGTGGTCATGGAGGATTGTGATGATATGGGTCATGGAGCATTGTGATGAGAAGGTCATGAAGCATTGGGCTGAAAATGTTCATGGAGTATTGTGATGACAGGGGTCATGGAGCATTGTAATGAGAAGGGAATTGAGCACTGTGATGACAAGGTCCTGGAGCATTGTGATGGGAAGTCCATGGAGCCTTGTGATGACAATTCTCATGGAACATTCTGATGAAAAGGGGCATGGAGCATTGTGATGACAAGGGCATGGAGCATTGTGATGAGAAGGCCATGGAGCATTCTGATGACATGCGTCATGGAGCTTTGTGCTGACAAGGGCATGGAGTATTGTGATGAAAATGGCATGGATCATTGTTATGAAAAAGGCATGGAGCCTTGTCATGACAGGGTTCAAGGAGCATACTGACGACAAGTGTCACGGAGCATTGTGATGACAAGTGTATTGAGCATTGTGATGACAAAGTTCATGGAGCATTGTGATGAGAAGACCATGGATAATTGTGATGATGAGCGTCATGGGGTGTTGTGATGATAAGTTTTATGGAACACTGTGATCACAAGGTTTCGGAGCATTGTGATGACAGAGGTCATGGAGCATTTTGATGTCATTGTGATGACAATAGCCTGAAGCATTATGGTGATGGGCATGGTGCATTGTGATGACAGGGTTCATGGAGCATTGAGATGAAAAGGGGCATGGAGCATTGTGATTACAGGGGTCTTGGAGCATTGTGATGACAAGGGCAAGGAGCATTGTGATGAGAAGGCCATGGAGCATTCTGATGACATGCGTCATTGAGCTTTGTGATGACAAGGGCATGGAGCATTGTGATTACAGGGGTCTTGGAGCATTGTGATGACAAGGGTCATGGAGCCTTGTGATGACAATGGTGTGGAACATTGTGATGGCAGTGGTCATGGAGCATTGTTATGACAGGGGTAATGGAGCATTGTGATGAGAAGGGCATGGAGCATTGGTCTGAAAAGTTTCATGGATTATTGTGATGAGAGTGGGCATGGAGCATTGTGATGACAAGGTCACGGAACACTGTGAACCATGGGTCATGGAGGATTGTAATGACAAGGGCATGGAGCATTGTGATGAGAAGGGCATCGAACATTGTTTTGACAAGCGTCATGGAGCTTTGTGATGACAAGAGCATGGAACAATGTGATGAGAGGGTTCATGGAACACTGTGATTCCAAGGGTTATGGAGCTTTGTGATGACAAAAGTCATGGAGCATTTTGATGTGAAGGGCGTGGTGCATTGTGATGAGAAGGGCAGGGAGCATTTTGATGACAGGGTCATGCAGCAATTTGATGAAAAGTGTAATGGAACATTTTGATGACAGGGGTTATAGAACATTGTGATGTCAGGGGTCATGGAGCTTTGGGATGAAAAGGGTCATGGAGCATTTTGATGACAGGGGTTATGGAACATTGTGATGTCAGGGGTCATGGAACATTGTGATTATAAGGGGATGTAGCATTGTGATGACAGGGGTCATGCAACATTGTGATTACAGGGGTGAGCGAGTATTGTGATGACTAGTGATGGAACATTGTGATATCTCTGTTGAGAGAGCATTTTGATGAGAAGTGCATGGAGCATTGTGATTACAAGGTTTATGGAGCATTACGATGACAAGGTTGTGGACCGTTGTGATGAAAATCACGTGGCACATTTTGATGACAAGGGTCATGGAGCATTGTTCTGACAAAGGCATGGAGCATTGTGATGACAAGGGTCACGGAATATTGTGATGAATAGTTCATGGAGTATTGTGGTTACAAAGGTCACAGAGCCTTCTGATGATGTGGGCATGGAACACTGTGATGACAAATGTTATGAAGCATTGTGATGACTGGAGTCACAGAGCATTGTGATGACAGGGGTCATGGAGCATTGTGATGACAAGGGCATGGAGCATTGTGATGACAGGGGCATGCAGCATTGGTCTGACAAGTTTAATAGATTATTGTGATGACAGTGGGCATGGGGCATTGTGATGACAAGGGCATGGGGCATTGTGATGAGAAGGTCATGGAGTATTGTGAAGAAGGGTGTCAGGGAGCATTGTGATGACATATGTCATGGTCCATTGCGATGACAATGGCATGGAGCATTGTGATGCCAAATGTAATGGAGGATTGTGATGACAAATATAATGGAGCATTGTGATGACTAGGGCTTGGAGCATTATGATGACAAGTGCCATTGAAAATTTTCATGACAAGGTCGTGAAGCATTGTGATGACAAGGTGCTGGAGCATTGTGATGAGAAAACCATGGAGCCTTGTGAGACAAGTCTCATGGAGCATACTGATGAAAAGGGGCATGGAGCATTGTGATTAGAGTGTCTTGGAAAATTGTGATGACAAGGGCATGGAGCATTGTGATGAGAAGGCCAAGGAGCAGTCTGATGACATACGTCATTGAGCTTTGTGATGACAAGGGCATGGAGCATTGTAATTACAGGTGTCTTGGAGCATTGTGATGAAAAAGGCATGGATCATTGTGATGAAAAAGGCATGGAGCCTTGTCATGACAGAGTTCAAGGAGCATACAGAGAACAAGTGTCTGGGAGCATTTTGATGACAAGTGTATTGAGCACTGTGATGACAAAGGTCATGGAGCATTGTGATGAGAAGACCATAGATAATTGTGATGACGAGCATCATGGGGCATTGTGATGACAGGTGTTATGGAATATTGTGATCACAAGGGTTTGGAGCAGTGTTATGACAGAGGTCATGGAGAATTTTGATTTCATTGTGATGACAATAGCCTGAAGCATTATGATGATGGTCATGGTGCATTGTGATGACAGGGTTCATGGATCATTGAGATAAAAAGGGACATGGAGCATTGTGATTACAGGGGTCTTGGAGCATTGTGATGAGAAGGGTCATGGAGCCTTGTGATGACAAGGCCATGGAACATCTTGATGGCAGGGGTCATGGAGCATTGTTATCACAGGGGTAATGGAGCATTGTGATGGCAAGGGCATGGAGCATTGTGATGACATGCATCATGGAGCTTTGTGATGACAAGGGCATGTAGCACTGTGATTACAGGGGTCTTGGAGCATTGTGATGACAAGGGTCATGGAGCCATGTGATGACAAGGCCGTGGAACGTTGTGATGGCAGGGGTCATGGAGCATTGTTATGACAGGGGTAATGGAGCATTGTGATGACAAGGGCATGGAACATTTGTCTGAAAAGTTTCATGGATTATTGTGATGAGAGTGGGCATGGAGCATTGTGATGAAAAGGGCATGGAACACAGTGATACATGGGTCATGGAGGATTGTAATGACAAGGGCATGGAGCATTGTGCTGAGAAAGGCATAGAGCATTGTGATGACAAGGGTCAAAGAGCATTGTGATGAAAAGTTCATGAAGCATTGTGGTTAAAAAGGTCACAGAGACTGTTGATGACAAGGGCATGGACCATTGTGATGACAAAGGTCATGAAGCCTTGTGATGACTGGAGTCACGGATCATTGTGATGACAGGGGTCATGGAGCATTGTGATAACAAGGGCATGGGGCATTGTGATGACAAGGGCATGGAGCATTGGTCTAATAAGTTTCATGGCTTATTGCGATGACAGTTGGAATGGCGCATTGTGATGACAAGGGCATGGAGCATTGTGATGACCAGGTCATTCATTATTGTGAAGACAGGTGTCAGGGAGCATTGTGATGACATATGTAATGGCCCATTGTGATGACAATGCCATGGAGCATTGTGATGCCAAGTGTCATGGAGGATTGTGATGACAAAGGTAATGGAGCATTGTGATGACAATGGCTTGGAGCATTGTGATGACAAGGGTCAGGGAGCATTGTGCTGACAAGTGCATGGAAAATTGTGATGACAAGGGACATGGAGCATTCTGATGACAAGCTTGTGGAGTATTTTGATGACAATGGCATGGAGCATTGTGATGAAAATGGCATGGTGCATTTTGATGAAAAAGCCATGGAGCCTTTTTGTGACAGGGTTCAAGGAGCATTCTGACGACAAGTGTCAGGGAGCATTGTGATGACAAGTGTATCGAGAATTGTGATGACAAAGGTCATGGAGCATTGTGATGAAAAGGGCATGGAGTATTGTGATGACAGGCATCATGGAGCATTGTGATGACAAGTGTTATGGAACATTGTGATCACAAGGGTTTGGAGCATTGTGATGACAGAGGTCATGGATCATTTTGATTTCAAGGAGCATGGAGCATTGTGATGACAAGGGCATGGAGCAATGTGATCCCAAGGTTCATGGAGGATTGTGATGGCAATGGTAATGGAGTATTGTGATGCCAAGTGCATAGAACAGTGTAATGACAAGTCATGTAGCATTTTGCTGACAAAGGCATGGAGCATTTTGATGACAGGTGTCATGGAGCACTGTGATGACAAGCGTCACGGAGCATTGTGATTACAGGGGTCATGGAGCATTGGGATGACAAGGGCATGCATCATTGTGATGACAAGTGTCATGGAGCATTGGGCTGAAAATGTTCATGGAGTATTGTGATGACAGGGGTCATGGAGCATTGTGATGACTAGGGAATGGAACATTGTGATGACAAGAGTCCCGGATCATTGTGTTGTCAGGTGATATTGAGCGTTGTGATGACTGTGGTCATGGAGCATTGTGATGATATTGGTCATGGAGCATTGTGATGAGAAGGTCATGGAGCATTGGGCTGAAAATGTTCATGGAGTATTGTGATGACAGGGGTCATGGAGCATTGTGATGATAAGGGAATGGAGCATTTTGATGACAATGTCCTGGAGCATTGTGATGAGAAGACCATGGAGCCTTGTGATGACAAGTCTCATGGAGCATTCTGATGAAAAGGGGCATGGACCATTGTGATTACAGGGGTCTTGGAGCATTGTGATGACAAGGGCATGGAGCATTGTGATGACAAGGGCATGGAGCATTGTGATTAAAGGGGTCTTGGAGCATTGTGATGAAAATGGCATGGATCATTGTGATGAAAAAGGCATGGAGCCTTGTCATGAAAGGGTTCAGGGAGCATACTGATGGCAAGAGTCAGGGAGAATTGTGATGACATGTGTATTGCGCATTGTGATGACAAATGTCATGGGGCATTGTGATGAGAAGTCCATGGATAATTGTGATGAGTAGTGTCATGGGGTATTGTGATGACAAGTGTTATGGAACATTGTGATCACAAGGGTTTGGAGCATTGTGATGACAGAGGTCATGGAGCATTTTGATTTCATTGTGATGACAAGAGCATGAAGCATTATGATGATGGGCATGGTGCATTGTGATGACAGGGTTCATGGAGCATTGTGATGAAAGGTGGCATGGAGCTTTGGTCTGACAAGTTTCATGGATTATTTTGATGACAGTGGGCATGGCACATTGTGATGACAAGGGCATGGAGCATTGTGATGACAAGGTCATGGAGTATTGTGAAGACAGGTGTCAGGGAGCATTGTGATGACATATGTCATGTTCCATTGTGATGACAATAGCACGGAGCATTGTGATGCCAAGTGTCATGGAGGATTGTTGTGACAAAGGTAAAGGAGCATTGTGATGATAAGCGCATGGAGCATTGAGATGACAAGGGCCATTGATAATTTTAATGTCCATGTCCTGAAACATTGTGATGACAAGCGCATGGAGCTTCCTATGACAGGGGTCATGGAGCATTGCGATGACAAGTGCATGGAGTATTGTTATGACAAGAGCATATAACATTGTGATGAGAAGTGCCATGGAGCATTGTGATGACAAGGACGTGGAGAATTGTGAGGACAAGGGACATTGAGCTTTGAGATGACCAGGGCATGGAGCATTGTGATGGCAAAACGGTGGAGCATTGTGATGAGAAGACCATGGGTAATTGTGATGACGAGCATCATGGAGCACTGTAATGACAAGGGGCATGAAGCATTGTGATGATAGGTGTCAGGGAGCATTGTGATGAAAAGGGCATGGAGCATTGTGATGACAAGGGTACGGAACATTGTGATGAAAAGTGCCATTGAGAATTTAGATGATAAAGTCGTGAAGCATTGTGATGACAAACACTTGGAGCTTGCTATGACAGGGGTCATGGAACATTGCAATGACAAGTGCATGGAGAATTGTGATGAAACGAGCATGTAACTTTGTGAAGAGAAGTGTCATGTAGCATTGTGATGACAAGTACGTGGAGAATTGTTATGACAAGGGACATGGAGCATTGTGATAACCAGGGAATGGAGCATTGTGATGACAGGGGTCATGGAGCATTATTATGACAAGGGCCATGGTGCATTCTGATATAAGATATCACTTATGAAGGGACTGTAAACCTGGCTACATATGAACTGAATTAGGAAAGAGAACAGAGTCTCAGATTTAGAAAACACTCTTATGCTTGCTTAAGGGGGAAGGAGAGGTGGGGAGACACACAAAACCAGAGTTTGATATTAACACAGGTACCGTTCCATAATGCAAATACAGAAGAGACAAGCCCGACTCCTTCCTCAGTGAATGGGACTCAACACCCCTATTCCCCACAGAGAAATATATCTGACTAGTAAGGATCTTAAAACCTATGTATTGATATGTCTCCATAAGGGAACCAAGTGTGTCTAGAATGACATAAACACGGCAGTGAGAATCAGCTCAAACCCACTATAAAAAGGAATTTCAAAACAAAACAAAGAAACAGTGAAATTCTTACACAACACCTTCAGGGGTTCTGATGAAACTTGGAATGACCCTATCTACAACAACAGCTGGATGTGGCATAAGGCTGTTCACCTGGGACTGAGAGGATTGGTGAGATTGGGTGAGAAAATGCAGATGCTTTAAAGCAATAATGCCTGCCACTGATTCCATGGTTCCCAACTCTCCAGGTAGAAGGGAATATCACTACAGTTATAACATGTATGGGAAACCTAGAGAATGGACACCCTCTGATGGTGAAAGGTTTCTAAAACTCTACTAATTTTTTTCTCTCCATGTGCTGCAGCTTTACATTCCAACTGCTTTAATATCAATCTCCCAACTTGGAGAGTCAGCCCCTATAACATCCTGGTTCGCACAGTTGGCACATTGTGCAGAGGATATAAGGGAAGAGGGAGAACCAATGAGAGAGTAGCTGTAGGCATTTGGACGGCCACATGTCACTCTAATTTCCCGTCATGAAGAAGAATTAACCAAACTCTCAGCCTGCCCCACCCCCATAACTAGTATAGGTCCTGAAGCAAAATTGTGGGTTTAAGGTCAGCTCACAAAAACACAAGTTGAAAAATGGAGCTCAGGGGCTCAGCAATTCACTAACTTGCAGAGTTATACAGGACTACTCTCTTCGAAAAATCTGTTGAGGAAAAGCCATGAGGCGGACTTGAAAATGAGGGAGATTTGCACGAAACAGATTTCCAGAAGTACATTGGAATCGCCTTTAAACACAGGAAAAGCATCACAACTTCGACAATTAGGGAATTGTCCATAAAGGGCGCATGCGTTTTCTCCTGAATATATTCAGGAGAAAACGCATACACCCATTTTAGCCAACCAAGCAACCGCACAATGCAAATCTGCACTACAAAGAAGTATCACTTCCCACCAGTCAAAAGGGATATCTGTAAAATGTGTAAAAATCAGAAAGGCAAGAGGGGCTCTAGAGAACAGGGAGCCTTGTTATGCTGATGGGTGGGATGCAGATTGCCAACAGCCACTCTGGAGGAGTGCATTGTGTTCCCTAAAAGAATTAAACAACAGAGCTTCACAACCAAAGGCACTTCCAGTCATGGGAATATACCTTGGGGAAATTGAAAATCAATAAGACACAGCCAACCCAAAATATAGGGCAGCACTGCTTACAAGAACCTCGACTTCGGGACACCTTAAATATCCCAGTAAAGACAAAAATAGTAAAGAAATTGTGGTACATACGTACGATGGAATATCCCTCAGCCATGAAATCAATGTGATAAGGCAAGTAGCAGCATAATGAGTGGATTCATGTACGATGATTCTAACTGAAATAAGTCACACAGAAAAAGAAACTTATCATAAGATATCACTTATGAAGGTCTTGTAAACATGTCTACACATGAACTGAATTAGGAAAGAGAAGAGTCTCACATTTAGAAAACACTCTTATGCCTGCTCAAGAGGAAAGGAGAGGTGGGGTGATGCATAAAACCAGAGTTTGATATTAGCACAGGTACGGTTGCATAATCCAAATACAAAATAGACAAGACCTACTCTTTCCTCACTGAACGGGGCTCAACACCCCTATTCCCCGCAGAGTAGTATATCTGACTAGTAAGAATCTTAAAACCTATGTATTGATATGTCTCCATAAGGTAACTAAGTATGTCTAGAATGACATAAACACGGCAGAGAGAATCAGGTCAAACCCACTATAAAAATGAATTTCAAAACAAAACAAATAAACAGTGAAATTCTTACACAATACCTTCAGGGGTTCTGATGAAACTTAGAATGACCCTATCTACAACGACAGCTGGATGTGGCATAAGGCTGGTCACTTGAGACTGAGAGGATTGGTGAGATTGGGTGAGAAAATGCAGACCGTTTAAAGCAATAATACCTGGCACCCATTCCATGGGTCCCAACTCTCCAGGTAGAAGGGAATATCACTACAGTTATAACATGTATGGGAAACCTAGAGAATGGACACCATCTGATGGTGAAAGGTTTCTAAAACTCTACTAATTTTTTTATCTCCTTGTGCACCAGTTTGACATTCCAACTGCTTTAGTATCAATCTCCCAAATTGGAGAGTCAGCACCTATAACCTCCTGGTTCGCACAGTTGGCACGTTGTGTAGAGGATATAAGGGAAGAGGGAGAAACAATTAGAGAGTAGCTGTAGACATTTGGATGGCCACATGTCACTCTAAATTCCCGTCACGAAGAAGAATTAACAAACTCTGAGCCAGCCCCCCCAATGGAACCAGTATAGGTCCTGAAGCAAAATAGTGGATTGGCAGTCAGCTCAAAAAAACGCGAGTTGAAAAATGGAGCTCAGGGGCACAGCAATTCACTAACTTGCAGAGTTATAAAGGACTACTCTCTTCCAAAAATCTGTTGAGAGAAAGCCATGAGGCGGACTTGAAAATGAGGCAGAAGGGCACGAAACAGATTTCCAGAAGTACATTGGAATCACCTTTAAACACAGGAAAAGCATCACAACTTCGACAATTATGGAATTGTCCATAAAGGGCACATGCGTTTTCTCCTGAATATATTCAGGAGAAAACGCATACGCCAATTTTGGCCAACCAAGCAACCGCACAATGCAAATCTGCACTACAAAGAAGTATCACTTCCAACTGGTCAAAAGGGATATCCGTAAAATGTGTAAAAACAAGAAAGGCAAGACAGGATCTGGAGAACAGTGAGCCTTGTTATACGGATGGGTGGGATGTAAATTGCCAACAGCCACTCTGGAGGAGTGCATTGTGTTCCCAAAAAGAAGTAAACAACAGTGCTTCGCAACCTAAGGCACGTCCAGTCACGGAAATATACCTTGGGAAAATTGAAAATCAATAAGACACAGCCACCCCAAAATTTATGGCAGCACTGCTTACAAGAACCTCGACTTCGGGACACCTTATAAATACCAGGAAAGACAAAAATGGTAAAGAAATTGTGGTACATACGTATGATGGAATATCCCTCAGCCATGAAGTCAATGTCATAAGGCCAGTAGCAGCATAATGACGGGATTCATGTACGATGATTCTAACTGAAATAAGTCACACAGAAAAATAAACTTATCATAAGATATCACTTATGAAGGGTATATAAACATGGCTACACATGGAATGAATTAGGAAAAGGAACAGAGTCTCATATTTAGAAAACACTCTTATGCATGCTTAAGGGGAAAGCAGAGGTGGGGTGATGAATAAACCCAGAGTTTGATATTAGCACAGGTACGGTTCCATAATCCAAATACAGAATAGACAAGACCTACTACTTCCTCTGTGAACGGGACTCAAAACCACATATTTCCCGCAGAAGAATATATCTTACTAGTAAGAATCTTAAAACCTATGTATTGATATGTCTCCGTAAGGGAATCAAGTGTGTCTAGACTGGCATAAACATGGCAGCGAGAATCAGATCAAACCCACTAGAAAAGGAAATTCAAAAACAAAAAAAAAAAACAGGGAAATTCTTTACAATTCCTTCAGGGTCTCTGATGAAACCTGGAATGACCCTATCTACAACGACACCGGGATGTGGCATAAGGCTGGACACTTGGGACTGAGAGGGTTGGTGAGAGAGGGTGAGCAAATGCAGACCCTTTAAAACAATAATATGTGGCACCCATTCCATGGGTCTCAACTCTCCAGGTTGAAGGAACTATTACTACAGCTAAAACATGTACGGAAAACCTAGAGAACGGACACACTGTGAATACGAAAGGTTTCTAAACCTCAAAGAATAGTCCCTCTCCTGGTGCTCCGGTTTCACTTTACAACTGCTTTATTGTCAGTCTTCCAACTTGAAGAGACAGCCACTTTAACATGCTGGTTCGAACAGGTTGCCAATTTGGCAGAGGATGAAAGGGAAGAGGAAGAACCAATGAGAGAGTAGCTGTTAGGGATTTGGACGGGCACATGTCACTCTAATTTCCCGGCAGGAAGAAGAATTAACAAAAGTCTCAGCCACCCACCGGGAACCAGTATAGGTACTGAACCAAAATTTTGGACTTGCGTTCAGCTCACAAAAAACGAGTTGAAAAATGCAGCTCAGGGGCACAGCAATTTAAAAACTGGCAGAGTAATAAAGGACAACTATCGTCCAAAAATCTGTTGAGGGAAGGAAACGAGGCGGATTTGAAAGGCAGGCAGAATAGCAGGAAACAGATTTCAAGAGGTATGTTGGAATCGCCTTTAAAGCACAGGAACAGGGGCAAAACTTTGACAATAATGCACTTGGCCAAGAAGGGCGTATGCGTTTTCTCCTGAATATATTCAGGAGAAAACGCATACGCCCTTCTTGGCCAAGCAAGTAAGCGGGCAATGCAAATCTGCACTACAAAGAAGTATCACTTCCCACTGGTCAAAAGGGACAGCAACAAAATGTGTAAAATCCAGAAACGCAAGACAGGCCCTGGAGAACAGGGAGCCTTGTTATGGTGTTGGGCGAGATAAAAACTGTCAACTGCTTCTCTGGAGGAATGCATTGTGTGGCCTAAAACAAGTAAACAACAGAGCTACAGAGCCAAGGGCACTTCCAGTCTAGGGAATATACCTTGGGAAAACTGAAAATCAATAAGAAAGAGCCACCTCAAAATTTAGGGCTGCACTGCTTACAAGAACCTCAACTTGGGTACACATTAAATATCCCAGGAAATATAAAAATGGTTCAAAATATTGTGGTACTTACGTACGATGGAATATCCCTCAACCATGAAATAAAAGTCATAAGACCAGTAGCAGCAAAATGAGTGGATTCAGGTACGATGATTGTAAGTGAAATAAGTCACACAGAAAAAGAAACTTATCATAAGATATCACTTATGAAGGCCCTATAAACATGGCTACACTTGAACTGAGTTAGGAAAGAGAACAGTGTCTCACATTTAGAAAACACTCTTATGCCTGCTTAAGGGGGAAGGAGAGGTGGGGTGATGCATAAACCCAGAGTTTGATATAAGCACAGGTACCGTTCCAAAAACCAACTATGGAATAGACAAGACCTACACCTTCCTCAGTGAAAGGGACTCAAAACCCCATATTTCCCGCAGAGCAATATATCTGACTAGTAAGAATCTTAAAACCTCTGTATTGATATGTCTCTGTAAGGGAATCAAGTGTGTCTAGACTGGCATAAACATGGCAGCGAGAATCAGCTCAAACCCACTATAAAAAGGAATTTCAAAAACAAAACAAAAAAAACTGGGAAATTCTTTACAATTCCTTCAGGGTCTCTGATGAAACCTGGAATGACCCTATCTACAATGACAGCTGGATGTGGCATAAGGAGGGACACTTGGGACTGAGAGGATTGGTGAGATTGGGTGAGCAAATGCAGACCCTTTAAAGCACAAATGCCTCGCACCCATTCCATGGGTCCCAACTCTCCAGCTTGAAGGGAATATTACTACAGCTATAACATGTACGGGAAACCTAGAGAACGGACACACTGTGAATACGAAAGGTTTCTAAAACTCAACGAATAGTCCCTCTCCTGGTGCTCTGGTTTGACTTTCCATCTGCTTTACTATCAACCTCCCAACTTGGAGAGACAGCCCATTTAACCTCCTGGTTCGCACAGGTTGCCAATTTGGCAGAGGATGAAAGGGAAGAGGGAGAACCAATGAGAGGGTAGCTGTTAGGCTTTAGGACGGGCACATATCACTCTAACTTCCCGGCAGGAAGAAGAATTAAACAAAGTCTCAGCCCCCCACCGGGAACCAGCATAGGTCCTGAACCAAATTGTTGGACTTGCGGTCAGCTCACCAAAACGAGGTGAAAAATGGAGCTCAGGGGCACAGCAATTCACAAACTGGCCGAGTAATAAAGGACAACTATCGTCCAAAAATCTGTTGAGGGAAGGCAACGAGGCGGACTTGAAAGCGAGGCAGAATAGCAGGAAACAGATTTCAACAGGTACGTTGGAATCACCTTTAAAGCACAGGAAGAGGGGCACAACTTCGACAATGATGCACTTGGCCAAAAAGGGCGTATGCGTTTTCTCCTGAATATATTCAGGAGAAAACGCATACGCCCTTTTTGGCCAAGCAAGCAAGCGGGCAATGCAAATCTGCACTACAAAGACGTATCACTTCCCACCGGTCAAAAGGGACATCCACAAAATGTGTAAAAACCAGAAAGGCAAGACAGGCCCTGGAGAACAGGGAGCCTTGTTATGCTGATGGGCGGGATGTAAATTGCCAACTGCCTCTCTGGAGGAGTACATTGTGTTCCCTAAAACAAGTAAAGAACAGAGCTACAGAGCCAAGGGCACTTCCAGTCTAGGGAATATACCTTGGGAAAACTGAAAATCAATAAGACAAAGCCACCCCAAAATTTAGGGCTGCACTGCTTACAAGGACCTCAACTTGGGTACACCTTAAATATCCCAGGAAATATAAAAATGGTTCAAAAAATTGTGGTACTTATGTACGATGGAATATCCCTTAGCCATGAAATCAATGTCATAAGACCAGTAGCAGCAAAATGGGTGGATTCAGGTACGAGGATTCTAAGTGAAATAAGTCACACAGAAAAAGAAACTTATCATAAGATATCACTTATGAAGATCCTGTAAACATGGCTACACTTGAACTGAGTTAGGAAAGAGAACAGTGTCTCACATTTAGAAAACACTCTTATGCCTGCTTAAGGGGGAAGGAGAGGTGGGGTGATGCATAAAACCAGAGTTTGATATAAGCACAGGTACCGTTCCAAAAACCAACTATGGAATAGACAAGACCTACACCTTCCTCAGTGAAAGGGACTCAAAACCCCACATTTCCCGCAGAGGAATATATCTGACTAGTAAGAATCTTAAAACCTATGTATTGATATGTCTCCGTAAGGGAATCAAGTGTGTCTAGACTGGGATAAACATGGCAGCGGGAATCAGCTCAAACCCACTATAAAAAGGAATATCAAAAACAAAACAAAAAAACTGGGAAATTCTTTACAATTCCTTCAGGGTCTCTGATGAAACCTGGAATGACCCTATCTACAATGACAGCTGGATGTGGCATAAGGAGGGACACTTGGGACTGAGAGGATTGGTGAGATTGGGTGAGCAAATGCAGACCCTTTAAAGCACAAATGCCTGGAACCCATTCCATGGGTCCCAACTCTCCAGGTTGAAGGGAATATTACTACAGCTATAACATGTACGGGAAACCTAGAGAACGGACACACTGTGAATACGAAAGGTTTCTAAAACTCAACGAATAGTCCCTCTCCTGGTGCTCCGGTTTGACTTTCCATCTGCTTTACTATCAACCTCCCAACTTGGAGAGACAGCCCCTTTAACCTCCTTGTTCGCACAGGTTGCCAATTTGGCAGAGGATGAAAGGGAAGAGGGAGAACCAATGAGAGGGTAGCTGTTAGGCATTAGGACGGGCACATATCACTGTAATTTCCCGGCAGGAAGAAGAATTAACCAAAGTCTCAGCCCACCACCGGGAACCAGCAAAGGTCCTGAACCAAAATGTTGGACTGGCGGTCAGCTCACCAAAAACGAGTAGAATAATGGAGCTCAGGGGCACAGCAATTCACAAACTGGCCGAGTAATAAAGGACAACTATCGTCCAAAAATCTGTTGAGGGAAGGCAACGAGGCGGACTTGAAAGCGAGGCAGAATAGCAGGAAACAGATTTCAAGAGGTACGTTGAAATCGCCTTTAAAGCACAGGAAGAGGGGCACAACTTCCACAATGATGCACTTGGCCAAAAAGGGCGTATGTGTTTTCTCCTGAATATATTCAGGAGAAAACGCATACGCCCTTTTTGCCCAAGCAAGCAAGCGGGCAATGCAAATCTGCACTACAAAGGCGTATCACTTCCCACCGGTCAAAAGGGACATCCACAAAATGTGTAAAAACCAGAAAGGCAAGGCAAGCCCTGCAGAACAGGGAGCCTCGTTATGCTGATGGGAGGGATGTAAATTGCCAACTGCCTCTCTGGAGGAGTACATTGTGTTCCCTAAAACAAGTAAAAAACAGAGCTACACAGCCAAGGGCACTTCCAGTCTAGGGAATATACCTTGGGAAAACTGAAAATCAATAAGACAGAGCCACCCCAAAATTTAGGGCTGCACTGCTTACAAGGACCTCAACTTGGGTACACCTTAAATATCCCAGGAAATATAAAAATGGTTCAAAAATTGTGGTACTTATGTACGATGGAATATCCCTTAGCCATGAAATCAATGTCATAAGACGAGTAGCAGCAAAACGGGTGGATTCAGGTACGAGGATTCTAAGTGAAATAAGTCACACAGAAAAAGAAACTTATCATAAGATATCACTTATGAATATCCTGTAAACATGGCTACACTTGAACTGAGTTAGGAAAGAGAACAGTGTCTCACATTTAGAAAACACTCTTATGCCTGCTTAAGGGGGAAGGAGAGGTGGGGTGATGCATAAAACCAGAGTTTGTTATAAGCACAGGTACCGTTCCAAAAACCAACTATGGAATAGACAAGACCTACACCTTCCTCAGTGAAAGGGACTCAAAACACCATATTTCCCGCAGAGGAATATATCTGACTAGTAAGAATCTTAAAACCTATGTATTGATATGTCTCCGTAAGGGAATCAAGTGTGTCTAGACTGGCATAAACATGGCAGCGGTAATCAGCTCAAACCCACTATAAAAATGAATTTCAAAAACAAAACAAAAAAACTGGGAAATTCTTCACAATTCCTTCAGGGTCTCTGATGAAACCTGGAATGACCCTATCTACAATGACAGCTGGATGTGGCATAAGGAGGGACACTGGGACTGAGAGGATTGGTGAGATTGGGTGAGCAAATGCAGACCCTTTAAAGCACAAATGCCTAGCACCCATTCCATGGGTCCCAAATCTCCAGGTTGAAGGGAATATTACTACAGCTATAACATGTACGGGAAACCTAGAGAACGGACACACTGTGAATACGAAAGGTTTCTAAAACTCAACGAATAGTCCCTCTCCTGGTGCTCCGGTTTGACTTTCCATCTGCTTTACTATCAACCTCCCAACTTGGAGAGACAGCCCCTTTAACCTCCTGGTTCGCACAGGTTGCCAATTTGGCAGAGGATGAAAGGGAAGAGGGAGAACCAATGAGAGGGTAGCTGTTAGGTATTTGGACGGGCACATATCACTGTAATTTCCCGGCAGGAAGAAGAATTAACCAAAGTCTCAGCCCACCACGGGGAACCAGCAAAGGTCCTGAACCAAAATGTTGGACTGGCGGTCAGCTCACCAAAAACGAGTTGAAAAATGGAGCTCAGGGGCACAGCAATTCACAAACTGGCCGAGTAATAAAGGACAACTATCGTCCAAAAATCTGTTGAGGGAAGGCAACGAGGCGGACGTGAAAGCGAGGCAGAATAGCAGGAAACAGATTTCAAGAGGTACGTTGGAATCGCCTTTAATGCACAGGAAGAGTGGCACAACTTCGACAATGATGCACTTGGCCAAAAAGGGCGTATGCGTTTTCTCCTGAATATATTCAGGAGAAAACGCATACGCCCTTTTTGGCCAAGCAAGCAAGCGGGCAATGCAAATCTGCACTACAAAGAAGTATCACTTCCCACCGGTCAAAAGGGACATCCACAAAATGTGTAAAAACCAGAAAGGCAAGACAGGCCCTGGAGAACAGGGAGCCTTGTTATGCTGATGGGCGGGATGTAAATTGCCAACTGCCTCTCTGGAGGAGTGCATTGTGTTCCCTAAAACAAGTAAAGAACAGAGCTACAGAGCCAAGGGCCCTTCCAGTCTAGGGAATATACCTCGGGAAAAATGAAAATCAATAAGACAGAGCCACCCCAAAATTTAGGGCTGCACTGCTTACAGGGACCTCAACTTGGATACAACTTAAGTATCCCAGGAAATATAAAAATGGTTCAAAAAATTCTGGTACTTACGTACGATGGAATATCCCTCAACCATGAAATCAATGTCATAAGACAAGTAGAAGCAAAATGGGTGGATTCAGGTACGATGATTCTAAGTGAAATAAGTCACACAGAAAAAGTAACTTATCATAAGATATCACTTATGAAGATCCTGTAAACATGGCTACACTTGAACTGAGTTAGGAAAGAGAAGAGTGTCTCACGTTTAGAAAACACTCTTATGCCTGCTTAAGGGGGAAGGAGAGGTGGGGTGATGCATAAAACCTGAGTTTGATATAAGCACAGGTACCGTTCCAAAAACCAACTATGGAATAGACAAGACCTACACCTTCCTCAGTGAAAGGGACTCAAAACCCCATATTTCCCGCAGAGGAATATATCTGACTAGTAAGAATCTTAAAACCTATGTATTGATATGTCTCCGTAAGGGAATCAAGTGTGTCTAGACTGGCATAAACATGGCAGCGAGAATCAGCTCAAACCCACTATAAAAAGGAATTTCAAACACAAAACAAAAAAACTGGGAAATTCTTTACAATTCCTTCAGGGTCTCTGATGAAACCTGGAATGACCCTATCTACAATGACAGCTGGATGTGGCATAAGGCTGGACACTTGGGACTGAGAGGATTCGTGAGATTGGGTGAGCAAATGCAGACCCTTTAAAGCACAAATGCCTGGCACCCATTCCATGTGTCCCAACTCTCCAGTTTGAAGGGAATATTACTACAGCTATAACATGTACGGGAAACCTAGAGAACGGACACAATGTGAATATGAAAGGTTTCTAAAACTCAACGAATAGTCCCTATCCTGGTGCTCCGGTTTGACTTTCCATCTGCTTTACTATCAACCTCCCAACTTGGAGAGATAGCCCATTTAACCTCCTGGTTTGCACAGGTTGCCAATTTGGCTGAGGATGAAAGGGAATAGGGAGAACCAATGAGAGAGTAGCTGTTAGGCATTTGGACGGGCACATATCACTCTAACTTCCCGGCAGGAAGAAGAATTAACCAAAGTCTCAGCCACCCACCGGGAACCAGTATAGGTCCTGAACCAAAATTTTGGACTTGCGGTCAGCTCACCAAAAACGAGGTGAAAAATGGAGCTCAGGGGCACAGCAATTCACAAACTGGCCGAGTAATAAAGGACAACTATCGTCCAAAAATCTGTTGAGGGAAGGCAACGAGGCGGACTTGAAAGCGAGGCAGAATAGCAGGAAACAGATTTCAAGAGGTACGTTGGATTCGACTTTAAAGCACAGGAAGAGGCGCACAACTTTGACAATGATGCACTTGGCCAAAAAGGGCGTATGCGTTTCCTCCTGAATATATTCAGGAGAAAACGCATACGCCCTTTTTGGCAAAGCAAACAAACGGGCAATGCAAATCTTCACTACAAAGAAGTATCACTTCCCACCGGTTAAAAGGGACATCCACAAAATGTGTAAAAACCAGAAAGGCAAGACAGGCCCTGGAGAACAGGGAGCCTTGTTATGCTGATGGGCGGGATGTAAATTGCCAACTGCCTCTCTGGAGGAGTGCATTGTGTTCCCTAAAACAAGTAAAGAACAGAGCTACAGAGCCAAGGGCACTTACAGTCTAGGGAATATACCTTGGGAAAACTGAAAATCAATAAGACAGAGCCACCGCAAAATTTAGGGCTGCACTGCTTACAAGGACCTCAACTTGGATACACCTTAAGTATCCCAGGAAATATAAAAATGGGTCAAAAAATTGTGGTACTTATGTACGATGGAATATCCCTCAGCCATGAAATCAATGTCATAAGACCAGTAGCAGCAAAATGGGTGGATTCAGGTACGATGATTCTAAGCGAAATAAGTCACACAGAAAAATAAACTTATCATAAGATATCACTTAAGAAGATCCTATAAACATGGCTACACTTGAACTGAGTTAGGAAAGAGAACAGTGTCTCATATTTAGAAAACACTCTTATGCCTGCTTAAGGGGGAAGGAGAGGTGGGGTGATGCATAAAACCAGAGTTTGATATAAGCACAGGTACCGTTCCAAAAACCAACTATGGAATAGAGAAGACCTACACCTTCCTCAGTGAAAGGGACTCAAAACCCCATATTTCCCGCAGAGGAATATATCTGACTAGTAAGAATCTTAAAACCTATGTATTGATATGTCTCCGTAAGAGAATCAAGTGTGTCTAGACTGACATAAACATGGCAGCGAGAATAAGCTCAAATCCACTATAAAAAGGAATTTCAAAAACAAAACAAAAAAACTGGGAAATTCTTTACAATTCCTTCAGGGTCTCTGATGAAACCTGGAATGATCCTATCTACAACAACAGCTGGGTGTGGCATAAGGAGGGACACTTGGGACTGAGACGATTGGTGAGATTGGGTGAGCAAATGCAGACCCTTTAAAGCACAAATGCCTGACACCCATTCCATGGGTCCCAACTCTCCAGGTTGAAGGGAATATTACTACAGCTATAACATGTACGGGAAACCTAGAGAACGGACACACTGCGAATACGAAAGGTTTCTAAAACTCAACGAATAGTCCCTCTCCTGGTGCTCCGGTTTGACTTTCCATCTGCTTTACTATCAACCTCCCAACTTGGAGAGACAGCCCCTTTAACCTCGTGGTTCGCACAGGTTTCCAATTTGGCAGAGGATGAAAGGGAAGAGGGAGAACCAATGAGAGAGTAGCTGTTAGGCATTTGGACGGGCACATATCACTGTAATTTCCCGGCAGGAAGAAGAATTAACCAACGTCTCAGCCTCCCACCGGGAACCAGTATAGGTCCTGAACCAAAATTTTAGACTTGCGGTCAGCTCACCAAAAACGAGTTGAAAAATGGAGCTCAGGGGCACAGCAATTCACAAACTGGCCGAGTAATAAATGACAACTATCGTCCAAAAATCTGTTGAGGGAAGGCAACGAGGCAGACTTGAAAGCGAGGTAGAATAGCAGGAAACAGATTTCAAGAGGTACGTTGGATTCGACTTTAAAGCACAGGAAGAGGCGCACAACTTCGACAATGATGCACTTGGCTAAAAAGGGCGTATGCGTTTTCTCCTGAATATATTCAGGAGAAAACGCATACGCCCTTTTTGGCCAAGCAAGCAAGCGGGCATTGCAAATCTGCACTACAAAGAAGTATCACTTCCCACCGGTCAAAACGAACATCCACAAAATGTGTAAAAACCAGAAAGGCAAGACAGGCCCTGGAGAACAGGGAGCCTTGTTATGCTGATGGGCGGGATGTAAATTGCCAACTGCCTCTCTGGAGGAGTATATTGTGTTCCCTAAAACAAGTAAAGAACAGAGCTACAAAGCCAAGGGCACTTCCAGTCTAGGGAATATACCTTGGGAAAACTGAAAATCAATAAGACAGAACCACCCCAAAATTTAGGGCTGCACTTCTTACAAGGAACTCAACTTGGGTACACCTTAAATATCCCAGGAAATATAAAAATGGTTCAAAAAATTGTGGTACTTACGTACGATGGAATATCCCTCAGCCATGAAATCAATGTCATAAGACCAGTAGCAGCAAAATGGGTGGATTCAGGTACGATGATTCTAAGTGAAGTAAGTCACACAGAAAAAGAAACTTATCATAAGATATCACTTATGAAGATCCTGTAAACATGGCTACACTTGAACTGAGTTAGGAAAGAGAACAGTGTCTCACATTTCGAAAACACTCTTATGCCTGCTTAAGGGTAAGGAGAGGTGGGGTGATGCATAAAACCAGAGTTTGATATAAGCACACGTACCGTTCCAAAAACCAACTATGGAATAGACAAGACCTACACCTTCCTCACTGAAAGGGACTCAAAACACCATATTTCCTGCAGAGGAATATATCTGACTAGTAAGAATCTTAAAACCTATGTATTGATATGTCTCCGTAAGGGAAGCAAGTGTGTCTAGACTGGCATAAACATGGCAGCGAGAATCAGCTCAAACCCACTATAAAAAGGAATTTCAAAAACAAAACAAAAAAACTGGGAAATTCTTTACAATTCCTTCTGGGTCTCTGATGAAACCTGGAATGACCCTATCTACAACGACAGCTGGATGTGGCATAAGGAGGGACACTTGGGACTGAGAAGATTGGTGAGATTTGGGGACCAAATGCAGACCCTTTGAAGCACAAGTGCCTGGCACCCATTCCATGGGTCCCAACTCTCTAGGTTGAAGGGAATATAACTACAGCTATAACATGTACGGGAAACCTAGAGAACGGACACACTGTGAATACGAAAGGTTTCTAAAACTCAACGAATAGTCCCTCTCCTGGTGCTCCGGTTTGACATTCCATCTGCTTTACTATCAACCTCCCAACATGGAGAGACAGCCCCTTTAAACTCCTGGTTCACACAGGTTTCCAATTTGGCAGAGGATGAAAGCGAATAGGGAGAACCACTGAGAGAGCAGCTGTTAGGCATTTGGACGGGCACATATCACTGTAATTTCCCAGCAGGAAGAAGAATTAACCAAAGTCTCAGCCACCCACCGGGAACCAGTATAGGTCCTGAACCAAAATTTTGCACTTGCGGTCAGCTCACCAAAAACGAGTTGAAAAATGGGGCTCAGGGGCACAGCAATTCACAAACTGGCCGAGTAATAAAGGACAACTATCGTCCAAAAATCTGTTGAGGGAAGGCAACGAGTTGGACTTGAAAGCGAGGCAGAATAGCAGGAAACAGATTTCAAGAGGTACGTTGGAATCGCCTTTAAAGCACAGGAAGAGGGGCACAACTTCGACAATGATGCACTTGGCCAAAAAGGGCGTATGCGTTTTCTCCTGAATATATTCAGGAGAAAACGCATACGCCCTTTTTGGCCAAGCAAGCAAGCGGGCAATGCAAATCTGCACTACAAAGAAGTATCACTTCCCACCGGTCAAAACGAACATCCACAAAATGTGTAAAAACCAGAAAGGAAACACAGGCCCTGGAGAACAGGGAGCCTTGTTATGCTGATGGGTGGGATGTAAATTGCCAACTGCCTCTCTGGAGGAGTGCATTGTGTTCCCTAAAACAAGGAAAGGACAGAGCTACAGAGCCAAGGGCACTTCCAGTCTAGGGAATATACCTTGGGAAAACTGAAAATCAATAAGACAGAGCCACCCCAAAATTTAGGGCTGCACTGCTTACAAGGACCTCAACTTGGGTACACCTTAAATATCCCAGGAAATATAAAAATGGTTCAAAAAATTGTGGTACTTACGTACGATGGAATATCCCTCAGCCATGAAATCAATGTCATAACACCAGTAGCAGCAAAATGGGTGGATTCAGGTTCGGTGATTCTAAGTGAAATAAGTCACACAGAAAAAGAAACTTATCATAAGATATCACTTATGAAGATCCTGTAAACATGGCTACACTTGAACTGAGTTAGGAAAGAGAACAGTGTCTCACATTTCGAAAACACTCTTATGCCTGCTTAAGGGTAAGGAGAGGTGGGGTGATGCATAAAACCAGAGTTTGATATAAGCACACGTACCGTTCCAAAAACCAACTATGGAATAGACAAGACCTACACCTTCCTCACTGAAAGGGACTCAAAACACCATATTTCCTGCAGAGGAATATATCTGACTAGTAAGAATCTTAAAACCTATGTATTGATATGTCTCCGTAAGGGAAGCAAGTGTGTCTAGACTGGCATAAACATGGCAGCGAGAATCAGCTCAAACCCACTATAAAAAGGAATTTCAAAAACAAAACAAAAAAACTGGGAAATTCTTTACAATTCCTTCTGGGTCTCTGATGAAACCTGGAATGACCCTATATACAACGACAGCTGGATGTGTCATAAGAAGGGACACTTGGGACTGAGACGATTGGTGAGATTGGGTGAGCAAATGCAGCCCCTTTAAAGCACAAATGCTTGGCACCCATTCCATGAGTCCCAACTCTCCAGGTTGAAGGGAATATTACTACAGCTATAACATGTACGGGAAACCTAGAGAACGGACACACAGTGAATACGAAAGGTTTCTAAAACTCAACGAATAGTCCCTATCCTGGTGTTCCGGTTTGACTTTCCATCTGCTTTACTATCAACTTCCCAACTTGGAGAGACAGCCCCTTTAACCTCCTGGTTCACACAGGTTTCCAATTTGGCAGAGGATGAAAGGGAAGAGGGAGAACCAATGAGAGAGTAGCTGTTAGGCATTTGGACGGGCACATATCACTGTAATTTCCCGGCAGGAAGAAGAATTAACAAAAGTCTCAGCCACCCACCGGGAACCAGTATAGGTCCTGAACCAAAATTTTGGACTTGCGGTCAGCTCACCAAAAACGAATTGAAAAATGGAGATCAGGGGCACAGCAATTCACAAACTGGCCGAGTAATAAAGGACAACTATCGTCCAAAAATCTGTTGAGGAAAGGCAACGAGGCGGACTTGAAAGCGAGGCAGAATAGCAGGAAACAGATTTCAATAGGTACGTTGGAATCGCCTTTAAAGCACAGGAAGAGGGGCACAACTTCGACAATGATGCACTTGGCCAAAAAGGGCGTATGCGTTTTCTCCTGAATATATTCAGGAGAAAACGCATACGCCCTTTTTGGCCAAGCAAGCAAGCGGGCAATGCAAATCTGCTCTACAAAGATGTATCACTTCCCACTGGTCAAAAGGGACATCCACAAAATGTGTAAAAACCAGAAAGGCAAGACAGGCCCTGGAGAACAGGGAGCCTTGTTATGCTGATGGGCGGGATGTAAATTGCCAACTGCCTCTCTGGAGGAGTGAATTGTGTTCCCTAAAACAAGTAAAGAACAGAGCTACAGAGCCAAGGGCACTTCCAGTCTAGGGAATATACCTTGGGAAAACTGAAAATCAATAAGACAGAGCCACCCCAAAATTTAGGGCTGCACTGCTTACAAGGAACTCAACTTGGATGCACATTAAGCATCCCAGGAAATATAAAAATGGTTCAAAAAATTGTGATACTTACGCACGATGGAATATCCCTCAGCCATGAAATCAATATCATAAGACCAGTAGAAGCAAAATGGGTGGATTCAGGTACGATGATTCTAAGTGAAATAAGTCACACAGAAAAAGAAACTTATCATAAGATATCACTTATGAAGATCCTATAAACATGGCTACACTTGAACTGAGTTAGGAAAGAGAACAGTGTCTCACATTTAGAAAACACTCTTATGCCTGCTTAAGGGGGAAGGAGAGGTGGGGTGATGCATAAAACCAGAGTTTGATATAAGCACAGGTACCGTTCCAAAAACCAACTATGGAATAGACAAGACCTACACCTTCCTGAGTGAAAGGGATTCAAAACCCCATATTTCCCGCAGAGGAATATATCTGATTATTAAGAATATTAAAACCTATGTATTGATATGTCTCTGAAAGGGAAAAAAGTGTGTCTAGACTGGCATAAACATGGCAGCGAGAATCAGCTCAAACCCACTATAAAAAGGAATTTCAAAAACAAAACAAAAAAACTGGGAAATTCTTTACAATTCCTTCAGGGTCTCTAATGAAACCTGGAATGACCCTATCTACAACGACAGCTGGATGTGGCATAAGGCTGGACACTTGGGACTGAGAGGATTGGTGAGATTGGGTGAGCAAATGTAGACCCTTTAAAGCACAAATGCTTGGCACCCATTCCATGAGTCCGAAATCTCCAGGTTGAAGGGAATATTACTACAGTTATATCATGTACAGGAAACCTAGAGAACGGACACACTGTGAATACGAAAGGTTTCTAAAACTCAACGAATAGTCCCTCTCCTGCTGCCCCGGTTTGACTTTCCATCTGCTTTACTATCAACCCCCCAACTTGGAGAGACAGCCCCTTTAACCTCCTAGTTCACACAGGTTGCCAATTTGGCAGTGGATGAAAGGGATGAGGGAGAACCAATGAGAGAGTAGCTGTTAGGCATTTGGACGGGCACATATCACTGTAATTTCCCGGCAGGAAGAATAATTAACCAAAGTCTCAGCCACCCACCGGGAACCAGTATAGGTCCTGAACCAAAATTTTGGACTTGCGGTCAGCTCACCAAAAACGAGTTGAAAAATGGAGCTCAGGGGCCCAGCAATTCACAAACTGGCCGAGTAATAAAGGACAACTATCGTCCAAAAATTTGTTGAGGGAAGGCAACGAGGCGGACTTGAAAGCGAGGCAGAATAGCAGGAAACAGATTTCAAGAGGTAAGTTGGAATCGCCCTTAAAGCACAGGAAGAGGGGCACAACTTCGACAATGATGCCCTTGGCCAAAAAGGGCGTATGCGTATTCTCCTGAATATATTCAGGAGAAAACGCATACGCCCTTTTTGGCCAAGCAAGCAAGCGGGCAATGCAAATCTGCACTACAAAGAAGTATCACTTCCCACCGGTCAAAAGGGACATCCACAAAATGTGTAAAAACCAGAAAGGAAAGACAGGCCCTGGAGAAGAGGGAGCCTTGTTATGCTGATGGGCGGGATGTAAATTGCCAACTGCCTCTCTGGAGGAGTGCATTGTGTTCCCTAAAACAAGTAAACAACAGAGCTACAGAGCCAAGGGCACTTCCAGTCTAGGGAATATACCTTGGGAAAACTGAAAATCAATAATACAGAGCCACCCCAATATTTAGGGCTGCACTGTTTACAAGGACCTCAACTTGGGTACACCTTAAATATCCCAGGAAATATAAAAATGGTTCAAAAAATTGTGGTACTTACGTACGATGGAATATCCCTCAGCCATGAAATCAATGTCATAACACCAGTAGCAGCAAAATGGGTGGATTCAGGTATGATGATTCTAAGTGAAATAAGTCACAGAGAAAAAGAAACTTATCATAAGATATCATTTATGAAGATCCTGTAAACATGGCTACACTTGAACTGAGTTAGGAAAGAGAACAGTGTCTCACATTTAGAAAACACTCTTATGCCTGCTTAAGGGGGAAGGAGAGGTGGGGTGATGCATAAAACCAGAGTTTGATATAAGCACAGGTACCGTTCCAAAAACCAACTATGGAATAGACAAGACCTACACCGTCCTCAGTGATAGGGACTCAAAACACCATATTTCCCGCAGAGGAATATATCTGACTAGTAAGAATCTTAAAACCTATGTATTGATATGTCTCCGTAAGGGAATCAAATGTGTCTAGACAGGCATAAACATGGCAGCGAGAATCAGCTCAAACCCACTATAAAAAGGAATTTCAAAAACAAAACAAAAAAACTGGGAAATTCTTTACAATTCCTTCAGGGTCTCTGATGAAACCTGGAATGCCCGTATCTACAACGACAGCTGGATGTGGCATAAGAAGGGACACTTGGGACTGAGATGATTTGTGAGATTGGGTGAGCAAATGCAGACCCTTTAAAGCACAAATGCCTGGCACCCATTCCATGGGTCCCAACTCTCCAGGTTGAAGGGAATATTACTACAGCTATAACATGTACAGGAAACCTAGAGAACGGACACACTGTGAATACGAAAGGTTTCTAAAACTCAACGAATAGTCCCTCTCCTGGTGCTCCGGTTTGACTTTACATCTGCTTTACTATCAATCTCCCAACTTGGAGAGACAGCCCCTTTAACCTCCTGGTTTGCACAGGTTTCCAATTTGGCAAAGGATGAAAGGGAAGAGGGAGAACTAATGAGAGAGTAGCTGTTAGGCATTTGGACGGGCACATATCACTGTAATTTCCCGGCAGGAAGAAGAATTAACCAAAGTCTCAGCCACCCACCAGGAACCAGTATAGGTCCTGAACCAAAATTTTGGACTTGCGGTCAGCTCACCAAAAACAAGTTGAAAAATGGAGCTCAGGGGCACAGCAATTCACAAACTGGCCGAGTCATAAAAGACAACTATCGTCCAAAAATCTGTTGAGGGAAGGCAACTAGGCGGACTTGAAAGCGAGGCCGAATAGCAGGAAACAGATTTCAAGAGGTACTTTGGAATCGCCTTTAAAGCACAGGAAGAGGGGCACAACTTCGACAATGATGCACTTGGCCAAAAAGGGCGTATGCGTTTTCTCCTGAATATATTCAGGATAAAACGCATACACCCTTTTTGGCCAAGCAAGCAAGCGGGCAATGCAAAGCTGCACTAAAAAGAAGTATCACTTCCCACGGGTCAAAAGGGACATCCACAAAATGTGTAAAAACCAGAAAGGCAAGACAGGCCTGGAGAACAGGGAGCCTTGATATGTTGATGGGCGGGATGTAAATTGCCATCTGCCTCTCTGGAGGAGTGCATTGTGTTCCCTAAAACAAGTAAAGAACAGAGCTACAGAGCCAAGGGCACTTCCAAACTAGGGAATATACCTTGGGAAAACTGAAAATAAATAAGACAGAGCCACCCCAAAATTTAGGGCTGCACTGCTTACAAGGACCTCAACTTGGATACACCTTAAGTATCCCAGGAAATATAAAAATGGTTCAAAAAATTGTGGTACTTACGTACGATGGAATATCCCTCAGCCATGAAATCAATGTCATAAGACCAGTAGCAGCAAAATGGGTGTATTCAGGTACGATGATTCTAAGCGAAATAAGTCACACAGAAAAAGAAACTTATCATAAGATATAACTTATGAAGATCCTATAAACATGGCTACACTTGAAGTGAGTTAGGAAAGAGAACAGTGTCTCACATTTAGAAAACACTCTTATGCCTGCTTAAGGGGGAAGGAGAGGTGGGGTGATGCATAAAACCAGAGTTTGATATAAGCACAGGTACCGTTCCAAAAACCAACTATGGAATAGACAAGACCTACACCTTCCTCAGTGAACGGGACTCAAAACACCATATTTCCCGCAGAGGAATATATCTGACTAGTAAGAATCTTAAAACCTATGTATTGATATGTCACCGGAAGGGAAACAACTGTGTCTAGACTGGCATAAACATGGCAGCGAGAATCAGCTCAAACCCACTATAAAAAGGAATTTCAAAAACAAAACAAAAAAACTGGGAAATTCTTTACAATTCCTTCAGGGTCTCTGATGAAACCTGGAATGACCCTATCTACAACGACAACTGGATGTGGCATAAGGCTGGACACATGGGACTGAGAGAATTGGTGAGATTGGGTGAGCAAATGCAGACCCTTTAAAGCAATAATGCATGGCACCCATTCCTTGGGTCCCAACTCTCCAGGTTGAAGGGAATATTACTACAGTTATAACATGTACGGGAAACCTAGAGAACGGACACACTGTGAATACGAAAGGTTTCTAAAACTCAACGAATAGCCCCACTCCTGGTGGTCCGGTTTGACTTTCCATCAGCTTTACTATCAACCGCCCAACTTGGAGAAACAGCCCCTTTTACCTCCTGGTTTGCACAGGTTGCCAATATGGCAGAGGATGAAAGGAAACAGGGAGAACCAATGAGAGAGTAGCTCTTAGGCATTTGGACGGGCACATATCACTCTAAATTCCCCGCCGGAAGAAGAATTAACCAAAGTCTCACAAACCAACGGGAACCAGTATACGTCCTGAACCAAAATTTTGGACTTGCGGTCAGCTCACCAAAAACGAGTTGAAAAATGGAGCTCAGGGGCACAGCAATTCACAAACTGGCCGAGTAATAAAGGACAACTAAGGTCCAAAAATCTGTTGAGGGAAGGCAACGAGGCGGACTTGAAAGCGAGGCAGAATAGCAGGAAAGGGATTTCAAGAGGTACGTTGGAATCGCCTTTAAAGCACAGGAAGAGGGGCACAACTTCGACAATGATGCACTTGGCCAAAAAGGGCGTATGCGTTTTCTCCTGAATATATTCAGGAGAAAACGCATACGCCCTTTTTGGCCAAGCAAGCAAGCGGGCAATGCAAATCTGCACTACAAAGAAGTATCACTTCCCACCGGTCAAAAGGGACATCCACAAAATGTGTAAAAACCAGAAAGGCAAGACAGGCCCTGGAGAACAGGGTGCCTTGTTATGCTGATGGGCGGGATATAAATTGCCAACTGCCTCTCTGGAGGAGTGCATTGTGTTCCCTAAAACAAGTAAACAAGAGAGCTACAGAGCCAAGGGCACTTCCAGTCTAGGGAATATACCTTGGGAAAACTGAAAATCAATAAGACAGAGCCACCCCAAAATTTAGGGCTGCACTGCTTACAAGGACCTCAACTTGGGTACACCTTAAATATGCCAGGAAATATAAAAATGGTTCAAAAAATTGTGGTACTTACGTACGATGGAATATCCCTCAGCCATGAAATCAATGTCATAAGACCAGTAGCAGCAAAATGGGTGGATTCAGGTATGATGATTCTAAGTGAAATAAGTCACACAGAAAAAGAAACTTATCATAAGATATCATTTATGAAGATCCTGTAAACATGGCTACACTTGAACTGAGTTAGGAAAGAGAACAGTGTCTCACATTTAGAAAACACACTTATGCCTGCTTAAGGGGGAAGGAGAGGTGGGGTGATGCATAAAACCAGAGTTTGATATAAGCACACGTACCGTTCCAAAAACCAACTATGGAATAGACAAGACCTACACCTTCCTCAGTGAACGGGACTCAAAACACCATATTTCCCGCAGAGGAATATATCTGACTAGTAAGAATCTTAAAACCTATGTATTGATATGTCTCCGTAAGGGAATCAAGTGTGTCTAGACTGGCATAAACATGGCAGTGAGAATCAGCTCAAACCCACTATAAAAAGGAATTTCAAAAACAAAACAAAAAAACGGGGAAATTCTTTACAATTCCTTCAGAGTCTCTGATGAATCCTGGAATGACCCTATCTACAACGACAGCTGGATGTGGCATAAGGAGGGACACTTGAGACTGAGTCGATTGGTGAGATTGGGTGAGCAAATGCAGACCATTTAAAGCAATAATGCATGGCACCAATTCCATGGGTCCCAACTCTCCAGGTTGAAGGGAATATTACTACAGCTATAACATGTACGGGAAACCTAGAGAACGGACACACTGTGAAAACGAAAGGTTTCTAAAACTCAACGAATTGTCCCTCTCCTGGTGCTCCGGTTTGACTTTCCATCTGCTTTACTATCAACCTCCCAACTTGGAGAGACAGCCCCTTTAACCTCCTGGTTCACACAGGTTGCCAATTTGGCAGAGGATGAAAGTGAAGAGGGAGAACCAATGAGAGAGTAGCTGTTAGGCATTTGGACGGGCACATATCACTGTAATTTCCCAGCAGGAAGAAGAATTAACCAAAGTCTCAGCCACCCACCGGGAACCAGTATAGGTCCTGAACCAAAATTTTGGACTTGCGGTCAGCTCACCAAAAACGAGTTGAAAAATGGAGCTCAGGGGCACAGCAATTCACAAACTGGCCGAGTAATAAAGGACAACTATCGTCCAAAAATCTGTTGAGGGAAGGCAACGAGGCGGACTTGAAAGCGAAGCAGAATAGCAGGAAACAGATTTCAAGAAGTACGTTGGAATCGCCTTTAAAGCACAGGAAGAGGGGCACAACTTCGAAAATGATGCACTTGGCCAAAAAGGGCGTATGCGTTTTCCCCTGAATATTTTCAGGAGAAAACGCATATGCCCATTTTGGCCAAGCAAGCAAGCGGGCAATGCAAATCTGCACTACAAAGAAGTATCACTTCCCACCGGTCAAAAGGGACATCCACAAAATGTGTAAAAACCAGAAAGGCAAGACAGGCCCTGGAGAACAGGGAGCCTTGTTATGCTGATGGGCGGGATGTAAATTGCCAACTGCCTCTCTGGAGGAGTGCATTGTGTTCCCTAAAACAAGTAAAGAACAGAGCTACAGAGCCAAGGGCCCTTCCAGTCTAGGGAATATACCTCGGGAAAAATGAAAATCAATAAGACAGAGCCACCCCAAAATTTAGGGCTGCACTGCTTACAGGGACCTCAACTTGGATACACCTTAAGTATCCCAGGAAATATAAAAATGGTTCAAAAAATTCTGGTACTTACGTACGATGGAATATCCCTCAACCATGAAATCAATGTCATAAGACAAGTAGAAGCAAAATGGGTGGATTCAGGTACGATGATTCTAAGTGAAATAAGTCACACAGAAAAAGTAACTTATCATAAGATATCACTTATGAAGATCCTGTAAACATGGCTACACTTGAACTGAGTTAGGAAAGAGAAGAGTGTCTCACGTTTAGAAAACACTCTTATGCCTGCTTCAGGGGGAAGGAGAGGTGGGGTGATGCATAAAACCTGAGTTTGATATAAGCACAGGTACCGTTCCAAAAACCAACTATGGAATAGACAAGACCTACACCTTCCTCAGTGAAAGGGACTCAAAACCCCATATTTCCCGCAGAGGAATATATCTGACTAGTAAGAATCTTAAAACCTATGTATTGATATGTCTCCGTAAGGGAATCAAGTGTGTCTAGACTGGCATAAACATGGCAGCGAGAATCAGCTCAAACCCACTATAAAAAGGAATTTCAAACACAAAACAAAAAAACTGGGAAATTCTTTACAATTCCTTCAGGGTCTCTGATGAAACCTGGAATGACCCTATCTACAATGACAGCTGGATGTGGCATAAGGCTGGACACTTGGGACTGAGAGGATTCGTGAGATTGGGTGAGCAAATGCAGACCCTTTAAAGCACAAATGCCTGGCACCCATTCCATGTGTCCCAACTCTCCAGTTTGAAGGGAATATTACTACAGCTATAACATGTACGGGAAACCTAGAGAACGGACACACTGCGAATACGAAAGGTTTCTAAAACTCAACGAATAGTCCCTATCCTGGTGCTCCGGTTTGACTTTCCATCTGCTTTACTATCAACCTCCCAACTTGGAGAGATAGCCCATTTAACCTCCTGGTTTGCACAGGTTGCCAATTTGGCTGAGGATGAAAGGGAATAGGGAGAACCAATGAGAGAGTAGCTGTTAGGCATTTGGACGGGCACATATCACTCTAACTTCCCGGCAAGAAGAAGAATTAACCAACGTCTCAGCCACCCACCGGGAACCAGTATAGGTCCTGAGCCAAAATTTTGGACTTGCGGTCAGCTCACCAAAAACGAGGTGAAAAATGGAGCTCAGGGGCACAGCAATTTACAAACTGGCCGAGTAATAAAGGACAACTATCGTCCAAAAATCTGTTGAGGGAAGGCAACGAGGCGGACTTGAAAGCGAGGCAGAATAGCAGGAAACAGATTTCAAGAGGTACGTTGGATTCGACTTTAAAGCACAGGAAGAGGCGCACAACTTCGACAATGATGCACTTGGCCAAAAAGGGCGTATGCGTTTCCTCCTGAATATATTCAGGAGAAAACGCATACGCCCTTTTTGGCCAAGCAAACAAACGGGCAATGCAAATCTTCACTACAAAGAAGTATCACTTCCCACCAGTTAAAAGGGACATCCACAAAATGTGTAAAAACCAGAAAGGCAAGACAGGCCCTGGAGAACAGGGAGCCTTGTTATGCTGATGGGCGGGATGTAAATTGCCAACTGCCTCTCTGGAGGAGTGCATTGTGTTCCCTAAAACAAGTAAACAACAGAGCTATAGAGCCAAGGGCACTTACAGTCTAGGGAATATACCTTGGGAAAACTGAAAATCAATAAGACAGAGCCACCCCAAAATTTAGGGCTGCACTGCTTACAAGGACCTCAACTTGGATACACCTTAAGTATCCCAGGAAATATAAAAATGGGTCAAAAAATTGTGGTACTTACGTACGATGGAATATCCCTCAGCCATGAAATCAATGTCATAAGACCAGTAGCAGCAAAATGGGTGGATTCAGGTACGATGATTCTAAGCGAAATAAGTCACACAGAAAAATAAACTTATCATAAGATATCACTTAAGAAGATCCTATAAAAATGGCTACACTTGAACTGAGTTAGGAAAGAGAACAGTGTCTCATATTTAGAAAACACTCTTATGCCTGCTTCAGGGGGAAGGAGAGGTGGGGTGATGCATAAAAGCAGAGTTTGATATAAGCACAGGTACCGTTCCAAAAACCAACTATGGAATAGAGAAGACCTACACCTTCCTCAGTGAAAGGGACTCAAAACCCCATATTTCCCGCAGAGGAATATATCTGACTAGTAAGAATCTTAAAACCTATGTACTGATATGTCTCCGTAAGAGAATCAAGTGTGTCTAGACTGACATAAACATGGCAGCGAGAATCAGCTCAAACCCACTATAAAAAGGAATTTCAAAAACAAAACAAAAAAACGGGGAAATTCTTTACAATTCCTTCAGGGTCTCTGATGAAACCTGGAATGACCCTATCTACAACAACAGCTGGGTGTGGCATAAGGAGGGACACTTGGGACTGAGACGATTGGTGAGATTCGGTGAGCAAATGCAGACACTTTAAAGCACAAATGCCTGACACCCATTCCATGGGTCCCAACTCTCCAGGTTGAAGGGAATATTACTACAGCTATAACATGTACGGGAAACCTAGAGAACGGACACACTGCGAATACGAAAGGTTTCTAAAACTCAACGAATAGTCCCTCTCCTGGTGCTCCGGTTTGACTTTCCATCTGCTTTACTATCAACCTCCCAACTTGGAGAGACAGCCCCTTTAACCTCGTGGTTCGCACAGGTTGCCAATTTGGCAGAGGATGAAAGGGAAGAGGGAGAACCAATGAGAGAGTAGCTGTTAGGCATTTGGACGGGCACATATCACTGTAATTTCCCGGCAGGAAGAAGAATTAACCAACGTCTCAGCCTCCCACCGGGAACCAGTATAGGTCCTGAACCAAAATTTTAGATTTGCGGTCAGCTCACCAAAAACGAGTTGAAAAATGGAGCTCAGGGGCACAGCAATTCACAAACTGGTCGAGTAATAAAGGACAACTATCGTCCAAAAATCTGTTGAGGGAAGGCAACGAGGCGGACTTGAAAGCGAGGTAGAATAGCCGGAAACAGATTTCAAGAGGTACGTTGGATTCGACTTTAAAGCACAGGAAGAGGCGCACAACTTCGACAATGATGCACTTGGCCAAAAAGGGCGTATGCGTTTTCTCCTGAATATATTCAGGAGAAAACGCATACGCCCTTTTTGGCCAAGCAAGCAAGCGGGCATTGCAAATCTGCACTACAAAGAAGTATCACTTCCCACCGGTCAAAACGAACATCCACAAAATGTGTAAAAACCAGAAAGGCAAGACAGGCCCTGGAGAACAGGGAGCCTTGTTATGCTGATGGGCGGGATGTAAATTGCCAACTGCCTCTCTGGAGGAGTGCATTGTGTTCCCTAAAACAAGTAAACAACAGAGCTACAGAGCCAAGGGCACTTCCAGTCTAGGGAATACACCTTGGGAAAACGGAAAATCAATAAGACAGAGCCACCCCAAAATTTAGGGCTGCACTGCTTACAAGGACCTCAATTTGGGTACACCTTAAGTACACCAGGAAATATAAAAATGGTTCAAAAAATTGTGTTACTTAAGTACGATGGAATATCCCTCAGCCATGACATCAATGTCATAAGACCAGTAGCAGCAAAATGGGTGGATTCAGGTACGATGATTCTAAGTGAAATAAGTCACACAGAAACAGAAACTTATCATAAGATATCACTTATGAAGATCCTGTAAACATGGCTACACTTGAACTGAGTTAGGAAAGAGAACAGTGTCTCACATTTAGAAAACACTCTTATCCCTGCTTAGGGGGAAGGAGAGGTGGGGTGATGCATAAAACCAGAGTTTGATATAAGCACAGGTACCGTTCCAAAAACCAACTATGGAATAGACAAGACCTACACCTTCCTCAGTGAAAGGGACTCAAAACCACATATTTCCCGCAGAGGAATATATCTGACTAGTAAGAATCTTAAAACCTATGTATTGATATGTCTCTGTAAGGGAATCAAGTGTGTCTAGACTGGCATAAACATGGCAGCGAGAATCAGCTCAAACCCACTATAAAAAGGAATTTCAAAAACAAAACAAAAAAACTGGGAAATTCTTTACAATTCCTTCAGGGTCTCTGATGAACCCTGGAATGACCCTATCTACAACGACAGCTGGATGTGGCATAAGGCTGGACACTTGGGACTGAGAGGATTGGTGAGAGTGGGTGAGCAAATGCAGACCCTTTAAAGCAATAATGCATGGCACCCATTCCATGGGTCCCAACTCTCCTGGTTGAAGGGAATATTACTACAGTTATAACACGTACGGGAAACCTAGAGAACGGACACACTGTGAATACGAAAGGTTTCTAAAACTCAACGAATAGTCCGTCTCCTGGTGCTCCGTTTTGACTTTCCATCAGCTTTACTATCAACCTCCCAACTTGGAGAGACAGCCCCTTTAACCTCCCAGTTCACACAGGTTGCCCATTTGGCAGAGGATGAAAGGGAAGAGAGAGAACCAATGAGAGAGTAGCTGTTAGGCATTTGGACGGGCACATATCTCTGTAATTTCCCGGCAGGAAGAAGAATTAACCAAAGTCTCAGCCACCCACCGGGAACCAGCATAGGTCCTGAACCAAAATTTTGGACTTGCGGTCAGCTCACAAAAAACGAGATGAAAAATGGAGCTCAGGGGCACAGCAATTCAAAAACTGGCCGAGTAATAAAGGACAACTATCGTCCAAAAATCTGTTGAGGGAAGGCAACGAGGCGGACTTGAAAGCGAGGCAGAATAGCAGGAAACAGATTTCAAGAGGTACGTTGGAATCGCCTTTAAAGCACAGGAAGAGGGGCACAACTTCGACAATGATGCACTTGGCCAAAAAGGGCGTATGCGTTTTCTCCTGAATATATTCAGGAGAAAACGCATACGCCCTTTTTGGCCAAGCAAGCAAGCGGGCAATGCAAATCTGCACTACAAAGATGTATCACTTCCCACCGGTCAAAAGGGACATCCACAAAATGTGTAAAAACCAGAAAGGCAAGACAGGCCCTGGAGAAGAGGGAGCCTTGTTATGCTGATGGGCGGGATGTAAATTGCCAACTGCCTCTCTGGAGGAGTGCACTGTGTTCCCTAAAACAAGTAAAGAACAGAGCTAGAGAGCCAAGGGCACTTCCAGTCTAGGGAATATACCTCGGGAGAACTGAAAATCAATAAGACAGAGCCACCCCAAAATTTAGGGCTGCACTGCTTACAAGGACCTCAACTTGGACACACCTTAAGTATCCCAGGAAATATAAAAATGGTTCAAAAAATTGTGGTACTTACGTACGATGGAATATCCCTCAGCCATGAAATCAATGTCATAAGACCAGTAGCAGCAAAATGGGTGGATTCAGGTACGATGATTCTAAGTGAAATAAGTCACACAGATAAAGAAACTTATCAAAAGATATCACTTATGAAGATCCTGTAAACATGGCTACACTTGATCTGAGTTAGGAAAGAGAACAGTGTCTCACATTTAGAAAACACTCTTATGCCTGCTTAAGGGGGAAGGAGAGGTGGGGTGATGCATAAAACCAGAGTTTGATATAAGCACAGGTACCGTTCCAAAAACCAACTATGGAATAGACAAGACCTACACCTTCCTCAGTGAAAGGGACTCAAAACCCCATATTTCCCGCAGAGGAATATATCTGACTAGTAAGAATCTTAAAACCTACGTATTGATATGTCTCCGTAAGAGAATCAAGTGTGTCTAGACTGGCATAAACATGGCAGCGAGAATCAGCTCAAACCCACTCTAAAAAGGAATTTCAAAAACAAAACAAAAAAACTGGGAAATTCTTTAAAATTCCTTCAGGGTCTCTGATGAAACTTGGAATGACCCTATCTAC
This sequence comes from Hyperoodon ampullatus, assembly GCF_949752795.1. Classification (NCBI taxonomy): domain Eukaryota; kingdom Metazoa; phylum Chordata; class Mammalia; order Artiodactyla; family Ziphiidae; genus Hyperoodon; species Hyperoodon ampullatus. The sequence continues at coordinate 361,750 of NW_027641003.1, read as the reverse complement.
AACGACAGCGGGATGTGGCATAAGGAGGGACACCTGGGACTGAGACGATTTGTGAGATTGGGTGAGCAAATGCAGACCCTTTAAAGCCCAAATGCCTGGCACCCATTCAATGGGTCCCAACTCTCCAGGTAGAAGGGAATATTACTACAGCTATAACATGTATGGGAAACCTAGAGAACGGACACACTGTGAATACAAAAGGTTTCTAAAACTCAACGAATAGTCCCTCTCCTGGTGCTCTGGTTTGACTTTCCATCTGCTTTACTATCAACCTCCCATCTTGGAGAGAAAGCCCCTTTAACCTCCTGGATTGCACAGGTTGCCAATTTGGCAGAGGATGAAAGGGAAGAGGGAGAACCAATGAGAGAGTAGCTGTTAGGCATTTGGACGGGCACATATCACTCTAACTTCCCGGCAGGAAGAAGAATTAACCAACGTCTCAGCCTCCCACCGGGAACCAGTATAGGTCCTGAACCAAAATTTTGGACTTGCGGTCAGCTCACAAAAAACGATTTGAAAAATGGAGCTCAGGGGCCCATCAATTCACAAACTGGCCGAGTAATAAAGGACAACTATCGTCCAAAAATCTGTTGAGGGAAGGCAACGAGGCGGACTTGGAAGCGAGGCAGAATAGCAGGAAATAGATTTCAAGAGGTAACTTGGAATCGCCTTTAAAGCACAGGAAGAGTGGCACAACTTCGACAATGATGCACTTGCCCAAAAAGGGCGTATGCATTTTCTCCTGAATATATTCAGGAGAAAACGCATACACCCTTTTTGGCCAATCAAGCAAGGGGGCAATGCAAATCTGCACTACAAAGAAGTATCACTTCCCACCGGTCAAAAGGGACATCCACAAAATGTGTAAAAACCAGAAAGGCAAGACAGGCCCTGGAGAACAGGGAGCCTTGTTATGCTGATGGGCGGGATGTAAATTGCCAACTGCCTCTCTGGAGGAGTGCATTGTGTTTCCTAAAACAAGTAAACAACAGAGCTACAGAGCCAAGGGCACTTCCAGTCTAGGGAATATACCTTGGGAAAACTGAAAATCAATAAGACAGAGCCACCCCAAAATTTAGGGCTGCACTGCTTACAAGGACCTCAACTAGGGTACACCTTAAATATCCCAGGAAATATAAAAATCGTTCAAAAAATTGTGGTACTTACGTAGGATGGAATATCCCTCAGCCATGAAATCAATGTCATAAGACCAGTAGCAGCAAAATGGGTGGATTCAGGTACGATGATTCAAAGTGAAATAAGTCACACAGAAAAAGAAACTTATCATAGGATACCACTTATGAAGATCCTGTAAACATGGCTACACTTGAACTGAGTTAGGAAAGAGAACAGTGTTTCACATTTAGAAACACCCTTATGCCTGCTTAAGGGGGAAGGAGAGGTGGGGTGATGCATAAAACCAGAGTTTGATATAAGCACAGGTACCGTTCCAAAAACCAACTATGGAATAGACAAGTCCTACACCTTCCTCAGTGAAAGGGACTCAAAACCCCATATTTCCCGCAGAGGAATATATCGGACTAGTAAGAATCTTAAAACCTATGTATTGATATGTCTCCGTAAGGGAATCAAGTGTGTCTAGACAGGCTTAAACATGGCAGCGAGAATCAGCTCAAACCCCCTATAAAAAGGAATTTCAAAAACAAAACAAAAAAAACTGGGAAATTCTTTACAATTCCTTCAGGGTCTCTGATGAAACCTGGAATGACCCTATCTACAACGACAGCTGGATGTGGCATATGGCTGGACACTTGGGACTGAGACGATTGGTGAGATTGGGTGAGCAAATGCAGACCCTTTAAAGCAATAATGCATGGCACCCATTCCATGGGTCCCAACTCTCCAGGTTGAAGGGAATATTACTACAGATATAACATGTACGGGAAACCTAGACAACGGACACACTGTGAATACGAAAGGTTTCTAAAACTCAACGAATAGTCCGTCTCCTGGTGCTCTGGTTTGACTTTACACCTGCTTTACTATCATCCTCCCAACTTGGAGAGACAGCCCCTTTAACCTCCTGGTTCGCACAGGTTGCCAATTTGGCAGAGGATGAAAGGGAAGAGGGAGAACCAATGAGAGAGTAGATGTTAGGCATTTGAACGGGCACATATCACTGTAATTTCCCGGCAGGAAGAAGAATTAACCAAAGTCTAAGCCACCCACCGGAAACCAGCATAGGTCCTGAACCAAAATTTCGGACTTGCGGTCAGCTCACCAAAAACGAGTTGGAAATTGGAGCTCAGGGGCACAGCAATTCACAAACTGGCCAAGTAATAAAGGACAACTATCGTCCAAAAATCTGTTAAGGGAAGGCAACGAGGCGGACTTGAAAGCGAGGCAGAATAGCAGGAAACAGATATCAAGAGGTACGTTGGAATCACCTTTAAAGCACAGGAAGAGGGACACAACTTCGACAATGATACACTTGGCCAAAAAGGGCGTATGTGTTTTCTCCTGAATATAATCAGCAGAAAACGCATACACTCTTTTTGCCCAAGCAAGCAAGCGGGCAATGCAAATCTGCACTACAAAGAAGTATCACTTCCCACCGGTTAAAAGGGACATCCACAAAATGTGTAAAAACCAGAAAAGCAAGACAGGCCCTGGAGAACAGGGAGCCTTGTTATGCTGATGGGCGGGATGTAAATTGCCAACTGCCTCTCTGGAGGAGTGCATTGTGTTCCCTAAAACAAGTAAACAACAGAGCTACAGAGCCAAGGGCACTTCCAGTCTAGGGAATATACCTTGGGAAAACTGAAAATCAATAAGACACAGCCACCCCAAAATTTAGGGCTGCACTGCTTACAAGGACCTCAACTTGGGTACACCTTAAATATCCCAGGAAATATAAAAATGGTTCAAAAAATTGTGGTACTTACGTATGATGGGATATCCCTCAGCCATGAAATCAATGTCATAAGACCAGTAGCAGCAAAATGGGTGGATTCAGGTACGATGATTCTAAGTGAAATAAGTCACACAGAAACAGAAACTTATCATAAGATATCACTTATGTAGATCCTGTAAACATGGCTACACTTGAACTGAGTTAGGAAAGAGAACAGTGTCTCACATTTAGAAAACACTCTTATGCCTGCTTAAGGGGGAAGGAGAGGTGGGGTGATGTATAAAACCAGAGTTTGATATAAGCACAGGTACCGTTCCAAAAACCAACTATGGAATAGACAAGACCTACACCTTCCTCAGTGAAAGGGACTCAAAACCCCATATTTCCCGCAGAGGAATATATCTGACAAGTAAAAATCTTAAAACCTATGTATTGATATGTCTCCGTAAGGGAATCAAGTTTGTCTAGACTGGCATAAACATGGCAGCGAGAATCAGCTCAAACCCACTCTAAAAAGGAATTTCAAAAACAAAACAAAAAAACTGGGAAATACTTTACAATTCCTTCAGCATCTCTGATGAAACCTGGAATGACCCTATCTACAATGACAGCTGGATGTGGCATAAGGAGGTACACTTGGGACTGAGACGATTGGTGAGATTGGGTGAGCAAATGCAGACCCTTTAAAGCCCAAATGCCTGGCACCCATTCCATGGGTCCCAACTCTCCAGGTTGAAGGGAATATTACTACAGTTATAACATGTACGGAAACCTAAAGAACGGACACACTGTGAATACGAAAGGTTTCTAAAACTCAACGAATAGTCCCTCTCCTGGTGCTCCGGTTTGACTTTCCATCTGCTTTACTATCAATCTCTCAACTTGGAGAGACAGCCCCTTTAACCTCCTGGTTCGCACAGGTTTCCAATTTGGCAGAGGATGAAAGGGAAGAGGGAGAACCAATGAGAGAGTAGCTGTTAGGCATTTGGACGGGCACATATCACTCTAACTTCCCGGCAGGAAGAAGAATTAACCAATGTCTCAACCCCCCACCGGGAACCAGCATAGGTCCTGAACCAAAATTTTGGACTTGCGGCCAGCTCACAAATAACGAGTTGAAAAATGGAGGTCACTGGCACAGCAATTCACAAACTGGCCGAGTAATAAAGGACAACTATCGTCCAAAAATCTGTTGAGGGAAGGCAACGAGGCGGACTTGAAAGCGAGGCAGACTAGCAGGAAACAGATTTCAAGAGGTACGTTGGAATCGCCTTTAAAGCACAGGAAGAGGGGCACAACTTCGACAATGATGCACTTGGCCAAAAAGGGCGTATGCGTTTTCTCCTGAATATATTCAGGAGAAAACGCATACGCCCTTTTTGGCCAAGCAAGCAAGCGGGCAATGCAATTCTGCACTACAAAGAAGTATCACTTCCCACCGGTCCAAAGGGACATCCACAAAATGTGTAAAAACCAGAAAGGCAAGACAGGCCCTAGAGAACAGGGAGCCTTGTTATGCTGATGGGCGGGATGTAAATTGCCAACTGCGTCTCTGGAGGAGTGCATTGTGTTCCCTAAAACAAGTAAACAACAGAGCTACAGAGCCAAGGGCACTTCCAGTCTAGGGAATATACCTTGGGAAAACTGAAAATCAAAAAGACACAGCCACCACAAAATTTAGGGCTGCACTGCTTACAAGGACCTCAACTTGGGTACACCTTAAATATCCCAGGAAATATAAAAATGGTTCAAAAAATTGTGGTACTTACGTACGATGGAATTTCCCTCAGCCATGAAATCAATGTCATAAGACCAGTAGCAGCAAAATGGGTGGATTCAGGTACGATGATTCTAAGTGAAATAAGTCACACAGAAAAAGAAACTTATCATAAGATATCACTTATGAAGATCCTGTAAACATGGCTACACTTGAACTGAGTTAGGAAAGAGAACAGTGTCTCACATTTAGAAAACACTCTTATGCCTGCTTAAGGGGGAAGGAGAGGTGGGGTGATGCATAAAACCAGAGTTTGATATAAGCACAGGTACCGTTCCAAAAACCAACTATGGAATAGACAAGACCTACACCTTCCTCAGTGAAAGGGACTCAAAACCCCATATTTCCCGCAGAGGAATATATCTGACTAGTAAGAATCTTAAAACCTATGTATTGATATGTCTCCGTAAGGGAATCAAGTGTGTCTAGACTGGGATAAATATGGCAGTGAGAATCAGCTCAAACCCACTATAAAAAGGAATTTCAAAAATAAAACAAAAAAACTGGGAAATTCTTTACAATTCCTTCAGGGTCTCTGATGAAACCTGAAATGACCCTATCTACAATGACAGCTGGATGTGGCATAAGGCTGGACACTTGGGACTGAGAGGATTGGTGAGATTGGGTGAGCAAATGCAGACCCTTTAAAGCAATAATGCATGGCACACATTCCATGGGTCCCAACTCTCCAGGTTGAAGGGAATATTACTACAGATATAACATGTACGGGAATCCTAGAGAATGGACACACTGTGAATACGAAAGGTTTCTAAAACTCAACGAATAGTCCCTCTCCTGGTGCTCCGGTTTGACTTTCCATCTGCTTTATTATCAACCTCCCAACTTGGAGAGACAGCCCCTTTAACCTCCTGGTTCGCACAGGTTGCCAATTTGGCAGGGGATGAAAGGGAAGAGGGAGATCCAATGAGAGAGTAGCTGTTAGGCATTTGGACGGGCACATATCTCTGTAATTTCCCGGCAGGAAGAAGAATTAACCAAAGTCTCAGCCACCCACTGGGAATCAGTATAGATCCTGAACCAAAATTTTGGACTTGCGGTCAGCTCACCAAAAACGAGTTGAAAAATGGAGCTCAGGGGCACAGCAATTCACAAACTGGCCGAGTAATAAAGGACAACTATCGTCCAAAAATCTGTTGAGGGAAGGCAACGAGGCGGAGTTGAAAGCGAGGCAGAATAGCAGGAAACAGATTTCAAGAGGTACGTTGGAATTGCCTTTAAAGCACAGGAAGAGGGGCACAACTTCGAAAATGATGCCCTTGTCCAAAAAGGGCGTATGCGTTTTCTCCTGAATATATTCAGGAGAAAACGCATACGCCCTTTTTGGCCAAGCAAGCAAGCGGGCAATGCAAATCTGCACTACAAAGAGGTATCACTTCCCACGGGTCAAAAGGGACATCCACAAAATGTGTAAAAACCAGAAAGGCAAGACAGGCCCTGGAGAACAGGGAGCCTTGTTATGCTGATGGGAGGGATGTAAATTGCCAACTGCCTCTCTGGAGGAATGCATTGTGTTCCCTAAAACAAGTAAAGAACAGAGCTACAGAGCCAAGGGCACTTCCAGTCTAGGGAATATACCATGGGAAAATTGAAAATCAATAATACAGAGCCATCACAAAATTACGGCTGCACTGCTTACAAAGACCTCAACTTGGATACACCTTAAGTATCCCAGGAAATATAAAAATCGTTCAAAAAATTGTGGTACTTACGTACGATGGAATATCCCTCAGCCATGAAATCAATGTCATAGGACCAGTAGCAGCAAAATGGGTGGATTCAGGTACGATGATTCTAAGTGAAATAAATCACACAGAAAAAGAAACGTATCATAAGTTATCACTTATGAAGATCCTATAAACATGGCTTCACTTGAACTGAGTTAGGAAAGAGAACAGTGTCTCATATTTAGAAAACACTCTTATGCCTGCTTAAGGGGGAAAGAGAGGTGGGTTGATGCATAAAACCAGAGTTTGATATAAGGACAAGTACCGTTCCAAAAACCAACTATGGAATAGACAAACCTACACCTTCCTCAGTGAAAGGGACTCAAAACCCCATATTTCCCACAGAGGAATATCTCTGACTAGTAAGAATCTTAAAACCTATGTATTGATATGTCTCCGTAAGGGAAACAAGTGTGTCTAGACTGGCATAAACATGGCAGCGAGAATCAGCTCAAACCCACTATAAAAAGGAATTTCAAAAACAAAACAAAAAAACTGGGAAATTCTTTACAATTCCTTCAGGGTCCCTGATGAAACCTGGAATGACCTTATCTAAAACGACAGCTGGATGTGGCATAAGGAGGGACACTTGGGACTGAGACGATTGGTGAGATTGGGTGGGCAAATGCAGACCCTTTAAATCACAAATGCCTGGCACCCATTCCATGGGCCCCAACTCTCCAGTTTGAAGGGAATATTACTACAGCTATAACATGTACGGGAAACCTAGAGAATGGACACACAGTGAATACGAAAGATTTCTAAAACTCAACGAATAGTCCCTCTCCTGGTGCTCCGGTTTGACTTTTCATCTGCTTTACTATCAACCTCCCATCTTGGAGATACAGCCCCTTTAACCTCCTGGTTCACACACGTTGCCAATTTGGCAGAGGATGAAAGGGAAGAGGGAGAACCAATGAGAGAGTAGCTGTTAGGCATTTGGACGGGCACATAACACTGTAATTTCCCGGCAGGAAGAAGAATTAACCAAAGTCTCAGCCACCCACCGGGAACCAGTATAGGTCCTGAACCAAAATTTTGGACTTGCGGTCAGCTCACCAAAAACGAGTTGAAAAATGGAGCTCAGGGGCACAGCAATTCACAAACTGGCCGAGTAATAAAGGACAACTATCATCCAAAAATCTATTGAGGGAAGGCAACGAGGCGGACTTGAAAGCGAGGCAGAATAGCAGGAAACAGATTTCAAGAGGTACGTTGGAATCACCTTTAAAGCACAGGAAGAGGGGCACAACTTCGACAATGATGCACTTGGCCAAAAAGGGCGTATGCGTTTTCTCCTGAATATATTCAGGAGAAAACGCATACGCCCTTTTTGGCCAAGCAAGCAAGCGGGCAATGCAAATCTGCACTACAAAGAAGTATCACTTCCCACCAGTCAAAAGGGACATCCACAAAATGTGTAAAAACCAGAAAGGCAAGACAGGCCCTGGAGAACAGGGTGTCTTGTTATGCTGATGGGCGGGATGTAAATTGCCAACTGCCTCTCTGGAGGAGTGCATTGTGTTCCCTAAAACAAGTAAACAACAGAGCTACAGAGCCAAGGGCACTTCCAGTCTAGGGAATATACCTTGGGAAAACTGAAAATCAAAAAGACACAGCCACCCCAAAATTTAGGGCTGCACTGCTTACAAGGACCTCAACTTGGGTACACCTTAAATATCCCAGGAAATATAAAAATGGTTCAAAAAATTGTGGTACTTACGTACGATGGAATATCCCTCAGCCATGAAATCAATGTCATAAGACCAGTAGCAGCAAAATGGGTGGATTCAGGTACGATGATTCTAAGTGAAATAAGTCACACAGAAAAAGAAACTTATCATAAGATATCACGTATGAAGACCCTGTAAACATGGCTACACTTGAACTGAGTTAGGAAAGAGAACAGTGTCTCACATTTAGAAAACTCTCTTATGCCTGCTTAAGGGGGAAGGAGAGGTGGGGTGATGCATAAAACCAGAGTTTGATATAAGCACAGGTACCGTTCCAAAAACCAACTATGGAATAGACAAGACCTACACCTTCCTCAGTGAAAGGGACTCAAAACCCCATATTTCCCGCAGAGGAATATATCTGACTAGTAAAGTAAGAATCTTAAAACCTATGTATTGATATGTCCCCGTAAGGGAATCAAGTGTGTCTAGACTGGGATAAATATGGCAGCGAGAATCAGCTCAAACCCACTATAAAAAGGAATTTCAAAAATAAAACAAAAAAACTGGGAAATTCTTTACAATTCCTTCAGGGTCTCTGATGAAACCTGAAATGACCCTATCTACAATGACAGCTGGATGTGGCATAAGGCTGGACACTTGGGACTGAGAGGATTGGTGAGATTGGGTGAGCAAATGCAGACCCTTTAAAGCAATAATGCATGGCACACATTCCATGGGTCCCAACTCTCCAGGTTGAAGGGAATATTACTACAGATATAACATGTACGGGAATCCTAGAGAACGGACACACTGTGAATACGAAAGGTTTCTAAAACTCAACGAATAGTCCTTCTCCTGGTGCTCCGGTTTGACTTTCCATCTGCTTTATTATCAACCTCCCAACTTGGAGAGACAGCCCCTTTAACCTCTTGGTTCGCACAGGTTGCCAATTTGGCAGAGGATGAAAGGGAAGAGGGAGATCCAATGAGAGAGTAGCTGTTAGGCATTTGGACGGGCACATATCACTGTAATTTCCCGGCAGGAAGAAGAATTAACCAAAGTCTCAGCCACCCACCGGGAATCAGTATAGATCCTGAACCAAAATTTTGGACTTGCGGTCAGCTCACCAAAAACGAGGTGAAAAATGGAGCTCAGGGGCACAGCAATTTACAAACTGGCCGAGTAATAAAGGACAACTATCGTCCAAAAATCTGTTGAGGGAAGGCAACGAGGCAGAGTTGAAAGCGAGGCAGAATAGCAGGAAACAGATTTCAAGAGGTACGTTGGATTCGACTTTAAAGCACAGGAAGAGGCGCACAACTTCGACAATGATGCACTTGGCCAAAAAGGGCGTATGCGTTTCCTCCTGAATATATTCAGGAGAAAACGCATACGCCCTTTTTGGCCAAGGAAACAAACGGGCAATGCAAATCTTCACTACAAAGAAGTATCACTTCCCACCGGTTAAAAGGGACATCCACAAAATGTGTAAAAACCAGAAAGGCAAGACAGGCCCTGGAGAACAGGGAGCCTTGTTATGCTGATGGGCGGGATGTAAATTGCCAACTGCCTCTCTGGAGGAGTGCATTGTGTTCCCTAAAACAAGTAAAGAACAGAGCTACAGAGCCAAGGGCACTTACAGTCTAGGGAATATACCTTGGGAAAACTGAAAATCAATAAGACACAGCCACCCCAAAATTTAGGGCTGCACTGCTTACAAGGACCTCAACTTGGATACACCTTAAGTATCCCAGGAAATATAAAAATGGGTCAAAAAATTGTGGTACTTACGTACAATGGAATATCCCTCAGCCATGAAATCAATGTCATAAGACCAGTAGCAGCAAAATGGGTGGATTCAGGTACGATGATTCTAAGTGAAATAAGTCACACAGAAAAATAAACTTATCATAAGATATCACTTAAGAAGATCCTATAAACATGGCTACACTTGAACTGAGTTAGGAAAGAGAACAGTGTCTCATATTTAGAAAACACTCTTATGCCTGCTTCAGGGGGAAGGAGAGGTGGGGTGATGCATAAAAGCAGAGTTTGATATAAGCACAGGTACCGTTCCAAAAACCAACTATGGAATAGACAAGACCTACACCTTCCTCACTGAAAGGGACTCAAAACCCCATATTTCCCGCAGAGGAATATATCTGACTAGTAAGAATCTTAAAACCTATGTATTGATATGTCTCCGTAAGGGAATCAAGTGTGTCTAGACTGGGATAAATATGGCAGTGAGAATCAGCTCAAACCCACTATAAAAAGGAATTTCAAAAATAAAACAAAAAAACTGGGAAATTCTTTACAATTCCTTCAGGGTCTCTGATGAAACCTGAAATGACCCTATCTACAATGACAGCTGGATGTGGCATAAGGCTGGACACTTGGGACTGAGAGGATTGGTGAGATTGGGTGAGCAAATGCAGACCCTTTAAAGCAATAATGCATGGCACACATTCCATGGGTCCCAACTCTCCAGGTTGAAGGGAATATTACTACAGATATAACATGTACGGGAATCCTAGAGAATGGACACACTGTGAATACGAAAGGTTTCTAAAACTCAACGAATAGTCCCTCTCCTGGTGCTCCGGTTTGACTTTCCATCTGCTTTATTATCAACCTCCCAACTTGGAGAGACAGCCCCTTTAACCTCCTGGTTCGCACAGGTTGCCAATTTGGCAGGGGATGAAAGGGAAGAGGGAGATCCAATGAGAGAGTAGCTGTTAGGCATTTGGACGGGCACATATCTCTGTAATTTCCCGGCAGGAAGAAGAATTAACCAAAGTCTCAGCCACCCACTGGGAATCAGTATAGATCCTGAACCAAAATTTTGGACTTGCGGTCAGCTCACCAAAAACGAGTTGAAAAATGGAGCTCAGGGGCACAGCAATTCACAAACTGGCCGAGTAATAAAGGACAACTATCGTCCAAAAATCTGTTGAGGGAAGGCAACGAGGCGGAGTTGAAAGCGAGGCAGAATAGCAGGAAACAGATTTCAAGAGGTACGTTGGAATTGCCTTTAAAGCACAGGAAGAGGGGCACAACTTCGAAAATGATGCCCTTGTCCAAAAAGGGCGTATGCGTTTTCTCCTGAATATATTCAGGAGAAAACGCATACGCCCTTTTTGGCCAAGCAAGCAAGCGGGCAATGCAAATCTGCACTACAAAGAGGTATCACTTCCCACGGGTCAAAAGGGACATCCACAAAATGTGTAAAAACCAGAAAGGCAAGACAGGCCCTGGAGAACAGGGAGCCTTGTTATGCTGATGGGAGGGATGTAAATTGCCAACTGCCTCTCTGGAGGAATGCATTGTGTTCCCTAAAACAAGTAAAGAACAGAGCTACAGAGCCAAGGGCACTTCCAGTCTAGGGAATATACCTTGGGAAAATTGAAAATCAATAATACAGAGCCATCACAAAATTACGGCTGCACTGCTTACAAAGACCTCAACTTGGATACACCTTAAGTATCCCAGGAAATATAAAAATCGTTCAAAAAATTGTGGTACTTACGTACGATGGAATATCCCTCAGCCATGAAATCAATGTCATAAGACCAGTAGCAGCAAAATGGGTGGATTCAGGTACGATGATTCTAAGTGAAATAAATCACACAGAAAAAGAAACGTATCATAAGTTATCACTTATGAAGATCCTATAAACATGGCTTCACTTGAACTGAGTTAGGAAAGAGAACAGTGTCTCATATTTAGAAAACACTCTTATGCCTGCTTAAGGGGGAAAGAGAGGTGGGTTGATGCATAAAACCAGAGTTTGATATAAGGACAAGTACCGTTCCAAAAACCAACTATGGAATAGACAAACCTACACCTTCCTCAGTGAAAGGGACTCAAAACCCCATATTTCCCACAGAGGAATATCTCTGACTAGTAAGAATCTTAAAACCTATGTATTGATATGTCTCCGTAAGGGAAACAAGTGTGTCTAGACTGGCATAAACATGGCAGCGAGAATCAGCTCAAACCCACTATAAAAAGGAATTTCAAAAACAAAACAAAAAAACTGGGAAATTCTTTACAATTCCTTCAGGGTCCCTGATGAAACCTGGAATGACCTTATCTAAAACGACAGCTGGATGTGGCATAAGGAGGGACACTTGGGACTGAGACGATTGGTGAGATTGGGTGGGCAAATGCAGACCCTTTAAATCACAAATGCCTGGCACCCATTCCATGGGCCCCAACTCTCCAGTTTGAAGGGAATATTACTACAGCTATAACATGTACGGGAAACCTAGAGAATGGACACACAGTGAATACGAAAGATTTCTAAAACTCAACGAATAGTCCCTCTCCTGGTGCTCCGGTTTGACTTTTCATCTGCTTTACTATCAACCTCCCATCTTGGAGATACAGCCCCTTTAACCTCCTGGTTCACACACGTTGCCAATTTGGCAGAGGATGAAAGGGAAGAGGGAGAACCAATGAGAGAGTAGCTGTTAGGCATTTGGACGGGCACATATCACTGTAATTTCCCGGCAGGAAGAAGAATTAACCAAAGTCTCAGCCACCCACCGGGAACCAGTATAGGTCCTGAACCAAAATTTTGGACTTGCGGTCAGCTCACCAAAAACGAGTTGAAAAATGGAGCTCAGGGGCACAGCAATTCACAAACTGGCCGAGTAATAAAGGACAACTATCATCCAAAAATCTATTGAGGGAAGGCAACGAGGCGGACTTGAAAGCGAGGCAGAATAGCAGGAAACAGATTTCAAGAGGTACGTTGGAATCACCTTTAAAGCACAGGAAGAGGGGCACAACTTCGACAATGATGCACTTGGCCAAAAAGGGCGTATGCGTTTTCTCCTGAATATATTCAGGAGAAAACGCATACGCCCTTTTTGGCCAAGCAAGCAAGCGGGCAATGCAAATCTGCACTACAAAGAAGTATCACTTCCCACCAGTCAAAAGGGACATCCACAAAATGTGTAAAAACCAGAAAGGCAAGACAGGCCCTGGAGAACAGGGTGTCTTGTTATGCTGATGGGCGGGATGTAAATTGCCAACTGCCTCTCTGGAGGAGTGCATTGTGTTCCCTAAAACAAGTAAACAACAGAGCTACAGAGCCAAGGGCACTTCCAGTCTAGGGAATATACCTTGGGAAAACTGAAAATCAAAAAGACACAGCCACCCCAAAATTTAGGGCTGCACTGCTTACAAGGACCTCAACTTGGGTACACCTTAAATATCCCAGGAAATATAAAAATGGTTCAAAAAATTGTGGTACTTACGTACGATGGAATATCCCTCAGCCATGAAATCAATGTCATAAGACCAGTAGCAGCAAAATGGGTGGATTCAGGTACGATGATTCTAAGTGAAATAAGTCACACAGAAAAAGAAACTTATCATAAGATATCACGTATGAAGACCCTGTAAACATGGCTACACTTGAACTGAGTTAGGAAAGAGAACAGTGTCTCACATTTAGAAAACTCTCTTATGCCTGCTTAAGGGGGAAGGAGAGGTGGGGTGATGCATAAAACCAGAGTTTGATATAAGCACAGGTACCGTTCCAAAAACCAACTATGGAATAGACAAGACCTACACCTTCCTCAGTGAAAGGGACTCAAAACCCCATATTTCCCGCAGAGGAATATATCTGACTAGTAAAGTAAGAATCTTAAAACCTATGTATTGATATGTCCCCGTAAGGGAATCAAGTGTGTCTAGACTGGGATAAATATGGCAGCGAGAATCAGCTCAAACCCACTATAAAAAGGAATTTCAAAAACAAAACAAAAAAACGGGGAAATTCTTTACAATTCCTTCAGGGTCTCTGATGAAACCTGGAAAGACCCTATCTACAACAACAGCTGGGTGTGGCATAAGGAGGGACACTTGGGACTGAGACGATTGGTGAGATTCGGTGAGCAAATGCAGACACTTTAAAGCACAAATGCCTGACACCCATTCCATGGGTCCCAACTCTCCAGGTTGAAGGGAATATTACTACAGCTATAACATGTACGGGAAACCTAGAGAACAGACACACTGCGAATACGAAAGGTTTCTAAAACTCAACGAATAGTCCCTCTCCTGGTGCTCCGGTTTGACTTTCCATCTGCTTTACTATCAACCTCCCAACTTGGAGAGACAGCCCCTTTAACCTCGTGGTTCGCACAGGTTGCCAATTTGGCAGAGGATGAAAGGGAAGAGGGAGAACCAATGAGAGAGTAGCTGTTAGGCATTTGGGCGGGCACATATCAATGTAATTTCCCGGCAGGAAGAAGAATTAACCAACGTCTCAGCCTCCCACCGGGAACCAGTATAGGTCCTGAACCAAAATTTTAGACTTGCGGTCAGCTCACCAAAAACGAGTTGAAAAATGGAGCTCAGGGGCACAGCAATTCACAAACTGGCCGAGTAATAAAGGACAACTATCGTCCAAAAATCTGTTGAGGGAAGGCAACGAGGCGGACTTGAAAGCGAGGTAGAATAGCCGGAAACAGATTTCAAGAGGTACGTTGGATTCGACTTTAAAGCACAGGAAGAGGCGCACAACTTCGACAATGATGCACTTGGCCAAAAAGGGCGTATGCGTTTTCTCCTGAATATATTCAGGAGAAAACGCATACGCCCTTTTTGGCCAAGCAAGCAAGCGGGCATTGCAAATCTGCACTACAAAGAAGTATCACTTCCCACCGGTCAAAACGAACATCCACAAAATGTGTAAAAACCAGAAAGGCAAGACAGGCCCTGGAGAACAGGGAGCCTTGTTATGCTGATGGGCGGGATGTAAATTGCCAACTGCCTCTCTGGAGGAGTGCATTGTGTTCCCTAAAACAAGTAAACAACAGAGCTACAGAGCCAAGGGCACTTCCAGTCTAGGGAATACACCTTGGGAAAACGGAAAATCAATAAGACAGAGCCACCCCAAAATTTAGGGCTGCACTGCTTACAAGGACCTCAATTTGGGTACACCTTAAGTACACCAGGAAATATAAAAATGGTTCAAAAAATTGTGTTACTTAAGTACGATGGAATATCCCTCAGCCATGACATCAATGTCATAAGACCAGTAGCAGCAAAATGGGTGGATTCAGGTACGATGATTCTAAGTGAAATAAGTCACACAGAAACAGAAACTTATCATAAGATATCACTTATGAAGATCCTGTAAACATGGCTACACTTGAACTGAGTTAGGAAAGAGAACAGTGTCTCACATTTAGAAAACACTCTTATGCCTGCTTAGGGGGAAGGAGAGGTGGGGTGATGCATAAAAGCAGAGTTTGATATAAGCACAGGTACCGTTCCAAAAACCAACTATGGAATAGACAAGACCTACACCTTCCTCACTGAAAGGGACTCAAAACCCCATATTTCCCGCAGAGGAATATATCTGACTAGTAAGAATCTTAAAACCTATGTATTGATATGTCTCCGTAAGAGAATCAAGTGTGTCTAGACTGAAATAAACATGGCAGCGAGAATCAGCTCAAACCCACTATAAAAAGGAATTTCAAAAACAAATCAAAAAAACTGGGAAATTCTTTACAATTCCTTCAGGGTCTCTGATGAACCCTGGAATGACCCTATCTACAACAACAGCTGGGTGTGGCATAAGGAGGGACACTTGGGACTGAGACGATTGGTGAGATTGGGTGAGCAAATGCAGACCCTTTAAAGCACAAATGCCTGACACCCATTCCATGGGTCCCAACTCTCCAGGTTGAAGGGAATATTACTACAGCTATAACATGTACGGGAAACCTAGAGAACGGACACACTGTGAATACGAAAGGTTTCTAAAACTCAACGAATAGTCCCTATCCTGGTGCTCCGGTTTGACTTTCCATCTGCTTTACTATCAACCTCCCAACTTGGAGAGATAGCCCATTTAACCTCCTGGTTTGCACAGGTTGCCAATTTGGCTGAGGATGAAAGGGAATAGGGAGAACCAATGAGAGAGTAGCTGTTAGGCATTTGGACGGGCACATATCACTCTAACTTCCCGGCAGGAAGAAGAATTAACCAACGTCTCAGCCACCCACCGGGAACCAGTATAGGTCCTGAACCAAAATTTTGGACTTGCGGTCAGCTCACCAAAAACGAGGTGAAAAATGGAGCTCAGGGGCACAGCAATTTACAAACTGGCCGAGTAATAAAGGACAACTATCGTCCACAAATCTGTTGAGGGAAGGCAACGAGGCGGACATGAAAGCGAGGCAGAATAGCAGGAAACAGATTTCAAGAGGTACGTTGGATTCGACTTTAAAGCACAGGAAGAGGCGCAAAACTTCGACAATGATGCACTTGACCAAAAAGGGCGTATGCGTTTCCTCCTGAATATATTCAGGAGAAAACGCATACGCCCTTTTTGGCCAAGCAAACAAACGGGCAATGCAAATCTTCACTACAAAGAAGTATCACTTCCCACCAGTTAAAAGGGACATCCACAAAATGTGTAAAAACCAGAAAGGCAAGACAGGCCCTGGAGAACAGGGAGCCTTGTTATGCTGATGGGCGGGATGTAAATTGCCAACTGCCTCTCTGGAGGAGTGCATTGTGTTCCCTAAAACAAGTAAACAACAGAGCTATAGAGCCAAGGGCACTTACAGTCTAGGGAATATACCTTGGGAAAACTGAAAATCAATAAGACAGAGCCACCCCAAAATTTAGGGCTGCACTGCTTACAAGGACCTCAACTTGGATACACCTTAAGTATCCCAGGAAATATAAAAATGGGTCAAAAAATTGTGGTACTTACGTACGATGGAATATCCCTCAGCCATGAAATCAATGTCATAAGACCAGTAGCAGCAAAATGGGTGGATTCAGGTACGATGATTCTAAGCGAAATAAGTCACACAGAAAAATAA
The DNA here is from genome assembly GCF_949752795.1 of Hyperoodon ampullatus. Classification (NCBI taxonomy): domain Eukaryota; kingdom Metazoa; phylum Chordata; class Mammalia; order Artiodactyla; family Ziphiidae; genus Hyperoodon; species Hyperoodon ampullatus. The sequence continues at coordinate 344,816 of NW_027641003.1, read as the reverse complement.
ACTTATCATAAGATATCACTTAAGAAGATCCTATAAAAATGGCTACACTTGAACTGAGTTAGGAAAGAGAACAGTGTCTCATATTTAGAAAACACTCTTATGCCTGCTTCAGGGGGAAGGAGAGGTGGGGTGATGCATAAAAGCAGAGTTTGATATAAGCACAGGTACCGTTCCAAAAACCAACTATGGAATAGACAAGACCTACACCTTCCTCAGTGAAAGGGACTCAAAACCACATATTTCCCGCAGAGGAATATATCTGACTAGTAAGAATCTTAAAACCTATGTACTGATATGTCTCCGTAAGAGAATCAAGTGTGTCTAGACTGACATAAACATGGCAGCGAGAATCAGCTCAAACCCACTATAAAAAGGAATTTCAAAAACAAAACAAAAAAACGGGGAAATTCTTTACAATTCCTTCAGGGTCTCTGATGAAACCTGGAAAGACCCTATCTACAACAACAGCTGGGTGTGGCATAAGGAGGGACACTTGGGACTGAGACGATTGGTGAGATTCGGTGAGCAAATGCAGACACTTTAAAGCACAAATGCCTGACACCCATTCCATGGGTCCCAACTCTCCAGGTTGAAGGGAATATTACTACAGCTATAACATGTACGGGAAACCTAGAGAACAGACACACTGCGAATACGAAAGGTTTCTAAAACTCAACGAATAGTCCCTCTCCTGGTGCTCCGGTTTGACTTTCCATCTGCTTTACTATCAACCTCCCAACTTGGAGAGACAGCCCCTTTAACCTCGTGGTTCGCACAGGTTGCCAATTTGGCAGAGGATGAAAGGGAAGAGGGAGAACCAATGAGAGAGTAGCTGTTAGGCATTTGGACGGGCACATATCACTGTAATTTCCCGGCAGGAAGAAGAATTAACCAACGTCTCAGCCTCCCACCGGGAACCAGTATAGGTCCTGAACCAAAATTTTAGACTTGCGGTCAGCTCACCAAAAACGAGTTGAAAAATGGAGCTCAGGGGCACAGCAATTCACAAACTGGCCGAGTAATAAAGGACAACTATCGTCCAAAAATCTGTTGAGGGAAGGCAACGAGGCGGACTTGAAAGCGAGGTAGAATAGCCGGAAACAGATTTCAAGAGGTACGTTGGATTCGACTTTAAAGCACAGGAAGAGGCGCACAACTTCGACAATGATGCACTTGGCCAAAAAGGGCGTATGCGTTTTCTCCTGAATATATTCAGGAGAAAACGCATACGCCCTTTTTGGCCAAGCAAGCAAGCGGGCATTGCAAATCTGCACTACAAAGAAGTATCACTTCCCACCGGTCAAAACGAACATCCACAAAATGTGTAAAAACCAGAAAGGCAAGACAGGCCCTGGAGAACAGGGAGCCTTGTTATGCTGATGGGCGGGATGTAAATTGCCAACTGCCTCTCTGGAGGAGTGCATTGTGTTCCCTAAAACAAGTAAACAACAGAGCTACAGAGCCAAGGGCACTTCCAGTCTAGGGAATACACCTTGGGAAAACGGAAAATCAATAAGACAGAGCCACCCCAAAATTTAGGGCTGCACTGCTTACAAGTACCTCAATTTGGGTACACCTTAAGTACACCAGGAAATATAAAAATGGTTCAAAAAATTGTGTTACTTAAGTACGATGGAATATCCCTCAGCCATGACATCAATGTCATAAGACCAGTAGCAGCAAAATGGGTGGATTCAGGTACGATGATTCTAAGTGAAATAAGTCACACAGAAACAGAAACTTATCATAAGATATCACTTATGAAGATCCTGTAAACATGGCTACACTTGAACTGAGTTAGGAAAGAGAACAGTGTCTCACATTTAGAAAACACTCTTATGCCTGCTTAGGGGGAAGGAGAGGTGGGGTGATGCATAAAACCAGAGTTTGATATAAGCACAGGTACCGTTCCAAAAACCAACTATGGAATAGACAAGACCTACACCTTCCTCAGTGAAAGGGACTCAAAACCACATATTTCCCGCAGAGGAATATATCTGACTAGTAAGAATCTTAAAACCTATGTATTGATATGTCTCTGTAAGGGAATCAAGTGTGTCTAGACTGGCATAAACATGGCAGCGAGAATCAGCTCAAACCCACTATAAAAAGGAATTTCAAAAACAAAACAAAAAAACTGGGAAATTCTTTACAATTCCTTCAGGGTCTCTGATGAAACCTGGAATGACCCTATCTACAACGACAGATGGATGTGGCATAAGGCTGGACACTTGGGACTGAGAGGATTGGTGAGAGTGGGTGAGCAAATGCAGACCCTTTAAAGCAATAATGCATGGCACCCATTCCATGGGTCCCAACTCTCCTGGTTGAAGGGAATATTACTACAGTTATAACACGTACGGGAAACCTAGAGAACGGACACACTGTGAATACGAAAGGTTTCTAAAACTCAACGAATAGTCCGTCTCCTGGTGCTCCGTTTTGACTTTCCATCAGCTTTACTATCAACCTCCCAACTTGGAGAGACAGCCCCTTTAACCTCCCAGTTCACACAGGTTGCCCATTTGGCAGAGGATGAAAGGGAAGAGAGAGAACCAATGAGAGAGTAGCTGTTAGGCATTTGGACGGGCACATATCTCTGTAATTTCCCGGCAGGAAGAAGAATTAACCAAAGTCTCAGCCACCCACCGGGAACCAGCATAGGTCCTGAACCAAAATTTTGGACTTGCGGTCAGCTCACAAAAAACGAGATGAAAAATGGAGCTCAGGGGCACAGCAATTCACAAACTGGCCGAGTAATAAAGGACAACTATCGTCCAAAAATCTGTTGAGGGAAGGCAACGAGGCGGACTTGAAAGCGAGGCAGAATAGCAGGAAACAGATTTCAAGAGGTACGTTGGAATCGCCTTTAAAGCACAGGAAGAGGGGCACAACTTCGACAATGATGCACTTGGCCAAAAAGGGCGTATGCGTTTTCTCCTGAATATATTCAGGAGAAAACGCATACGCCCTTTTTGGCCAAGCAAGCAAGCGGGCAATGCAAATCTGCACTACAAAGATGTATCACTTCCCACCGGTCAAAAGGGACATCCACAAAATGTGTAAAAACCAGAAAGGCAAGACAGGCCCTGGAGAACAGGGAGCCTTGTTATGCTGATGGGCGGGATGTAAATTGCCAACTGCCTCTCTGGAGGAGTGCATTGTGTTCCCTAAAACAAGTAAACAACAGAGCTACAGAGCCAAGGGCACTTCCAGTCTAGGGAATACACCTTGGGAAAACGGAAAATCAATAAGACAGAGCCACCCCAAAATTTAGGGCTGCACTGCTTACAAGGACCTCAATTTGGGTACACCTTAAGTACACCAGGAAATATAAAAATGGTTCAAAAAATTTTGGTACTTACATACGATGGAATATCCCTCAGCCATGACATCAATGTCATAAGACCAGTAGCAGCAAAATGGGTGGATTCAGGTACGATGATTCTAAGTGAAATAAGTCACACAGAAACAGAAACTTATCATAAGATATCACTTATGAAGATCCTGTAAACATGGCTACACTTTAACTGAGTTAGGAAAGAGAACAGTGTCTCACATTTAGAAAACACTCTTATGCCTGCTTAGGGGGAAGGAGAGGTGGGGTGATGCATAAAACCAGAGTTTGATATAAGCACAGGTACCGTTCCAAAAACCAACTATGGAATAGACAAGACCTACACCTTCCTCAGTGAAAGGGACTCAAAACCACATATTTCCCGCAGAGGAATATATCTGACTAGTAAGAATCTTAAAACCTATGTATTGATATGTCTCTGTAAGGGAATCAAGTGTGTCTAGACTGACATAAACATGGCAGCGAGAATCAGCTCAAACCCACTATAAAAAGGAATTTCAAAAACAGAACAAAAAAACTGGGAAATTCTTTACAATTCCTTCAGGGTCTCTGATGAAACCTGGAATGACCCTATCTACAACGATAGCTGGATGTGGCATAAGGCTGGACACTTGGGACTGAGAGAATTGGTGAGATTGGGTGAGCAAATGCAGACACTTTAAAGCAATAATGCATGGCACCCATTCCATGGGTCCCAACTCTCCAGGTTGAAGGGAATATTACTACAGTTATAACATGTATGGGAAACCTAGAGAACGGACACACTGTGTATACGAAAGGTTTCTAAAACTCAATGAATAGTCCCTCTCCTGGTGCTCCGGTTTGACTTTCCATCTGCTTTACTATCAACCTCCCAACTAGGAGAGACAGCCCCTTTAACCTCCTGGTTCGCACAGGTTGCCAATTTGGCAGAGGATGAAAGGGAAGAGGGAGAACCAATGAGAGAGTAGCTGTTAGGCATTTGGACGGGCACATATCACTGTAATTTCCCGGCAGGAAGAAAAATTAACCAAAGTCTCAGCCACCCACCGGGAATCAGTCTAGATCCTGAACCAAAATTTTGGACTTGCGGTCAGCTCACCAAAAACGAGTTGAAAAATGGAGCTCAGGGGCACAGCAATTCACAAACTGGCCGAGTAATAAAGGACAACTATCGTCCAAAAATCTGTTGAGGGAAGGCAACGAGGCGGACTTGAAAGCGAGGCAGAATAGCAGGAAACAGATTTCAAGAGGTACGTTGGAATTGCCTTTAAAGCACAGGAAGAGGGGCACAACTTCGAAAATGATGCCCTTGTCCAAAAAGGGCGTATGCGTTTTCTCCTGAATATATTCAGGAGAAAACGCATACGCCCTTTTTGGCCAAGCAAGCAAGCGGGCAATGCAAATCTGCACTACAAAGAGGTATCACTTCCCACGGGTCAAAAGGGACATCCACAAAATGTGTAAAAACCAGAAAGGCAAGACAGGCCCTGGAGAACAGGGAGCCTTGTTATGCTGATGGGAGGGATGTAAATTGCCAACTGCCTCTCTGGAGGAATGCATTGTGTTCCCTAAAACAAGTAAAGAACAGAGCTACAGAGCCAAGGGCACTTCCAGTCTAGGGAATATACCTTGGGAAAATTGAAAATCAATAATACAGAGCCATCACAAAATTACGGCTGCACTGCTTACAAAGACCTCAACTTGGATACACCTTAAGTATCCCAGGAAATATAAAAATCGTTCAAAAAATTGTGGTACTTACGTACGATGGAATATCCCTCAGCCATGAAATCAATGTCATAAGACCAGTAGCAGCAAAATGGGTGGATTCAGGTACGATGATTCTAAGTGAAATAAATCACACAGAAAAAGAAACGTATCATAAGTTATCACTTATGAAGATCCTATAAACATGGCTTCACTTGAACTGAGTTAGGAAAGAGAACAGTGTCTCATATTTAGAAAACACTCTTATGCCTGCTTAAGGGGGAAACAGAGGTGGGTTGATGCATAAAACCAGAGTTTGATATAAGGACAAGTACCGTTCCAAAAACCAACTATGGAATAGACAAACCTACACCTTCCTCAGTGAAAGGGACTCAAAACCCCATATTTCCCACAGAGGAATATCTCTGACTAGTAAGAATCTTAAAACCTATGTATTGATATGTCTCCGTAAGGGAAACAAGTGTGTCTAGACTGGCATAAACATGGCAGCGAGAATCAGCTCAAACCCACTATAAAAAGGAATTTCAAAAACAAAACAAAAAAACTGGGAAATTCTTTACAATTCCTTCAGGGTCCCTGATGAAACCTGGAATGACCTTATCTAAAACGACAGCTGGATGTGGCATAAGGAGGGACACTTGGGACTGAGACGATTGGTGAGATTGGGTGGGCAAATGCAGACCCTTTAAATCACAAATGCCTGGCACCCATTCCATGGGCCCCAACTCTCCAGGTTGAAGGGAATATTACTACAGCTATAACATGTACGGGAAACCTAGAGAATGGATACACAGTGAATACGAAAGATTTCTAAAACTCAACGAATAGTCCCTCTCCTGGTGCTCCGGTTTGACTTTTCATCTGCTTTACTATCAACCTCCCATCTTGGAGATACAGCCCCTTTAACCTCCTGGTTCACACACGTTGCCAATTTGGCAGAGGATGAAAGGGAAGAGGGAGAACCAATGAGAGAGTAGCTGTTAGGCATTTGGACGGGCACATATCACTGTAATTTCCCGGCAGGAAGAAGAATTAACCAAAGTCTCAGCCACCCACCGGGAACCAGTATAGGTCCTGAACCAAAATTTTGGACTTGCGGTCAGCTCACCAAAAACGAGTTGAAAAATGGAGCTCAGGGGCACAGCAATTCACAAACTGGCCGAGTAATAAAGGACAACTATCATCCAAAAATCTATTGAGGGAAGGCAACGAGGCGGACTTGAAAGCGAGGCAGAATAGCAGGAAACAGATTTCAAGAGGTACGTTGGAATCACCTTTAAAGCACAGGAAGAGGGGCACAACTTCGACAATGATGCACTTGGCCAAAAAGGGCGTATGCGTTTTCTCCTGAATATATTCAGGAGAAAACGCATACGCCCTTTTTGGCCAAGCAAGCAAGCGGGCAATGCAAATCTGCACTACAAAGAAGTATCACTTCCCACCAGTCAAAAGGGACATCCACAAAATGTGTAAAAACCAGAAAGGCAAGACAGGCCCTGGAGAACAGGGTGTCTTGTTATGCTGATGGGCGGGATGTAAATTGCCAACTGCCTCTCTGGAGGAGTGCATTGTGTTCCCTAAAACAAGTAAACAACAGAGCTACAGAGCCAAGGGCACTTCCAGTCTAGGGAATATACCTTGGGAAAACTGAAAATCAAAAAGACACAGCCACCCCAAAATTTAGGGCTGCACTGCTTACAAGGACCTCAACTTGGGTACACCTTAAATATCCCAGGAAATATAAAAATGGTTCAAAAAATTGTGGTACTTACGTACGATGGAATATCCCTCAGCCATGAAATCAATGTCATAAGACCAGTAGCAGCAAAATGGGTGGATTCAGGTACGATGATTCTAAGTGAAATAAGTCACACAGAAAAAGAAACTTATCATAAGATATCACGTATGAAGACCTTGTAAACATGGCTACACTTGAACTGAGTTAGGAAAGAGAACAGTGTCTCACATTTAGAAAACTCTCTTATGCCTGCTTAAGGGGGAAGGAGAGGTGGGGTGATGCATAAAACCAGAGTTTGATATAAGCACAGGTACCGTTCCAAAAACCAACTATGGAATAGACAAGACCTACACCTTCCTCAGTGAAAGGGACTCAAAACCCCATATTTCCCGCAGAGGAATATATCTGACTAGTAAAGTAAGAATCTTAAAACCTATGTATTGATATGTCCCCGTAAGGGAATCAAGTGTGTCTAGACTGGGATAAATATGGCAGCGAGAATCAGCTCAAACCCACTATAAAAAGGAATTTCAAAAATAAAACAAAAAAACTGGGAAATTCTTTACAATTCCTTCAGGGTCTCTGATGAAACCTGAAATGACCCTATCTACAATGACAGCTGGATGTGGCATAAGGCTGGACACTTGGGACTGAGAGGATTGGTGAGATTGGGTGAGCAAATGCAGACCCTTTAAAGCAATAATGCATGGCACACATTCCATGGGTCCCAACTCTCCAGGTTGAAGGGAATATTACTACAGATATAACATGTACGGGAATCCTAGAGAACGGACACACTGTGAATACGAAAGGTTTCTAAAACTCAACGAATAGTCCTTCTCCTGGTGCTCCGGTTTGACTTTCCATCTGCTTTATTATCAACCTCCCAACTTGGAGAGACAGCCCCTTTAACCTCTTGGTTCGCACAGGTTGCCAATTTGGCAGAGGATGAAAGGGAAGAGGGAGATCCAATGAGAGAGTAGCTGTTAGGCATTTGGACGGGCACATATCACTGTAATTTCCCGGCAGGAAGAAGAATTAACCAAAGTCTCAGCCACCCACCGGGAATCAGTATAGATCCTGAACCAAAATTTTGGACTTGCGGTCAGCTCACCAAAAACGAGGTGAAAAATGGAGCTCAGGGGCACAGCAATTTACAAACTGGCCGAGTAATAAAGGACAACTATCGTCCAAAAATCTGTTGAGGGAAGGCAACGAGGCGGAGTTGAAAGCGAGGCAGAATAGCAGGAAACAGATTTCAAGAGGTACGTTGGATTCGACTTTAAAGCACAGGAAGAGGCGCACAACTTCGACAATGATGCACTTGGCCAAAAAGGGCGTATGCGTTTCCTCCTGAATATATTCAGGAGAAAACGCATACGCCCTTTTTGGCCAAGCAAACAAACGGGCAATGCAAATCTTCACTACAAAGAAGTATCACTTCCCACCGGTTAAAAGGGACATCCACAAAATGTGTAAAAACCAGAAAGGCAAGACAGGCCCTGGAGAACAGGGAGCCTTGTTATGCTGATGGGCGGGATGTAAATTGCCAACTGCCTCTCTGGAGGAGTGCATTGTGTTCCCTAAAACAAGTAAAGAACAGAGCTACAGAGCCAAGGGCACTTACAGTCTAGGGAATATACCTTGGGAAAACTGAAAATCAATAAGACAGAGCCACCCCAAAATTTAGGGCTGCACTGCTTACAAGGACCTCAAATTGGATACACCTTAAGTATCCCAGGAAATATAAAAATGGGTCAAAAAATTGTGGTACTTACGTACAATGGAATATCCCTCAGCCATGAAATCAATGTCATAAGACCAGTAGCAGCAAAATGGGTGGATTCAGGTACGATGATTCTAAGCGAAATAAGTCACACAGAAAAATAAACTTATCATAAGATATCACTTAAGAAGATCCTATAAACATGGCTACACTTGAACTGAGTTAGGAAAGAGAACAGTGTCTCATATTTAGAAAACACTCTTATGCCTGCTTCAGGGGGAAGGAGAGGTGGGGTGATGCATAAAAGCAGAGTTTGATATAAGCACAGGTACCGTTCCAAAAACCAACTATGGAATAGACAAGACCTACACCTTCCTCACTGAAAGGGACTCAAAACCCCATATTTCCCGCAGAGGAATATATCTGACTAGTAAGAATCTTAAAACCTATGTATTGATATGTCTCCGTAAGAGAATCAAGTGTGTCTAGACTGAAATAAACATGGCAGCGAGAATCAGCTCAAACCCACTATAAAAAGGAATTTCAAAAACAAATCAAAAAAACTGGGAAATTCTTTACAATTCCTTCAGGGTCTCTGATGAACCCTGGAATGACCCTATCTACAACAACAGCTGGGTGTGGCATAAGGAGGGACACTTGGGACTGAGACGATTGGTGAGATTGGGTGAGCAAATGCAGACCCTTTAAAGCACAAATGCCTGACACCCATTCCATGGGTCCCAACTCTCCAGGTTGAAGGGAATATTACTACAGCTATAACATGTACGGGAAACCTAGAGAACGGACACACTGTGAATACGAAAGGTTTCTAAAACTCAACGAATAGTCCCTATCCTGGTGCTCCGGTTTGACTTTCCATCTGCTTTACTATCAACCTCCCAACTTGGAGAGATAGCCCATTTAACCTCCTGGTTTGCACAGGTTGCCAATTTGGCTGAGGATGAAAGGGAATAGGGAGAACCAATGAGAGAGTAGCTGTTAGGCATTTGGACGGGCACATATCACTCTAACTTCCCGGCAGGAAGAAGAATTAACCAACGTCTCAGCCACCCACCGGGAACCAGTATAGGTCCTGAACCAAAATTTTGGACTTGCGGTCAGCTCACCAAAAACGAGGTGAAAAATGGAGCTCAGGGGCACAGCAATTTACAAACTGGCCGAGTAATAAAGGACAACTATCGTCCACAAATCTGTTGAGGGAAGGCAACGAGGCGGACTTGAAAGCGAGGCAGAATAGCAGGAAACAGATTTCAAGAGGTACGTTGGATTCGACTTTAAAGCACAGGAAGAGGCGCACAACTTCGACAATGATGCACTTGACCAAAAAGGGCGTATGCGTTTCCTCCTGAATATATTCAGGAGAAAACGCATACGCCCTTTTTGGCCAAGCAAACAAACGGGCAATGCAAATCTTCACTACAAAGAAGTATCACTTCCCACCAGTTAAAAGGGACATCCACAAAATGTGTAAAAACCAGAAAGGCAAGACAGGCCCTGGAGAACAGGGAGCCTTGTTATGCTGATGGGCGGGATGTAAATTGCCAACTGCCTCTCTGGAGGAGTGCATTGTGTTCCCTAAAACAAGTAAACAACAGAGCTATAGAGCCAAGGGCACTTACAGTCTAGGGAATATACCTTGGGAAAACTGAAAATCAATAAGACAGAGCCACCCCAAAATTTAGGGCTGCACTGCTTACAAGGACCTCAACTTGGATACACCTTAAGTATCCCAGGAAATATAAAAATGGGTCAAAAAATTGTGGTACTTACGTACGATGGAATATCCCTCAGCCATGAAATCAATGTCATAAGACCAGTAGCAGCAAAATGGGTGGATTCAGGTACGATGATTCTAAGCGAAATAAGTCACACAGAAAAATAAACTTATCATAAGATATCACTTAAGAAGATCCTATAAAAATGGCTACACTTGAACTGAGTTAGGAAAGAGAACAGTGTCTCATATTTAGAAAACACTCTTATGCCTGCTTCAGGGGGAAGGAGAGGTGGGGTGATGCATAAAAGCAGAGTTTGATATAAGCACAGGTACCGTTCCAAAAACCAACTATGGAATAGAGAAGACCTACACCTTCCTCAGTGAAAGGGACTCAAAACCCCATATTTCCCGCAGAGGAATATATCTGACTAGTAAGAATCTTAAAACCTATGTACTGATATGTCTCCGTAAGAGAATCAAGTGTGTCTAGACTGACATAAACATGGCAGCGAGAATCAGCTCAAACCCACTATAAAAAGGAATTTCAAAAACAAAACAAAAAAACGGGGAAATTCTTTACAATTCCTTCAGGGTCTCTGATGAAACCTGGAATGACCCTATCTACAACAACAGCTGGGTGTGGCATAAGGAGGGACACTTGGGACTGAGACGATTGGTGAGATTCGGTGAGCAAATGCAGACACTTTAAAGCACAAATGCCTGACACCCATTCCATGGGTCCCAACTCTCCAGGTTGAAGGGAATATTACTACAGCTATAACATGTACGGGAAACCTAGAGAACGGACACACTGCGAATACGAAAGGTTTCTAAAACTCAACGAATAGTCCCTCTCCTGGTGCTCCGGTTTGACTTTCCATCTGCTTTACTATCAACCTCCCAACTTGGAGAGACAGCCCCTTTAACCTCGTGGTTCGCACAGGTTGCCAATTTGGCAGAGGATGAAAGGGAAGAGGGAGAACCAATGAGAGAGTAGCTGTTAGGCATTTGGACGGGCACATATCACTGTAATTTCCCGGCAGGAAGAAGAATTAACCAACGTCTCAGCCTCCCACCGGGAACCAGTATAGGTCCTGAACCAAAATTTTAGACTTGCGGTCAGCTCACCAAAAACGAGTTGAAAAATGGAGCTCAGGGGCACAGCAATTCACAAACTGGCCGAGTAATAAAGGACAACTATCGTCCAAAAATCTGTTGAGGGAAGGCAACGAGGCGGACTTGAAAGCGAGGTAGAATAGCCGGAAACAGATTTCAAGAGGTACGTTGGATTCGACTTTAAAGCACAGGAAGAGGCGCACAACTTCGACAATGATGCACTTGGCCAAAAAGGGCGTATGCGTTTTCTCCTGAATATATTCAGGAGAAAACGCATACGCCCTTTTTGGCCAAGCAAGCAAGCGGGCATTGCAAATCTGCACTACAAAGAAGTATCACTTCCCACCGGTCAAAACGAACATCCACAAAATGTGTAAAAACCAGAAAGGCAAGACAGGCCCTGGAGAACAGGGAGCCTTGTTATGCTGATGGGCGGGATGTAAATTGCCAACTGCCTCTCTGGAGGAGTGCATTGTGTTCCCTAAAACAAGTAAACAACAGAGCTACAGAGCCAAGGGCACTTCCAGTCTAGGGAATACACCTTGGGAAAACGGAAAATCAATAAGACAGAGCCACCCCAAAATTTAGGGCTGCACTGCTTACAAGGACCTCAATTTGGGTACACCTTAAGTACACCAGGAAATATAAAAATGGTTCAAAAAATTGTGTTACTTAAGTACGATGGAATATCCCTCAGCCATGACATCAATGTCATAAGACCAGTAGCAGCAAAATGGGTGGATTCAGGTACGATGATTCTAAGTGAAATAAGTCACACAGAAACAGAAACTTATCATAAGATATCACTTAGGAAGATCCTGTAAACATGGCTACACTTGAACTGAGTTAGGAAAGAGAACAGTGTCTCACATTTAGAAAACACTCTTATGCCTGCTTAGGGGGAAGGAGAGGTGGGGTGATGCATAAAACCAGAGTTTGATATAAGCACAGGTACCGTTCCAAAAACCAACTATGGAATAGACAAGACCTACACCTTCCTCAGTGAAAGGGACTCAAAACCACATATTTCCCGCAGAGGAATATATCTGACTAGTAAGAATCTTAAAACCTATGTATTGATATGTCTCTGTAAGGGAATCAAGTGTGTCTAGACTGGCATAAACATGGCAGCGAGAATCAGCTCAAACCCACTATAAAAAGGAATTTCAAAAACAAAACAAAAAAACTGGGAAATTCTTTACAATTCCTTCAGGGTCTCTGATGAAACCTGGAATGACCCTATCTACAATGACAGATGGATGTGGCATAAGGCTGGACACTTGGGACTGAGAGGATTGGTGAGAGTGGGTGAGCAAATGCAGACCCTTTAAAGCAATAATGCATGGCACCCATTCCATGGGTCCCAACTCTCCTGGTTGAAGGGAATATTACTACAGTTATAACACGTACGGGAAACCTAGAGAACGGACACACTGTGAATACGAAAGGTTTCTAAAACTCAACGAATAGTCCTTCTCCTGGTGCTCCGGTTTGACTTTCCATCAGCTTTACTATCAACCTCCCAACTTGGAGAGACAGCCCCTTTAACCTCCCAGTTCACACAGGTTGCCCATTTGGCAGAGGATGAAAGGGAAGAGAGAGAACCAATGAGAGAGTAGCTGTTAGGCATTTGGACGGGCACATATCTCTGTAATTTCCCGGCAGGAAGAAGAATTAACCAAAGTCTCAGCCACCCACCGGGAACCAGCATAGGTCCTGAACCAAAATTTTGGACTTGCGGTCAGCTCACAAAAAACGAGATGAAAAATGGAGCTCAGGGGCACAGCAATTCACAAACTGGCCGAGTAATAAAGGACAACTATCGTCCAAAAATCTGTTGAGGGAAGGCAACGAGGCGGACTTGAAAGCGAGGCAGAATAGCAGGAAACAGATTTCAAGAGGTACGTTGGAATCGCCTTTAAAGCACAGGAAGAGGGGCACAACTTCGACAATGATGCACTTGGCCAAAAAGGGCGTATGCGTTTTCTCCTGAATATATTCAGGAGAAAACGCATACGCCCTTTTTGGCCAAGCAAGCAAGCGGGCAATGCAAATCTGCACTACAAAGATGTATCACTTCCCACCGGTCAAAAGGGACATCCACAAAATGTGTAAAAACCAGAAAGGCAAGACAGGCCCTGGAGAACAGGGAGCCTTGTTATGCTGATGGGCGGGATGTAAATTGCCAACTGCCTCTCTGGAGGAGTGCATTGTGTTCCCTAAAACAAGTAAACAACAGAGCTACAGAGCCAAGGGCACTTCCAGTCTAGGGAATACACCTTGGGAAAACGGAAAATCAATAAGACAGAGCCACCCCAAAATTTAGGGCTGCACTGCTTACAAGGACCTCAATTTGGGTACACCTTAAGTACACCAGGAAATATAAAAATGGTTCAAAAAATTTTGGTACTTACATACGATGGAATATCCCTCAGCCATGACATCAATGTCATAAGACCAGTAGCAGCAAAATGGGTGGATTCAGGTACGATGATTCTAAGTGAAATAAGTCACACAGAAACAGAAACTTATCATAAGATATCACTTATGAAGATCCTGTAAACATGGCTACACTTTAACTGAGTTAGGAAAGAGAACAGTGTCTCACATTTAGAAAACACTCTTATGCCTGCTTAGGGGGAAGGAGAGGTGGGGTGATGCATAAAACCAGAGTTTGATAAAAGCACAGGTACCGTTCCAAAAACCAACTATGGAATAGACAAGACCTACACCTTCCTCAGTGAAAGGGACTCAAAACCACATATTTCCCGCAGAGGAATATATCTGACTAGTAAGAATCTTAAAACCTATGTATTGATATGTCTCTGTAAGGGAATCAAGTGTGTCTAGACTGACATAAACATGGCAGCGAGAATCAGCTCAAACCCACTATAAAAAGGAATTTCAAAAACAGAACAAAAAAACTGGGAAATTCTTTACAATTCCTTCAGGGTCTCTGATGAAACCTGGAATGACCCTATCTACAACGACAGCTGGATGTGGCATAAGTCTGGACACTTGGGACTGAGAGAATTGGTGAGATTGGGTGAGCAAATGCAGACACTTTAAAGCAATAATGCATGGCACCCATTCCATGGGTCCCAACTCTCCAGGTTGAAGGGAATATTACTACAGTTATAACATGTATGGGAAACCTAGAGAACGGACACACTGTGTATACGAAAGGTTTCTAAAACTCAATGAATAGTCCCTCTCCTGGTGCTCCGGTTTGACTTTCCATCTGCTTTACTATCAACCTCCCAACTAGGAGAGACAGCCCCTTTAACCTCCTGGTTCGCACAGGTTGCCAATTTGGCAGAGGATGAAAGGGAAGAGGGAGAACCAATGAGAGAGTAGCTGTTAGGCATTTGGACGGGCACATATCACTGTAATTTCCCGGCAGGAAGAAAAATTAACCAAAGTCTCAGCCACCCACCGGGAACCAGTATAGGTCCTGAACCAAAATTTTGGACTTGCGGTCAGCTCACCAAAAACGAGTTGAAAAATGGAGCTCAGGGGCACAGCAATTCACAAACTGGCCGAGTAATAAAGGACAACTATCATCCAAAAATCTGTTGAGGAAAGGCAACGAGGCAGACTTGAAAGTGAGGCAGAATAGCAGGAAACAGATTTCAAGAGTTACGTTGGAATCGCCTTTAAAGCACAGGAAGAGGGGCACAACTTCGACAATGATGCACTTGGCCAAAAAGGGCGTATGCGTTTTCTCCTGAATATATTCAGGAGAAAATGCATACGCCCTTTTTGGCCAAGAAAGCAAGCGGGCAATGCAAATCTGCACTACAAAGAAGTATCACTTCCCACTGGTCAAAAGGGACATCCACAAAATGTGCAAAAACCAGAAAGGCAAGACAGGCCCTGGAGAAGAGGGAGCCTTGTTATGCTGATGGGCGGGATGTAAATTGCCAACTGCCTCTCTGGAGGAGTGCACTGTGTTCCCTAAAACAAGTAAAGAACAAAGCTAGAGAGCCAAGGGCACTTCCAGTCTAGGGAATATACCTCGGGAGAACTGAAAATCAATAAGACAGAGCCACCCCAAAATTTAGGGCTGCACTGCTTACAAGGAACTCAACTTGGATACACCTTAAGTATCCCAGGAAATATAAAAATGGTTCAAAAAATTGTGGTACTTACGTACGATGGAATATCCCTCAGCCATGAAATCAATGTCATAAGACCAGTAGCAGCAAAATGGGTGGATTCAGGTACGATGATTCTAAGTGAAATAAGTCACACAGAAAAAGAAACTTATCAAAAGATATCACTTATGAAGATCCTGTAAACATGGCTACACTTGAACTGAGTTAGGAAAGAGAACAGTGTCTCACATTTAGAAAACACTCTTATGCCTGCTTAAGGGGGAAGGAGAGGTGGGGTGATGCATAAAACCAGAGTTTGATATAAGCACAGGTACCATTCCAAAAACCAACTATGGAATAGACAAGACCTACACCTTCCTCAGTGAAAGGGACTCAAAACCCCATATTTCCCGCAGAGGAATATATCTGATTAGTAAGAATCTTAAAACCTACGTATTGATATGTCTCCGTAAGAGAATCAAGTGTGTCTAGACTGGCATAAACATGGCAGCGAGAATCAGCTCAAACCCACTCTAAAAAGGAATTTCAAAAACAAAACAAAAAAACTGGGAAATTCTTTACAATTCCTTCAGGGTCTCTGATGAAACTTGGAATGACCCTATCTACAACGACAGCTGGATGTGGCATAAGGAGGGACACTTGGGACTGAGACGATTTGTGAGATTGGGTGAGCAAATGCAGACCCTTTAAAGCACAAATGCCTGGCACCCATTCAATGGGTCCCAACTCTCCAGGTAGAAGGGAATATTACTACAGCTATAACATGTATGGGAAACCTAGAGAACGGACACACTGTGAATACAAAAGGTTTCTAAAACTCAACGAATAGTCCCTCTCCTGGTGCTCTGGTTTGACTTTCCATCTGCTTTACTATCAACCTCCCATCTTGGAGAGAAAGCCCCTTTAACCTCCTGGTTTGCACAGGTTGCCAATTTGGCAGAGGATGAAAGGGAAGAGGG
Organism: Hyperoodon ampullatus; assembly: GCF_949752795.1. NCBI lineage: Eukaryota > Metazoa > Chordata > Mammalia > Artiodactyla > Ziphiidae > Hyperoodon > Hyperoodon ampullatus. Next base: position 328,353 of record NW_027641003.1, on the reverse strand, counting down.
AGAACCAATGAGAGAGTAGCTGTTAGGCATTTGGACGGGCACATATCACTCTAACTTCCCGGCAGGAAGAAGAATTAACCAACGTCTCAGCCTCCCACCGGGAACCAGTATAGGTCCTGAACCAAAATTTTGGACTTGCGGTCAGCTCACCAAAAACGATTTGAAAAATGGAGCTCAGGGGCCCATCAATTCACAAACTGGCCGAGTAATAAAGGACAACTATCGTCCAAAAATCTGTTGAGGGAAGGCAACGAGGCGGACTTGGAAGCGAGGCAGAATAGCAGGAAATAGATTTCAAGAGGTAACTTGGAATCGCCTTTAAAGCACAGGAAGAGTGGCACAACTTCGACAATGATGCACTTGCCCAAAAAGGGCGTATGCATTTTCTCCTGAATATATTCAGGAGAAAACGCATACACCCTTTTTGGCCAATCAAGCAAGGGGGCAATGCAAATCTGCACTACAAAGAAGTATCACTTCCCACCGGTCAAAAGGGACATCCACAAAATGTGTAAAAACCAGAAAGGCAAGACAGGCCCTGGAGAACAGGGAGCCTTGTTATGCTGATGGGCGGGATGTAAATTGCCAACTGCCTCTCTGGAGGAGTGCATTGTGTTTCCTAAAACAAGTAAACAACAGAGCTACAGAGCCAAGGGCACTTCCAGTCTAGGGAATATACCTTGGGAAAACTGAAAATCAATAAGACAGAGCCACCCCAAAATTTAGGGCTGCACTGCTTACAAGGACCTCAACTAGGGTACACCTTAAATATCCCAGGAAATATAAAAATCGTTCAAAAAATTGTGGTACTTACGTAGGATGGAATATCCCTCAGCCATGAAATCAATGTCATAAGACCAGTAGCAGCAAAATGGGTGGATTCAGGTACGATGATTCTAGGTGAAATAAGTCACACAGAAAAAGAAACTTATCATAGGATACCACTTATGAAGATCCTGTAAACATGGCTACACTTGAACTGAGTTAGGAAAGAGAACAGTGTTTCACATTTAGAAACACCCTTATGCCTGCTTAAGGGGGAAGGAGAGGTGGGGTGATGCATAAAACCAGAGTTTGATATAAGCACAGGTACCGTTCCAAAAACCAACTATGGAATAGACAAGTCCTACACCTTCCTCAGTGAAAGGGACTCAAAACCCCATATTTCCCGCAGAGGAATATATCGGACTAGTAAGAATCTTAAAACCTATGTATTGATATGTCTCCGTAAGGGAATCAAGTGTGTCTAGACAGGCTTAAACATGGCAGCGAGAATCAGCTCAAACCCCCTATAAAAAGGAATTTCAAAAACAAAACAAAAAAAACTGGGAAATTCTTTACAATTCCTTCAGGGTCTCTGATGAAACCTGGAATGACCCTATCTGCAACGACAGCTGGATGTGGCATATGGCTGGACACTTGGGACTGAGACGATTGGTGAGATTGGGTGAGCAAATGCAGACCCTTTAAAGCAATAATGCATGGCACCCATTCCATGGGTCCCAACTCTCCAGGTTGAAGGGAATATTACTACAGCTATAACATGTATGGGAAACCTAGACAACGGACACACTGTGAATACGAAAGGTTTCTAAAACTCAACGAATAGTCCGTCTCCTGGTGCTCTGGTTGGACTTTACACCTGCTTTACTATCATCCTCCCAACTTGGAGAGACAGCCCCTTTAACCTCCTGGTTCGCACAGGTTGCCAATTTGGCAGAGGATGAAAGGGAAGAGGGAGAACCAATGAGAGAGTAGATGTTAGGCATTTGAACGGGCACATATCACTGTAATTTCCCGGCAGGAAGAAGAATTAACCAAAGTCTAAGCCACCCACCGGAAACCAGCATAGGTCCTGAACCAAAATTTCGGACTTGCGGTCAGCTCACCAAAAACGAGTTGGAAATTGGAGCTCAGGGGCACAGCAATTCACAAACTGGCCCAGTAATAAAGGACAACTATCGTCCAAAAATCTGTTGAGGGAAGGCAACGAGGCGGACTTGAAAGCGAGGCAGAATAGCAGGAAACAGATATCAAGAGGTACGTTGGAATCACCTTTAAAGCACAGGAAGAGGGACACAACTTCGACAATGATACACTTGGCCAAAAAGGGCGTATGTGTTTTCTCCTGAATATAATCAGCAGAAAACGCATACACTCTTTTTGCCCAAGCAAGCAAGCGGGCAATGCAAATCTGCACTACAAAGAAGTATCACTTCCCACCGGTTAAAAGGGACATCCACAAAATGTGTAAAAACCAGAAAAGCAAGACAGGCCCTGGAGAACAGGGAGCCTTGTTATGCTGATGGGCGGGATGTAAATTGCCAACTGCCTCTCTGGAGGAGTGCATTGTGTTCCCTAAAACAAGTAAACAACAGAGCTACAGAGCCAAGGGCACTTCCAGTCTAGGGAATATACCTTGGGAAAACTGAAAATCAATAAGACACAGCCACCCCAAAATTTAGGGCTGCACTGCTTACAAGGACCTCAACTTGGGTACACCTTAAATATCCCAGGAAATATAAAAATGGTTCAAAAAATTGTGGTACTTACGTATGATGGGATATCCCTCAGCCATGAAATCAATGTCATAAGACCAGTAGCAGCAAAATGGGTGGATTCAGGTACGATGATTCTAAGTGAAATAAGTCACACAGAAACAGAAACTTATCATAAGATATCACTTATGAAGATCCTGTAAACATGGCTACACTTGAACTGAGTTAGGAAAGAGAACAGTGTCTCACATTTAGAAAACACTCTTATGCCTGCTTAAGGGGGAAGGAGAGGTGGGGTGATGTATAAAACCAGAGTTTGATATAAGCAGAGGTACCGTTCCAAAAACCAACTATGGAATAGACAAGACCTACACCTTCCTCAGTGAAAGGGACTCAAAACCCCATATTTCCCGCAGAGGAATATATCTGACAAGTAAAAATCTTAAAACCTATGTATTGATATGTCTCCGTAAGGGAATCAAGTGTGTCTAGACTGGCATAAACATGGCAGCGAGAATCAGCTCAAACCCACTCTAAAAAGGAATTTCAAAAACAAAACAAAAAAACTGGGAAATACTTTACAATTCCTTCAGCATCTCTGATGAAACCTGGAATGACCCTATCTACAATGACAGCTGGATGTGGCATAAGGAGGTACACTTGGGACTGAGACGATTGGTGAGATTGGGTGAGCAAATGCAGACCCTTTAAAGCCCAAATGCCTGGCACCCATTCCATGGGTCCCAACTCTCCAGGTTGAAGGGAATATTACTACAGTTATAACATGTACGGGAAACCTAAAGAACGGACACACTGTGAATACGAAAGGTTTCTAAAACTCAACGAATAGTCCCTATCCTGGTGCTCCGGTTTTACTTTCCATCTGCTTTACTATCAATCTCTCAACTTGGAGAGACAGCCCCTTTAACCTCCTGGTTCGCACAGGTTTCCAATTTGGCAGAGGATGAAAGGGAAGAGGGAGAACCAATGAGAGAGTAGCTGTTAGGCATTTGGACGGGCACATATCACTCTAACGTCCCGGCAGGAAGAAGAATTAACCAATGTCTCAACCCCCCACCGGGAACCAGCATAGGTCCTGAACCAAAATTTTGGACTTGCGGCCAGCTCACAAATAACGAGTTGAAAAATGGAGGTCACTGGCACAGCAATTCACAAACTGGCCGAGTAATAAAGGACAACTATCGTCCAAAAATCTGTTGAGGGAAGGCAACGAGGCGGACTTGAAAGCGAGGCAGACTAGCAGGAAACAGATTTCAAGAGGTACGTTGGAATCGCCTTTAAAGCACAGGAAGAGGGGCACAACTTCGACAATGATGCACTTGGCCAAAAAGGGCGTATGCGTTTTCTCCTGAATATATTCAGGAGAAAACGCATACGCCCTTTTTGGCCAAGCAAGCAAGCGGGCAATGCAATTCTGCACTACAAAGAAGTATCACTTCCCACCGGTCCAAAGGGACATCCACAAAATGTGTAAAAACCAGAAAGGCAAGACAGGCCCTAGAGAACAGGGAGCCTTGTTATGCTGATGGGCGGGATGTAAATTGCCAACTGCGTCTCTGGAGGAGTGCATTGTGTTCCCTAAAACAAGTAAACAACAGAGCTACAGAGCCAAGGGCACTTCCAGTCTAGGGAATATACCTTGGGAAAACTGAAAATCAAAAAGACACAGCCACCCCAAAATTTAGGGCTGCACTGCTTACAAGGACCTCAACTTGGGTACACCTTAAATATCCCAGGAAATATAAAAATGGTTCAAAAAATTGTGGTACTTACGTACGATGGAATATCCCTCAGCCATGAAATCAATGTCATAAGACCAGTAGCAGCAAAATGGGTGGATTCAGGTACGATGATTCTAAGTGAAATAAGTCACAGAGAAAAAGAAACTTATCATAAGATATCACTTATGAAGATCCTGTAAACATGGCTACACTTGAACTGAGTTAGGAAAGAGAACAGTGTCTCACATTTAGAAAACACTCTTATGCCTGCTTAAGGGGGAAGGAGAGGTGGGGTGATGCATAAAACCAGAGTTTGATATAAGCACAGGTACCGTTCCAAAAACCAACTATGGAATAGACAAGACCTACACCTTCCTCAGTGAAAGGGACTCAAAACCCCATATTTCCCGCAGAGGAATATATCTGACTAGTAAGAATCTTAAAACCTATGTATTGATATGTCTCCGTAAGGGAATCAAGTGTGTCTAGACTGGGATAAATATGGCAGCGAGAATCAGCTCAAACCCACTATAAAAAGGAATTTCAAAAATAAAACAAAAAAACTGGGAAATTCTTTACAATTCCTTCAGGGTCTCTGATGAAACCTGAAATGACCCTATCTACAATGACAGCTGGATGTGGCATAAGGCTGGACACTTGGGACTGAGAGGATTGGTGAGATTGGGTGAGCAAATGCAGACCCTTTAAAGCAATAATGCATGGCACACATTCCATGGGTCCCAACTCTCCAGGTTGAAGGGAATATTACTACAGATATAACATGTACGGGAATCCTAGAGAATGGACACACTGTGAATACGAAAGGTTTCTAAAACTCAACGAATAGTCCCTCTCCTGGTGCTCCGGTTTGACTTTCCATCTGCTTTATTATCAACCTCCCAACTTGGAGAGACAGCCCCTTTAACCTCCTGGTTCGCACAGGTTGCCAATTTGGCAGGGGATGAAAGGGAAGAGGGAGATCCAATGAGAGAGTAGCTGTTAGGCATTTGGACGGGCACATATCTCTGTAATTTCCCGGCAGGAAGAAGAATTAACCAAAGTCTCAGCCACCCACCGGGAATCAGTATAGATCCTGAACCAAAATTTTGGACTTGCGGTCAGCTCACCAAAAACGAGTTGAAAAATGGAGCTCAGGGGCACAGCAATTCACAAACTGGCCGAGTAATAAAGGACAACTATCGTCCAAAAATCTGTTGAGGGAAGGCAACGAGGCGGAGTTGAAAGCGAGGCAGAATAGCAGGAAACAGATTTCAAGAGGTACGTTGGAATTGCCTTTAAAGCACAGGAAGAGGGGCACAACTTCGAAAATGATGCCCTTGTCCAAAAAGGGCGTATGCGTTTTCTCCTGAATATATTCAGGAGAAAACGCATACGCCCTTTTTGGCCAAGCAAGCAAGCGGGCAATGCAAATCTGCACTACAAAGAGGTATCACTTCCCACGGGTCAAAAGGGACATCCACAAAATGTGTAAAAACCAGAAAGGCAAGACAGGCCCTGGAGAACAGGGAGCCTTGTTATGCTGATGGGAGGGATGTAAATTGCCAACTGCCTCTCTGGAGGAATGCATTGTGTTCCCTAAAACAAGTAAAGAACAGAGCTACAGAGCCAAGGGCACTTCCAGTCTAGGGAATATACCTTGGGAAAATTGAAAATCAATAATACAGAGCCATCACAAAATTACGGCTGCACTGCTTACAAAGACCTCAACTTGGATACACCTTAAGTATCCCAGGAAATATAAAAATCGTTCAAAAAATTGTGGTACTTACGTACGATGGAATATCCCTCAGCCATGAAATCAATGTCATAAGACCAGTAGCAGCAAAATGGGTGGATTCAGGTACGATGATTCTAAGTGAAATAAATCACACAGAAAAAGAAACGTATCATAAGTTATCACTTATGAAGATCCTATAAACATGGCTTCACTTGAACTGAGTTAGGAAAGAGAACAGTGTCTCATATTTAGAAAACACTCTTATGCCTGCTTAAGGGGGAAACAGAGGTGGGTTGATGCATAAAACCAGAGTTTGATATAAGGACAAGTACCGTTCCAAAAACCAACTATGGAATAGACAAACCTACACCTTCCTCAGTGAAAGGGACTCAAAACCCCATATTTCCCACAGAGGAATATCTCTGACTAGTAAGAATCTTAAAACCTATGTATTGATATGTCTCCGTAAGGGAAACAAGTGTGTCTAGACTGGCATAAACATGGCAGCGAGAATCAGCTCAAACCCACTATAAAAAGGAATTTCAAAAACAAAACAAAAAAACTGGGAAATTCTTTACAATTCCTTCAGGGTCCCTGATGAAACCTGGAATGACCTTATCTAAAACGACAGCTGGATGTGGCATAAGGAGGGACACTTGGGACTGAGACGATTGGTGAGATTGGGTGGGCAAATGCAGACCCTTTAAATCACAAATGCCTGGCACCCATTCCATGGGCCCCAACTCTCCAGGTTGAAGGGAATATTACTACAGCTATAACATGTACGGGAAACCTAGAGAATGGACACACAGTGAATACGAAAGATTTCTAAAACTCAACGAATAGTCCCTCTCCTGGTGCTCCGGTTTGACTTTTCATCTGCTTTACTATCAACCTCCCATCTTGGAGATACAGCCCCTTTAACCTCCTGGTTCACACACGTTGCCAATTTGGCAGAGGATGAAAGGGAAGAGGGAGAACCAATGAGAGAGTAGCTGTTAGGCATTTGGACGGGCACATATCACTGTAATTTCCCGGCAGGAAGAAGAATTAACCAAAGTCTCAGCCACCCACCGGGAACCAGTATAGGTCCTGAACCAAAATTTTGGACTTGCGGTCAGCTCACCAAAAACGAGTTGAAAAATGGAGCTCAGGGGCACAGCAATTCACAAACTGGCCGAGTAAAAAAGGACAACTATCATCCAAAAATCTATTGAGGGAAGGCAACGAGGCGGACTTGAAAGCGAGGCAGAATAGCAGGAAACAGATTTCAAGAGGTACGTTGGAATCACCTTTAAAGCACAGGAAGAGGGGCACAACTTCGACAATGATGCACTTGGCCAAAAAGGGCGTATGCGTTTTCTCCTGAATATATTCAGGAGAAAACGCATACGCCCTTTTTGGCCAAGCAAGCAAGCGGGCAATGCAATTCTGCACTACAAAGAAGTATCACTTCCCACCAGTCAAAAGGGACATCCACATAATGTGTAAAAACCAGAAAGGCAAGACAGGCCCTGGAGAACAGGGTGTCTTGTTATGCTGATGGGCGGGATGTAAATTGCCAACTGCCTCTCTGGAGGAGTGCATTGTGTTCCCTAAAACAAGTAAACAACAGAGCTACAGAGCCAAGGGCACTTCCAGTCTAGGGAATATACCTTGGGAAAACTGAAAATCAAAAAGACACAGCCACCACAAAATTTAGGGCTGCACTGCTTACAAGGACCTCAACTTGGGTACACCTTAAATATCCCAGGAAATATAAAAATGGTTCAAAAAATTGTGGTACTTACGTACGATGGAATATCCCTCAGCCATGAAATCAATGTCATAAGACCAGTAGCAGCAAAATGGGTGGATTCAGGTACGATGATTCTAAGTGAAATAAGTCACACAGAAAAAGAAACTTATCATAAGATATCACTTATGAAGATCCTGTAAACATGGCTGCACTTGAACTGAGTTAGGAAAGAGAACAGTGTCTCACATTTAGAAAACACTCTTATGCCTGCTTAAGGGGGAAGGAGAGGTGGGGTGATGCATAAAACCAGAGTTTGATATAAGCACAGGTACCGTTCCAAAAACCAACTATGGAATAGACAAGACCTACACCTTCCTCAGTGAAAGGGACTCAAAACCCCATATTTCCCGCAGAGGAATATATCTGACTAGTAAGAATCTTAAAACCTATGTATTGATATGTCTCCGTAAGGGAATCAAGTGTGTCTAGACTGGGATAAATATGGCAGCGAGAATCAGCTCAAACCCACTATAAAAAGGAATTTCAAAAATAAAACAAAAAAACTGGGAAATTCTTTACAATTCCTTCAGGGTCTCTGATGAAACCTGAAATGACCCTATCTACAATGACAGCTGGATGTGGCATAAGGCTGGACACTTGGGACTGAGAGGATTGGTGAGATTGGGTGAGCAAATGCAGACCCTTTAAAGCAATAATGCATGGCACACATTCCATGGGTCCCAACTCTCCAGGTTGAAGGGAATATTACTACAGATATAACATGTACGGGAATCCTAGAGAACGGACACACTGTGAATACGAAAGGTTTCTAAAACTCAACGAATAGTCCCTCTCCTGGTGCTCCGGTTTGACTTTCCATCTGCTTTATTATCAACCTCCCAACTTGGAGAGACAGCCCCTTTAACCTCCTGGTTCACACAGGTTGCCAATTTGGCAGAGGATGAAAGGGAAGAGGGAGAACCAATGAGAGAGTAGCTGTTAGGCATTTGGACGGGCACATATCACTGTAATTTCCCGGCAGGAAGAAGAATTAACCAAAGTCTCAGCCACCCACCGGGAATCAGTATAGATCCGGAACCAAAATTTTGGACTTGCGGTCAGCTCACAAAAAACGAGTTGAAAAATGGAGCTCAGGGGCACAGCAATTCACAAACTGGCCGAGTAATAAAGGACAACTATCGTCCAAAAATCTGTTGAGGGAAGGCAACGAGGCGGACTTGAAAGCGAGGCAGAATAGCAGGAAACAGATTTCAAGAGGTACGTTGGAATCGCCTTTAAAGCACAGGAAGAGGGGCACAACTTCGACAATGATGCACTTGGCCAAAAAGGGCGTATGCGTTTTCTCCTGAATATATTCAGGAGAAAACGCATACGCCCTTTTTGGCCAAGCAAGCAAGCGGGCAATGCAAATCTGCACTACAAAGAAGTATCACTTCCCACCGGTCAAAAGGGACATCCACAAAATGTGTAAAAACCAGAAAGGCAAGACTGGTCCTGGAGAACAGGGAGCCTTGTTATGCTGATGGACGGGATGTAAATTGCCAACTGCCTCTCTGGAGGAGTGCATTTTGTTCCCTAAAACAAGTAAACAACAGAGCTACAGAGCCAAGGGCACTTCCAGTCTAGGGAATATACCTGGGAAAAACTGAAAATCAATAAGACAGAGCCACCCCAAAATTTTGGGCTGCACTGCTTACAAGGACCTCAACTTGGGTACACCTTAAATATCCCAGGAAATATAAAAATGGTTCAAAAATTGTGGTACTTATGTACGATGGAATATCCCTCAGCCATGAAATCAATGTCATAACACCAGTAGCAGCAAAATGGGTGGATTCAGGTACGATGATTCTAAGTGAAATAAGTCACAGAGAAAAAGAAACTTATCATAAGTTATCACTTATGAAGATCCTGTAAACATGGCTACACTTGAACTGAGTTAGGAAAGAGAACAGTGCCTCACATTTAGAAAACACTCTTATGCCTGCTTAAGGGGGAAGGAGAGGTGGGGTGATGCATAAAACCAGAGTTTGATATAAGCACAGGTACCGTTCCAAAAACCAACTATGGAATAGACAAGACCTACACCTTCCTCAGTGAAAGGGACTCAAAACCCCATATTTCCCACAGAGGAATATATCTGACTAGTAAGAATCTTAAAACCTATGTATTGATATGTCTCCGTAAGGGAATCAAGTGTGTGTAGAATGGCATAAACATGGCAGCGAGAATCAGCTCAAACCCACTATATAAAGAATTTGAAAAACAAAACAAAAAAACTGGGAAATTCTTTACAATTCCTTCAGGGTCTCTGATGAAACCTGGAATGACCCTATCTACAACGACAGCTGGATGTGGCATAAGGCTGGACACTTTGGACTGAGAGGATTGGTGAGATTGGGTGAACAAATGCAGACCATTTAAAGCAATAATGCATGGCACACATTCCATGGGTCCCAACTCTCCAGGTTGAAGGGAATATTACTACAGTTATAACATGTACGGGAAACCTAGAGAACGGACACACTGTGAATACGAAAGGTTTCTAAAACTCAACGAATAGTCCCTCTCCTGGTGCTCCGGTTTGACTTTCCATCTGCTTTACTATCAACCTCCCAACTTGGAGAGACAGCCCCTTTAACCTCCTGGTTCGCACAGGTTGCCAATTTGGCAGAGGATGAAAGAGAAGAGGGAGAACCAATGAGAGAGTAGCTGTTAGGCATTTGGACGGGCACATATCACTGTAATTTCCCAGCAGGAAGAAGAATTAACCAAAGTCTCAGCCCCCCACCAGGAACCAGTATAGGTCCTGAACCAAAATTTTGGACTTGCGATCAGCTCACCTAAAACGAGTTGAAAAATGGAGCTCAGGGGCACAGCAATTCACAAACTGGTCGAGTAATAAAGGACAACTATCGTCCAAATATCTGTTGAGGGAAGGCCACGAGGCGGACTTGAAAGAGAGGCAGAATAGCAGGAAACAGATTTCAAGAGGTACGTTGGAATCTCCTTTAAAGCACAGGAAGAGGGGCACAACTTCGACAATGATGCACTTGGTCAAAAAGGGCGTATGCGTTTTCTCCTGAATATATTCAGGAGAAAACGCATACACCCTTTTTGGCCAAGCAAGCAAGCGGGCAATGCAAATCTGCACTACAAAGAAGTATCACTTCCCACCGGTCAAAAGGGACATCCACAAAATGTGTAAAAACCAGAAAGGCAAGACAGGCCCTGGAGAACAGGGAGCCTTGTTATGCTGATGGGCGGGATGTAAATTGCCAACTGCCTCTCTGGAGGAGAGCATTGTGTTCCCTAAAACAAGTAAACAACAGAGCTACAGCGCCAAGGGCACTTCCAGTCTAGGGAATATACCTTGGGAAAACTGAAAATCAAAAAGACACAGCCACCCCAAAATTTAGGGCTGCACTGCTTACAAGGACCTCAACTTGGGTACACCTTAAATATCCCAGGAAATATAAAAATGGTTCCAAAAATTTTGGTACTTACATACGATGGAATATTCGTCAGCCATGAAATCAATGTCATAAGACCAGTAGCAGCAAAATGGGTGGATTCAGGTACGATGATTCTAAGTGAAATAAGTCACACAGAAAAAGAAACTTATCATAAGATATCACTTATGAAGATCCTGTAAACATGGCTACACTTGAACTGAGTTAGGAAAGAGAACAGTGTCTCACATTTAGAAAACACTCTTATGCCTGCTTAAGGGGGAAGGAGAGGTGGGGTGATGCATAAAACCAGAGTTTGATATAAGCAGAGGTACCGTTCCAAAAACCAACTATGGAATAGGCAAGACCTACACCTTCCTCAGTGAAAGGGACTCAAAACCCCATATTTCCCGCAAAGGAGTATATCTGACTAGTAAGAATCTTAAAACCTATGTATTGATATGTCTCCGTAAGGGAATCAAGTGTGTCTAGAATGGCATAAATTTGGCAGCGAGAATCAGCTCAAACCCACTATAAAAAGGAATTTCAAAAATAAAACAAAAAAACTGGGAAATTCTTTACAATTCCTTCAGGTTCTCTGATGAAACCTGAAATGACCCTATCTACAATGACAGCTGGATGTGGCATAAGGCTGGACACTTGGGACTGAGAGGATTGGTGAGATTGCGTGAGCAAATGCAGACCCTTTAAAGCAATAATGCATGGCACACATTCCATGGGTCCCAACTCTCCAGGTTGAAGGGAATATTACTACAGATATAACATGTACGGGAATCCTAGAGAACGGACACACTGTGAATACGAAAGGTTTCTAAAACTCAACGAGTAGTCCCTCTCCTGGTGCTCCGGTTTGACTTTCCATCTGCTTTATTATCAACCTCCCAACTTGGAGAGACAGCCCCTTTAACCTCCTGGTTCGCACAGGTTGCCAATTTGGCAGAGGATGAAAGGGAAGAGGGAGAACCAATGAGAGAGTAGCTGTTAGGCATTTGGACGGGCACATATCACTGTAATTTGCCGGCAGGAAGAAGAATTAACCAAAGTCTCAGCCACCCACCGGGAATCAGTATAGATCCTGAACCAAAATTTTGGACTTGCGGTCAGCTCACCAAAAACGAGTTGAAAAATGGAGCTCAGGGGCACAGCAATTCACAAACTGGCCGAGTAATAAAGGACAACTATCGTCCAAAAATCTGTTGAGGGAAGGCAATGAGGCGGACTTGAAAGCGAGGCAGAATAGCAGGAAACAGATTTCAAGAGGTACGTTGGAGTCGCCTTTAAAGCACAGGAAGAGGGGCACAACTTCGACAATGATACACTTGGCCAAAAAGGGCGTATGCGTTTTCTCCTGAATATATTCAGGAGAAAACGCATACGCCCTTTTTGGCCAAGCAAGCAAGCGGGCAATGCAAATCTGCACTACAAAGAAGTATCACTTCCCACCGGTCAAAAGGGACATCCACAAAATGTGTAAAAACCAGAAAGGCAAGACAGGCCCTGGAGAACAGGGAGCCTTTTTATGCTGATGGGCGGGATGTAAATTGCCAACTGCCTCTCTGGAGGTGTGCATTGTGTTCCCTAAAACAAGAAAACAACAGAGCTACAGAGCCAAGGGCACTTCCAGTGTAGGGAATATACCTTGGGAAAACTGAAAATCAAAAAGACACAGCCACCCCAAAATTTAGGGCTGCACTGCTTACAAGGACCTCAACTTGGGTACACCTTAAATATCCCAGGAAATATAAAAATGGTTCAAAAAATTGTGGTACTTATGTACGATGGAATATCCCTCAGCCATGAAATCAATGTCATAAGACCAGTAGCAGCAAAATCGGTGGATTCAGGTACGATGATTCTAAGTGAAATAAGTCACACAGAAAAAGAAACTTATCATAAGATATCACTTATGAAGATCCTGTAAACATGGCTACACTTGAACTGAGTTAGGAAAGAGAACAGTGTCTCACATTTAGAAAACACTCTTATGCCGGCTTAAGGGGGAAGGAGAGGTGGGGTGATGCATAAAACCAGAGTTTGATATAAGCAGAGGTACCGTTCCAAAAACCAACTATGGAATAGGCAAGAACTACACCTTCCTCAGTGAAAGGGACTCAAAACCCCATATTTCCCGCAAAGGAGTATATCTGACTAGTAAGAATCTTAAAACCTATGTATTGATATGTCTCCGTAAGGGAACCAAGTGTGTCTAGACTGGCATAAACATGGCAGCGAGAATCAGCTCAAACCCACTATAAAAAGGAATTTCAAAATCAAAACAAAAAACTGGGAAATTCTTTACAATTCATTCAGAGTCTCTGATGAAACCTGGACTGACCCTATCTACAACGACAGCTGGATGTGGCATAAGGCGGGACACTTGGACTGAGAGGATTGGTGAGATTGGGTGAACAAATGCAGAACCTTTAAAGCATTAATGCATGGCACCCATTCCATGGGTCCCAACTCTCCAGGTTGAAGGGAATATTACTACAGTTATAACATGTACGGGAAACCTAGAGAACGGACACACTGTGAATACGAAAGGTTTCTAAAACTCAACGAATAGTCCCTCTCCTGGTGCTCCGGTTTGACTTTCCACCTGCTTTACTATCAACCTCCCAACTTGGAGAGACAGCCCCTTTAACCTCCTGGTTCGCACAGGTTGCCAATTTGGCAGAGGATGAAAGGGAAGAGGGAGAACCAATGAGAGAGTAGCTGTTACGCATTTGGACGGGCACATATCACTGTAATTTCCCGGCAGGAAGAAGAATTAACCAAAGTCTCAGCCACCCACCGGGAATCAGTATAGATCCTGAACCAAAATTTTGAACTTGCGGTCAGCTCACCAAAAACGAGTTGAAAAATGGAGCTCAGGGGCACAGCAATTCACAAACTGGCCGAGTAATAAAGGACAACTATCGTCCAAAAATCTGTTGAGGGAAGGCAAAGAGGCGGACTTGAAAGCGAGGCAGAATAGCAGGAAACAGATTTCAAGAGGTACGTTGGAATCGCCTTTAAAGCACCGGAAGAGGGGCACAACTTCGACAATGATGCACTTGGCCAAAAAGGGCGTATGCGTTTTCTCCTGAATATATTCAGGAGAAAACGCATACGCCCTTTTTGGCCAAACAAGCAAGCGGGCAATGCAAATCTCCACTACAAAGAAGTATCACTTCCCACCGGTCAAAAGGGACATCCACAAAATGTGTAAAACCCAGAAAGGCAAGACTGGTCCTGGAGAACAGGGAGCCTTGTTATGCTGATGGACGGGATGTAAATTGCCAACTGCCTCTCTGGAGGAGTGCATTGTGTTCCCTAAAACAAGTAAACAACAGAGCTACAGAGCCAAGGGCACTTCCAGTCTAATGAATATACCTGGGAAAAACTGAAAATCAATAAGACAGAGCCACCCCAAAATTTTGGGCTGCACTGCTTACAAGGACCTCAACTTGGGTACACCTTAAATATCCCAGGAAATATAAAAATGGTTCAAAAAATTGTGGTACTTACGTACGATGGAATATCCCTCAGCCATGAAATCAATGTCATAGGACCAGTAGCAGCAAAATGGGTGGATTCAGGTACGATGATTCTAAGTGAAATAAGTCACAGAGAAAAAGAAACTTATCATAAGTTATCACTTATGAAGATCCTGTAAACATGGCTACACTTGAACTGAGTTAGGAAAGAGAACAGTGTCTCACATTAAAAAACACTCTTATGCCTGCTTAAAGGGGAAGGAGAGGTGGGGTGATGCATAAAACCAGAGTTTGATATAAGCACAGGTACCGTTCCAAAAACCAACTATGGAATAGACAAGACCTACACCTTCCTCAGTGAAAGGGACTCAAAACCCCATATTTCCCGCAGAGGAATATATCTGACTAGTAAGAATCTTAAAACCTATGTATTGATATGTCTCCGTAAGGGAATCAAGTGTGTCTAGACTGGGATAAATATGGCAGCGAGAATCAGCTCAAACCCACTATAAAAAGGAATTTCAAAAATAAAACAAAAAAACTGGGAAATTCTTTACAATTCCTTCAGGGTCTCTGATGAAACCTGAAATGACCCTATCTACAATGACAGCTGGATGTGGCATAAGGCTGGACACTTGGGACTGAGAGGATTGGTGAGACTGGGTGAGCAAATGCAGACCCTTTAAAGCAATAATGCATGGCACACATTCCATGGGTCCCAACTCTCCAGGTTGAAGGGAATATTACTACAGATATAACATGTACGGGAATCCTAGAGAACGGACACACTGTGAATACGAAAGGTTTCTAAAACTCAACGAATACTCCCTCTCCTGGTGCTCCGGTTTGACTTTCCATCTGCTTTATTATCAACCTCCCAACTTGGAGAGACAGCCCCTTTAACCTCCTGGTTCGCACAGGTTGCCAATTTGGCAGAGGATGAAAGGGAAGAGGGAGAACCAATGAGAGAGTAGCTGTTAGGCATTTGGACGGGCACATATCACTGTAATTTGCCGGCAGGAAGAAGAATTAACCAAAGTCTCAGCCACCCACCAGGAATCAGTATAGATCCTGAACCAAAATTTTGGACTTGCGGTCAGCTCACCAAAAACGAGTTGAAAAATGGAGCTCAGGGGCACAGCAATTCACAAACTGGCCGAGTAATAAAGGACAACTATCGTCCAAAAATCTGTTGAGGGAAGGCAATGAGGCGGACTTGAAAGCGAGGCAGAATAGCAGGAAACAGATTTCAAGAGGTACGTTGGAGTCGCCTTTAAAGCACAGTAAGAGGGGCACAACTTCGACAATGATACACTTGGCCAAAAAGGGCGTATGCGTTTTCTCCTGAATATATTCAGGAGAAAACGCATACGCCCTTTTTGGCCAAGCAAACAAGCGGGCAATGCAAATCTGCACTACAAAGAAGTATCACTTCCCACCGGTCAAAAGGGACATCCACAAAATGTGTAAAAACCAGAAAGGCAAGACAGGCCCTGGAGAACAGGGAGCCTTGTTATGCTGATGGGCGGGATGTAAATTGCCAACTGCCTCTCTGGAGGAGTGCATTGTGTTCCCTAAAACAAGTAAACAACAGAGCTACAGAGCCAAGGGCACTTCCAGTCTAGGGAATATACCTTGGGAAAACTGAAAATCAAAAAGACACAGCCACCCCAAAATTTAGGGCTGCACTGCTTACAAGGACCTCAACTTGGGTACACCTTAAATATCCCAGGAAATATAAAAATGGTTCAAAATTTGTGGTACTTATGTACGATGGAATATACCTCAGCCATGAAATCAATGCCATAAGACCAGTAGCAGCAAAATGGGTGGATTCAGGTACGATGATTCTAAGTGAAATAAGTCACACAGAAAAAGAAACTTATCATAAGATAGCACTTATGAAGATCCTGTAAACATGGCTACACTTGAACTGAGTTAGGAAAGAGAACAGTGTCTCACATTTAGAAAACACTCTTATGCCTGCTTAAGGGGGAAGGAGAGGTGGGGTGATGCATAAAACCAGAGTTTGATATAAGCACAGGTACCGTTCCAAAAACCAACTATGGAATAGACAAGACCTACACCTTCCTCAGTGAAAGGGACTCAAAACCCCATATTTCCCGCAGAGGAATATATCTGACTAGTAAGAATCTTAAAACCTATGTATTGATATGTCTCCGTAAGGGAATCAAGTGTGTCTAGACTGGGATAAATATGGCAGCGAGAATCAGCTCAAACCCACTATAAAAAGGAATTTCAAAAATAAAACAAAAAAACTGGGAAATTCTTTACAATTCCTTCAGGGTCTCTGATGAAACCTGAAATGACCCTATCTACAATGACAGCTGTATGTGGCATAAGGCTGGACAGTTGGGACTGAGAGGATTGGTGAGATTGGGTGAGCAAATGCAGACCCTTTAAAGCAATAATGCATGGCACACATTCCATGGGTCCCAACTCTCCAGGTTGAAGGGAATATTACTACAGATATAACATGTACGGGAATCCTAGAGAACGGACACACTGTGAATACGAAAGGTTTCTAAAACTCAACGAATAGTCCCTCTCCTGGTGCTCCGGTTTGACTTTCCATCTGCTTTATTATCAACATCCCAACTTGGAGAGACAGCCCCTTTAACCTCCTGGTTCGCACAGGTTGCCAATATGGCAGAGGATGAAAGGGAAGAGGGAGAACCAATGAGAGAGTAGCTGTTAGGCATTTGGACGGGCACATATCACTGTAATTTCCCAGCAGGAAGAAGAATTAACCAAAGTCTCAGCCACCCACCGGGAATCAGTATAGATCCTGAACCAAAATTTTGAACTTGCGGTCAGCTCACCAAAAACGAGTTGAAAAATGGCGCTCAGGGGCACAGCAATTCACAAACTGGCCAAGTAATAAAGGACAACTATCGTCCAAAAATCTGTTGAGGGAAGGCAACGAGGCGGACTTAAAAGCGAGGCAGAATAGCAGGAAACAGATTTCAAGAGGTACGTTGGAATCGCCTTTAAAGCACAGGAAGAGGGGCACAACTTCGACAATGATGCACTTGGCCAAAAAGGGCGTATGCGTTTTCTCCTGAATATATTGAGGAGAAAATGCATACGCCCTTTTTGGCCAAGCAAGCAAGTGGGCAATGCAAATCTGCACTACAAAGAAGTATCACTTCCCACCGGTCAAAAGGGACATCCACAAAATGTGTAAAAACCAGAAAGGCAAGACTGGTCCTGGAGAACAGGGAGCCTTGTTATGCTGATGGACGGGATGTAAATTGCCAACTGCCTCTCTGGAGGAGTGCATTGTGTTCCCTAAAACAAGTAAACAACAGAGCTACAGAGCCAAGGGCACTTTCAGTCTAGGGAATATACCTGGGAAAAACTGAAAATCAATAAGACACAGCCACCCCAATATTTTGGGCTGCACTGCTTACAAGGACCTCAACTTGGGTACACCTTAAATATCCCAGGAAATATAAAAATGGTTCAAAAAATTGTGGTACTTACGTACGATGGAATATCCCTCAGCCATGAAATCAATGTCATAAGACCAGTAGCAGCAAAATGGGTGGATTCAGGTACGATGATTCTAAGTGAAATAAGTCACAGAGAAAAAGAAACTTATCATAAGTTATCACTTATGAAGATCCTGTAAACATGGCTACACTTGAACTGAGTTAGGAAAGAGAACAGTGTCTCACATTTAGAAAACACTCTTATGCCTGCTTAAGGGGGAAGGAGAGGTGGGGTGATGCATAAAACCAGAGTTTGATATAAGCACAGGTACCGTTCCAAAAACCAACTATGGAATAGACAAGACCTACACCTTCCTCAGTGAAAGGGACTCAAAACCCCATATTTCCCGCAGAGGAATATATCTGACTAGTAAGAATCTTAAAACCTATGTATTGATATGTCTCCGTAAGGGAATCAAGTGTGTCTAGACTGGGATAAATATGGCAGCGAGAATCAGCTCAAACCCACTATAAAAAGGAATTTCAAAAATAAAACAAAAAAACTGGGAAATTCTTTACAATTCCTTCAGGGTCTCTGATGAAACCTGAAATGACCCTATCTACAATGACAGCTGGATGTGGCATAAGGCTGGACACTTGGGACTGAGAGGATTGGTGAGATTGGGTGAGCAAATGCAGACCCTTTAAAGCAATAATGCATGGCACACATTCCATGGGTCCCAACTCTCCAGGTTGAAGGGAATATTACTACAGATATAACATGTACGGGAATCCTAGAGAACGGACACACTGTGAATACGAAAGGTTTCTAAAACTCAACGAATAGTCCCTCTCCTGGTGCTCCGGTTTGACTTTCCATCTGCTTTATTATCAACCTCCCAACTTGGAGAGACAGCCCCTTTAACCTCCTGGTTCGCACAGGTTGCCAATTTGGCAGAGGATGAAAGGGAAGAGGGAGAACCAATGAGAGAGTAGCTGTTAGGCATTTGGACGGGCACATATCACTGTAATTTCCCGGCAGGAAGAAGAATTAACCAAAGTCTCAGCCACCCACCGGGAATCAGTATAGATCCGGAACCAAAATTTTGGACTTGCGGTCAGCTCACCAAAAACGAGTTGAAAAATGGAGCTCAGGGGCACAGCAATTCACAAACTGGCCGAGTAATAAAGGACAACTATCGTCCAAAAATCTGTTGAGGGAAGGCAACGAGGCGGACTTGAAAGCGAGGCAGAATAGCAGGAAACAGATTTCAAGAGGTACGTTGGAATCGCCTTTAAAGAACAGGAAGAGGGGCACAACTTCGACAATGATGAACTTGGTCCAAAAGGGCGTATTCGTTTTCTCCTGAATATATTCAGGAGAAAACGCATACGCCCTTTTTGGCCAAGCAAGCAAGCGGGCAATGCAAATCTGCACTACAAAGAAGTATCACTTCCCACCGGTCAAAAGGGACATCCACAAAATGTGTAAAAACCAGAAAGGCAAGACAGGCCCTAGAGAACAGGGAGCCTTGTTATGCTGATGGGCGGGATGTAAATTGCCAACTGCCTCTCTGGAGGAGTGCATTGTGTTCCCTAAAACAAGTAAACAACAGAGCTACAGAGCCAAGGGCACTTCCAGTCTAGGGAATATACCTGGGAAAAACTGAAAATCAATAAGACAGAGCCACCCCAAAATTTAGGGCTGCACTGCTTACAAGGACCTCAACTTGGGTACACCTTAAATATCCCAGGAAATATAAAATTGGTTCAAAAAATTGTGGTACATACGTACGATGGAATATCCCTCAGCCATGAAATCAATGTCATAAGACCAGTAGCAACAAAATGGGTGGATTCAGGTACGATGATTCTAAGTGAAATAAGTCACAGAGAAAAAGAAACTTTTCATAAGTTATCACTTATGAAGATCCTGTAAACATGGCTACACTTGAACTGAGTTAGGAAAGAGAACAGTGTCTCACATTTAGAAAACACTCTTATGCCTGCTTAAGGGGGAAGGAGAGGTGGGGTGATGCATAAAACCAGAGTTTGATATAAGCACAGGTACCGTTCCAAAAACCAACTATGGAATAGACAAGACCTACACCTTCCTCAGTGAAAGGGACTCAAAACCCCATATTTCCCGCAGAGGAATATATCTGACTAGTAAGAATCTTAAAACCTATGTATTGATATGTCTCCGTAAGGGAATCAAGTGTGTCTAGACTGGCATAAACATGGCAGCGAGAATCAGCTCAAATCCACTATAAAAAGGAATTTCAAAAACAAAACAAAAAAAACTGGGAAATTCTTTACAATTCCTTCAGGGTCTCTGATGAAACCTGAAATGACCCTATCTACAATGACAGCTGTATGTGGCATAAGGCTGGACACTTGGGACTGAGAGGATTGGTGAGATTGGGTGAGCAAATGCAGACCCTTTAAAGCAATAATGCATGGCACACATTCCATGGGTCCCAACTCTCCAGGTTGAAGGGAATATTACTACAGATATAACATGTACGGGAATCCTAGAGAACGGACACACTGTGAATACGAAAGGTTTCTAAAACTCAACGAATAGTCCCTCTCCTGGTGCTCCGGTTTGACTTTCCATCTGTTTTATTATCAACCTCCCAACTTGGAGAGACAGCCCCTTTAACCTCCTGGTTCGCACAGGTTGCCAATTTGGCAGAGGATGAAAGGGAAGAGGGAGAACCAATGAGAGAGTAGCTGTTAGGCATTTGGACGGGCACATATCACTGTAATTTCCCGGCAGGAAGAAGAATTAACCAAAGTCTCAGCCACCCACCGGGAATCAGTATAGATCCTGAACCAAAATTTTGGACTTGCGGTCAGCTCACCAAAAACGAGTTGAAAAATGGAGCTCAGGGGCACAGCATTTCACAAACTGGCCGAGTAATAAAGGACAACTATCATCCAAAAATCTGTTGAGGGAAGGCAATGAGGCGGACATGAAAGCGTGGCAGAATAGCAGGAAACAGATTTCAAGAGGTACGTTGGAATCGCCTTTAAAGCACAGGAAGACGGGCACAACTTCGACAATGATGCACTTGGCCAAAAAGGGCGTATGTGTTTTTTCCTGAATATATTCAGGGGAAAACGCATACGCCCTTTTTGGCCAAGCAAGCAAGCGGGCAATGCAAATCTGCACTACAAAGAAGTATCACTTCCCACCAGTCAAAAGGGACATCCACAAAATGTGTAAAAACCAGAAAGGCAAGACAGGCCCTGTAGAACAGGGTGCCTTGTTATGCTGATGGGCGGGATGTAAATTGCCAACTGCCTCTCTGGAGGAGTGCATTGTGTTCCCTAAAACAAGTAAACAACAGAGCTACAGAGCCAAGGGCACTTCCAGTCTAGGGAATATACCTTGGGAAAACTGAAAATCAAGAAGACACAGCCACCCCAAAATTTAGGGCTGCACTGCTTACAAGGACCTCAACTTGGGTACACCTTAAATATCCCAGGAAATATAAAAATGGTTCAAAAAATTGTGGTACTTACGTACGATGGAATATCCCTCAGCCGTGAAATCAATGTCATAAGACCAGTAGCAGCAAAATGGGTGGATTCAGGTACGATGATTCTAAGTGAAATAAGTCACACAGAAAAAGAAACTTATCATAAGATATCACTTATGAAGATCCTGTAAACATGGCTACACTTGAACTGAGTTAGGAAAGAGAACAGTGTCTCACATTTAGAAAACACTCTTATGCCTGCTTAAGGGGGAAGGAGAGGTGGGGTGATGCATAAAACCAGAGTTTGATATAAGCACAGGTACCGTTCCATAAACCAACTATGGAATAGACAAGACCTACACCTTCCTCAGTGAAAGGGACTCAAAACCCCATATTTCCCGCAGAGGAATATATCTGACTAGTGAAGTAAGAATCTTAAAACCTATGTATAGATATGTCTCCGTAAGGGAATCAAGTGTGTCTAGACTGGGATAAATATGGCAGCGAGAATCAGCTCAAACCCACTATAAAAAGGAATTTCAAAAATAAAACAAAAAAACTGGGAAATTCTTTACAATTCCTTCAGGGTCTCTCATGAAACCTGAAATGACCCTATCTACAATGACAGCTGGATGTGGCATAAGGCTGGACACTTGGGACTGAGAGGATTGGTGAGATTGGGTGAGCAAATGCAGACCCTTTAAAGCAATAATGCATGGCACACATTCCATGGGTCCCAACTCTCCAGGTTGAAGGGAATATTACTACAGATATAACATGTACGGGAATCCTAGAGAACGGACACACTGTGAATACGAAAGGTTTCTAAAACTCAACGAATAGTCCCTCTCCTGGTGCTCCGGTTTGACTTTCCATCTGCTTTATTATCAACCTCCCAACTTGGAGAGACAGCCCATTTAACCTCCTGGTTAGCACAGGTTGCCAATTTGGCAGAGGATGAAAGGGAAGAGGGAGAACCAATGAGAGAGTAGCTGTTAGGCATTTGGACGGGCACATATCACTGTAATTTCCCGGCAGGAAGAAGAATTAACCAAAGTCTCAGCCACCCACCGGGAATCAGTATAGATCCTGAACCAAAATTTTGGACTTGCGGTCAGCTCACCAAAAACGAGTTGAAAATGGAGCTCAGGGGCACAGCAATTCACAAACTGGCCGAGTAATAAAGGACAACTATCGTCCAAAAATCTGTTGAGGGAAGGCAACGAGGCGGACTTGAAAGCGTGGCAGAATAGCAGGAAACAGATTTCAAGAGGTACGTCGGAATCGCCTTTAAAGCACAGGAAGAGGGGCACAACTTCGACAATGATGCACTTGGCCAAAAAGGGCGTATGCGTTTTCTCCTGAATATATTCAGGAGAAAACGCATACGCCCTTTTTGGCCAAGCAAGCAAGTGGGCAATGCAAATCTGCACTACAAAGAAGTATCACTTCCCACCAGTCAAAAGGGACATCCACAAAATGTGTAAAAACCAGAAAGGCAAGACAGGCCCTGGAGAACAGGGAGCCTTGTTATGCTGATGGGTGGGATGTAAATTGCCAACTGCCTCTCTGGAGGAGTGCATTGTGTTCCCTAAAAC
Source organism: Hyperoodon ampullatus (assembly GCF_949752795.1). Lineage (NCBI taxonomy): Eukaryota > Metazoa > Chordata > Mammalia > Artiodactyla > Ziphiidae > Hyperoodon > Hyperoodon ampullatus. Next base: position 305,123 of record NW_027641003.1, on the reverse strand, counting down.
AAGTAAACAACAGAGCTACAGAGCCAAGGGCACTTCCAGTCTAGGGAATATACCTGGGAAAAACTGAAAATCAATAAGACACAGCCACCCCAAAATTTTGGGCTGCACTGCTTACAAGGACCTCAACTTGGGTACACCTTAAATATCCCAGGAAATATAAAAATGGTTCAAAAAATTGTGGTACTTACGTACGATGGAATATCCCTCAGCCATGCAATCAATGTCATAAGACCAGTAGCAGCAAAATGGGTGGATTCAGGTACGATGATTCTAAGTGAAATAAGTCACACAGAAAAAGAAACTTATCATAAGTTATCACTTATGAAGATCCTGTAAACATGGCTACACTTGACCTGAGTTAGGAAAGAGAACAGTGTCTCACATTTAGAAAACACTCTTATGCCTGCTTAAGGGGGAAGGAGAGGTGGGGTGATGCATAAAACCAGAGTTTGATATAAGCACAGGTACCGTTCCAAAAACCAACTATGGAATAGACAAGACCTACACCTTCCTCAGTGAAACGGACTCAAAACCCCATATTTCCCGCAGAGGAATATATCTGACTAGTAAGAATCTTAAAACCTATGTATTGATATGTCTCCGTAAGGGAATCAAGTGTGTCTAGACTGGGATAAATATGGCAGCGAGAATCAGCTCAAACCCACTATAAAAAGGAATTTCAAAAATAAAACAAAAAAACTGGGAAATTCTTTACAATTCCTTCAGGGTCTCTGATGAAACCTGAAATGACCCTATCTACAATGACAGCTGGATGTGGCATAAGGCTGGACACTTGGGACTGAGAGGATTGGTGAGATTGGGTGAGCAAATGCAGACCCTTTAAAGCAATAATGCATGGCACACATTCCATGGGTCCCAACTCTCCAGGTTGAAGGGAATATTACTACAGATATAACATGTACGGGAATCCTAGAGAACGGACACACTGTGAATACGAAAGGTTTCTAAAACTCAACGAATAGTCCCTCTCCTGGTGCTCCGGTTTGACTTTCCATCTGCTTTATTATCAACCTCCCAACTTGGAGAGACAGCCCCTTTAACCTCCTGGTTCGCAAAGGTTGCCAATTTGGCAGAGGATGAAAGGGAAGAGGGAGAACCAATGAGAGAGTAGCTGTTAGGCATTTGGACGGGCACATATCACTGTAATTTCCCGGCAGGAAGAAGAATTAACCAAAGTCTCAGCCACCCACCGGGAATCAGTATAGATCCGGAACCAAAATTTTGGACTTGCGGTCAGCTCACCAAAAACGAGTTGAAAAATGGAGCTCAGGGGCACAGCAATTCACAAACTGGCCGAGTAATAAAGGACAACTATCGTCCAAAAATCTGTTGAGGGAAGGCAACGAGGCGGACTTGAAAGCGAGGCAGAATAGCAGGAAACAGATTTCAAGAGGTACGTTGGAATCGCCTTTAAAGCACAGGAAGAGGGGCACAACTTCGACAATGATGAACTTGGTCCAAAAGGGCGTATGCGTTTTCTCCTGAATATATTCAGGAGAAAACGCATACGCCCTTTTTGGCCAAGCAAGCAAGCGGGCAATGCAAATCTGCACTACAAAGAAGTATCACTTCCCGCCGGTCAAAAGGGACATCCACAAAATGTGTAAAAACCAGAAAGGCAAGACAGGCCCTGGAGAACAGGGAGCCTTGTTATGCTGATGGGTGGGATGTAAATTGCCAACTGCCTCTCTGGAGGAGTGCATTGTGTTCCCTAAAACAAGTAAACAACAGAGCTACAGAGCCAAGGGCACTTCCAGTCTAGGGAATATACCTGGGAAAAACTGAAAATCAATAACACAGAGCCACCCCAAAATTTAGGGCTGCACTGCTTACAAGGACCTCAACTTGGGTACACCTTAAATATCCCAGGAAATATAAAATTGGTTCAAAAAATTGTGGTACATACATACGATGGAATATCCCTCAGCCATGAAATCAATGTCATAAGACCAGTAGCAGCAAAATGGGTGGATTCAGGTACGATGATTCTAAGTGAAATATGTCACAGAGAAAAAGAAACTTATCATAAGTTATTACTTATGAAGATCCTGTAAACATGGCTACACTTGAACTGAGTTAGGAAAGAGAACAGTGTCTCACATTTAGAAAACACTCTTATGCCTGCTTAAGGGGGAAGGAGAGGTGGGGTGATGCATAAAACCAGAGTTTGATATAAGCACAGGTACCGTTCCAAAAACCAACTATGGAATAGACAAGACCTACACCTTCCTCAGTGAAACGGACTCAAAACCCCATATTTCCCGCAGAGGAATATATCTGACTAGTAAGAATCTTAAAACCTATGTATTGATATGTCTCCGTAAGGGAATCAAGTGTGTCTAGACTGGCATAAACATGGCAGCGAGAATCAGCTCAAACCCACTATAAAAAGGAATTTCAAAAACAAAACAAAAAAAAAACTGGGAAATTCTTTACAATTCCTTCAGGGTCTCTGATGAAACCTGAAATGACCCTATCTACAATGACAGCTGTATGTGGCATAAGGCTGGACACTTGGGACTGAGAGGATTGGTGAGATTGGGTGAGCAAATGCAGACCCTTTAAAGCAATAATGCATGGCACACATTCCATGGGTCCCAACTCTCCAGGTTGAAGGGAATATTACTACAGATATAACATGTACGGGAATCCTAGAGAACGGACACACTGTGAATACGAAAGGTTTCTAAAACTCAACGAATAGTCCCTCTCCTGGTGCTCCGGTTTGACTTTCCATCTGCTTTATTATCAACCTCCCAACTTGGAGAGACAGCCCCTTTAACCTCCTGGTTCGCACAGGTTGCCAATTTGGCAGAGGATGAAAGGGAAGAGGGAGAACCAATGAGAGAGTAGCTGTTAGGCATTTGGACGGGCACATATCACTGTAATTTCCCGGCAGGAAGAAGAATTAACCAAAGTCTCAGCCACCCACCGGGAATCAGTATAGATCCTGAACCAAAATTTTGGACTTGCGGTCAGCTCACCAAAAACGAGTTGAAAAATGGAGCTCAGGGGCACAGCATTTCACAAACTGGCCGAGTAATAAAGGACAACTATCATCCAAAAATCTGTTGAGGGAAGGCAATGAGGCGGACTTGAAAGCGTGGCAGAATAGCAGGAAACAGATTTCAAGAGGTACGTTGGAATCGCCTTTAAAGCACAGGAAGAGGGGCACAACTTCGACAATGATGCACTTGGCCAAAAAGGGCGTATGTGTTTTATCCTGAATATATTCAGGGGAAAACACATACGCCCTTTTTGGCCAAGCAAGCAAGCGGGCAATGCAAATCTGCACTACAAAGAAGTATCACTTCCCACCAGTCAAAAGGGACATCCACAAAATGTGTAAAAACCAGAAAGGCAAGACAGGCCCTGTAGAACAGGGTGCCTTGTTATGCTGATGGGCGGGATGTAAATTGCCAACTGCCTCTCTGGAGGAGTGCATTGTGTTCCCTAAAACAAGTAAACAACAGAGCTACAGAGCCAAGGGCACTTCCAGTCTAGGGAATATACCTTGGGAAAACTGAAAATCAAAAAGACACAGCCACCCCAAAATTTAGGGCTGCACTGCTTACAAGGACCTCAACTTGGGTACACCTTAAATATCCCAGGAAATATAAAAATGGTTCAAAAAATTGTGGTACTTACGTACGATGGAATATCCCTCAGCCATGAAATCAATGTCATAAGACCAGTAGCAGCAAAATGGGTGGATTCAGGTACGATGATTCTAAGTGAAATAAGTCACACAGAAAAAGAAACTTATCATAAGTTATCACTTATGAAGATCCTGTAAACATGGCTACACTTGACCTGAGTTAGGAAAGAGAACAGTGTCTCACATTTAGAAAACACTCTTATGCCTGCTTAAGGGGGAAGGAGAGGTGGGGTGATGCATAAAACCAGAGTTTGATATAAGCACAGGTACCGTTCCAAAAACCAACTATGGAATAGACAAGACCTACACCTTCCTCAGTGAAAGGGACTCAAAACCCCATATTTCCCGCAGAGGAATATATCTGACTAGTAAAGTAAGAATCTTAAAACCTATGTATTGATATGTCTCCGTAAGGGAATCAAGTGTGTCTAGACTGGGATAAATATGGCAGCGAGAATCAGCTCAAACCCACTATAAAAAGGAATTTCAAAAATAAAACAAAAAAACTGGGAAATTCTTTACAATTCCTTCAGGGTCTCTGATGAAACCTGAAATGACCCTATCTACAATGACAGCTGGATGTGGCATAAGGCTGGACACTTGGGACTGAGAGGATTGGTGAGATTGGGTGAGCAAATGCAGACCCTTTAAAGCAATAATGAATGGCACACATTCCATGGGTCCCAACTCTCCAGGTTGAAGGGAATATTACTACAGATATAACATGTACGGGAATCCTAGAGAACGGACACACTGTGAATACGAAAGGTTTCTAAAACTCAACGAATAGTCCCTCTCCTGGTGCTCCGGTTTGACTTTCCATCTGCTTTATTATCAACCTCCCAACTTGGAGAGACAGCCCCTTTAACCTCCTGGTTCGCACAGGTTGCCAATTTGGCAGAGGATGAAAGGGAAGAGGGAGAACCAATGAGAGAGTAGCTGTTAGGCATTTGGACGGGCACATATCACTGTAATTTCCCGGCAGGAAGAAGAATTAACCAAAGTCTCAGCCACCCACCGGGAATCAGTATAGATCCGGAACCAAAATTTTGGACTTGCGGTCAGCTCACCAAAAACGAGTTGAAAAATGGAGCTCAGGGGCACAGCAATTCACAAACTGGCCGAGTAATAAAGGACAACTATCGTCCAAAAATCTGTTGAGGGAAGGCAACGAGGCGGACTTGAAAGCGAGGCAGAATAGCAGGAAACAGATTTCAAGAGGTACGTTGGAATCGCCTTTAAAGCACAGGAAGAGGGGCACAACTTCGACAATGATGAACTTGGCCCAAAAGGGCGTATGCGTTTTCTCCTGAATATATTCAGGAGAAAACGCATACGCCCTTTTTGGCCAAGCAAGCAAGCGGGCAATGCAAATCTGCACTACAAAGAAGTATCACTTCCCGCCGGTCAAAAGGGACATCCACAAAATGTGTAAAAACCAGAAAGGCAAGACAGGCCCTGGAGAACAGGGAGCCTTGTTATGCTGATGGGTGGGATGTAAATTGCCAACTGCCTCTCTGGAGGAGTGCATTGTGTTCCCTAAAACAAGTAAACAACAGAGCTACAGAGCCAAGGGCACTTCCAGTCTAGGGAATATACCTGGGAAAAACTGAAAATCAATAACACAGAGCCACCCCAAAATTTAGGGCTGCACTGCTTACAAGGACCTCAACTTGGGTACACCTTAAATATCCCAGGAAATATAAAATTGGTTCAAAAAATTGTGGTACATACATACGATGGAATATCCCTCAGCCATGAAATCAATGTCATAAGACCAGTAGCAGCAAAATGGGTGGATTCAGGTACGATGATTCTAAGTGAAATATGTCACAGAGAAAAAGAAACTTATCATAAGTTATTACTTATGAAGATCCTGTAAACATGGCTACACTTGAACTGAGTTAGGAAAGAGAACAGTGTCTCACATTTAGAAAACACTCTTATGCCTGCTTAAGGGGGAAGGAGAGGTGGGGTGATGCATAAAACCAGAGTTTGATATAAGCACAGGTACCGTTCCAAAAACCAACTATGGAATAGACAAGACCTACACCTTCCTCAGTGAAAGGGACTCAAAACACCATATTTCCCGCAGAGGAATATATCTGACTAGTAAGAATCTTAAAACCTATGTATTGATATGTCTCCGTAAGGGAATCAAGTGTGTCTAGACTGGCATAAACATGGCAGCGAGAATCAGCTCAAACCCACTATAAAAAGGAATTTCAAAAACAAAACAAAAAAAAACTGGGAAATTCTTTACAATTCCTTCAGGGTCTCTGATGAAACCTGAAATGACCCTATCTACAATGACAGCTGTATGTGGCATAAGGCTGGACACTTGGGACTGAGAGGATTGGTGAGATTGGGTGAGCAAATGCAGACCCTTTAAAGCAATAATGCATGGCACACATTCCATGGGTCCCAACTCTCCAGGTTGAAGGGAATATTACTACAGATATAACATGTACGGGAATCCTAGAGAACGGACACACTGTGAATACGAAAGGTTTCTAAAACTCAACGAATAGTCCCTCTCCTGGTGCTCCGGTTTGACTTTCCATCTGCTTTATTATCAACCTCCCAACTTGGAGAGACAGCCCCTTTAACCTCCTGGTTCGCACAGGTTGCCAATTTGGCAGAGGATGAAAGGGAAGAGGGAGAACCAATGAGAGAGTAGCTGTTAGGCATTTGGACGGGCACATATCACTGTAATTTCCCGGCAGGAAGAAGAATTAACCAAAGTCTCAGCCACCCACCGGGAATCAGTATAGATCCTGAACCAAAATTTTGGACTTGCGGTCAGCTCACCAAAAACGAGTTGAAAAATGGAGCTCAGGGGCACAGCATTTCACAAACTGGCCGAGTAATAAAGGACAACTATCATCCAAAAATCTGTTGAGGGAAGGCAACGAGGCGGACTTGAAAGCGTGGCAGAATAGCAGGAAACAGATTTCAAGAGGTACGTTGGAATCGCCTTTAAAGCACAGGAAGAGGGGCACAACTTCGACAATGATGCACTTGGCCAAAAAGGGCGTATGTGTTTTATCCTGAATATATTCAGGGGAAAACGCATACGCCCTTTTTGGCCAAGCAAGCAAGCGGGCAATGCAAATCTGCACTACAAAGAAGTATCACTTCCCACCAGTCAAAAGGGACATCCACAAAATGTGTAAAAACCAGAAAGGCAAGACAGGCCCTGTAGAACAGGGTACCTTGTTATGCTGATGGGCGGGATGTAAATTGCCAACTGCCTCTCTGGAGGAGTGCATTGTGTTCCCTAAAACAAGTAAACAACAGAGCTACAGAGCCAAGGGCACTACCAGTCTAGGGAATATACCTTGGGAAAACTGAAAATCAAAAAGACACAGCCACCCCAAAATTTAGGGCTGCACTGCTTACAAGGACCTCAACTTGGGTACACCTTAAATATCTCAGGAAATATAAAAATGGTTCAAAAAATTGTGGTACTTACGTACGATGGAATATCCCTCAGCCATGAAATCAATGTCATAAGACCAGTAGCAGCAAAATGGGTGGATTCAGGTACGATGATTCTAAGTGAAATAAGTCACACAGAAAAAGAAACTTATCATAAGTTATCACTTATGAAGATCCTGTAAACATGGCTACACTTGACCTGAGTTAGGAAAGAGAACAGTGTCTCACATTTAGAAAACACTCTTATGCCTGCTTAAGGGGGAAGGAGAGGTGGGGTGATGCATAAAACCAGAGTTTGATATAAGCACAGGTACCGTTCCAAAAACCAACTATGGAATAGACAAGACCTACACCTTCCTCAGTGAAAGGGACTCAAAACCCCATATTTCCCGCAGAGGAATATATCTGACTAGTAAAGTAAGAATCTTAAAACCTATGTATTGATATGTCTCCGTAAGGGAATCAAGTGTGTCTAGACTGGGATAAATATGGCAGCGAGAATCAGCTCAAACCCACTATAAAAAGGAATTTCAAAAATAAAACAAAAAAACTGGGAAATTCTTTACAATTCCTTCAGGGTCTCTGATGAAACCTGAAATGACCCTATCTACAATGACAGCTGGATGTGGCATAAGGCTGGACACTTGGGACTGAGAGGATTGGTGAGATTGGGTGAGCAAATGCAGACCCTTTAAAGCAATAATGCATGGCACACATTCCATGGGTCCCAACTCTCCAGGTTGAAGGGAATATTACTACAGATATAACATGTACGGGAATCCTAGAGAACGGACACACTGTGAATACGAAAGGTTTCTAAAACTCAACGAATAGTCCCTCTCCTGGTGCTCCGGTTTGACTTTCCATCTGCTTTATTATCAACCTCCCAACTTGGAGAGACAGCCCCTTTAACCTCCTGGTTCGCACAGGTTGCCAATTTGGCAGAGGATGAAAGGGAAGAGGGAGAACCAATGAGAGAGTAGCTGTTAGGCATTTGGACGGGCACATATCACTGTAATTTCCCGGCAGGAAGAAGAATTAACCAAAGTCTCAGCCACCCACCGGGAATCAGTATAGATCCTGAACCAAAATTTTGGACTTGCGGTCAGCTCACCAAAAACGAGTTGAAAAATGGAGCTCAGGGGCACAGCAATTCACAAACTGGCCGAGTAATAAAGGACAACTATCGTCCAAAAATCTGTTGAGGGAAGGCAACGAGGCGGACTTGAAAGCGTGGCAGAATAGCAGGAAACAGATTTCAAGAGGTACGTTGGAATCGCCTTTAAAGCACAGGAAGAGGGGCACAACTTCGACAATGATGCACTTGGCCAAAAAGGGCGTATGCGTTTTCTCCTGAATATATTCAGGAGAAAACGCATACGCCCTTTTTGGCCAAGCAAGCAAGTGGGCAATGCAAATCTGCACTACAAAGAAGTATCACTTCCCACCGGTCAAAAGGGACATCCACAAAATGTGTAAAAACCAGAAAGGCAAGACAGGCCCTGGAGAACAGGGAGCCTTGTTATGCTGATGGGCGGGATGTAAATTGCCAACTGCCTCTCTGGAGGAGTGCATTGTGTTCCCTAAAACAAGTAAACAACAGAGCTACAGAGCCAAGGGCACTTCCAGTCTAGGGAATATACCTTGGGAAAACTGAAAATCAAAAAGACACAGCCACCCCAAAATTTAGGGCTGCACTGCTTACAAGGACCTCAACTTGGGTACACCTTAAATATCCCAGGAAATATAAAAATGGTTCAAAAAATTGTGGTACTTACGTACGATGGAATATCCCTCAGCCATGAAATCAATGTCATAAGACCAGTAGCAGCAAAATGGGTGGATTCAGGTACGATGATTCTAAGTGAAATAAGTCACACAGAAAAAGAAACTTATCATAAGATATCACTTATGAAGATCCTGTAAACATGGCTACACTTGAACTGAGTTAGGAAAGAGAACAGTGTCTCTCATTTAGAAAACACTCTTATGCCTGCTTAAGGGGGAAGGAGAGGTGGGGTGATGCATAAAACCAGAGTTTGATATAAGCACAGGTACCGTTCCAAAAACCAACTATGGAATAGACAAGACCTACACCTTCCTCAGTGAAAGGGACTCAAAACCCCATATTTCCCGCAGAGGAATATATCTGACTAGTAAGAATCTTAAAACCTATGTATTGATATGTCTCCGTAAGGGAATCAAGTGTGTCTAGACTGGGATAAATATGGCAGCGAGAATCAGCTCAAACCCACTATAAAAAGGAATTTCAAAAATAAAACAAAAAAACTGGGAAATTCTTTACAATTCCTTCAGGGTCTCTGATGAAACCTGAAATGACCCTATCTACAATGACAGCTGTATGTGGCATAAGGCTGGACACTTGGGACTGAGAGGATTGGTGAGATTGGGTGAGCAAATGCAGACCCTTTAAAGCAATAATGCATGGCACACATTCCATGGGTCCCAACTCTCCAGGTTGAAGGGAATATTACTACAGATATAACATGTACGGGAATCCTAGAGAACGGACACACTGTGAATACGAAAGGTTTCTAAAACTCAACGAATAGTCCCTCTCCTGGTGCTCCGGTTTGACTTTCCATCTGCTTTATTATCAACCTCCCAACTTGGAGAGACAGCCCCTTTAACCTCCTGGTTCGCACAGGTTGCCAATTTGGCAGAGGATGAAAGGGAAGAGGGAGAACCAATGAGAGAGTAGCTGTTAGGCATTTGGACGGGCACATATCACTGTAATTTCCCGGCAGGAAGAAGAATTAACCAAAGTCTCAGCCACCCACCGGGAATCAGTATAGATCCTGAACCAAAATTTTGGACTTGCGGTCAGCTCACCAAAAACGAGTTGAAAAATGGAGCTCAGGGGCACAGCAATTCACAAACTGGCCGAGTAATAAAGGACAACTATCGTCCAAAAATCTGTTGAGGGAAGGCAACGAGGCGGACTTGAAAGCGAGGCAGAATAGCAGGAAACAGATTTCAAGAAGTACGTTGGAATCGCGTTTAAAGCACAGGAAGAGGGGCACAACTTCGACAATGATGCACTTGGCCAAAAAGGGCGTATGCGTTTTCTCCTGAATATATTCAGGAGAAAACGCATACGCCCTTTTTGGCCAAGCAAGCAAGTGGGCAATGCAAATCTGCACTACAAAGAAGTATCACTTCCCACCGGTCAAAAGGGACATCCACAAAATGTGTAAAAACCAGAAAGGCAAGACAGGCCCTGGAGAACAGGGAGCCTTGTTATGCTGATGGGCGGGATGTAAATTGCCAACTGCCTCTCTGGAGGAGTGCATTGTGTTCCCTAAAACAAGTAAACAACAGAGCTACAGAGCCAAGGGCACTTCCAGTCTAGGGAATATACCTTGGAAAAACTGAAAATCAACAAGACAGAGCCACCCCAAAATTTAGGGCTGCACTGCTTACAAGGACCTCAACTTGGGTACACCTTAAATATCCCAGGAAATATAAAATTGGTTCAAAAAATTGTGGTACTTACGTACGATGGAATATCCCTCAGCCATGAAATCAATGTCATAAGACCAGTAGCAGCAAAATGGGTGGATTCAGGTACGATGATTTTAAGTGAAATAAGTCACACAGAAAAAGAAACTTATCATAAGTTATCACTTACGAAGATCCTGTAAACATGGCTACACTTGAACTGAGTTAGGAAAGAGAACAGTGTCTCACATTTAGAAAACACTCTTATGCCTGCTTAAGGGGGAAGGAGAGGTGGGGTGATGCATAAAACCAGAGTTTGATATAAGCACAGGTACCGTTCCAAAAACCAAGTATGGAATAGACAAGACCTACACCTTCCTCAGTGAAAGGGACTCAAAACCCCATATTTCCAGGAGAAGAATATATCTGACTAGTAAGAATCTTAAAACCTATGTATTGATATGTCTCCGTAAGGGAATCAAGTGTGTCTAGACTGGCACAAACATGGCAGCGAGAATCAGCTCAAACCCACTATAAAAAGGAATTTCAAAAACAAAACAAAAAAAACTGGGAAATTCTTTACAATTCCTTCAGGGTTTCTGATGAAACCTGAAATGACCCTATCTACAATGACAGCTGGATGTGGCATAAGGCTGGACACTTGGGACTGAGAGGATTGGTGAGATTGGGTGAGCAAATGCAGACCCTTTAAAGCAATAATGCATGGCACACATTCCATGGGTCCCAACTCTCCAGGTTGAAGGGAATATTACTACAGATATAACATGTACGGGAATCCTAGAGAATGGACACACTGTGAATACGAAAGGTTTCTAAAACTCAACGAATAGTCCCTCTCCTGGTGCTCCGGTTTGACTTTCCATCTGCTTTATTATCAACCTCCCAACTTGGAGAGACAGCCCCTTTAACCTCCTGGTTCGCACAGGTTGCCAATTTGGCAGAGGATGAAAGGGAAGAGGGAGAACCAATGAGAGAGTAGCTGTTAGGCATTTGGACGGGCACATATCACTGTAATTTCCCGGCAGGAAGAAGAATTAACCAAAGTCTCAGCCACCCACCGGGAATCAGTATAGATCCTGAACCAAAATTTTGGACTTGCGGTCAGCTCACCAAAAACGAGTTGAAAAATGGAGCTCAGGGGCACAGCAATTCACAAACTGGCCGAGTAATAAAGGACAACTATCATCCAAAAATCTGTTGAGGGAAGGCAATGAGGCGGACTTGAAAGCGTGGCAGAATAGCAGGAAACAGATTTCAAGAGGTACCTTGGAATCGCCTTTAAAGCACAGGAAGAGGGGCACAACTTCGACAATGATGCACTCGGCCAAAAAGGGCGTATGTGTTTTTTCCTGAATATATTCAGGGGAAAACGCATACGCCCTTTTTGGCCAAGCAAGCAAGCGGGCAATGCAAATCTGCACTACAAAGAAGTATCACTTCCCACCAGTCAAAAGGGACATCCACAAAATGTGTAAAAACCAGAAAGGCAAGACAGGCCCTGTAGAACAGGGTGCCTTGTTATGCTGATGGGCGGGATGTAAATTGCCAACTGCCTCTCTGGAGGAGTGCATTGTGTTCCCTAAAGCAAGTAAACAACAGAGCTACAGAGCCAAGGGCACTTCCAGTCTAGGGAATATACCTTGGGAAAACTGAAAATCAAAAAGACACAGCCACCCCAAAATTTAGGGCTGCACTGCTTACAAGGACCTCAACTTGGGTACACCTTAAATATCCCAGGAAATATAAAAATGGTTCAAAAAATTGTGGTACTTACGTACGATGGAATATCCCTCAGCCATGAAATCAATGTCATAAGACCAGTAGCAGCAAAATGGGTGGATTCAGGTACGATGATTCTAAGTGAAATAAGTCACACAGAAAAAGAAACTTATCATAAGATATCACTTATGAAGATCCTGTAAACATGGCTACACTTGAACTGAGTTAGGAAAGAGAACAGTGTCTCACATTTAGAAAACACTCTTATGCCTGCTTAAGGGGGAAGGAGAGGTGGGGTGATGCATAAAACCAGAGTTTGATATAAGCACAGGTACCGTTCCAAAAACCAACTATGGAATAGACAAGACCTACACCTTCCTCAGTGAAAGGGACTCAAAACCCCATATTTCCCACAGAGGAATATATCTGACTAGTAAAGTAAGAATCTTAAAACCTATGTATTGATATGTCTCCGTAAGGGAATCAAGTGTGTCTAGACTGGGATAAATATGGCAGCGAGAATCAGCTCAAACCCACTATAAAAAGGAATTTCAAAAATAAAACAAAAAAACTGGGAAATTCTTTACAATTCCTTCAGGGTCTCTGATGAAACCTGAAATGACCCTATCTACAATGACAGCTGGATGTGGCATAAGGCTGGACACTTGGGACTGAGAGGATTGGTGAGATTGGGTGAGCAAATGCAGACCCTTTAAAGCAATAATGCATGGCACACATTCCATGGGTCCCAACTCTCCAGGTTGAAGGGAATATTACTACAGATATAACATGTACGGGAATCCTAGAGAACGGACACACTGTGAATACGAAAGGTTTCTAAAACTCAACGAATAGTCCCTCTCCTGGTGCTCCGGTTTGACTTTCCATCTGCTTTATTATCAACCTCCCAACTTGGAGAGACAGCCCATTTAACCTCCTGGTTCGCACAGGTTGCCAATTTGGCAGAGGATGAAAGGGAAGAGGGAGAACCAATGAGAGAGTAGCTGTTAGGCATTTGGACGGGCACATATCACTGTAATTTCCCGGCAGGAAGAAGAATTAACCAAAGTCTCAGCCACCCACCGGGAATCAGTATAGATCCTGAACCAAAATTTTGGACTTGCGGTCAGCTCACCAAAAACGAGTTGAAAAATGGAGCTCAGGGGCACAGCAATTCACAAACTGGCCGAGTAATAAAGGACAACTATCGTCCAAAAATCTGTTGAGGGAAGGCAACGAGGCGGACTTGAAAGCGTGGCAGAATAGCAGGAAACAGATTTCAAGAGGTACGTTGGAATCGCCTTTAAAGCACAGGAAGAGGGGCACAACTTCGACAATGATGCACTTGGCCAAAAAGGGCGTATGCGTTTTCTCCTGAATATATTCAGGAGAAAACGCATACGCCCTTTTTGGCCAAGCAAGCAAGTGGGCAATGCAAATCTGCACTACAAAGAAGTATCACTTCCCACCGGTCAAAAGGGACATCCACAAAATGTGTAAAAACCAGAAAGGCAAGACAGGCCCTGGAGAACAGGGAGCCTTGTTATGCTGATGGGCGGGATGTAAATTGCCAACTGCCTCTCTGGAGGAGTGCATTGTGTTCCCTAAAACAAGTAAACAACAGAGCTACAGAGCCAAGGGCACTTCCAGTCTAGGGAATATACCTTGGGAAAACTGAAAATCAAAAAGACACAGCCACCCCAAAATTTAGGGCTGCACTGCTTACAAGGACCTCAACTTGGGTACACCTTAAATATCCCAGGAAATATAAAAATGGTTCAAAAAATTGTGGTACTTACGTACGATGGAATATCCCTCAGCCATGAAATCAATGTCATAAGACCAGTAGCAGCAAAATGGGTGGATTCAGGTACGATGATTCTAAGTGAAATAAGTCACACAGAAAAAGAAACTTATCATAAGATATCACTTATGAAGATCCTGTAAACATGGCTACACTTGAACTGAGTTAGGAAAGAGAACAGTGTCTCTCATTTAGAAAACACTCTTATGCCTGCTTAAGGGGGAAGGAGAGGTGGGGTGATGCATAAAACCAGAGTTTGATATAAGCACAGGTACCGTTCCAAAAACCAACTATGGAATAGACAAGACCTACACCTTCCTCAGTGAAAGGGACTCAAAACCCCATATTTCCCGCAGAGGAATATATCTGACTAGTAAGAATCTTAAAACCTATGTATTGATATGTCTCCGTAAGGGAATCAAGTGTGTCTAGACTGGGATAAATATGGCAGCGAGAATCAGCTCAAACCCACTATAAAAAGGAATTTCAAAAATAAAACAAAAAAACTGGGAAATTCTTTACAATTCCTTCAGGGTCTCTGATGAAACCTGAAATGACCCTATCTACAATGACAGCTGGATGTGGCATAAGGCTGGACACTTGGGACTGAGAGGATTGGTGAGATTGGGTGAGCAAATGCAGACCCTTTAAAGCAATAATGCATGGCACACATTCCATGGGTCCCAACTCTCCAGGTTGAAGGGAATATTACTACAGATATAACATGTACGGGAATCCTAGAGAACGGACACACTGTGAATACGAAAGGTTTCTAAAACTCAACGAATAGTCCCTCTCCTGGTGCTCCGGTTTGACTTTCCATCTGCTTTATTATCAACCTCCCAACTTGGAGAGACAGCCCCTTTAACCTCCTGGTTCGCACAGGTTGCCAATTTGGCAGAGGATGAAAGGGAAGAGGGAGAACCAATGAGAGAGTAGCTGTTAGGCATTTGGACGGGCACATATCACTGTAATTTCCCGGCAGGAAGAAGAATTAACCAAAGTCTCAGCCACCCACCGGGAATCAGTATAGATCCTGAACCAAAATTTTGGACTTGCGGTCAGCTCACCAAAAACGAGTTGAAAAATGGAGCTCAGGGGCACAGCAATTCACAAACTGGCCGAGTAATAAAGGACAACTATCGTCCAAAAATCTGTTGAGGGAAGGCAACGAGGTGGACTTGAAAGCGAGGCAGAATAGCAGGAAACAGATTTCAAGAAGTACGTTGGAATCGCCTTTAAAGCACAGGAAGAGGGGCACAACTTCGACAATGATGCACTTGGCCAAAAAGGGCGTATGCGTTTTCTCCTGAATATATTCAGGAGAAAACGCATACGCCCTTTTTGGCCAAGCAAGCAAGTGGGCAATGCAAATCTGCACTACAAAGAAGTATCACTTCCCACCGGTCAAAAGGGACATCCACAAAATGTGTAAAAACCAGAAAGGCAAGACAGGCCCTGGAGAACAGGGAGCCTTGTTATGCTGATGGGCGGGATGTAAATTGCCAACTGCCTCTCTGGAGGAGTGCATTGTGTTCCCTAAAACAAGTAAACAACAGAGCTACAGAGCCAAGGGCACTTCCAGTCTAGGGAATATACCTTGGAAAAACTGAAAATCAATAAGACAGAGCCACCCCAAAATTTAGGGCTGCACTGCTTACAAGGACCTCAACTTGGGTACACCTTAAATATCCCAGGAAATATAAAATTGGTTCAAAAAATTGTGGTACTTACGTACGATGGAATATCCCTCAGCCATGAAATCAATGTCATAAGACCAGTAGCAGCAAAATGGGTGGATTCAGGTACGATGATTCTAAGTGAAATAAGTCACAGAGAAAAAGAAACTTATCATAAGTTATCACTTATGAAGATCCTGTAAACATGGCTACACTTGAACTGAGTTAGGAAAGAGAACAGTGTCTCACATTTAGAAAACACTCTTATGCCTGCTTAAGGGGGAAGGAGAGGTGGGGTGATGCATAAAACCAGAGTTTGATATAAGCACAGGTACCGTTCCAAAAACCAAGTATGGAATAGACAAGACCTACACCTTCCTCAGTGAAAGGGACTCAAAACCCCATATTTCCAGGAGAAGAATATATCTGACTAGTAAGAATCTTAAAACCTATGTATTGATATGTCTCCGTAAGGGAATCAAGTGTGTCTAGACTGGCACACACATGGCAGCGAGAATCAGCTCAAACCCACTATAAAAAGGAATTTCAAAAACAAAACAAAAAAAACTGGGAAATTCTTTACAATTCCTTCAGGGTCTCTGATGAAACCTGAAATGACCCTATCTACAATGACAGCTGTATGTGGCATAAAGCTGGACACTTGGGACTGAGAGGATTGGTGAGATTGGGTGAGCAAATGCAGACCCTTTAAAGCAATAATGCATGGCACACATTCCATGGGTCCCAACTCTCCAGGTTGAAGGGAATATTACTACAGATATAACATGTACGGGAATCCTAGAGAACGGACACACTGTGAATACGAAAGGTTTCTAAAACTCAACGAATAGTCCCTCTCCTGGTGCTCCGGTTTGACTTTCCATCTGCTTTATTATCAACCTCCCAACTTGGAGAGACAGCCCCTTTAACCTCCTGGTTCGCACAGGTTGCCAATTTGGCAGAGGATGAAAGGGAAGAGGGAGAACCAATGAGAGAGTAGCTGTTAGGCATTTGGACGGGCACATATCACTGTAATTTCCCGGCAGGAAGAAGAATTAACCAAAGTCTCAGCCACCCACCGGGAATCAGTATAGATCCTGAACCAAAATTTTGGACTTGCGGTCAGCTCACCAAAAACGAGTTGAAAAATGGAGCTCAGGGGCACAGCAATTCACAAACTGGCCAAGTAATAAAGGACAACTATCGTCCAAAAATCTGTTGAGGGAAGGCAACGAGGCGGACTTGAAAGCGTGGCAGAATAGCAGGAAACAGATTTCAAGAGGTACGTTGGAATCGCCTTTAAAGCACAGGAAGAGGGGCACAACTTCGACAATGATGCACTTGGCCAAAAAGGGCGTATGCGTTTTCTCCTGAATATATTCAGGAGAAAACGCATACGCCCTTTTTGGCCAAGCAAGCAAGTGGGCAATGCAAATCTGCACTACAAAGAAGTATCACTTCCCACCGGTCAAAAGGGACATCCACAAAATGTGTAAAAACCAGAAAGGCAAGACAGGCCCTGGAGAACAGGGAGCCTTGTTATGCTGATGGGCGGGATGTAAATTGCCAACTGCCTCTCTGGAGGAGTGCATTGTGTTCCCTAAAACAAGTAAACAACAGAGCTACAGAGCCAAGGGCACTTCCAGTCTAGGGAATATACCTTGGGAAAACTGAAAATCAAAAAGACACAGCCACCCCAAAATTTAGGGCTGCACTGCTTACAAGGACCTCAACTTGGGTACACCTTAAATATCCCAGGAAATATAAAAATGGTTCAAAAAATTGTGGTACTTACGTACGATGGAATATCCCTCAGCCATGAAATCAATGTCATAAGACCAGTAGCAGCAAAATGGGTGGATTCAGGTACGATGATTCTAAGTGAAATAAGTCACACAGAAAAAGAAACTTATCATAAGATATCACTTATGAAGATCCTGTAAACATGGCTACACTTGAACTGAGTTAGGAAAGAGACCAGTGTCTCTCATTTAGAAAACACTCTTATGCCTGCTTAAGGGGGAAGGAGAGGTGGGGTGATGCATAAAACCAGAGTTTGATATAAGCACAGGTACCGTTCCAAAAACCAACTATGGAATAGACAAGACCTACACCTTCCTCAGTGAAAGGGACTCAAAACACCATATTTCCCGCAGAGGAATATATCTGACTAGTAAGAATCTTAAAACCTATGTATTGATATGTCTCCATAAGGGAATCAAGTGTGTCTAGACTGGGATAAATATGGCAGCGAGAATCAGCTCAAACCCACTATAAAAAGGAATTTCAAAAATAAAACAAAAAAACTGGGAAATTCTTTACAATTCCTTCAGGGTCTCTGATGAAACCTGAAATGACCCTATCTACAATGACAGCTGGATGTGGCATAAGGCTGGACACTTGGGACTGAGAGGATTGGTGAGATTGGGTGAGCAAATGCAGACCCTTTAAAGCAATAATGCATGGCACACATTCCATGGGTCCCAACTCTCCAGGTTGAAGGGAATATTACTACAGATATAACATGTACGGGAATCCTAGAGAACGGACACACTGTGAATACGAAAGGTTTCTAAAACTCAACGAATAGTCCCTCTCCTGGTGCTCCGGTTTGACTTTCCATCTGCTTTATTATCAACCTCCCAACTTGGAGAGACAGCCCCTTTAACCTCCTGGTTCGCACAGGTTGCCAATTTGGCAGAGGATGAAAGGGAAGAGGGAGAACCAATGAGAGAGTAGCTGTTAGGCATTTGGACGGGCACATATCACTGTAATTTCCCGGCAGGAAGAAGAATTAACCAAAGTCTCAGCCACCCACCGGGAATCAGTATAGATCCTGAACCAAAATTTTGGACTTGCGGTCAGCTCACCAAAAACGAGTTGAAAAATGGAACTCAGGGGCACAGCAATTCACAAACTGGCCGAGTAATAAAGGACAACTATCGTCCAAAAATCTGTTGAGGGAAGGCAACGAGGCGGACTTGAAAGCGAGGCAGAATAGCAGGAAACAGATTTCAAGAAGTACGTTGGAATCGCCTTTAAAGCACAGGAAGAGGGGCACAACTTCGACAATGATGCACTTGGCCAAAAAGGGCGTATGCGTTTTCTCCTGAATATATTCAGGAGAAAACGCATACGCCCTTTTTGGCCAAGCAAGCAAGTGGGCAATGCAAATCTGCACTACAAAGAAGTATCACTTCCCACCGGTCAAAAGGGACATCCACAAAATGTGTAAAAACCAGAAAGGCAAGACAGGCCCTGGAGAACAGGGAGCCTTGTTATGCTGATGGGCAGGATGTAAATTGCCAACTGCCTCTCTGGAGGAGTGCATTGTGTTCCCTAAAACAAGTAAACAACAGAGCTACAGAGCCAAGGGCACTTCCAGTCTGGGGAATATACCTTGGGAAAACTGAAAATCAAAAAGACACAGCCACCCCAAAATTTAGGGCTGCACTGCTTACAAGGACCTCAACTTCGGTACACCTTAAATATCCCAGGAAATATAAAAATGGTTCAAAAAATTGTGGTACTTACGTACGATGGAATATCCCTCAGCCATGAAATCAATGTCATAAGACCAGTAGCAGCAAAATGGGTGGATTCAGGTACGATGATTCTAAGTGAAATAAGTCACACAGAAAAAGAAACTTATCATAAGATATCACTTATGAAGATCCTGTAAACATGGCTACACTTGAACTGAGTTAGGAAAGAGAACAGTGTCTCTCATTTAGAAAACACTCTTATGCCTGCTTAAGGGGGAAGGAGAGGTGGGGTGATGCATAAAACCAGAGTTTGATATAAGCACAGGTACCGTTCCAAAAACCAACTATGGAATAGACAAGACCTACACCTTCCTCAGTGAAAGGGACTCAAAACACCATATTTCCCGCAGAGGAATATATCTGACTAGTAAGAATCTTAAAACCTATGTATTGATATGTCTCCGTAAGGGAATCAAGTGTGTCTAGACTGGGATAAATATGCTAGCGAGAATCAGCTCAAACCCCCTATAAAAAGGAATTTCAAAAATAAAACAAAAAAACTGGGAAATTCTTTACAATTCCTTCAGGGTCTCTGATGAAACCTGAAATGACCCTATCTACAATGACAGCTGGATGTGGCATAAGGCTGGACACTTGGGACTGAGAGGATTGGTGAGATTGGGTGAGCAAATGCAGACCCTTTAAAGCAATAATGCATGGCACACATTCCATGGGTCCCAACTCTCCAGGTTGAAGGGAATATTACTACAGATATAACATGTACGGGAATCCTAGAGAACGGACACACTGTGAATACGAAAGGTTTCTAAAACTCAACGAATAGTCCCTCTCCTGGTGCTCTGGTTTGACTTTCCATCTGCTTTATTATCAACCTCCCAACTTGGAGAGACAGCCCCTTTAACCTCCTGGTTCGCACAGGTTGCCAATTTGGCAGAGGATGAAAGGGAAGAGGGAGAACCAATGAGAGAGTAGCTGTTAGGCATTTGGACGGGCACATATCACTGTAATTTCCCGGCAGGAAGAAGAATTAACCAAAGTCTCAGCCACCCACCGGGAATCAGTATAGATCCTGAACCAAAATTTTGGACTTGCGGTCAGCTCACCAAAAACGAGTTGAAAAATGGAGCTCAGGGGCACAGCAATTCACAAACTGGCCGAGTAATAAAGGACAACTATCGTCCAAAAATCTGTTGAGGGAAGGCAACGAGGTGGACTTGAAAGCGAGGCAGAAGAGCAGGAAACAGATTTCAAGAGGTACGTTGGAATCGCCTTTAAAGCACAGGAAGAGGGGCACAACATCGACAATGATGCACTTGGCCAAAAAGGGCGTATGCGTTTTCTCCTGAATATATTCAGGAGAAAACGCATACGCCCTTTTTGGCCAAGCAAGCAAGCGGGCAATGCAATTCTGCACTACAAAGAAGTATCACTTCCCACCGGTCAAAAGGGACATCCACAAAATGTGTAAAAACCAGAAAGGCAAGACAGGCCCTAGAGAACAGGGAGCCTTGTTATGCTGATGGGCGGGATGTAAATTGCCAACTGCCTCTCTGGAGGAGTGCATTGTGTTCCCTAAAACAAGTAAAGAACAGAGCTACAGAGCCAAGGGCACTTCCAGTCTAGGGAATATACCTTGGGAAAACTGAAAATCAAAAAGACACAGCCACCCCAAAATTTAGGGCTGCACTGCTTACAAGGACCTCAACTTGGGTACACCTTAAATATCCCAGGAAATATAAAAATGGTTCAAAAAATTGTGGTACTTACGTACGATGGAATATCCCTCAGCCATGAAATCAATGTCATAAGACCAGTAGCAGCAAAATGGGTGGATTCAGGTACGATGATTCTAAGTGAAATAAGTCACACAGAAAAAGAAACTTATCATAAGATATCACTTATGAAGATCCTGTAAACATGGCTACACTTGAACTGAGTTAGGAAAGAGAACAGTGTCTCACATTTAGAAAACACTCTTATGCCTGCTTAAGGGGGAAGGAGAGGTGGGGTGATGCATAAAACCAGAGTTTGATATAAGCACAGGTACCGTTCCAAAAACCAACTATGGAATAGACAAGACCTACACCTTCCTCAGTGAAAGGGACTCAAAACCCCATATTTCCCGCAGAGGAATATATCTGACTAGTAAGAATCTTAAAACCTATGTATTGATATGTCTCCGTAAGGGAATCAAGTGTGTCTAGACTGGGATAAATATGGCAGCGAGAATCAGCTCAAACCCACTATAAAAAGGAATTTCAAAAATAAAACAAAAAAACTGGGAAATTCTTTACAATTCCTTCAGGGTCTCTGATGAAACCTGAAATGACCCTATCTACAATGACAGCTGGATGTGGCATAAGGCTGGACACTTGGGACTGAGAGGATTGGTGAGATTGGGTGAGCAAATGCAGACCCTTTAAAGCAATAATGCATGGCACACATTCCATGGGTCCCAACTCTCCAGGTTGAAGGGAATATTACTACAGATATAACATGTACGGGAATCCTAGAGAACGGACACACTGTGAATACGAAAGGTTTCTAAAACTCAACGAATAGTCCCTCTCCTGGTGCTCCGGTTTGACTTTCATTCTGCTTTATTATCAACCTCCCAACTTGGAGAGACAGCCCCTTTAACCTCCTGGTTCGCACAGGTTGCCAATTTGGCAGAGGATGAAAGGGAAGAGGGAGAACCAATGAGAGAGTAGCTGTTAGGCATTTGGACGGGCACATATCACTGTAATTTCCCGGCAGGAAGAAGAATTAACCAAAGTCTCAGCCACCCACCGGGAATCAGTATAGATCCTGAACCAAAATTTTGGACTTGCGGTCAGCTCACCAAAAACGAGTTGAAAAATGGAGCTCAGGGGCACAGCAATTCACAAACTGGCCGAGTAATAAAGGACAACTATCGTCCAAAAATCTGTTGAGGGAAGGCAACGAGGCGGACTTGAAAGCGAGGCAGAATAGCAGGAAACAGATTTCCAGAGGTACGTTGGAATCGCCTTTAAAGCACAGGAAGATGGGCACAACTTCGACAATGATGCACTTGGCCAAAAAGGGCGTATGCGTTTTCTCCTGAATATATTCAGGAGAAAACGCATACGCCCTTTTTGGCCAAGCAAGCAAGCGGGCAATGCAAATCTGCACTACAAAGAAGTATCACTTCCCACCGGTCAAAAGGGACATCCACAAAATGTGTAAAAACCAGAAAGGCAAGACAGGCCCTGGAGAACAGGGAGCCTTTTTATGCTGATGGGCGGGATGTAAATTGCCAACTGCCTCTCTGGAGGAGTGCATTGTGTTCCCTAAAACAAGTAAACAACAGAGCTACAGAGCCAAGGGCACTTCCAGTCTAGGGAATATACCTTGGGAAAACTGAAAATCAAAAAGACACAGCCACCCCAAAATTTAGGGCTGCACTGCTTACAAGGACCTCAACTTGGGTACACCTTAAATATCCCAGGAAATATAAAAATGGTTCAAAAAATTGTGGTACTTACGTACGATGGAATATCCCTCAGCCATGAAATCAATGTCATAAGACCAGTAGCAGCAAAATGGGTGGATTCAGGTACGATGATTCTAAGTGAAATAAGTCACACAGAAAAAGAAACTTATCATAAGATATCACTTATGAAGATCCTGTAAACATGGCTACACTTGAACTGAGTTAGGAAAGAGAACAGTGTCTCACATTTAGAAAACACTCTTATGCCTGCTTAAGGGGGAAGGAGAGGTGGGGTGATGCATAAAACCAGAGTTTGATATAAGCACAGGTACCGTTCCAAAAACCAACTATGGAATAGACAAGACCTACACCTTCCTCAGTGAAAGGGACTCAAAATCCCATATTTCCCGCAGAGGAATATATCTGACTAGTAAAGTAAGAATCTTAAAACCTATGTATTGATATGTCTCCGTAAGGGAATCAAGTGTGTCTAGACTGGGATAAATATGGCAGCGAGAATCAGCTCAAACCCACTATAAAAAGGAATTTCAAAAATAAAACAAAAAAACTGGGAAATTCTTTACAATTCCTTCAGGGTCTCTGATGAAACCTGAAATGACCCTATCTACAATGACAGCTGGATGTGGCATAAGGCTGGACACTTGGGACTGAGAGGATTGGTGAGATTGGGTGAGCAAATGCAGACCCTTTAAAGCAATAATGCATGGCACATTTTCCATGGGTCCCAACTCTCCAGGTTGAAGGGAATATTACTACAGATATAAAATGTACGGGAATCCTAGAGAACGGACACACTGTGAATACGAAAGGTTTCTAAAACTCAATGAATAGTCCTTCTCCTGGTGCTCCGGTTTGACTTTCCATCTGCTTTATTATCAACCTCCCAACTTGGAGAGACAGCCCCTTTAACCTCCTGGTTCGCACAGGTTGCCAATTTGGCAGAGGATGAAAGGGAAGAGGGAGAACCAATGAGAGAGTAGCTGTTAGGCATTTGGACGGGCACATATCACTGTAATTTCCCGGCAGGAAGAAGAATTAACCAAAGTCTCAGCCACCCACCGGGAATCAGTATAGATCCTGAACCAAAATTTTGGACTTGCGGTCAGCTCACCAAAAACGAGTTGAAAAATGGAGCTCAGGGGCACAGCAATTCACAAACTGGCCGAGTAATAAAGGACAACTATCGTCCAAAAATCTGTTAACGGAAGGCAACGAGGCGGACTTGAAAGCGAGGCAGAATAGCAGGAAACAGATTTCCAGAGGTATGTTGGAATCGCCTTTAAAGCACAGGAAGAGGGGCACAACTTCGACAATGATGCACTTGGCCAAAAAGGGCGTATGCGTTTTCTCCTGAATATATTCAGGAGAAAACGCATACGCCCTTTTTGGCCAAGCAAGCAAGCGGGCAATGCAAATCTGCACTACAAAGAAGTATCACTTCCCACCGGTCAAAAGGGACATCCACAAAATGTGTAAAAACCAGAAAGGCAAGACAGGCCCTGGAGAACAGGGAGCCTTGTTATGCTGATGGGCCGGATGTAAATTGCCAACTGCCTCTCTGGAGGAGTGCATTGTGTTCCCTAAAACAAGTAAACAACAGAGCTACAGAGCCAAGGGCACTTCCAGTCTAGGGAATATACCTTGGGAAAACTGAAAATCAAAAAGACACAGCCACCCCAAAATTTAGGGCTGCACTGCTTACAAGGACCTCAACTTGGGTACACCTTAAATATCCCAGGAAATATAAAAATGGTTCAAAAAATTGTGGTACTTACGTACGATGGAATATCCCTCAGCCATGAAATCAATGTCATAAGACCAGTAGCAGCAAAATGGGTTGATTCAGGTACGATGATTCTAAGTGAAATAAGTCACACAGAAAAAGAAACTTATCATAAGATATCACTTTTGAAGATCCTGTAAACATGGCTACACTTGAACTGAGTTAGGAAAGAGAACAGTGTCTAACATTTAGAAAACACTCTTATGCCTGCTTAAGGGGGAAGGAGAGGTGGGGTGATGCATAAAACCAGAGTTTGATATAAGCACAGGTACCGTTCCAAAAACCAACTATGGAATAGACAAGACCTACACCTTCCTCAGTGAAAGGGACTCAAAACCCCATATTTCCCGCAGAGGAATATATCTGACTAGTAAGAATCTTAAAACCTATGTATTGACATGTCTCCGTAAGGGAATCAAGTGTGTCTAGACTGGGATAAATATGGCAGCGAGAATCAGCTCAAACCGACTATAAAAAGGAATTTCAAAAATAAAACAAAAAAACTGGGAAATTCTTTTCAATTCCTTCAGGGTCTCTGATGAAACCTGAAATGACCCTATCTACAATGACAGCTGGATGTGGCATAAGGCTGGACACTTGGGACTGAGAGGATTGGTGAGATTGGGTGAGCAAATGCAGACCCTTTAAAGCAATAATGCATGGCACACATTCCATGGGTCCCAACTCTCCAGGTTGAAGGGAATATTACTACAGATATAACATGTACGGGAATCCTAGAGAACGGACACACTGTGAATACGAAAGGTTTCTAAACTCAACGAATAGTCCCTCTCCTGGTGCTCCGGTTTGACTTTCCATCTGCTTTATTATCAACCTCCCAACTTGGAGAGACAGCCCCTTTAACCTCCTGGTTCGCACAGGTTGCCAATTTGGCAGAGGATGAAAGGGAAGAGGGAGAACCAATGAGAGAGTAGCTGTTAGGCATTTGGACGGGCACATATCACTGTAATTTCCCGGCAGGAAGAAGAATTAACCAAAGTCTCAGCCACCCACCGGGAATCAGTATAGATCCTGAACCAAAATTTTGGACTTGCGGTCAGCTCACCAAAAACGAGTTGAAAAATGGAGCTCAGGGGCACAGCAATTCACAAACTGGCCGAGTAATAAAGGACAACTATCGTCCAAAAATCTGTTGAGGGAAGGCAACGAGGCGGACTTGAAAGCGAGGCAGAATAGCAGGAAACAGATTTCAAGAGGTACGTTGGAATCGCCTTTAAAGCACAGGAAGAGGGGCACAACTTCGACAATGATGCACTTGGCCAAAAAGGGCGTATGCGTTTTCTCCTGAATATATTCAGGAGAAAATGCATACGCCCTTTTTGGCCAAGCAAGCAAGCGGGCATTGCAAATCTGCACTACAAAGAAGTATCACTTCCCACCGGTCAAAAGGGACATCCACAAAATGTGTAAAAACCAGAAAGGCAAGACAGGCCCTGGAGAACAGGGAGCCTTGTTATGCTGATGGGCCGGATGTAAATTGCCAACTGCCTCTCTGGAGGAGTGCATTGTGTTCCCTAAAACAAGTAAACAACAGAGCTACAGAGCCAAGGGCACCTCCAGTCTAGGGAATATACCTTGGGAAAACTGAAAATCAAAAAGACACAGCCACCCCAAAATTTAGGGCTGCACTGCTTACAAGGACCTCAACTTGGGTACACCTTAAATATCCCAGGAAATATAAAAATGGTTCAAAAAATTGTGGTACTTACGTACGATGGAATATCCCTCAGCCATGAAATCAATGTCATAAGACCAGTAGCAGCAAAATGGGTGGATTCAGGTACGATGTTTCTAAGTGAAATAAGTCACAGAGAAAAAGAAACTTATCATAAGATATCACTTATGAAGATCCTGTAAACATGGCTACACTTGAACTGAGTTAGGAAAGAGAACAGTGTCTCACATTTAGAAAACACTCTTATGCCTGCTTAAGGGGGAAGGAGAGGTGGGGTGATGCATAAAACCAGAGTTTGATATAAGCACAGGTACCGTTCCAAAAACCAACTATGGAATAGACAAGACCTACACCTTCCTCAGTGAAAGGGACTCAAAACCCCATATTTCCCGCAGAGGAATATATCTGACTAGTAAGAATCTTAAAACCTATGTATTGATATGTCTCCGTAAGGGAATCAAGTGTGTCTAGACTGGGATAAATATGGCAGCGAGAATCAGCTCAAACCCACTATAAAAGGAATTTCAAAAATAAAACAAAAAACTGGGAAATTCTTTACAATTCCTTCAGGGTCTCTGATGAAACCTGAAATGACCCTATCTACAATGACAGCTGGATGTGGCATAAGGCTGGACACTTGGGACTGAGAGGATTGGTGAGATTGGGTGAGCAAATGCAGACCCTTTAAAGCAATAATGCATGGCACACATTCCATGGGTCCCAACTCTCCAGGTTGAAGGGAATATTACTACAGATATAACATGTACGGGAATCCTAGAGAACGGACACACTGTGAATACGAAAGGTTTCTAAAACTCAACGAATAGTCCCTCTCCTGGTGCTCCGGTTTGACTTTCCATCTGCTTTATTATCAACCTCCCAACTTGGAGAGACAGCCCCTTTAACCTCCTGGTTCGCACAGGTTGCCAATTTGGCAGAGGATGAAAGGGAAGAGGGAGAACCAATGAGAGAGTAGCTGTTAGGCATTTGGACGGGCACATATCACTGTAATTTCCCGGCAGGAAGAAGAATTAACCAAAGTCTCAGCCACCCACCGGGAATCAGTATAGATCCTGAACCAAAATTTTGGACTTGCGGTCAGCTCACCAAAAACGAGTTGAAAAATGGAGCTCAGGGGCACAGCAATTCACAAACTGGCCGAGTAATAAAGGACAACTATCGTCCAAAAATCTGTTGAGGGAAGACAACGAGGCGGACTTGAAAGCGAGGCAGAATAGCAGGAAACAGATTTCCAGAGGTACGTTGGAATCGCCTTTAAAGCACAGGAAGAGGGGCACAGCTTCGACAATGATGCACTTGGCCAAAAAGGGCGTATGCGTTTTCTCCTGAATATATTCAGGAGAAAACGCATACGCCCTTTTTGGCCAAGCAAGCAAGCGGGCAATGCAAATCTGCACTACAAAGAAGTATCACTTCCCACCGGTCAAAAGGGACATCCACAAAATGTGTAAAAACCAGAAAGGCAAGACAGGCCCTGGAGAACAGGGAGCCTTGTTATGCTGATGGGCGGGATGTAAATTGCCAACTGCCTCTCTGGAGGAGTGCATTGTGTTCTCTAAAACAAGTAAACAACAGAGCTACAGAGCCAAGGGCACTTCCAGTCTAGGGAATATACCTTGGGAAAACTGAAAATCAAAAAGACACAGCCACCCCAAAATTTAGGGCTGCACTGCTTACAAGGACCTCAACTTGGGTACACCTTAAATATCCCAGGAAATATAAAAATGGTTCAAAAAATTGTGGTACTTACGTACGATGGAATATCCCTCAGCCATGAAATCAATGTCATAAGACCAGTAGCAGCAAAATGGGTGGATTCAGGTACGATGATTCTAAGTGAAATAAGTCACAGAGAAAAAGAAACTTATCATAAGATATCACTTATGAAGATCCTGTAAACATGGCTACACTTGAACTGAGTTAGGAAAGAGAACAGTGTCTCACATTTAGAAAACACTCTTATGCCTGCTTAAGGGGGAAGGAGAGGTGGGGTGATGCATAAAACCAGAGTTTGATATAAGCACAGGTACCGTTCCAAAAACCAACTATGGAATAGACAAGACCTACACCGTCCTCAGTGAAAGGGACTCAAAACCCCATATTTCCCGCAGGGGAATATATCTGACTAGTAAGAATCTTAAAACCTATGTATTGATATGTCTCCGTAAGGGAATCAAGTGTGTCTAGACTGGGATAAATATGGCAGCGAGAATCAGCTCAAACCCACTATAAAAAGGAATTTCAAAAATAAAACAAAAAAACTGGGAAATTCTTTACAATTCCTTCAGGGTCTCTGATGAAACCTGAAATGACCCTATCTACAATGACAGCTGGATGTGGCATAAGGCTGGACACTTGGGACTGAGAGGATTGGTGAGATTGGGTGAGCAAATGCAGACCCTTTAAAGCAATAATGCATGGCACACATTCCATGGGTCCCAACTCTCCAGGTTGAAGGGAATATTACTACAGATATAACATGTACGGGAATCCTAGAGAACGGACACACTGTGAATACGAAAGGTTTCTAAAACTCAACGAATAGTCCCTCTCCTGGTGCTCCGGTTTGACTTTCCATCTGCTTTATTATCAACCTCCCAACTTGGAGAGACAGCCCCTTTAACCTCCTGGTTCGCACAGGTTGCCAATTTGGCAGAGGATGAAAGGGAAGAGGGAGAACCAATGAGAGAGTAGCTGTTAGGCATTTGGACGGGCACATATCACTGTAATTTCCCGGCAGGAAGAAGAATTAACCAAAGTCTCAGCCACCCACCGGGAATCAGTATAGATCCTGAACCAAAATTTTGGACTTGCGGTCAGCTCACCAAAAACGAGTTGAAAAATGGAGCTCAGGGGCACAGCAATTCACAAACTGGCCGAGTAATAAAGGACAACTATCGTCCAAAAATCTGTTGAGGGAAGGCAACGAGGCGGACTTGAAAGCGAGGCAGAATAGCAGGAAACAGATTTCCAGAGGTACGTTGGAATCGCCTTTAAAGCACAGGAAGAGGGGCACAACTTCGACAATGATGCACTTGGCCAAAAAGGGCGTATGCGTTTTCTTCTGAATATATTCAGGAGAAAACGCATACGCCCTTTTTGGCCAAGCAAGCAAGCGGGCAATGCAAATCTGCACTACAAAGAAGTATCACTTCCCACCGGTCAAAAGGGACATCCACAAAATGTGTAAAAACCAGAAAGGCAAGACAGGCCCTGGAGAACAGGGAGCCTTGTTATGCTGATGGGCGGGATGTAAATTGCCAACTGCCTCTCTGGAGGAGTGCATTGTGTTCCCTAAAACAAGTAAAGAACAGAGCTACAGAGCCAAGGGCACTTCCAGTCTAGGGAATATACCTTGGGAAAACTGAAAATCAAAAAGACACAGCCACCCCAAAATTTAGGGCTGCACTGCTTACAAGGACCTCAACTTGGGTACACCTTAAATATCCCAGGAAATATAAAAATGGTTCAAAAAATTGTGGTACTTACGTACGATGGAATATCCCTCAGCCATGAAATCAATGTCATAAGACCAGTAGCAGCAAAATGGGTGGATTCAGGTACGATGATTCTAAGTGAAATAAGTCACAGAGAAAAAGAAACTTATCATAAGATATCACTTATGAAGATCCTGTAAACATGGCTACACTTGAACTGAGTTAGGAAAGAGAACAGTGTCTCACATTTAGAAAACACTCTTATGCCTGCTTAAGGGGGAAGGAGAGGTGGGGTGATGCATAAAACCAGAGTTTGATATAAGCACAGGTACCGTTCCAAAAACCAACTATGGAATAGACAAGACCTACACCTTCCTCAGTGAAAGGGACTCAAAACCCCATATTTCCCGCAGAGGAATATATCTGACTAGTAAGAATCTTAAAACCTATGTATTGATATGTCTCCGTAAGGGAATCAAGTGTGTCTAGACTGGGATAAATATGGCAGCGAGAATCAGCTCAAACCCACTATAAAAAGGAATTTCAAAAATAAAACAAAAAAACTGGGAAATTCTTTACAATTCCTTCAGGGTCTCTGATGAAACCTGAAATGACCCTATGTACAATGACAGCTGGATGTGGCATAAGGCTGGACACTTGGGACTGAGAGGATTGGTGAGATTGGGTGAGCAAATGCAGACCCTTTAAAGCAATAATGCATGGCACACATTCCATGGGTCCCAACTCTCCAGGTTGAAGGGAATATTACTACAGATATAACATGTACGGGAATCCTAGAGAACGGACACACTGTGAATACGAAAGGTTTCTAAAACTCAACGAATAGTCCCTCTCCTGGTGCTCCGGTTTGACTTTCCATCTGCTTTATTATCAACCTCCCAACTTGGAGAGACAGCCCCTTTAACCTCCTGGTTCGCACAGGTTGCCAATTTGGCAGAGGATGAAAGGGAAGAGGGAGAACCAATGAGAGAGTAGCTGTTAGGCATTTGGACGGGCACATATCACTGTAATTTCCCGGCAGGAAGAAGAATTAACCAAAGTCTCAGCCACCCACCGGGAATCAGTATAGATCCTGAACCAAAATTTTGGACTTGCGGTCAGCTCACCAAAAACGAGTTGAAAAATGGAGCTCAGGGGCACAGCAATTCACAAACTGGCCGAGTAATAAAGGACAACTATCGTCCAAAAATCTGTTGAGGGAAGGCAACGAGGCGGACTTGAAAGCGAAGCAGAATAGCAGGAAACAGATTTCAAGAGGTACGTTGGAATCGCCTTTAAAGCACAGGAAGAGGGGCACAACTTCGACAATGATGCACTTGGCCAAAAAGGGCGTATGCGTTTTCTCCTGAATATATTCAGGAGAAAACGCATACGCCCTTTTTGGCCAAGCAAGCAAGCGGGCAATGCAAATCTGCACTACAGAGAAGTATCACTTCCCACCGGTCAAAAGGGACATCCACAAAATGTGTAAAAACCAAAAGGCAAGACAGGCCCTGGAAAACAGGGAGCCTTGTTATGCTGATGGGCGGGATGTAAATTGCCAACTGCCTCTCTGGAGGAGTGCATTGTGTTCCCTAAAACAAGTAAACAACAGAGCTACAGAGCCAAGGGCACTTCCAGTCTAGGGAATATACCTTGGGAAAACTGAAAATCAAAAAGACACAGCCACCCCAAAATTTAGGGCTGCACTGCTTACAAGGACCTCAACTTGGGTACACCTTAAATATCCCAGGAAATATAAAAATGGTTCAAAAAATTGTGGTACTTACGTACGATGGAATATCCCTCAGCCATGAAATCAATGTCATAAGACCAGTAGCAGCAAAATGGGTGGATTCAGGTACGATGATTCTAAGTGAAATAAGTCACAGAGAAAAAGAAACTTATCATAAGATATCACTTATGAAGATCCTGTAAACATGGCTACACTTGAACTGAGTTAGGAAAGAGAACAGTGTCTCACATTTAGAAAACACTCTTATGCCTGCTTAAGGGGGAAGGAGAGGTGGGGTGATGCATAAAACCAGAGTTTGATATAAGCACAGGTACCGTTCCAAAAACCAACTATGGAATAGACAAGACCTACACCTTCCTCAGTGAAAGGGACTCAAAACCCCATATTTCCCGCAGAGGAATATATCTGACTAGTAAGAATCTTAAAACCTATGTATTGATATGTCTCCGTAAGGGAATCAAGTGTGTCTAGACTGGGATAAATATGGCAGCGAGAATCAGCTCAAACCCACTATAAAAAGGAATTTCAAAAATAAAACAAAAAAACTGGGAAATTCTTTACAATTCCTTCAGGGTCTCTGATGAAACCTGAAATGACCCTATCTACAATGACAGCTGGATGTGGCATAAGGCTGGACACTTGGGACTGAGAGGATTGGTGAGATTGGGTGAGCAAATGCAGACCCTTTAAAGCAGTAATGCATGGCACACATTCCATGGGTCCCAACTCTCCAGGTTGAAGGGAATATTACTACAGATATAACATGTACGGGAATCCTAGAGAACGGACACACTGTGAATACGAAAGGTTTCTAAAACTCAACGAATAGTCCCTCTCCTGGTGCTCCGGTTTGACTTTCCATCTGCTTTATTATCAACCTCCCAACTTGGAGAGACAGCCCCTTTAACCTCCTGGTTCGCACAGGTTGCCAATTTGGCAGAGGATGAAAGGGAAGAGGGAGAACCAATGAGAGAGTAGCTGTTAGGCATTTGGACGGGCACATATCACTGTAATTTCCCGGCAGGAAGAAGAATTAACCAAAGTCTCAGCCACCCACCGGGAATCAGTATAGATCCTGAACCAAAATTTTGGACTTGCGGTCAGCTCACCAAAAACGAGTTGAAAAATGGAGCTCAGGGGCACAGCAATTCACAAACTGGCCGAGTAATAAAGGACAACTATCGTCCAAAAATCTGTTGAGGGAAGGCAACGAGGCGGACTTGAAAGCGAAGCAGAATAGCAGGAAACAGATTTCAAGAGGTACGTTGGAATCGCCTTTAAAGCACAGGAAGAGGGGCACAACTTCGACAATGATGCACTTGGCCAAAAAGGGCGTATGCGTTTTCTCCTGAATATATTCAGGAGAAAACGCATACGCCCTTTTTGGCCAAGCAAGCAAGCGGGCAATGCAAATCTGCACTACAGAGAAGTATCACTTCCCACCGGTCAAAAGGGACATCCACAAAATGTGTAAAAACCAAAAGGCAAGACAGGCCCTGGAAAACAGGGAGCCTTGTTATGCTGATGGGCGGGATGTAAATT
Source organism: Hyperoodon ampullatus (assembly GCF_949752795.1). NCBI lineage: Eukaryota > Metazoa > Chordata > Mammalia > Artiodactyla > Ziphiidae > Hyperoodon > Hyperoodon ampullatus. The sequence continues at coordinate 272,102 of NW_027641003.1, read as the reverse complement.
GCCAACTGCCTCTCTGGAGGAGTGCATTGTGTTCCCTAAAACAAGTAAACAACAGAGCTACAGAGCCAAGGGCACTTCCAGTCTAGGGAATATACCTTGGGAAAACTGAAAATCAAAAAGACACAGCCACCCCAAAATTTAGGGCTGCACTGCTTACAAGGACCTCAACTTGGGTACACCTTAAATATCCCAGGAAATATAAAAATGGTTCAAAAAATTGTGGTACTTACGTACGATGGAATATCCCTCAGCCATGAAATCAATGTCATAAGACCAGTAGCAGCAAAATGGGTGGATTCAGGTACGATGATTCTAAGTGAAATAAGTCACAGAGAAAAAGAAACTTATCATAAGATATCACTTATGAAGATCCTGTAAACATGGCTACACTTGAACTGAGTTAGGAAAGAGAACAGTGTCTCACATTTAGAAAACACTCTTATGCCTGCTTAAGGGGGAAGGAGAGGTGGGGTGATGCATAAAACCAGAGTTTGATATAAGCACAGGTACCGTTCCAAAAACCAACTATGGAATAGACAAGACCTACACCTTCCTCAGTGAAAGGGACTCAAAACCCCATATTTCCCGCAGAGGAATATATCTGACTAGTAAGAATCTTAAAACCTATGTATTGATATGTCTCCGTAAGGGAATCAAGTGTGTCTAGACTGGGATAAATATGGCAGCGAGAATCAGCTCAAACCCACTATAAAAAGGAATTTCAAAAATAAAACAAAAAAACTGGGAAATTCTTTACAATTCCTTCAGGGTCTCTGATGAAACCTGAAATGACCCTATCTACAATGACAGCTGGATGTGGCATAAGGCTGGACACTTGGGACTGAGAGGATTGGTGAGATTGGGTGAGCAAATGCAGACCCTTTAAAGCAGTAATGCATGGCACACATTCCATGGGTCCCAACTCTCCAGGTTGAAGGGAATATTACTACAGATATAACATGTACGGGAATCCTAGAGAACGGACACACTGTGAATACGAAAGGTTTCTAAAACTCAACGAATAGTCCCTCTCCTGGTGCTCCGGTTTGACTTTCCATCTGCTTTATTATCAACCTCCCAACTTGGAGAGACAGCCCCTTTAACCTCCTGGTTCGCACAGGTTGCCAATTTGGCAGAGGATGAAAGGGAAGAGGGAGAACCAATGAGAGAGTAGCTGTTAGGCATTTGGACGGGCACATATCACTGTAATTTCCCGGCAGGAAGAAGAATTAACCAAAGTCTCAGCCACCCACCGGGAATCAGTATAGATCCTGAACCAAAATTTTGGACTTGCGGTCAGCTCACCAAAAACGAGTTGAAAAATGGAGCTCAGGGGCACAGCAATTCACAAACTGGCCGAGTAATAAAGGACAACTATCGTCCAAAAATCTGTTGAGGGAAGGCAACGAGGCGGACTTGAAAGCGAGGCAGAATAGCAGGAAACAGATTTCCAGAGGTACGTTGGAATCGCCTTTAAAGCACAGGAAGAGGGGCACAACTTCGACAATGATGCACTTGGCCAAAAAGGGCGTATGCGTTTTCTCCTGAATATATTCAGGAGAAAACGCATACGCCCTTTTTGGCCAAGCAAGCAAGCGGGCAATGCAAATCTGCACTACAGAGAAGTATCACTTCCCACCGGTCAAAAGGGACATCCACAAAATGTGTAAAAACCAGAAAGGCAAGACAGGCCCTGGAAAACAGGGAGCCTTGTTATGCTGATGGGCGGGATGTAAATTGCCAACTGCCTCTCTGGAGGAGTGCATTGTGTTCCCTAAAACAAGTAAACAACAGAGCTACAGAGCCAAGGGCACTTCCAGTCTAGAGAATATACCTTGGGAAAACTGAAAATCAAAAAGACACAGCCACCCCAAAATTTAGGGCTGCACTGCTTACAAGGACCTCAACTTGGGTACACCTTAAATATCCCAGGAAATATAAAAATGGTTCAAAAAATTGTGGTACTTACGTACGATGGAATATCCCTCAGCCATGAAATCAATGTCATAAGACCAGTAGCAGCAAAATGGGTGGATTCAGGTACGATGATTCTAAGTGAAATAAGTCACAGAGAAAAAGAAACTTATCATAAGATATCACTTATGAAGATCCTGTAAACATGGCTACACTTGAACTGAGTTAGGAAAGAGAACAGTGTCTCACATTTAGAAAACACTCTTATGCCTGCTTAAGGGGGAAGGAGAGGTGGGGTGATGCATAAAACCAGAGTTTGATATAAGCACAGGTACCGTTCCAAAAACCAACTATGGAATAGACAAGACCTACACCTTCCTCAGTGAAAGGGACTCAAAACCCCATATTTCCCGCAGAGGAATATATCTGACTAGTAAGAATCTTAAAACCTATGTATTGATATGTCTCCGTAAGGGAATCAAGTGTGTCTAGACTGGGATAAATATGGCAGCGAGAATCAGCTCAAACCCACTATAAAAAGGAATTTCAAAAATAAAACAAAAAAACTGGGAAATTCTTTACAATTCCTTCAGGGTCTCTGATGAAACCTGAAATGACCCTATCTACAATGACAGCTGGATGTGGCATAAGGCTGGACACTTGGGACTGAGAGGATTGGTGAGATTGGGTGAGCAAATGCAGACCCTTTAAAGCAATAATGCATGGCACACATTCCATGGGTCCCAACTCTCCAGGTTGAAGGGAATATTACTACAGATATAACATGTACGGGAATCCTAGAGAACGGACACACTGTGAATACGAAAGGTTTCTAAAACTCAACGAATAGTCCCTCTCCTGGTGCTCCGGTTTGACTTTCCATCTGCTTTATTATCAACCTCCCAACTTGGAGAAACAGCCCCTTTAACCTCCTGGTTCGCACAGGTTGCCAATTTGGCAGAGGATGAAAGGGAAGAGGGAGAACCAATGAGAGAGTAGCTGTTAGGCATTTGGACGGGCACATATCACTGTAATTTCCCGGCAGGAAGAAGAATTAACCAAAGTCTCAGCCACCCACCGGGAATCAGTATAGATCCTGAACCAAAATTTTGGACTTGCGGTCAGCTCACCAAAAACGAGTTGAAAAATGGAGCTCAGGGGCACAGCAATTCACAAACTGGCCGAGTAATAAAGGACAACTATCGTCCAAAAATCTGTTGAGGGAAGGCAACGAGGCGGACTTGAAAGCGAGGCAGAATAGCAGGAAACAGATTTCCAGAGGTACGTTGGAATCGCCTTTAAAGCACAGGAAGAGGGGCACAACTTCGACAATGATGCACTTGGCCAAAAAGGGCGTATGCGTTTTCTCCTGAATATATTCAGGAGAAAACGCATACGCCCTTTTTGGCCAAGCAAGCAAGCGGGCAATGCAAATCTGCACTACAGAGAAGTATCACTTCCCACCGGTCAAAAGGGACATCCACAAAATGTGTAAAAACCAGAAAGGCAAGACAGGCCCTGGAGAACAGGGAGCCTTGTTATGCTGATGGGCGGGATGTAAATTGCCAACTGCCTCTCTGGAGGAGTGCATTGTGTTCCCTAAAACAAGTAAACAACAGAGCTACAGAGCCAAGGGCACTTCCAGTCTAGGGAATATACCTTGGGAAAACTGAAAATCAAAAAGACACAGCCACCCCAAAATTTAGGGCTGCACTGCTTACAAGGACCTCAACTTGGGTACACCTTAAATATCCCAGGAAATATAAAAATGGTTCAAAAAATTGTGGTACTTACGTACGATGGAATATCCCTCAGCCATGAAATCAATGTCATAAGACCAGTAGCAGCAAAATGGGTGGATTCAGGTACGATGATTCTAAGTGAAATAAGTCACACAGAAAAAGAAACTTATCATAAGATATCACTTATGAAGATCCTGTAAACATGGCTACACTTGAACTGAGTTAGGAAAGAGAACAGTGTCTCACATTTAGAAAACACTCTTATGCCTGCTTAAGGGGGAAGGAGAGGTGGGGTGATGCATAAAACCAGAGTTTGATATAAGCACAGGTACCGTTCCAAAAACCAACTATGGAATAGACAAGACCTACACCGTCCTCAGTGAAAGGGACTCAAAACCCCATATTTCCCGCAGAGGAATATATCTGACTAGTAAGAATCTTAAAACCTATGTATTGATATGTCTCCGTAAGGGAATCAAGTGTGTCTAGACTGGGATAAATATGGCAGCGAGAATCAGCTCAAACCCACTATAAAAAGGAATTTCAAAAATAAAACAAAAAAACTGGGAAATTCTTTACAATTCCTTCAGGGTCTCTGATGAAACCTGAAATGACCCTATCTACAATGACAGCTGGATGTGGCATAAGGCTGGACACTTGGGACTGAGAGGATTGGTGAGATTGGGTGAGCAAATGCAGACCCTTTAAAGCAATAATGCATGGCACACATTCCATGGGTCCCAACTCTCCAGGTTGAAGGGAATATTACTACAGATATAACATGTACGGGAATCCTAGAAAACGGACACACTGTGAATACAAAAGGTTTCTAAAACTCAACGAATAGTCCCTCTCCTGGTGCTCCGGTTTGACTTTCCATCTGCTTTATTATCAACCTCCCAACTTGGAGAGACAGCCCCTTTAACCTCCTGGTTCGCACAGGTTGCCAATTTGGCAGAGGATGAAAGGGAAGAGGGAGAACCAATGAGAGAGTAGCTGTTAGGCATTTGGACGGGCACATATCACTGTAATTTCCCGGCAGGAAGAAGAATTAACCAAAGTCTCAGCCACCCACCGGGAATCAGTATAGATCCTGAACCAAAATTTTGGACTTGCGGTCAGCTCACCAAAAACGAGTTGAAAAATGGAGCTCAGGGGCACAGCAATTCACAAACTGGCCGAGTAATAAAGGACAACTATCGTCCAAAAATCTGTTGAGGGAAGGCAACGAGGCGGACTTGAAAGCGAGGCAGAATAGCAGGAAACTGATTTCAAGAGGTACGTTGGAATCGCCTTTAAAGCACAGGAAGAGGGGCACAACTTCGACAATGATGCACTTGGCCAAAAAGGGCGTATGTGTTTTCTCCTGAATATATTCAGGAGAAAACGCATACGCCCTTTTTGGCCAAGCAAGCAAGCGGGCAATGCAAATCTGAACTACAGAGAAGTATCACTTCCCACCGGTCAAAAGGGACATCCACAAATGTGTAAAAACCAGAAAGGCAAGACAGGCCCTGGAGAACAGGGAGCCTTGTTATGCTGATGGGCGGGATGTAAATTGCCAACTGCCTCTCTGGAGGAGTGCATTGTGTTCCCTAAAACAAGTAAACAACAGAGCTACAGAGCCAAGGGCACTTCCAGTCTAGGGAATATACCTTGGGAAAACTGAAAATCAAAAAGACACAGCCACCCCAAAATTTAGGGCTGCACTGCTTACAAGGACCTCAACTTGGGTACACCTTAAATATCCCAGGAAATATAAAAATGGTTCAAAAAATTGTGGTACTTACGTACAATGGAATATCCCTCAGCCATGAAATCAATGTCATAAGACCAGTAGCAGCAAAATGGGTGGATTCAGGTACGATGATTCTAAGTGAAATAAGTCACAGAGAAAAAGAAACTTATCATAAGATATCACTTATGAAGATCCTGTAAACATGGCTACACTTGAACTGAGTTAGGAAAGAGAACAGTGTCTCACATTTAGAAAACACTCTTATGCCTGCTTAAGGGGGAAGGAGAGGTGGGGTGATGCATAAAACCAGAGTTTGATATAAGCACAGGTACCGTTCCAAAAACCAACTATGGAATAGACAAGACCTACACCGTCCTCAGTGAAAGGGACTCAAAACCCCATATTTCCCGCAGAGGAATATATCTGACTAGTAAGAATCTTAAAACCTATGTATTGATATGTCTCCGTAAGGGAATCAAGTGTGTCTAGACTGGGATAAATATGGCAGCGAGAATCAGCTCAAACCCACTATAAAAAGGAATTTCAAAAATAAAACAAAAAAACTGGGAAATTCTTTACAATTCCTTCAGGGTCTCTGATGAAACCTGAAATGACCCTATCTACAATGACAGCTGGATGTGGCATAAGGCTGGACACTTGGGACTGAGAGGATTGGTGAGATTGGGTGAGCAAATGCAGACCCTTTAAAGCAATAATGCATGGCACACATTCCATGGGTCCCAACTCTCCAGGTTGAAGGGAATATTACTACAGATATAACATGTACGGGAATCCTAGAGAACGGACACACTGTGAATACGAAAGGTTTCTAAAACTCAACGAATAGTCCCTCTCCTGGTGCTCCGGTTTGACTTTCCATCTGCTTTATTATCAACCTCCCAACTTGGAGAGACAGCCCCTTTAACCTCCTGGTTCGCACAGGTTGCCAATTTGGCAGAGGATGAAAGGGAAGAGGGAGAACCAATGAGAGAGTAGCTGTTAGGCATTTGGACGGGCACATATCACTGTAATTTCCCGGCAGGAAGAAGAATTAACCAAAGTCTCAGCCACCCACCGGGAATCAGTATAGATCCTGAACCAAAATTTTGGACTTGCGGTCAGCTCACCAAAAACGAGTTGAAAAATGGAGCTCAGGGGCACAGCAATTCACAAACTGGCCGAATAATAAAGGACAACTATCGTCCAAAAATCTGTTGAGGGAAGGCAACGAGGCGGACTTGAAAGCGAGGCAGAATAGCAGGAAACTGATTTCAAGAGGTACGTTGGAATCGCCTTTAAAGCACAGGAAGAGGGGCACAACTTCGACAATGATGCACTTGGCCAAAAAGGGCGTATGCGTTTTCTCCTGAATATATTCAGGAGAAAACGCATACGCCCTTTTTGGCCAAGCAAGCAAGCGGGCAATGCAAATCTGCACTACAGAGAAGTATCACTTCCCACCGGTCAAAAGGGACATCCACAAAATGTGTAAAAACCAGAAAGGCAAGACAGGCCCTGGAGAACAGGGAGCCTTGTTATGCTGATGGGCGGGATGTAAATTGCCAACTGCCTCTCTGGAGGAGTGCATTGTGTTCCCTAAAACAAGTAAACAACAGAGCTACAGAGCCAAGGGCACTTCCAGTCTAGGGAATATACCTTGGGAAAACTGAAAATCAAAAAGACACAGCCACCCCAAAATTTAGGGCTGCACTGCTTACAAGGACCTCAACTTGGGTACACCTTAAATATCCCAGGAAATATAAAAATGGTTCAAAAAATTGTGGTACTTACGTACGATGGAATATCCCTCAGCCATGAAATCAATGTCATAAGACCAGTAGCAGCAAAATGGGTGGATTCAGGTACGATGATTCTAAGTGAAATAAGTCACAGAGAAAAAGAAACTTATCATAAGATATCACTTATGAAGATCCTGTAAACATGGCTACACTTGAACTGAGTTAGGAAAGAGAACAGTGTCTCACATTTAGAAAACACTCTTATGCCTGCTTAAGGGGGAAGGAGAGGTGGGGTGATGCATAAAACCAGAGTTTGATATAAGCACAGGTACCGTTCCAAAAACCAACTATGGAATAGACAAGACCTACACCGTCCTCAGTGAAAGGGACTCAAAACCCCATATTTCCCGCAGAGGAATATATCTGACTAGTAAGAATCTTAAAACCTATGTATTGATATGTCTCCGTAAGGGAATCAAGTGTGTCTAGACTGGGATAAATATGGCAGCGAGAATCAGCTCAAACCCACTATAAAAAGGAATTTCAAAAATAAAACAAAAAAACTGGGAAATTCTTTACAATTCCTTCAGGGTCTCTGATGAAACCTGAAATGACCCTATCTACAATGACAGCTGGATGTGGCATAAGGCTGGACACTTGGGACTGAGAGGATTGGTGAGATTGGGTGAGCAAATGCAGACCCTTTAAAGCAATAATGCATGGCACACATTCCATGGGTCCCAACTCTCCAGGTTGAAGGGAATATTACTACAGATATAACATGTACGGGAATCCTAGAGAACGGACACACTGTGAATACGAAAGGTTTCTAAAACTCAACGAATAGTCCCTCTCCTGGTGCTCCGGTTTGACTTTCCATCTGCTTTATTATCAACCTCCCAACTTGGAGAGACAGCCCCTTTAACCTCCTGGTTCGCACAGGTTGCCAATTTGGCAGAGGATGAAAGGGAAGAGGGAGAACCAATGAGAGAGTAGCTGTTAGGCATTTGGACGGGCACATATCACTGTAATTTCCCGGCAGGAAGAAGAATTAACCAAAGTCTCAGCCACCCACCGGGAATCAGTATAGATCCTGAACCAAAATTTTGGACTTGCGGTCAGCTCACCAAAAACGAGTTGAAAAATGGAGCTCAGGGGCACAGCAATTCACAAACTGGCCGAATAATAAAGGACAACTATCGTCCAAAAATCTGTTGAGGGAAGGCAACGAGGCGGACTTGAAAGCGAGGCAGAATAGCAGGAAACAGATTTCAAGAGGTACGTTGGAATCGCCTTTAAAGCACAGGAAGAGGGGCACAACTTCGACAATGATGCACTTGGCCAAAAAGGGCGTATGCGTTTTCTCCTGAATATATTCAGGAGAAAACGCATACGCCCTTTTTGGCCAAGCAAGCAAGCGGGCAATGCAAATCTGCACTACAGAGAAGTATCACTTCCCACCGGTCAAAAGGGACATCCACAAAATGTGTAAAAACCAGAAAGGCAAGACAGGCCCTGGAGAACAGGGAGCCTTGTTATGCTGATGGGTGGGATGTAAATTGCCAACTGCCTCTCTGGAGGAGTGCATTGTGTTCCCTAAAACAAGTAAACAACAGAGATACAGAGCCAAGGGCACTTCCAGTCTAGGGAATATACCTTGGGAAAACTGAAAATCAAAAAGACACAGCCACCCCAAAATTTAGGGCTGCACTGCTTACAAGGACCTCAACTTGGGTACACCTTAAATATCCCAGGAAATATAAAAATGGTTCAAAAAATTGTGGTACTTACGTACGATGGAATATCCCTCAGCCATGAAATCAATGTCATAAGACCAGTAGCAGCAAAATGGGTGGATTCAGGTACGATGATTCTAAGTGAAATAAGTCACACAGAAAAAGAAACTTATCATAAGATATCACTTATGAAGATCCTGTAAACATGGCTACACTTGAACTGAGTTAGGAAAGAGAACAGTGTCTCACATTTAGAAAACACTCTTATGCCTGCTTAAGGGGGAAGGAGAGGTGGGGTGATGCATAAAACCAGAGTTTGATATAAGCACAGGTACCGTTCCAAAAACCAACTATGGAATAGACAAGACCTACACCTTCCTCAGTGAAAGGGACTCAAAACCCCATATTTCCCGCAGAGGAATATATCTGACTAGTAAGAATCTTAAAACCTATGTATTGATATGTCTCCGTAAGGGAATCAAGTGTGTCTAGACTGGGATAAATATGGCAGCGAGAATCAGCTCAAACCCACTATAAAAAGGAATTTCAAAAATAAAACAAAAAAACTGGGAAATTCTTTACAATTCCTTCAGGGTCTCTGATGAAACCTGAAATGACCCTATCTACAATGACAGCTGGATGTGGCATAAGGCTGGACACTTGGGACTGAGAGGATTGGTGAGATTGGGTGAGCAAATGCAGACCCTTTAAAGCAATAATGCATGGCACACATTCCATGGGTCCCAACTCTCCAGGTTGAAGGGAATATTACTACAGATATAACATGTACGGGAATCCTAGAGAACGGACACACTGTGAATACGAAAGGTTTCTAAAACTCAACGAATAGTCCCTCTCCTGGTGCTCCGGTTTGACTTTCCATCTGCTTTATTATCAACCTCCCAACTTGGAGAGACAGCCCCTTTAACCTCCTGGTTCGCACAGGTTGCCAATTTGGCAGAGGATGAAAGGGAAGAGGGAGAACCAATGAGAGAGTAGCTGTTAGGCATTTGGACGGGCACATATCACTGTAATTTCCCGGCAGGAAGAAGAATTAACCAAAGACTCAGCCACCCACCGGGAATCAGTATAGATCCTGAAGCAAAATTTTGGACTTGCGGTCAGCTCACCAAAAACGAGTTGAAAAATGGAGCTCAGGGGCGCAGCAATTCACAAACTGGCCGAGTAATAAAGGACAACTATCGTCCAAAAATCTGTTGAGGGAAGGCAACGAGGCGGACTTGAAAGCGTGGCAGAATAGCAGGAAACAGATTTCAAGAGGTACGTTGGAATCGCCTTTAAAGCACAGGAAGAGGGGCACAACTTCGACAATGATGCACTTGGCCAAAAAGGGCGTATGCGTTTTCTCCTGAATATATTCAGGAGAAAACGCATACGCCCTTTTTGGCCAAGCAAGCAAGCGGGCAATGCAAATCTGAACTACAAAGAAGTATCACTTCCCACCAGTCAAAAGGGATATCCACAAAATGTGTAAAAACCAGAAAGGCAAGACAGGCCCTGGAGAACAGGGTGCCTTGTTATGCTGATGGGCGGGATGTAAATTGCCAACTGCCTCTCTGGAGGAGTGCATTGTGTTCCCTAAAACAAGTAAACAACAGAGCTACAGAGCCAAGGGCACTTCCAGTCTAGGGAATATACCTTGGGAAAACTGAAAATCAAAAAGACACAGCCACCCCAAAATTTAGGGCTGCACTGCTTACAAGGACCTCAACTTGGGTACACCTTAAATATCCCAGGAAATATAAAAATGGTTCAAAAAATTGTGGTACTTACGTACGATGGAATATCCCTCAGCCATGAAATCAATGTCATAAGACCAGTAGCAGCAAAATGGGTGGATTCAGGTACGATGATTCTAAGTGAAATAAGTCACAGAGAAAAAGAAACTTATCATAAGATATCACTTATGAAGATCCTGTAAACATGGCTACACTTGAACTGAGTTAGGAAAGAGAACAGTGTCTCACATTTAGAAAACACTCTTATGCCTGCTTAAGGGGGAAGGAGAGGTGGGGTGATGCATAAAACCAGAGTTTGATATAAGCACAGGTACCGTTCCAAAAACCAACTATGGAATAGACAAGACCTACACCTTCCTCAGTGAAAGGGACTCAAAACCCCATATTTCCCGCAGAGGAATATATCTGACTAGTAAGAATCTTAAAACCTATGTATTGATATGTCTCCGTAAGGGAATCAAGTGTGTCTAGACTGGGATAAATATGGCAGCGAGAATCAGCTCAAACCCACTATAAAAAGGAATTTCAAAAATAAAACAAAAAAACTGGGAAATTCTTTACAATTCCTTCAGGGTCTCTGATGAAACCTGAAATGACCCTATCTACAATGACAGCTGGATGTGGCATAAGGCTGGACACTTGGGACTGAGAGGATTGGTGAGATTGGGTGAGCAAATGCAGACCCTTTAAAGCAATAATGCATGGCACACATTCCATGGGTCCCAACTCTCCAGGTTGAAGGGAATATTACTACAGATATAACATGTACGGGAATCCTAGAGAACGGACACACTGTGAATACGAAAGGTTTCTAAAACTCAACGAATAGTCCCTCTCCTGGTGCTCCGGTTTGACTTTCCATCTGCTTTATTATCAACCTCCCAACTTGGAGAGACAGCCCCTTTAACCTCCTGGTTCGCACAGGTTGCCAATTTGGCAGAGGATGAAAGGGAAGAGGGAGAACCAATGAGAGAGTAGCTGTTAGGCATTTGGACGGGCACATATCACTGTAATTTCCCGGCAGGAAGAAGAATTAACCAAAGTCTCAGCCACCCACCGGGAATCAGTATAGATCCTGAACCAAAATTTTGGACTTGCGGTCAGCTCACCAAAAACGAGTTGAAAAATGGAGCTCAGGGGCACAGCAATTCACAAACTGGCCGAATAATAAAGGACAACTATCGTCCAAAAATCTGTTGAGGGAAGGCAACGAGGCGGACTTGAAAGCGAGGCAGAATAGCAGGAAACAGATTTCAAGAGGTACGTTGGAATCGCCTTTAAAGCACAGGAAGAGGGGCACAACTTCGACAATGATGCACTTGGCCAAAAAGGGCGTATGCGTTTTCTCCTGAATATATTCAGGAGAAAATGCATACGCCCTTTTTGGCCAAGCAAGCAAGCGGGCAATGCAAATCTGCACTACAGAGAAGTATCACTTCCCACCGGTCAAAAGGGACATCCACAAAATGTGTAAAAACCAGAAAGGCAAGACAGGCCCTGGAGAACAGGGAGCCTTGTTATGCTGATGGGTGGGATGTAAATTGCCAACTGCCTCTCTGGAGGAGTGCATTGTGTTCCCTAAAACAAGTAAACAACAGAGATACAGAGCCAAGGGCACTTCCAGTCTAGGGAATATACCTTGGGAAAACTGAAAATCAAAAAGACACAGCCACCCCAAAATTTAGGGCTGCACTGCTTACAAGGACCTCAACTTGGGTACACCTTAAATATCCCAGGAAATATAAAAATGGTTCAAAAAATTGTGGTACTTACGTACGATGGAATATCCCTCAGCCATGAAATCAATGTCATAAGACCAGTAGCAGCAAAATGGGTGGATTCAGGTACGATGATTCTAAGTGAAATAAGTCACACAGAAAAAGAAACTTATCATAAGATATCACTTATGAAGATCCTGTAAACATGGCTACACTTGAACTGAGTTAGGAAAGAGAACAGTGTCTCACATTTAGAAAACACTCTTATGCCTGCTTAAGGGGGAAGGAGAGGTGGGGTGATGCATAAAACCAGAGTTTGATATAAGCACAGGTACCGTTCCAAAAACCAACTATGGAATAGACAAGACCTACACCTTCCTCAGTGAAAGGGACTCAAAACCCCATATTTCCCGCAGAGGAATATATCTGACTAGTAAGAATCTTAAAACCTATGTATTGATATGTCTCCGTAAGGGAATCAAGTGTGTCTAGACTGGGATAAATATGGCAGCGAGAATCAGCTCAAACCCACTATAAAAAGGAATTTCAAAAATAAAACAAAAAAACTGGGAAATTCTTTACAATTCCTTCAGGGTCTCTGATGAAACCTGAAATGACCCTATCTACAATGACAGCTGGATGTGGCATAAGGCTGGACACTTGGGACTGAGAGGATTGGTGAGATTGGGTGAGCAAATGCAGACCCTTTAAAGCAATAATGCATGGCACACATTCCATGGGTCCCAACTCTCCAGGTTGAAGGGAATATTACTACAGATATAACATGTACGGGAATCCTAGAGAACGGACACACTGTGAATACGAAAGGTTTCTAAAACTCAACGAATAGTCCCTCTCCTGGTGCTCCGGTTTGACTTTCCATCTGCTTTATTATCAACCTCCCAACTTGGAGAGACAGCCCCTTTAACCTCCTGGTTCGCACAGGTTGCCAATTTGGCAGAGGATGAAAGGGAAGAGGGAGAACCAATGAGAGAGTAGCTGTTAGGCATTTGGACGGGCACATATCACTGTAATTTCCCGGCAGGAAGAAGAATTAACCAAAGACTCAGCCACCCACCGGGAATCAGTATAGATCCTGAAGCAAAATTTTGGACTTGCGGTCAGCTCACCAAAAACGAGTTGAAAAATGGAGCTCAGGGGCGCAGCAATTCACAAACTGGCCGAGTAATAAAGGACAACTATCGTCCAAAAATCTGTTGAGGGAAGGCAACGAGGCGGACTTGAAAGCGTGGCAGAATAGCAGGAAACAGATTTCAAGAGGTACGTTGGAATCGCCTTTAAAGCACAGGAAGAGGGGCACAACTTCGACAATGATGCACTTGGCCAAAAAGGGCGTATGCGTTTTCTCCTGAATATATTCAGGAGAAAACGCATACGCCCTTTTTGGCCAAGCAAGCAAGCGGGCAATGCAAATCTGAACTACAAAGAAGTATCACTTCCCACCAGTCAAAAGGGATATCCACAAAATGTGTAAAAACCAGAAAGGCAAGACAGGCCCTGGAGAACAGGGTGCCTTGTTATGCTGATGGGCGGGATGTAAATTGCCAACTGCCTCTCTGGAGGAGTGCATTGTGTTCCCTAAAACAAGTAAACAACAGAGCTACAGAGCCAAGGGCACTTCCAGTCTAGGGAATATACCTTGGGAAAACTGAAAATCAAAAAGACACAGCCACCCCAAAATTTAGGGCTGCACTGCTTACAAGGACCTCAACTTGGGTACACCTTAAATATCCCAGGAAATATAAAAATGGTTCAAAAAATTGTGGTACTTACGTACGATGGAATATCCCTCAGCCATGAAATCAATGTCATAAGACCAGTAGCAGCAAAATGGGTGGATTCAGGTACGATGATTCTAAGTGAAATAAGTCACAGAGAAAAAGAAACTTATCATAAGATATCACTTATGAAGATCCTGTAAACATGGCTACACTTGAACTGAGTTAGGAAAGAGAACAGTGTCTCACATTTAGAAAACACTCTTATGCCTGCTTAAGGGGGAAGGAGAGGTGGGGTGATGCATAAAACCAGAGTTTGATATAAGCACAGGTACCGTTCCAAAAACCAACTATGGAATAGACAAGACCTACACCTTCCTCAGTGAAAGGGACTCAAAACCCCATATTTCCCGCAGAGGAATATATCTGACTAGTAAGAATCTTAAAACCTATGTATTGATATGTCTCCGTAAGGGAATCAAGTGTGTCTAGACTGGGATAAATATGGCAGCGAGAATCAGCTCAAACCCACTATAAAAAGGAATTTCAAAAATAAAACAAAAAAACTGGGAAATTCTTTACAATTCCTTCAGGGTCTCTGATGAAACCTGAAATGACCCTATCTACAATGACAGCTGGATGTGGCATAAGGCTGGACACTTGGGACTGAGAGGATTGGTGAGATTGGGTGAGCAAATGCAGACCCTTTAAAGCAATAATGCATGGCACACATTCCATGGGTCCCAACTCTCCAGGTTGAAGGGAATATTACTACAGATATAACATGTATGGGAATCCTAGAGAACGGACACACTGTGAATACGAAAGGTTTCTAAAACTCAACGAATAGTCCCTCTCCTGGTGCTCCGGTTTGACTTTCCATCTGCTTTATTATCAACCTCCCAACTTGGAGAGACAGCCCCTTTAACCTCCTGGTTCGCACAGGTTGCCAATTTGGCAGAGGATGAAAGGGAAGAGGGAGAACCAATGAGAGAGTAGCTGTTAGGCATTTGGACGGGCACATATCACTGTAATTTCCCGGCAGGAAGAAGAATTAACCAAAGTCTCAGCCACCCACCGGGAATCAGTATAGATCCTGAACCAAAATTTTGGACTTGCGGTCAGCTCACCAAAAACGAGTTGAAAAATGGAGCTCAGGGGCACAGCAATTCACAAACTGGCCGAATAATAAAGGACAACTATCGTCCAAAAATCTGTTGAGGGAAGGCAACGAGGCGGACTTGAAAGCGAGGCAGAATAGCAGGAAACAGATTTCAAGAGGTACGTTGGAATCGCCTTTAAAGCACAGGAAGAGGGGCACAACTTCGACAATGATGCACTTGGCCAAAAAGGGCGTATGCGTTTTCTCCTGAATATATTCAGGAGAAAACGCATACGCCCTTTTTGGCCAAGCAAGCAAGCGGGCAATGCAAATCTGCACTACAGAGAAGTATCACTTCCCACCGGTCAAAAGGGACATCCACAAAATGTGTAAAAACCAGAAAGGCAAGACAGGCCCTGGAGAACAGGGAGCCTTGTTATGCTGATGGGTGGGATGTAAATTGCCAACTGCCTCTCTGGAGGAGTGCATTGTGTTCCCTAAAACAAGTAAACAACAGAGATACAGAGCCAAGGGCACTTCCAGTCTAGGGAATATACCTTGGGAAAACTGAAAATCAAAAAGACACAGCCACCCCAAAATTTAGGGCTGCACTGCTTACAAGGACCTCAACTTGGGTACACCTTAAATATCCCAGGAAATATAAAAATGGTTCAAAAAATTGTGGTACTTACGTACGATGGAATATCCCTCAGCCATGAAATCAATGTCATAAGACCAGTAGCAGCAAAATGGGTGGATTCAGGTACGATGATTCTAAGTGAAATAAGTCACAGAGAAAAAGAAACTTATCATAAGATATCACTTATGAAGATCCTGTAAACATGGCTACACTTGAACTGAGTTAGGAAAGAGAACAGTGTCTCACATTTAGAAAACACTCTTATGCCTGCTTAAGGGGGAAGGAGAGGTGGGGTGATGCATAAAACCAGAGTTTGATATAAGCACAGGTACCGTTCCAAAAACCAACTATGGAATAGACAAGACCTACACCTTCCTCAGTGAAAGGGACTCAAAACCCCATATTTCCCGCAGAGGAATATATCTGACTAGTAAGAATCTTAAAACCTATGTATTGATATGTCTCCGTAAGGGAATCAAGTGTGTCTAGACTGGGATAAATATGGCAGCGAGAATCAGCTCAAACCCACTATAAAAAGGAATTTCAAAAATAAAACAAAAAAACTGGGAAATTCTTTACAATTCCTTCAGGGTCTCTGATGAAACCTGAAATGACCCTATCTACAATGACAGCTGGATGTGGCATAAGGCTGGACACTTGGGACTGAGAGGATTGGTGAGATTGGGTGAGCAAATGCAGACCCTTTAAAGCAATAATGCATGGCACACATTCCATGGGTCCCAACTCTCCAGGTTGAAGGGAATATTACTACAGATATAACATGTACGGGAATCCTAGAGAACGGACACACTGTGAATACGAAAGGTTTCTAAAACTCAACGAATAGTCCCTCTCCTGGTGCTCCGGTTTGACTTTCCATCTGCTTTATTATCAACCTCCCAACTTGGAGAGACAGCCCCTTTAACCTCCTGGTTCGCACAGGTTGCCAATTTGGCAGAGGATGAAAGGGAAGAGGGAGAACCAATGAGAGAGTAGCTGTTAGGCATTTGGACGGGCACATATCACTGTAATTTCCCGGCAGGAAGAAGAATTAACCAAAGACTCAGCCACCCACCGGGAATCAGTATAGATCCTGAAGCAAAATTTTGGACTTGCGGTCAGCTCACCAAAAACGAGTTGAAAAATGGAGCTCAGGGGCGCAGCAATTCACAAACTGGCCGAGTAATAAAGGACAACTATCGTCCAAAAATCTGTTGAGGGAAGGCAACGAGGCGGACTTGAAAGCGTGGCAGAATAGCAGGAAACAGATTTCAAGAGGTACGTTGGAATCGCCTTTAAAGCACAGGAAGAGGGGCACAACTTCGACAATGATGCACTTGGCCAAAAAGGGCGTATGCGTTTTCTCCTGAATATATTCAGGAGAAAACGCATACGCCCTTTTTGGCCAAGCAAGCAAGCGGGCAATGCAAATCT
This sequence comes from Hyperoodon ampullatus, assembly GCF_949752795.1. Classification (NCBI taxonomy): domain Eukaryota; kingdom Metazoa; phylum Chordata; class Mammalia; order Artiodactyla; family Ziphiidae; genus Hyperoodon; species Hyperoodon ampullatus. Next base: position 254,840 of record NW_027641003.1, on the reverse strand, counting down.
GAACTACAAAGAAGTATCACTTCCCACCAGTCAAAAGGGATATCCACAAAATGTGTAAAAACCAGAAAGGCAAGACAGGCCCTGGAGAACAGGGTGCCTTGTTATGCTGATGGGCGGGATGTAAATTGCCAACTGCCTCTCTGGAGGAGTGCATTGTGTTCCCTAAAACAAGTAAACAACAGAGCTACAGAGCCAAGGGCACTTCCAGTCTAGGGAATATACCTTGGGAAAACTGAAAATCAAAAAGACACAGCCACCCCAAAATTTAGGGCTGCACTGCTTACAAGGACCTCAACTTGGGTACACCTTAAATATCCCAGGAAATATAAAAATGGTTCAAAAAATTGTGGTACTTACGTACGATGGAATATCCCTCAGCCATGAAATCAATGTCATAAGACCAGTAGCAGCAAAATGGGTGGATTCAGGTACGATGATTCTAAGTGAAATAAGTCACACAGAAAAAGAAACTTATCATAAGATATCACTTATGAAGATCCTGTAAACATGGCTACACTTGAACTGAGTTAGGAAAGAGAACAGTGTCTCACATTTAGAAAACACTCTTATGTCTGCTTAAGGGGGAAGGAGAGGTGGGGTGATGCATAAAACCAGAGTTTGATATAAGCACAGGTACCGTTCCAAAAACCAACTATGGAATAGACAAGACCTACACCTTCCTCAGTGAAAGGGACTCAAAACCCCATATTTCCTGCAGAGGAATATATCTGACTAGTAAGAATCTTAAAACCTATGTATTGATATGTCTCCGTAAGGGAATCAAGTGTGTCTAGACTGGGATAAATATGGCAGCGAGAATCAGCTCAAACCCACTATAAAAAGGAATTTCAAAAATAAAACAAAAAAACTGGGAAATTCTTTACAATTCCTTCAGGGTCTCTGATGAAACCTGAAATGACCCTATCTACAATGACAGCTGGATGTGGCATAAGGCTGGACACTTGGGACTGAGAGGATTGGTGAGATTGGGTGAGCAAATGCAGACCCTTTAAAGCAATAATGCATGGCACACATTCCATGGGTCCCAACTCTCCAGGTTGAAGGGAATATTACTACAGATATAACATGTACGGGAATCCTAGAGAACGGACACACTGTGAATACGAAAGGTTTCTAAAACTCAACGAATAGTCCCTCTCCTGGTGCTCCGGTTTGACTTTCCATCTGCTTTATTATCAACCTCCCAACTTGGAGAGACAGCCCCTTTAACCTCCTGGTTCGCACAGGTTGCCAATTTGGCAGAGGATGAAAGGGAAGAGGGAGAACCAATGAGAGAGTAGCTGTTAGGCATTTGGACGGGCACATATCACTGTAATTTCCCGGCAGGAAGAAGAATTAACCAAAGTCTCAGCCACCCACCGGGAATCAGTATAGATCCTGAACCAAAATTTTGGACTTGCGGTCAGCTCACCAAAAACGAGTTGAAAAATGGAGCTCAGGGGCACAGCAATTCACAAACTGGCCGAATAATAAAGGACAACTATCGTCCAAAAATCTGTTGAGGGAAGGCAACGAGGCGGACTTGAAAGCGAGGCAGAATAGCAGGAAACAGATTTCAAGAGGTACGTTGGAATCGCCTTTAAAGCACAGGAAGAGGGGCACAACTTCGACAATGATGCACTTGGCCAAAAAGGGTGTATGCGTTTTCTCCTGAATATATTCAGGAGAAAACGCATACGCCCTTTTTGGCCAAGCAAGCAAGCGGGCAATGCAAATCTGCACTACAGAGAAGTATCACTTCCCACCGGTCAAAAGGGACATCCACAAAATGTGTAAAAACCAGAAAGGCAAGACAGGCCCTGGAGAACAGGGAGCCTTGTTATGCTGATGGGTGGGATGTAAATTGCCAACTGCCTCTCTGGAGGAGTGCATTGTGTTCCCTAAAACAAGTAAACAACAGAGATACAGAGCCAAGGGCACTTCCAGTCTAGGGAATATACCTTGGGAAAACTGAAAATCAAAAAGACACAGCCACCCCAAAATTTAGGGCTGCACTGCTTACAAGGACCTCAACTTGGGTACACCTTAAATATCCCAGGAAATATAAAAATGGTTCAAAAAATTGTGGTACTTACGTACGATGGAATATCCCTCAGCCATGAAATCAATGTCATAAGACCAGTAGCAGCAAAATGGGTGGATTCAGGTACGATGATTCTAAGTGAAATAAGTCACACAGAAAAAGAAACTTATCATAAGATATCACTTATGAAGATCCTGTAAACATGGCTACACTTGAACTGAGTTAGGAAAGAGAACAGTGTCTCACATTTAGAAAACACTCTTATGCCTGCTTAAGGGGGAAGGAGAGGTGGGGTGATGCATAAAACCAGAGTTTGATATAAGCACAGGTACCGTTCCAAAAACCAACTATGGAATAGACAAGACCTACACCTTCCTCAGTGAAAGGGACTCAAAACCCCATATTTCCCGCAGAGGAATATATCTGACTAGTAAGAATCTTAAAACCTATGTATTGATATGTCTCCGTAAGGGAATCAAGTGTGTCTAGACTGGGATAAATATGGCAGCGAGAATCAGCTCAAACCCACTATAAAAAGGAATTTCAAAAATAAAACAAAAAAACTGGGAAATTCTTTACAATTCCTTCAGGGTCTCTGATGAAACCTGAAATGACCCTATCTACAATGACAGCTGGATGTGGCATAAGGCTGGACACTTGGGACTGAGAGGATTGGTGAGATTGGGTGAGCAAATGCAGACCCTTTAAAGCAATAATGCATGGCACACATTCCATGGGTCCCAACTCTCCAGGTTGAAGGGAATATTACTACAGATATAACATGTATGGGAATCCTAGAGAACGGACACACTGTGAATACGAAAGGTTTCTAAAACTCAACGAATAGTCCCTCTCCTGGTGCTCCGGTTTGACTTTCCATCTGCTTTATTATCAACCTCCCAACTTGGAGAGACAGCCCCTTTAACCTCCTGGTTCGCACAGGTTGCCAATTTGGCAGAGGATGAAAGGGAAGAGGGAGAACCAATGAGAGAGTAGCTGTTAGGCATTTGGACGGGCACATATCACTGTAATTTCCCGGCAGGAAGAAGAATTAACCAAAGTCTCAGCCACCCACCGGGAATCAGTATAGATCCTGAACCAAAATTTTGGACTTGCGGTCAGCTCACCAAAAACGAGTTGAAAAATGGAGCTCAGGGGCACAGCAATTCACAAACTGGCCGAATAATAAAGGACAACTATCGTCCAAAAATCTGTTGAGGGAAGGCAACGAGGCGGACTTGAAAGCGAGGCAGAATAGCAGGAAACAGATTTCAAGAGGTACGTTGGAATCGCCTTTAAAGCACAGGAAGAGGGGCACAACTTCGACAATGATGCACTTGGCCAAAAAGGGCGTATGCGTTTTCTCCTGAATATATTCAGGAGAAAACGCATACGCCCTTTTTGGCCAAGCAAGCAAGCGGGCAATGCAAATCTGCACTACAGAGAAGTATCACTTCCCACCGGTCAAAAGGGACATCCACAAAATGTGTAAAAACCAGAAAGGCAAGACAGGCCCTGGAGAACAGGGAGCCTTGTTATGCTGATGGGTGGGATGTAAATTGCCAACTGCCTCTCTGGAGGAGTGCATTGTGTTCCCTAAAACAAGTAAACAACAGAGCTACAGAGCCAAGGGCACTTCCAGTCTAGGGAATATACCTTGGGAAAACTGAAAATCAAAAAGACACAGCCACCCCAAAATTTAGGGCTGCACTGCTTACAAGGACCTCAACTTGGGTACACCTTAAATATCCCAGGAAATATAAAAATGGTTCAAAAAATTGTGGTACTTACGTACGATGGAATATCCCTCAGCCATGAAATCAATGTCATAAGACCAGTAGCAGCAAAATGGGTGGATTCAGGTACGATGATTCTAAGTGAAATAAGTCACACAGAAAAAGAAACTTATCATAAGATATCACTTATGAAGATCCTGTAAACATGGCTACACTTGAACTGAGTTAGGAAAGAGAACAGTGTCTCACATTTAGAAAACACTCTTATGCCTGCTTAAGGGGGAAGGAGAGGTGGGGTGATGCATAAAACCAGAGTTTGATATAAGCACAGGTACCGTTCCAAAAACCAACTGTGGAATAGACAAGACCTACACCTTCCTCAGTGAAAGGGACTCAAAACCCCATATTTCCCGCAGAGGAATATATCTGACTAGTAAGAATCTTAAAACCTATGTATTGATATGTCTCCGTAAGGGAATCAAGTGTGTCTAGACTGGGATAAATATGGCAGCGAGAATCAGCTCAAACCCACTATAAAAAGGAATTTCAAAAATAAAACAAAAAAACTGGGAAATTCTTTACAATTCCTTCAGGGTCTCTGATGAAACCTGAAATGACCCTATCTACAATGACAGCTGGATGTGGCATAAGGCTGGACACTTGGGACTGAGAGGATTGGTGAGATTGGGTGAGCAAATGCAGACCCTTTAAAGCAATAATGCATGGCACACATTCCATGGGTCCCAACTCTCCAGGTTGAAGGGAATATTACTACAGATATAACATGTACGGGAATCCTAGAGAACGGACACACTGTGAATACGAAAGGTTTCTAAAACTCAACGAATAGTCCCTCTCCTGGTGCTCCGGTTTGACTTTCCATCTGCTTTATTATCAACCTCCCAACTTGGAGAGACAGCCCCTTTAACCTCCTGGTTCGCACAGGTTGCCAATTTGGCAGAGGATGAAAGGGAAGAGGGAGAACCAATGAGAGAGTAGCTGTTAGGCATTTGGACGGGCACATATCACTGTAATTTCCCGGCAGGAAGAAGAATTAACCAAAGACTCAGCCACCCACCGGGAATCAGTATAGATCCTGAAGCAAAATTTTGGACTTGCGGTCAGCTCACCAAAAACGAGTTGAAAAATGGAGCTCAGGGGCGCAGCAATTCACAAACTGGCCGAGTAATAAAGGACAACTATCGTCCAAAAATCTGTTGAGGGAAGGCAACGAGGCGGACTTGAAAGCGTGGCAGAATAGCAGGAAACAGATTTCAAGAGGTACGTTGGAATCGCCTTTAAAGCACAGGAAGAGGGGCACAACTTCGACAATGATGCACTTGGCCAAAAAGGGCGTATGCGTTTTCTCCTGAATATATTCAGGAGAAAACGCATACGCCCTTTTTGGCCAAGCAAGCAAGCGGGCAATGCAAATCTGAACTACAAAGAAGTATCACTTCCCACCAGTCAAAAGGGATATCCACAAAATGTGTAAAAACCAGAAAGGCAAGACAGGCCCTGGAGAACAGGGTGCCTTGTTATGCTGATGGGCGGGATGTAAATTGCCAACTGCCTCTCTGGAGGAGTGCATTGTGTTCCCTAAAACAAGTAAACAACAGAGCTACAGAGCCAAGGGCACTTCCAGTCTAGGGAATATACCTTGGGAAAACTGAAAATCAAAAAGACACAGCCACCCCAAAATTTAGGGCTGCACTGCTTACAAGGACCTCAACTTGGGTACACCTTAAATATCCCAGGAAATATAAAAATGGTTCAAAAAATTGTGGTACTTACGTACGATGGAATATCCCTCAGCCATGAAATCAATGTCATAAGACCAGTAGCAGCAAAATGGGTGGATTCAGGTACGATGATTCTAAGTGAAATAAGTCACAGAGAAAAAGAAACTTATCATAAGATATCACTTATGAAGATCCTGTAAACATGGCTACACTTGAACTGAGTTAGGAAAGAGAACAGTGTCTCACATTTAGAAAACACTCTTATGCCTGCTTAAGGGGGAAGGAGAGGTGGGGTGATGCATAAAACCAGAGTTTGATATAAGCACAGGTACCGTTCCAAAAACCAACTATGGAATAGACAAGACCTACACCTTCCTCAGTGAAAGGGACTCAAAACCCCATATTTCCCGCAGAGGAATATATCTGACTAGTAAGAATCTTAAAACCTATGTATTGATATGTCTCCGTAAGGGAATCAAGTGTGTCTAGACTGGGATAAATATGGCAGCGAGAATCAGCTCAAACCCACTATAAAAAGGAATTTCAAAAATAAAACAAAAAAACTGGGAAATTCTTTACAATTCCTTCAGGGTCTCTGATGAAACCTGAAATGACCCTATCTACAATGACAGCTGGATGTGGCATAAGGCTGGACACTTGGGACTGAGAGGATTGGTGAGATTGGGTGAGCAAATGCAGACCCTTTAAAGCAATAATGCATGGCACACATTCCATGGGTCCCAACTCTCCAGGTTGAAGGGAATATTACTACAGATATAACATGTACGGGAATCCTAGAGAACGGACACACTGTGAATACGAAAGGTTTCTAAAACTCAACGAATAGTCCCTCTCCTGGTGCTCCGGTTTGACTTTCCATCTGCTTTATTATCAACCTCCCAACTTGGAGAGACAGCCCCTTTAACCTCCTGGTTCGCACAGGTTGCCAATTTGGCAGAGGATGAAAGGGAAGAGGGAGAACCAATGAGAGAGTAGCTGTTAGGCATTTGGACGGGCACATATCACTGTAATTTCCCGGCAGGAAGAAGAATTAACCAAAGTCTCAGCCACCCACCGGGAATCAGTATAGATCCTGAACCAAAATTTTGGACTTGCGGTCAGCTCACCAAAAACGAGTTGAAAAATGGAGCTCAGGGGCACAGCAATTCACAAACTGGCCGAATAATAAAGGACAACTATCGTCCAAAAATCTGTTGAGGGAAGGCAACGAGGCGGACTTGAAAGCGAGGCAGAATAGCAGGAAACAGATTTCAAGAGGTACGTTGGAATCGCCTTTAAAGCACAGGAAGAGGGGCACAACTTCGACAATGATGCACTTGGCCAAAAAGGGCGTATGCGTTTTCTCCTGAATATATTCAGGAGAAAACGCATACGCCCTTTTTGGCCAAGCAAGCAAGCGGGCAATGCAAATCTGCACTACAGAGAAGTATCACTTCCCACCGGTCAAAAGGGACATCCACAAAATGTGTAAAAACCAGAAAGGCAAGACAGGCCCTGGAGAACAGGGAGCCTTGTTATGCTGATGGGTGGGATGTAAATTGCCAACTGCCTCTCTGGAGGAGTGCATTGTGTTCCCTAAAACAAGTAAACAACAGAGATACAGAGCCAAGGGCACTTCCAGTCTAGGGAATATACCTTGGGAAAACTGAAAATCAAAAAGACACAGCCACCCCAAAATTTAGGGCTGCACTGCTTACAAGGACCTCAACTTGGGTACACCTTAAATATCCCAGGAAATATAAAAATGGTTCAAAAAATTGTGGTACTTACGTACGATGGAATATCCCTCAGCCATGAAATCAATGTCATAAGACCAGTAGCAGCAAAATGGGTGGATTCAGGTACGATGATTCTAAGTGAAATAAGTCACACAGAAAAAGAAACTTATCATAAGATATCACTTATGAAGATCCTGTAAACATGGCTACACTTGAACTGAGTTAGGAAAGAGAACAGTGTCTCACATTTAGAAAACACTCTTATGCCTGCTTAAGGGGGAAGGAGAGGTGGGGTGATGCATAAAACCAGAGTTTGATATAAGCACAGGTACCGTTCCAAAAACCAACTATGGAATAGACAAGACCTACACCTTCCTCAGTGAAAGGGACTCAAAACCCCATATTTCCCGCAGAGGAATATATCTGACTAGTAAGAATCTTAAAACCTATGTATTGATATGTCTCCGTAAGGGAATCAAGTGTGTCTAGACTGGGATAAATATGGCAGCGAGAATCAGCTCAAACCCACTATAAAAAGGAATTTCAAAAATAAAACAAAAAAACTGGGAAATTCTTTACAATTCCTTCAGGGTCTCTGATGAAACCTGAAATGACCCTATCTACAATGACAGCTGGATGTGGCATAAGGCTGGACACTTGGGACTGAGAGGATTGGTGAGATTGGGTGAGCAAATGCAGACCCTTTAAAGCAATAATGCATGGCACACATTCCATGGGTCCCAACTCTCCAGGTTGAAGGGAATATTACTACAGATATAACATGTACGGGAATCCTAGAGAACGGACACACTGTGAATACGAAAGGTTTCTAAAACTCAACGAATAGTCCCTCTCCTGGTGCTCCGGTTTGACTTTCCATCTGCTTTATTATCAACCTCCCAACTTGGAGAGACAGCCCCTTTAACCTCCTGGTTCGCACAGGTTGCCAATTTGGCAGAGGATGAAAGGGAAGAGGGAGAACCAATGAGAGAGTAGCTGTTAGGCATTTGGACGGGCACATATCACTGTAATTTCCCGGCAGGAAGAAGAATTAACCAAAGACTCAGCCACCCACCGGGAATCAGTATAGATCCTGAAGCAAAATTTTGGACTTGCGGTCAGCTCACCAAAAACGAGTTGAAAAATGGAGCTCAGGGGCGCAGCAATTCACAAACTGGCCGAGTAATAAAGGACAACTATCGTCCAAAAATCTGTTGAGGGAAGGCAACGAGGCGGACTTGAAAGCGTGGCAGAATAGCAGGAAACAGATTTCAAGAGGTACGTTGGAATCGCCTTTAAAGCACAGGAAGAGGGGCACAACTTCGACAATGATGCACTTGGCCAAAAAGGGCGTATGCGTTTTCTCCTGAATATATTCAGGAGAAAACGCATACGCCCTTTTTGGCCAAGCAAGCAAGCGGGCAATGCAAATCTGAACTACAAAGAAGTATCACTTCCCACCAGTCAAAAGGGATATCCACAAAATGTGTAAAAACCAGAAAGGCAAGACAGGCCCTGGAGAACAGGGTGCCTTGTTATGCTGATGGGCGGGATGTAAATTGCCAACTGCCTCTCTGGAGGAGTGCATTGTGTTCCCTAAAACAAGTAAACAACAGAGCTACAGAGCCAAGGGCACTTCCAGTCTAGGGAATATACCTTGGGAAAACTGAAAATCAAAAAGACACAGCCACCCCAAAATTTAGGGCTGCACTGCTTACAAGGACCTCAACTTGGGTACACCTTAAATATCCCAGGAAATATAAAAATGGTTCAAAAAATTGTGGTACTTACGTACGATGGAATATCCCTCAGCCATGAAATCAATGTCATAAGACCAGTAGCAGCAAAATGGGTGGATTCAGGTACGATGATTCTAAGTGAAATAAGTCACAGAGAAAAAGAAACTTATCATAAGATATCACTTATGAAGATCCTGTAAACATGGCTACACTTGAACTGAGTTAGGAAAGAGAACAGTGTCTCACATTTAGAAAACACTCTTATGCCTGCTTAAGGGGGAAGGAGAGGTGGGGTGATGCATAAAACCAGAGTTTGATATAAGCACAGGTACCGTTCCAAAAACCAACTATGGAATAGACAAGACCTACACCTTCCTCAGTGAAAGGGACTCAAAACCCCATATTTCCCGCAGAGGAATATATCTGACTAGTAAGAATCTTAAAACCTATGTATTGATATGTCTCCGTAAGGGAATCAAGTGTGTCTAGACTGGGATAAATATGGCAGCGAGAATCAGCTCAAACCCACTATAAAAAGGAATTTCAAAAATAAAACAAAAAAACTGGGAAATTCTTTACAATTCCTTCAGGGTCTCTGATGAAACCTGAAATGACCCTATCTACAATGACAGCTGGATGTGGCATAAGGCTGGACACTTGGGACTGAGAGGATTGGTGAGATTGGGTGAGCAAATGCAGACCCTTTAAAGCAATAATGCATGGCACACATTCCATGGGTCCCAACTCTCCAGGTTGAAGGGAATATTACTACAGATATAACATGTATGGGAATCCTAGAGAACGGACACACTGTGAATACGAAAGGTTTCTAAAACTCAACGAATAGTCCCTCTCCTGGTGCTCCGGTTTGACTTTCCATCTGCTTTATTATCAACCTCCCAACTTGGAGAGACAGCCCCTTTAACCTCCTGGTTCGCACAGGTTGCCAATTTGGCAGAGGATGAAAGGGAAGAGGGAGAACCAATGAGAGAGTAGCTGTTAGGCATTTGGACGGGCACATATCACTGTAATTTCCCGGCAGGAAGAAGAATTAACCAAAGTCTCAGCCACCCACCGGGAATCAGTATAGATCCTGAACCAAAATTTTGGACTTGCGGTCAGCTCACCAAAAACGAGTTGAAAAATGGAGCTCAGGGGCACAGCAATTCACAAACTGGCCGAATAATAAAGGACAACTATCGTCCAAAAATCTGTTGAGGGAAGGCAACGAGGCGGACTTGAAAGCGAGGCAGAATAGCAGGAAACAGATTTCAAGAGGTACGTTGGAATCGCCTTTAAAGCACAGGAAGAGGGGCACAACTTCGACAATGATGCACTTGGCCAAAAAGGGCGTATGCGTTTTCTCCTGAATATATTCAGGAGAAAACGCATACGCCCTTTTTGGCCAAGCAAGCAAGCGGGCAATGCAAATCTGCACTACAGAGAAGTATCACTTCCCACCGGTCAAAAGGGACATCCACAAAATGTGTAAAAACCAGAAAGGCAAGACAGGCCCTGGAGAACAGGGAGCCTTGTTATGCTGATGGGTGGGATGTAAATTGCCAACTGCCTCTCTGGAGGAGTGCATTGTGTTCCCTAAAACAAGTAAACAACAGAGATACAGAGCCAAGGGCACTTCCAGTCTAGGGAATATACCTTGGGAAAACTGAAAATCAAAAAGACACAGCCACCCCAAAATTTAGGGCTGCACTGCTTACAAGGACCTCAACTTGGGTACACCTTAAATATCCCAGGAAATATAAAAATGGTTCAAAAAATTGTGGTACTTACGTACGATGGAATATCCCTCAGCCATGAAATCAATGTCATAAGACCAGTAGCAGCAAAATGGGTGGATTCAGGTACGATGATTCTAAGTGAAATAAGTCACAGAGAAAAAGAAACTTATCATAAGATATCACTTATGAAGATCCTGTAAACATGGCTACACTTGAACTGAGTTAGGAAAGAGAACAGTGTCTCACATTTAGAAAACACTCTTATGCCTGCTTAAGGGGGAAGGAGAGGTGGGGTGATGCATAAAACCAGAGTTTGATATAAGCACAGGTACCGTTCCAAAAACCAACTATGGAATAGACAAGACCTACACCTTCCTCAGTGAAAGGGACTCAAAACCCCATATTTCCCGCAGAGGAATATATCTGACTAGTAAGAATCTTAAAACCTATGTATTGATATGTCTCCGTAAGGGAATCAAGTGTGTCTAGACTGGGATAAATATGGCAGCGAGAATCAGCTCAAACCCACTATAAAAAGGAATTTCAAAAATAAAACAAAAAAACTGGGAAATTCTTTACAATTCCTTCAGGGTCTCTGATGAAACCTGAAATGACCCTATCTACAATGACAGCTGGATGTGGCATAAGGCTGGACACTTGGGACTGAGAGGATTGGTGAGATTGGGTGAGCAAATGCAGACCCTTTAAAGCAATAATGCATGGCACACATTCCATGGGTCCCAACTCTCCAGGTTGAAGGGAATATTACTACAGATATAACATGTACGGGAATCCTAGAGAACGGACACACTGTGAATACGAAAGGTTTCTAAAACTCAACGAATAGTCCCTCTCCTGGTGCTCCGGTTTGACTTTCCATCTGCTTTATTATCAACCTCCCAACTTGGAGAGACAGCCCCTTTAACCTCCTGGTTCGCACAGGTTGCCAATTTGGCAGAGGATGAAAGGGAAGAGGGAGAACCAATGAGAGAGTAGCTGTTAGGCATTTGGACGGGCACATATCACTGTAATTTCCCGGCAGGAAGAAGAATTAACCAAAGACTCAGCCACCCACCGGGAATCAGTATAGATCCTGAAGCAAAATTTTGGACTTGCGGTCAGCTCACCAAAAACGAGTTGAAAAATGGAGCTCAGGGGCGCAGCAATTCACAAACTGGCCGAGTAATAAAGGACAACTATCGTCCAAAAATCTGTTGAGGGAAGGCAACGAGGCGGACTTGAAAGCGTGGCAGAATAGCAGGAAACAGATTTCAAGAGGTACGTTGGAATCGCCTTTAAAGCACAGGAAGAGGGGCACAACTTCGACAATGATGCACTTGGCCAAAAAGGGCGTATGCGTTTTCTCCTGAATATATTCAGGAGAAAACGCATACGCCCTTTTTGGCCAAGCAAGCAAGCGGGCAATGCAAATCTGAACTACAAAGAAGTATCACTTCCCACCAGTCAAAAGGGATATCCACAAAATGTGTAAAAACCAGAAAGGCAAGACAGGCCCTGGAGAACAGGGTGCCTTGTTATGCTGATGGGCGGGATGTAAATTGCCAACTGCCTCTCTGGAGGAGTGCATTGTGTTCCCTAAAACAAGTAAACAACAGAGCTACAGAGCCAAGGGCACTTCCAGTCTAGGGAATATACCTTGGGAAAACTGAAAATCAAAAAGACACAGCCACCCCAAAATTTAGGGCTGCACTGCTTACAAGGACCTCAACTTGGGTACACCTTAAATATCCCAGGAAATATAAAAATGGTTCAAAAAATTGTGGTACTTACGTACGATGGAATATCCCTCAGCCATGAAATCAATGTCATAAGACCAGTAGCAGCAAAATGGGTGGATTCAGGTACGATGATTCTAAGTGAAATAAGTCACACAGAAAAAGAAACTTATCATAAGATATCACTTATGAAGATCCTGTAAACATGGCTACACTTGAACTGAGTTAGGAAAGAGAACAGTGTCTCACATTTAGAAAACACTCTTATGTCTGCTTAAGGGGGAAGGAGAGGTGGGGTGATGCATAAAACCAGAGTTTGATATAAGCACAGGTACCGTTCCAAAAACCAACTATGGAATAGACAAGACCTACACCTTCCTCAGTGAAAGGGACTCAAAACCCCATATTTCCTGCAGAGGAATATATCTGACTAGTAAGAATCTTAAAACCTATGTATTGATATGTCTCCGTAAGGGAATCAAGTGTGTCTAGACTGGGATAAATATGGCAGCGAGAATCAGCTCAAACCCACTATAAAAAGGAATTTCAAAAATAAAACAAAAAAACTGGGAAATTCTTTACAATTCCTTCAGGGTCTCTGATGAAACCTGAAATGACCCTATCTACAATGACAGCTGGATGTGGCATAAGGCTGGACACTTGGGACTGAGAGGATTGGTGAGATTGGGTGAGCAAATGCAGACCCTTTAAAGCAATAATGCATGGCACACATTCCATGGGTCCCAACTCTCCAGGTTGAAGGGAATATTACTACAGATATAACATGTACGGGAATCCTAGAGAACGGACACACTGTGAATACGAAAGGTTTCTAAAACTCAACGAATAGTCCCTCTCCTGGTGCTCCGGTTTGACTTTCCATCTGCTTTATTATCAACCTCCCAACTTGGAGAGACAGCCCCTTTAACCTCCTGGTTCGCACAGGTTGCCAATTTGGCAGAGGATGAAAGGGAAGAGGGAGAACCAATGAGAGAGTAGCTGTTAGGCATTTGGACGGGCACATATCACTGTAATTTCCCGGCAGGAAGAAGAATTAACCAAAGTCTCAGCCACCCACCGGGAATCAGTATAGATCCTGAACCAAAATTTTGGACTTGCGGTCAGCTCACCAAAAACGAGTTGAAAAATGGAGCTCAGGGGCACAGCAATTCACAAACTGGCCGAATAATAAAGGACAACTATCGTCCAAAAATCTGTTGAGGGAAGGCAACGAGGCGGACTTGAAAGCGAGGCAGAATAGCAGGAAACAGATTTCAAGAGGTACGTTGGAATCGCCTTTAAAGCACAGGAAGAGGGGCACAACTTCGACAATGATGCACTTGGCCAAAAAGGGTGTATGCGTTTTCTCCTGAATATATTCAGGAGAAAACGCATACGCCCTTTTTGGCCAAGCAAGCAAGCGGGCAATGCAAATCTGCACTACAGAGAAGTATCACTTCCCACCGGTCAAAAGGGACATCCACAAAATGTGTAAAAACCAGAAAGGCAAGACAGGCCCTGGAGAACAGGGAGCCTTGTTATGCTGATGGGTGGGATGTAAATTGCCAACTGCCTCTCTGGAGGAGTGCATTGTGTTCCCTAAAACAAGTAAACAACAGAGATACAGAGCCAAGGGCACTTCCAGTCTAGGGAATATACCTTGGGAAAACTGAAAATCAAAAAGACACAGCCACCCCAAAATTTAGGGCTGCACTGCTTACAAGGACCTCAACTTGGGTACACCTTAAATATCCCAGGAAATATAAAAATGGTTCAAAAAATTGTGGTACTTACGTACGATGGAATATCCCTCAGCCATGAAATCAATGTCATAAGACCAGTAGCAGCAAAATGGGTGGATTCAGGTACGATGATTCTAAGTGAAATAAGTCACACAGAAAAAGAAACTTATCATAAGATATCACTTATGAAGATCCTGTAAACATGGCTACACTTGAACTGAGTTAGGAAAGAGAACAGTGTCTCACATTTAGAAAACACTCTTATGCCTGCTTAAGGGGGAAGGAGAGGTGGGGTGATGCATAAAACCAGAGTTTGATATAAGCACAGGTACCGTTCCAAAAACCAACTATGGAATAGACAAGACCTACACCTTCCTCAGTGAAAGGGACTCAAAACCCCATATTTCCCGCAGAGGAATATATCTGACTAGTAAGAATCTTAAAACCTATGTATTGATATGTCTCCGTAAGGGAATCAAGTGTGTCTAGACTGGGATAAATATGGCAGCGAGAATCAGCTCAAACCCACTATAAAAAGGAATTTCAAAAATAAAACAAAAAAACTGGGAAATTCTTTACAATTCCTTCAGGGTCTCTGATGAAACCTGAAATGACCCTATCTACAATGACAGCTGGATGTGGCATAAGGCTGGACACTTGGGACTGAGAGGATTGGTGAGATTGGGTGAGCAAATGCAGACCCTTTAAAGCAATAATGCATGGCACACATTCCATGGGTCCCAACTCTCCAGGTTGAAGGGAATATTACTACAGATATAACATGTATGGGAATCCTAGAGAACGGACACACTGTGAATACGAAAGGTTTCTAAAACTCAACGAATAGTCCCTCTCCTGGTGCTCCGGTTTGACTTTCCATCTGCTTTATTATCAACCTCCCAACTTGGAGAGACAGCCCCTTTAACCTCCTGGTTCGCACAGGTTGCCAATTTGGCAGAGGATGAAAGGGAAGAGGGAGAACCAATGAGAGAGTAGCTGTTAGGCATTTGGACGGGCACATATCACTGTAATTTCCCGGCAGGAAGAAGAATTAACCAAAGTCTCAGCCACCCACCGGGAATCAGTATAGATCCTGAACCAAAATTTTGGACTTGCGGTCAGCTCACCAAAAACGAGTTGAAAAATGGAGCTCAGGGGCACAGCAATTCACAAACTGGCCGAATAATAAAGGACAACTATCGTCCAAAAATCTGTTGAGGGAAGGCAACGAGGCGGACTTGAAAGCGAGGCAGAATAGCAGGAAACAGATTTCAAGAGGTACGTTGGAATCGCCTTTAAAGCACAGGAAGAGGGGCACAACTTCGACAATGATGCACTTGGCCAAAAAGGGCGTATGCGTTTTCTCCTGAATATATTCAGGAGAAAACGCATACGCCCTTTTTGGCCAAGCAAGCAAGCGGGCAATGCAAATCTGCACTACAGAGAAGTATCACTTCCCACCGGTCAAAAGGGACATCCACAAAATGTGTAAAAACCAGAAAGGCAAGACAGGCCCTGGAGAACAGGGAGCCTTGTTATGCTGATGGGTGGGATGTAAATTGCCAACTGCCTCTCTGGAGGAGTGCATTGTGTTCCCTAAAACAAGTAAACAACAGAGCTACAGAGCCAAGGGCACTTCCAGTCTAGGGAATATACCTTGGGAAAACTGAAAATCAAAAAGACACAGCCACCCCAAAATTTAGGGCTGCACTGCTTACAAGGACCTCAACTTGGGTACACCTTAAATATCCCAGGAAATATAAAAATGGTTCAAAAAATTGTGGTACTTACGTACGATGGAATATCCCTCAGCCATGAAATCAATGTCATAAGACCAGTAGCAGCAAAATGGGTGGATTCAGGTACGATGATTCTAAGTGAAATAAGTCACACAGAAAAAGAAACTTATCATAAGATATCACTTATGAAGATCCTGTAAACATGGCTACACTTGAACTGAGTTAGGAAAGAGAACAGTGTCTCACATTTAGAAAACACTCTTATGCCTGCTTAAGGGGGAAGGAGAGGTGGGGTGATGCATAAAACCAGAGTTTGATATAAGCACAGGTACCGTTCCAAAAACCAACTGTGGAATAGACAAGACCTACACCTTCCTCAGTGAAAGGGACTCAAAACCCCATATTTCCCGCAGAGGAATATATCTGACTAGTAAGAATCTTAAAACCTATGTATTGATATGTCTCCGTAAGGGAATCAAGTGTGTCTAGACTGGGATAAATATGGCAGCGAGAATCAGCTCAAACCCACTATAAAAAGGAATTTCAAAAATAAAACAAAAAAACTGGGAAATTCTTTACAATTCCTTCAGGGTCTCTGATGAAACCTGAAATGACCCTATCTACAATGACAGCTGGATGTGGCATAAGGCTGGACACTTGGGACTGAGAGGATTGGTGAGATTGGGTGAGCAAATGCAGACCCTTTAAAGCAATAATGCATGGCACACATTCCATGGGTCCCAACTCTCCAGGTTGAAGGGAATATTACTACAGATATAACATGTACGGGAATCCTAGAGAACGGACACACTGTGAATACGAAAGGTTTCTAAAACTCAACGAATAGTCCCTCTCCTGGTGCTCCGGTTTGACTTTCCATCTGCTTTATTATCAACCTCCCAACTTGGAGAGACAGCCCCTTTAACCTCCTGGTTCGCACAGGTTGCCAATTTGGCAGAGGATGAAAGGGAAGAGGGAGAACCAATGAGAGAGTAGCTGTTAGGCATTTGGACGGGCACATATCACTGTAATTTCCCGGCAGGAAGAAGAATTAACCAAAGACTCAGCCACCCACAGGGAATCAGTATAGATCCTGAAGCAAAATTTTGGACTTGCGGTCAGCTCACCAAAAACGAGTTGAAAAATGGAGCTCAGGGGCGCAGCAATTCACAAACTGGCCGAGTAATAAAGGACAACTATCGTCCAAAAATCTGTTGAGGGAAGGCAACGAGGCGGACTTGAAAGCGTGGCAGAATAGCAGGAAACAGATTTCAAGAGGTACGTTGGAATCGCCTTTAAAGCACAGGAAGAGGGGCACAACTTCGACAATGATGCACTTGGCCAAAAAGGGCGTATGCGTTTTCTCCTGAATATATTCAGGAGAAAACGCATACGCCCTTTTTGGCCAAGCAAGCAAGCGGGCAATGCAAATCTGAACTACAAAGAAGTATCACTTCCCACCAGTCAAAAGGGATATCCACAAAATGTGTAAAAACCAGAAAGGCAAGACAGGCCCTGGAGAACAGGGTGCCTTGTTATGCTGATGGGCGGGATGTAAATTGCCAACTGCCTCTCTGGAGGAGTGCATTGTGTTCCCTAAAACAAGTAAACAACAGAGCTACAGAGCCAAGGGCACTTCCAGTCTAGGGAATATACCTTGGGAAAACTGAAAATCAAAAAGACACAGCCACCCCAAAATTTAGGGCTGCACTGCTTACAAGGACCTCAACTTGGGTACACCTTAAATATCCCAGGAAATATAAAAATGGTTCAAAAAATTGTGGTACTTACGTACGATGGAATATCCCTCAGCCATGAAATCAATGTCATAAGACCAGTAGCAGCAAAATGGGTGGATTCAGGTACGATGATTCTAAGTGAAATAAGTCACACAGAAAAAGAAACTTATCATAAGATATCACTTATGAAGATCCTGTAAACATGGCTACACTTGAACTGAGTTAGGAAAGAGAACAGTGTCTCACATTTAGAAAACACTCTTATGTCTGCTTAAGGGGGAAGGAGAGGTGGGGTGATGCATAAAACCAGAGTTTGATATAAGCACAGGTACCGTTCCAAAAACCAACTATGGAATAGACAAGACCTACACCTTCCTCAGTGAAAGGGACTCAAAACCCCATATTTCCTGCAGAGGAATATATCTGACTAGTAAGAATCTTAAAACCTATGTATTGATATGTCTCCGTAAGGGAATCAAGTGTGTCTAGACTGGGATAAATATGGCAGCGAGAATCAGCTCAAACCCACTATAAAAAGGAATTTCAAAAATAAAACAAAAAAACTGGGAAATTCTTTACAATTCCTTCAGGGTCTCTGATGAAACCTGAAATGACCCTATCTACAATGACAGCTGGATGTGGCATAAGGCTGGACACTTGGGACTGAGAGGATTGGTGAGATTGGGTGAGCAAATGCAGACCCTTTAAAGCAATAATGCATGGCACACATTCCATGGGTCCCAACTCTCCAGGTTGAAGGGAATATTACTACAGATATAACATGTACGGGAATCCTAGAGAACGGACACACTGTGAATACGAAAGGTTTCTAAAACTCAACGAATAGTCCCTCTCCTGGTGCTCCGGTTTGACTTTCCATCTGCTTTATTATCAACCTCCCAACTTGGAGAGACAGCCCCTTTAACCTCCTGGTTCGCACAGGTTGCCAATTTGGCAGAGGATGAAAGGGAAGAGGGAGAACCAATGAGAGAGTAGCTGTTAGGCATTTGGACGGGCACATATCACTGTAATTTCCCGGCAGGAAGAAGAATTAACCAAAGTCTCAGCCACCCACCGGGAATCAGTATAGATCCTGAACCAAAATTTTGGACTTGCGGTCAGCTCACCAAAAACGAGTTGAAAAATGGAGCTCAGGGGCACAGCAATTCACAAACTGGCCGAATAATAAAGGACAACTATCGTCCAAAAATCTGTTGAGGGAAGGCAACGAGGCGGACTTGAAAGCGAGGCAGAATAGCAGGAAACAGATTTCAAGAGGTACGTTGGAATCGCCTTTAAAGCACAGGAAGAGGGGCACAACTTCGACAATGATGCACTTGGCCAAAAAGGGCGTATGCGTTTTCTCCTGAATATATTCAGGAGAAAACGCATACGCCCTTTTTGGCCAAGCAAGCAAGCGGGCAATGCAAATCTGCACTACAGAGAAGTATCACTTCCCACCGGTCAAAAGGGACATCCACAAAATGTGTAAAAACCAGAAAGGCAAGACAGGCCCTGGAGAACAGGGAGCCTTGTTATGCTGATGGGTGGGATGTAAATTGCCAACTGCCTCTCTGGAGGAGTGCATTGTGTTCCCTAAAACAAGTAAACAACAGAGCTACAGAGCCAAGGGCACTTCCAGTCTAGGGAATATACCTTGGGAAAACTGAAAATCAAAAAGACACAGCCACCCCAAAATTTAGGGCTGCACTGCTTACAAGGACCTCAACTTGGGTACACCTTAAATATCCCAGGAAATATAAAAATGGTTCAAAAAATTGTGGTACTTACGTACGATGGAATATCCCTCAGCCATGAAATCAATGTCATAAGACCAGTAGCAGCAAAATGGGTGGATTCAGGTACGATGATTCTAAGTGAAATAAGTCACACAGAAAAAGAAACTTATCATAAGATATCACTTATGAAGATCCTGTAAACATGGCTACACTTGAACTGAGTTAGGAAAGAGAACAGTGTCTCACATTTAGAAAACACTCTTATGCCTGCTTAAGGGGGAAGGAGAGGTGGGGTGATGCATAAAACCAGAGTTTGATATAAGCACAGGTACCGTTCCAAAAACCAACTATGGAATAGACAAGACCTACACCTTCCTCAGTGAAAGGGACTCAAAACCCCATATTTCCCGCAGAGGAATATATCTGACTAGTAAGAATCTTAAAACCTATGTATTGATATGTCTCCGTAAGGGAATCAAGTGTGTCTAGACTGGGATAAATATGGCAGCGAGAATCAGCTCAAACCCACTATAAAAAGGAATTTCAAAAATAAAACAAAAAAACTGGGAAATTCTTTACAATTCCTTCAGGGTCTCTGATGAAACCTGAAATGACCCTATCTACAATGACAGCTGGATGTGGCATAAGGCTGGACACTTGGGACTGAGAGGATTGGTGAGATTGGGTGAGCAAATGCAGACCCTTTAAAGCAATAATGCATGGCACACATTCCATGGGTCCCAACTCTCCAGGTTGAAGGGAATATTACTACAGATATAACATGTACGGGAATCCTAGAGAACGGACACACTGTGAATACGAAAGGTTTCTAAAACTCAACGAATAGTCCCTCTCCTGGTGCTCCGGTTTGACTTTCCATCTGCTTTATTATCAACCTCCCAACTTGGAGAGACAGCCCCTTTAACCTCCTGGTTCGCACAGGTTGCCAATTTGGCAGAGGATGAAAGGGAAGAGGGAGAACCAATGAGAGAGTAGCTGTTAGGCATTTGGACGGGCACATATCACTGTAATTTCCCGGCAGGAAGAAGAATTAACCAAAGTCTCAGCCACCCACCGGGAATCAGTATAGATCCTGAACCAAAATTTTGGACTTGCGGTCAGCTCACCAAAAACGAGTTGAAAAATGGAGCTCAGGGGCACAGCAATTCACAAACTGGCCGAATAATAAAGGACAACTATCGTCCAAAAATCTGTTGAGGGAAGGCAACGAGGCGGACTTGAAAGCGAGGCAGAATAGCAGGAAACAGATTTCAAGAGGTACGTTGGAATCGCCTTTAAAGCACAGGAAGAGGGGCACAACTTCGACAATGATGCACTTGGCCAAAAAGGGCGTATGCGTTTTCTCCTGAATATATTCAGGAGAAAACGCATACGCCCTTTTTGGCCAAGCAAGCAAGCGGGCAATGCAAATCTGCACTACAGAGAAGTATCACTTCCCACCGGTCAAAAGGGACATCCACAAAATGTGTAAAAACCAGAAAGGCAAGACAGGCCCTGGAGAACAGGGAGCCTTGTTATGCTGATGGGTGGGATGTAAATTGCCAACTGCCTCTCTGGAGGAGTGCATTGTGTTCCCTAAAACAAGTAAACAACAGAGCTACAGAGCCAAGGGCACTTCCAGTCTAGGGAATATACCTTGGGAAAACTGAAAATCAAAAAGACACAGCCACCCCAAAATTTAGGGCTGCACTGCTTACAAGGACCTCAACTTGGGTACACCTTAAATATCCCAGGAAATATAAAAATGGTTCAAAAAATTGTGGTACTTACGTACGATGGAATATCCCTCAGCCATGAAATCAATGTCATAAGACCAGTAGCAGCAAAATGGGTGGATTCAGGTACGATGATTCTAAGTGAAATAAGTCACACAGAAAAAGAAACTTATCATAAGATATCACTTATGAAGATCCTGTAAACATGGCTACACTTGAACTGAGTTAGGAAAGAGAACAGTGTCTCACATTTAGAAAACACTCTTATGCCTGCTTAAGGGGGAAGGAGAGGTGGGGTGATGCATAAAACCAGAGTTTGATATAAGCACAGGTACCGTTCCAAAAACCAACTGTGGAATAGACAAGACCTACACCTTCCTCAGTGAAAGGGACTCAAAACCCCATATTTCCCGCAGAGGAATATATCTGACTAGTAAGAATCTTAAAACCTATGTATTGATATGTCTCCGTAAGGGAATCAAGTGTGTCTAGACTGGGATAAATATGGCAGCGAGAATCAGCTCAAACCCACTATAAAAAGGAATTTCAAAAATAAAACAAAAAAACTGGGAAATTCTTTACAATTCCTTCAGGGTCTCTGATGAAACCTGAAATGACCCTATCTACAATGACAGCTGGATGTGGCATAAGGCTGGACACTTGGGACTGAGAGGATTGGTGAGATTGGGTGAGCAAATGCAGACCCTTTAAAGCAATAATGCATGGCACACATTCCATGGGTCCCAACTCTCCAGGTTGAAGGGAATATTACTACAGATATAACATGTACGGGAATCCTAGAGAACGGACACACTGTGAATACGAAAGGTTTCTAAAACTCAACGAATAGTCCCTCTCCTGGTGCTCCGGTTTGACTTTCCATCTGCTTTATTATCAACCTCCCAACTTGGAGAGACAGCCCCTTTAACCTCCTGGTTCGCACAGGTTGCCAATTTGGCAGAGGATGAAAGGGAAGAGGGAGAACCAATGAGAGAGTAGCTGTTAGGCATTTGGACGGGCACATATCACTGTAATTTCCCGGCAGGAAGAAGAATTAACCAAAGACTCAGCCACCCACCGGGAATCAGTATAGATCCTGAAGCAAAATTTTGGACTTGCGGTCAGCTCACCAAAAACGAGTTGAAAAATGGAGCTCAGGGGCGCAGCAATTCACAAACTGGCCGAGTAATAAAGGACAACTATCGTCCAAAAATCTGTTGAGGGAAGGCAACGAGGCGGACTTGAAAGCGTGGCAGAATAGCAGGAAACAGATTTCAAGAGGTACGTTGGAATCGCCTTTAAAGCACAGGAAGAGGGGCACAACTTCGACAATGATGCACTTGGCCAAAAAGGGCGTATGCGTTTTCTCCTGAATATATTCAGGAGAAAACGCATACGCCCTTTTTGGCCAAGCAAGCAAGCGGGCAATGCAAATCTGAACTACAAAGAAGTATCACTTCCCACCAGTCAAAAGGGATATCCACAAAATGTGTAAAAACCAGAAAGGCAAGACAGGCCCTGGAGAACAGGGTGCCTTGTTATGCTGATGGGCGGGATGTAAATTGCCAACTGCCTCTCTGGAGGAGTGCATTGTGTTCCCTAAAACAAGTAAACAACAGAGCTACAGAGCCAAGGGCACTTCCAGTCTAGGGAATATACCTTGGGAAAACTGAAAATCAAAAAGACACAGCCACCCCAAAATTTAGGGCTGCACTGCTTACAAGGACCTCAACTTGGGTACACCTTAAATATCCCAGGAAATATAAAAATGGTTCAAAAAATTGTGGTACTTACGTACGATGGAATATCCCTCAGCCATGAAATCAATGTCATAAGACCAGTAGCAGCAAAATGGGTGGATTCAGGTACGATGATTCTAAGTGAAATAAGTCACAGAGAAAAAGAAACTTATCATAAGATATCACTTATGAAGATCCTGTAAACATGGCTACACTTGAACTGAGTTAGGAAAGAGAACAGTGTCTCACATTTAGAAAACACTCTTATGTCTGCTTAAGGGGGAAGGAGAGGTGGGGTGATGCATAAAACCAGAGTTTGATATAAGCACAGGTACCGTTCCAAAAACCAACTATGGAATAGACAAGACCTACACCTTCCTCAGTGAAAGGGACTCAAAACCCCATATTTCCCGCAGAGGAATATATCTGACTAGTAAGAATCTTAAAACCTATGTATTGATATGTATCCGTAAGGGAAACAAGTGTGTCTAGACTGGGATAAATATGGCAGCGAGAATCAGCTCAAACCCACAATAAAAAGGAATTTCAAAAATAAAACAAAAAAACTGGGAAATTCTTTACAATTCCTTCAGGGTCTCTTTTGAAACCTGAAATGACCCTATCTACAATGACAGCTGGATGTGGCATAAGGCTGGACACTTGGGACTCAGAGGATTGGTGAGATTGGGTGAGCAAATGCAGACCCTTTAAAGCAATAATGCATGGCACACTTTCCATTGGTCCCAACTCTCCAGGTTGAAGGGAATATTACTACAGATATAACATGTACGGGAATCCTAGAGAACGGACACACTGTGAATATGAAAGGTTTCTAAAACTCAACGAATAGTCCCTCTCCTGGTGCTCCGGTTTGACTTTCCATCTGCTTTATTATCAACCTCCCAACTTGGAGAGACAGCCCCTTTAACCTCCTGGATCGCACAGGTTGCCAATTTGGCAGAGGATGAAAGGGAAGAGGGAGAACCAATGAGAGAATAGCTGTTAGGCATTTGGACGGGCACATATCACTGTAATTTCCCGGCAGGAAGAAGAATTAACCAAAGTCTCAGCCACCCAGCGGGAATCAGTATAGATCCTGAACCAAAATTTTGGACTTGCGGTCAGCTCACCAAAAACGAATTGAAAAATGGAGCTCAGGGGCGCAGCAATTCACAAACTGGCCGACTAATAAAGGACAACTATCGTCCAAAAATCTGTTGAAGGAAGGCAATGAGGCGGACTTGAAAGCGAGGCAGAATAGCAGGAAACAGATTTCAAGAGGTACGTTGGAATCGCCTTTAAAGCACAGGAAGAGGGGCACAACTTCGACAATGATGCACTTGGCCAAAAAGGGCGTATGCGTTTTCTCCTGAATATATTCAGGAGAAAACGCATACGCCCTTTTTGGCCAAGCAAGCAAGCGGGCAATGCAAATCTGCACTACAAAGAAGTATCACTTCCCACCAGTCAAAAGGGATATCCACAAAATGTGTAAAAACCAGAAAGGCAAGACAGGCCCAGGAGAACAGGGTGCCTTGTTATGCTGATGGGCGGGATGTAAATTGCCAACTGCCTCTCTGGAGGAGTGCATTGTGTTCCCTAAAACAAGTAAACAACAGAGCTACAGAGCCAAGGGCACTTCCAGTCTAGGGAATATACCTTGGGAAAACTGAAAATCAAAAAGACAGAGCCACCCCAAAATTTAGGGCTGCACTGCTTACAAGGACCTCAACTTGGGTACACCTTAAATATCCCAGGAAATATAAAAATGGTTCAAAAAATTGTGGTACTTACGTACGATGGAATATCCCTCAGCCATGAAATCAATGTCATAAGACCAGTAGCAGCAAAATGGGTGGATTCAGGTACGATGATTCTAAGTGAAATAAGTCACACAGAAAAAGAAACTTATCATAAGATATCACTTATGAAGATCCTGTAAACATGGCTACACTTGAACTGAGTTAGGAAAGAGAACAGTGTCTCACATTTAGAAAACACTCTTATGCCTGCTTAAGGGGGAAGGAGAGGTGGGGTGATGCATAAAACCAGAGTTTGATATAAGCACAGGTACCGTTCCAAAAACCAACTATGGAATAGACAAGACCTACACCGTCCTCAGTGAAAGGGACTCAAAACCCCATATTTCCTGCAGAGGAATATATCTGACTAGTAAGAATCTTAAAACCTATGTATTGATATGTCTCCGTAAGGGAATCAAGTGTGTCTAGACTGGGATAAATATGGCAGCGAGAATCAGCTCAAACCCACTATAAAAAGGAATTTCAAAAATAAAACAAAAAAACTGGGAAATTCTTTACAATTCCTTCAGGGTCTCTGATGAAACCTGAAATGACCCTATCTACAATGACAGCTGGATGTGGCATAAGGCTGGACACTTGGGACTGAGAGGATTGGTGAGATTGGGTGAGCAAATTCAGACCCTTTAAAGCAATAATGCATGGCACACATTCCATGGGTCCCAACTCTCCAGGTTGAAGGGAATATTACTACAGATATAACATGTACGGGAATCCTAGAGAACGGACACACTGTGAATACGAAAGGTTTCTAAAACTCAACGAATAGTCCCTCTCCTGGTGCTCCGGTTTGACTTTCCATCTGCTTTATTATCAACCTCCCAACTTGGAGAGACAGCCCCTTTAACCTCCTGGTTCGCACAGGTTGCCAATTTGGCAGAGGATGAAAGGGAAGAGGGAGAACCAATGAGAGAGTAGCTGTTAGGCATTTGGACGGGCACATATCACTGTAATTTCCCGGCAGGAAGAAGAATTAACCAAAGTCTCAGCCACCCACCTGGAATCAGTATAGATCCTGAACCAAAATTTTGGACTTGCGGTCAGCTCACCAAAAACGAGTTGAAAAATGGAGCTCAGGGGCACAGCAATTCACAAACTGGCCGAGTAATAAAGGACAACTATCGTCCAAAAATCTGTTGAGGGAAGGCAACGAGGCGGACTTGAAAGCGAGGCAGAATAGCAGGAAACAGATTTCCAGAGGTACGTTGGAATCGCTTTTAAAGCACAGGAAGAGGGGCACAACTTCGACAATGATGCACTTGGCCAAAAAGGGCGTATGCGTTTTCTCCTGAATATATTCAGGAGAAAACGCATACGCCCTTTTTGGCCAAGCAAGCAAGCGGGCAATGCAAATCTGCACTACAAAGAAGTATCACTTCCCACCGGTCAAAAGGGACATCCACAAAATATGTAAAAACCAGAAAGGCAAGACAGGCCCTGGAGAACAGGGAGCCTTGTTATGCTGTTGGGCGGGATGTAAATTACCAACTGACTCTATGGAGGAGTGCATTGTGTTCCCTAAAACAAGTAAACAACAGAGGTACAAAGCCAAGGGCACTTCCAGTCTAGGGAATATACCTTGGGAAAACTGAAAATCAAAAAGACACAGCCACCCCAAAATTTAGGGCTGCACTGCTTACAAGGACCTCAACTTGGGTACACCTTAAATATCCCAGGAAATATAAAAATGGTTCAAAAAATTGTGGTACTTACGTACGATGGAATATTCCTCAGCCATGAAATCAATGTCATAAGACCAGTAGCAGCAAAATGGGTGGATTCAGGTACAATGATTCTAAGTGAAATAAGTCACACAGAAAAATAAACTTATCATAAGATATCACTTATGAAGATCCTGTAAACATGGCTACACTTGAACTGAGTTAGGAAAGAGAACAATGTCTCACATTTAGAAAACACTCTTATGCCTGCTTAAGGGGGAAGGAGAGGTGGGGTGATGCATAAAACCAGAGTTTGATATAAGCACAGGTACCGTTCCAAAAACCAACTATGGAATAGACAAGACCTACACCGTCCTCAGTGAAAGGGACTCAAAACCCCATATTTCCCGCAGAGGAATATATCTGACTAGTAAGAATCTTAAAACCTATGTATTGATATGTATCCGTAAGGGAAACAAGTGTGTCTAGACTGGGATAAATATGGCAGCGAGAATCAGCTCAAACCCACAATAAAAAGGAATTTCAAAAATAAAACAAAAAAACTGGGAAATTCTTTACAATTCCTTCAGGGTCTCTTTTGAAACCTGAAATGACCCTATCTACAATGACAGCTGGATGTGGCATAAGGCTGGACACTTGGGACTGAGAGGATTGGTGAGATTGGGTGAGCAAATGCAGACCCTTTAAAGCAATAATGCATGGCACACTTTCCATTGGTCCCAACTCTCCAGGTTGAAGGGAATATTACTACAGATATAACATGTACGGGAATCCTAGAGAACGGACACACTGTGAATATGAAAGGTTTCTAAAACTCAACGAATAGTCCCTCTCCTGGTGCTCCGGTTTGACTTTCCATCTGCTTTATTATCAACCTCCCAACTTGGAGAGACAGCCCCTTTAACCTCCTGGATCGCACAGGTTGCCAATTTGGCAGAGGATGAAAGGGAAGAGGGAGAACCAATGAGAGAATAGCTGTTAGGCATTTGGACGGGCACATATCACTGTAATTTCCCGGCAGGAAGAAGAATTAACCAAAGTCTCAGCCACCCAGCGGGAATCAGTATAGATCCTGAACCAAAATTTTGGACTTGCGGTCAGCTCACCAAAAACGAATTGAAAAATGGAGCTCAGGGGCGCAGCAATTCACAAACTGGCCGACTAATAAAGGACAACTATCGTCCAAAAATCTGTTGAAGGAAGGCAATGAGGCGGACTTGAAAGCGAGGCAGAATAGCAGGAAACAGATTTCAAGAGGTACGTTGGAATCGCCTTTAAAGCACAGGAAGAGGGGCACAACTTCGACAATGATGCACTTGGCCAAAAAGTGCGTATGCGTTTTCTCCTGAATATATTCAGGAGAAAACGCATACGCCCTTTTTGGCCAAGCAAGCAAGCGGGCAATGCAAATCTGCACTACAAAGAAGTATCACTTCCCACCAGTCAAAAGGGATATCCACAAAATGTGTAAAAACCAGAAAGGCAAGACAGGCCCAGGAGAACAGGGTGCCTTGTTATGCTGATGGGCGGGATGTAAATTGCCAACTGCCTCTCTGGAGGAGTGCATTGTGTTCCCTAAAACAAGTAAACAACAGAGCTACAGAGCCAAGGGCACTTCCAGTCTAGGGAATATACCTTGGGAAAACTGAAAATCAAAAAGACAGAGCCACCCCAAAATTTAGGGCTGCACTGCTTACAAGGACCTCAACTAGGGTACACCTTAAATATCCCAGGAAATATAAAAATGGTTCAAAAAATTGTGGTACTTACGTACGATGGAATATCCCTCAGCCATGAAATCAATGTCATAAGACCAGTAGCAGCAAAATGGGTGGATTCAGGTACGATGATTCTAAGTGAAATAAGTCACACAGAAAAAGAAACTTATCATAAGATATCACTTATGAAGATCCTGTAAACATGGCTACACTTGAACTGAGTTAGGAAAGAGAACAGTGTCTCACATTTAGAAAACACTCTTATGCCTGCTTAAGGGGGAAGGAGAGGTGGGGTGATGCATAAAACCAGAGTTTGATATAAGCACAGGTACCGTTCCAAAAACCAACTATGGAATAGACAAGACCTACACCGTCCTCAGTGAAAGGGACTCAAAACCCCATATTTCCCGCAGAGGAATATATCTGACTAGTAAGAATCTTAAAACCTATGTATTGATATGTCTCCGTAAGGGAATCAAGTGTGTCTAGACTGGGATAAATATGGCAGCGAGAATCAGCTCAAACCCACTATAAAAAGGAATTTCAAAAATAAAACAAAAAAACTGGGAAATTCTTTACAATTCCTTCAGGGTCTCTGATGAAACCTGAAATGACCCTATCTACAATGACAGCTGGATGTGGCATAAGGCTGGACACTTGGGACTGAGAGGATTGGTGAGATTGGGTGAGCAAATGCAGACCCTTTAAAGCAATAATGCATGGCACACATTCCATGGGTCCCAACTCTCCAGGTTGAAGGGAATATTACTACAGATATAACATGTACGGGAATCCTAGAGAACGGACACACTGTGAATACGAAAGGTTTCTAAAACTCAACGAATAGTCCCTCTCCTGGTGCTCCGGTTTGACTTTCCATCTGCTTTATTATCAACCTCCCAACTTGGAGAGACAGCCCCTTTAACCTCCTGGTTCGCACAGGTTGCCAATTTGGCAGAGGATGAAAGGGAAGAGGGAGAACCAATGAGAGAGTAGCTGTTAGGCATTTGGACGGGCACATATCACTGTAATTTCCCGGCAGGAAGAAGAATTAACCAAAGTCTCAGCCACCCACCGGGAATCAGTATAGATCCGGAACCAAAATTTTGGACTTGCGGTCAGCTCACCAAAAACGAGTTGAAAAATGGAGCTCAGGGGCACAGCAATTCACAAACTGGCCGAGTAATAAAGGACAACTATCGTCCAAAAATATGTTGAGGGAAGGCAACGAGGCGGACTTGAAAGCGAGGCAGAATAGCAGGAAACAGATTTCAAGAGGTACGTTGGAATCGCCTTTAAAGCACAGGAAGAGGGGCACAACTTCGACAATGATGCACTTGGCCAAAAAGGGCGTATGCGTTTTCTCCTGAATATATTCAGGAGAAAACGCATACGCCCTTTTTGGCCAAGCAAGCAAGCGGGCAATGCAAATCTGCACTACAAAGAAGTATCACTTCCCACCGGTCCAAAGGGACATCCACAAAATGTGTAAAAACCAGAAAGGCAAGACAGGCCCTGGAGAACAGGGAGCCTTGTTATGCTGATGGGCGGGATGTAAATTGCCAACTGCCTCTCTGGAGGAGTGCATTGTGTTCCCTAAAACAAGTAAACAACAGAGCTACAGAGCCAAGGGCACTTCCAGTCTAGGGAATATACCTTGGGAAAACTGAAAATCAAAAAGACACAGCCACCCCAAAATTTAGGGCTGCACTGCTTACAAGGACCTCAACTTGGGTACACCTTAAATATCCCAGGAAATATAAAAATGGTTCAAAAAATTGTGGTACTTACGTACGATGGAATATCCCTCAGCCATGAAATCAATGTCATAAGACCAGTAGCAGCAAAATGGGTGGATTCAGGTACGATGATTCTAAGTGAAATAAGTCACACAGAAAAAGAAACTTATCATAAGATATCACTTATGAAGATCCTGTAAACATGGCTACACTTGAACTGAGTTAGGAAAGAGAACAGTGTCTCACATTTAGAAAACACTCTTATGCCTGCTTAAGGGGGAAGGAGAGGTGGGGTGATGCATAAAACCAGAGTTTGATATAAGCACAGGTACCGTTCCAAAAACCAACTATGGAATAGACAAGACCTACACCTTCCTCAGTGAAAGGGACTCAAAACCCCATATTTCCCGCAGAGGAATATATCTGACTAGTAAGAATCTTAAAACCTATGTATTGATATGTCTCCGTAAGGGAATCAAGTGTGTCTAGACTGGGATAAATATGGCAGCGAGAATCAGCTCAAACCCACTATAAAAAGGAATTTCAAAAATAAAACAAAAAAACTGGGAAATTCTTTACAATTCCTTCAGGGTCTCTGATGAAACCTGAAATGACCCTATCTACAATGACAGCTGGATGTGGCATAAGGCTGGACACTTGGGACTGAGAGGATTGGTGAGATTGGGTGAGCAAATGCAGACCCTTTAAAGCAATAATGCATGGCACACATTCCATGGGTCCCAACTCTCCAGGTTGAAGGGAATATTACTACAGATATAACATGTACGGGAATCCTAGAGAACGGACACACTGTGAATACGAAAGGTTTCTAAAACTCAACGAATAGTCCCTCTCCTGGTGCTCCGGTTTGACTTTCCATCTGCTTTATTATCAACCTCCCAACTTGGAGAGACAGCCCCTTTAACCTCCTGGTTCGCACAGGTTTCCAATTTGGCAGAGGATGAAAGGGAAGAGGGAGAACCAATGAGAGAGTAGCTGTTAGGCATTTGGACGGGCACATATCACTGTAATTTCCCGGCAGGAAGAAGAATTAACCAAAGTCTCAGCCACCCACCGGGAATCAGTATAGATCCTGAACCAAAATTTTGGACTTGCGGTCAGCTCACCAAAAACGAGTTGAAAAATGGAGCTCAGGGGCACAGCAATTCACAAACTGGCCGAGTAATAAAGGACAACTATCGTCCAAAAATCTGTTGAGGGAAGGCAACGAGGCAGACTTGAAAGCGAGGCAGAATAGCAGGAAACAGATTTCAAGAGGTACGTTGGAATCGCCTTTAAAGCACAGGAAGAGGGGCACAACTTCGACAATGATGCACTTGGCCAAAAAGGGCGTATGCGTTTTCTCCTGAATATATTCAGGAGAAAACGCATACGCCCTTTTTGGCCAAGCAAGCAAGCGGGCAATGCAAATCTGCACTACAAAGAAGTATCACTTCCCACCGGTCCAAAGGGACATCCACAAAATGTGTAAAAACCAGAAAGGCAAGACAGGCCCTGGAGAACAGGGAGCCTTGTTATGCTGATGGGCGGGATGTAAATTGCCAACTGCCTCTCTGGAGGAGTGCATTGTGTTCCCTATAACAAGTAAACAACAGAGCTACAGAGCCAAGGGCACTTCCAGTCTAGGGAATATACCTTGGGAAAACTGAAAATCAAAAAGACAGAGCCACCCCAAAATTTAGGGCTGCACTGCTTACAAGGACCTCAACTTGGGTACACCTTAAATATCCCAGGAAATATAAAAATGGTTCAAAAAATTGTGGTACTTACGTACGATGGAATATCCCTCAGCCATGAAATCAATGTCATAAGACCAGTAGCAGCAAAATGGGTGGATTCAGGTACGATGATTCTAAGTGAAATAAGTCACACAGAAAAAGAAACTTATCATAAGATATCACTTATGAAGATCCTGTAAACATGGCTACACTTGAACTGAGTTAGGAAAGAGAACAGTGTCTCACATTTAGAAAACACTCTTATGCCTGCTTAAGGGGGAAGGAGAGGTGGGGTGATGCATAAAACCAGAGTTTGATATAAGCACAGGTACCGTTCCAAAAACCAACTATGGAATAGACAAGACCTACACCTTCCTCAGTGAAAGGGACTCAAAACCCCATATTTCCCGCAGAGGAATATATCTGACTAGTAAGAATCTTAAAACCTATGTATTGATATGTCTCCGTAAGGGAATCAAGTGTGTCTAGACTGGGATAAATATGGCAGCGAGAATCAGCTCAAACCCACTATAAAAAGGAATTTCAAAAATAAAACAAAAAAACTGGGAAATTCTTTACAATTCCTTCAGGGTCTCTGATGAAACCTGAAATGACCCTATCTACAATGACAGCTGGATGTGGCATAAGGCTGGACACTTGGGACTGAGAGGATTGGTGAGATTGGGTGAGCAAATGCAGACCCTTTAAAGCAATAATGCATGGCACACTTTCCATGGGTCCCAACTCTCCAGGTTGAAGGGAATATTACTACAGATATAACATGTACGGGAATCCTAGAGAACGGACACACTGTGAATACGAAAGGTTTCTAAAACTCAACGAATAGTCCCTCTCCTGGTGCTCCGGTTTGACTTTCCATCTGCTTTATTATCAACCTCCCAACTTGGAGAGACAGCCCCTTTAACCTCCTGGTTCGCACAGGTTGCCAATTTGGCAGAGGATGAAAGGGAAGAGGGAGAACCAATGAGAGAGTAGCTGTTAGGCATTTGGACGGGCACATATCACTGTAATTTCCCGGCAGGAAGAAGAATTAACCAAAGTCTCAGCCACCCACCGGGAATCAGTATAGATCCGGAACCAAAATTTTGGACTTGCGGTCAGCTCACCAAAAACGAGTTGAAAAATGGAGCTCAGGGGCACAGCAATTCACAAACTGGCCGAGTAATAAAGGACAACTATCGTCCAAAAATCTGTTGAGGGAAGGCAACGAGGCGGACTTGAAAGCGAGGCAGAATAGCAGGAAACAGATTTCAAGAGGTACGTTGGAATCGCCTTTAAAGCACAGGAAGAGGGGCACAACTTCGACAATGATGCACTTGGCCAAAAAGGGCGTATGTGTTTTCTCCTGAATATATTCAGGAGAAAACGCATACGCCCTTTTTGGCCAAGCAAGCAAGCGGGCAATGCAAATCTGAACTACAAAGAAGTATCACTTCCCACCGGTCCAAAGGGACATCCACAAAATGTGTAAAAACCAGAAAGGCAAGACAGGCCCTGGAGAACAGGGAGCCTTGTTATGCTGATGGGCGGGATGTAAATTGCCAACTGCCTCTCTGGAGGAGTGCATTGTGTTCCCTAAAACAAGTAAACAACAGAGCTACAGAGCCAAGGGCACTTCCAGTCTAGGGAATATACCTTGGGAAAACTGAAAATCAAAAAGACAGAGCCACCCCAAAATTTAGGGCTGCACTGCTTACAAGGACCTCAACTTGGGTACACCTTAAATATCCCAGGAAATATAAAAATGGTTCAAAAAATTGTGGTACTTACGTACGATGGAATATCCCTCAGCCATGAAATCAATGTCATAAGACCAGTAGCAGCAAAATGGGTGGATTCAGGTACGATGATTCTAAGTGAAATAAGTCACACAGAAAAAGAAACTTATCATAAGATATCACTTATGAAGATCCTGTAAACATGGCTACACTTGAACTGAGTTAGGAAAGAGAACAGTGTCTCACATTTAGAAAACACTCTTATGCCTGCTTAAGGGGGAAGGAGAGGTGGGGTGATGCATAAAACCAGAGTTTGATATAAGCACAGGTACCGTTCCAAAAACCAACTATGGAATAGACAAGACCTACACCTTCCTCAGTGAAAGGGACTCAAAACCCCATATTTCCCGCAGAGGAATATATCTGACTAGTAAGAATCTTAAAACCTATGTATTGATATGTCTCCGTAAGGGAATCAAGTGTGTCTAGACTGGGATAAATATGGCAGCGAGAATCAGCTCAAACCCACTATAAAAAGGAATTTCAAAAATAAAACAAAAAAACTGGGAAATTCTTTACAATTCCTTCAGGGTCTCTGATGAAACCTGAAATGACCCTATCTACAATGACAGCTGGATGTGGCATAAGGCTGGACACTTGGGACTGAGAGGATTGGTGAGATTGGGTGAGCAAATGCAGACCATTTAAAGCAATAATGCATGGCACACTTTCCATGGGTCCCAACTCTCCAGGTTGAAGGGAATATTACTACAGATATAACATGTACGGGAATCCTAGAGAACGGACACACTGTGAATACGAAAGGTTTCTAAAACTCAACGAATAGTCCCTCTCCTGGTGCTCCGGTTTGACTTTCCATCTGCTTTATTATCAACCTCCCAACTTGGAGAGACAGCCCCTTTAACCTCCTGGTTCGCACAGGTTGCCAATTTGGCAGAGGATGAAAGGGAAGAGGGAGAACCAATGAGAGAGTAGCTGTTAGGCATTTGGACGGGCACATATCACTGTAATTTCCCGGCAGGAAGAAGAATTAACCAAAGTCTCAGCCACCCACCGGGAATCAGTATAGATCCTGAACCAAAATTTTGGACTTGCGGTCAGCTCACCAAAAACGAGTTGAAAAATGGAGCTCAGGGGCACAGCAATTCACAAACTGGCCGAGTAATAAAGGACAACTATCGTCCAAAAATCTGTTGAGGGAAGGCAACGAGGCGGACTTGAAAGTGAGGCAGAATAGCAGGAAACAGATTTCAAGAGGTACGTTGGAATCGCCTTTAAAGCACAGGAAGAGGGGCACAACTTCGACAATGATGCACTTGGCCAAAAAGGGCGTATGCGTTTTCTCCTGAATATATTCAAGAGAAAACGCATACGCCCTTTTTGGCCAAGCAAGCAAGCGGGCAATGCAAATCTGAACTACAAAGAAGAATCACTTCCCACCGGTCAAAAGGAAATCCACAAAATGTGTAAAAACCAGAAAGGCAAGACAGGCCCTGGAGAACAGGGAGCCTTGTTATGCTGATGGGCGGGATGTAAATTGCCAACTGCCTCTCTGGAGGAGTGCATTGTGTTCCCTAAAACAAGTAAACAACAGAGCTACAGAGCCAAGGGCACTTCCAGTCTAGGGAATATACCTTGGGAAAACTGAAAATCAAAAAGACACAGCCACCCCAAAATTTAGGGCTGCACTGCTTACAAGGACCTCAACTTGGGTACACCTTAAATATCCCAGGAAATATAAAAATGGTTCAAAAAATTGTGGTACTTACGTACGATGGAATATCCCTCAGCCATGAAATCAATGTCATAAGACCAGTAGCAGCAAAATGGGTGGATTCAGGTACGATGATTCTAAGTGAAATAAGTCACACAGAAAAAGAAACTTATCATAAGATATCACTTATGAAGATCCTGTAAACATGGCTACTCTTGAACTGAGTTAGGAAAGAGAACAGTGTCTCACATTTAGAAAACACTCTTATGCCTGCTTAAGGGGGAAGGAGAGGTGGGGTGATGCATAAAACCAGAGTTTGATATAAGCACAGGTACCGTTCCAAAAACCAACTATGGAATAGACAAGACCTACACCTTCCTCAGTGAAAGGGACTCAAAACCCCATATTTCCCGCAGAGGAATATATCTGACTAGTAAGAATCTTAAAACCTATGTATTGATATGTCTCCGTAAGGGAATCAAGTGTGTCTAGACTGGCATAAACATGGCAGCGAGAATCAGCTCACACCCACTATAAAAAGGAATTTCAAAAACAAAACAAAAAAACTGGGAAATTCTTTACAATTCCTTCAGGGTCTCTGATGAAACCTGAAATGACCCTATCTACAATGACAGCTGGATGTGGCATAAGGCTGGACACTTGGGACTGAGAGGATTGGTGAGATTGGGTGAGCAAATGCAGACCCTTTAAAGCAATAATGCATGGCACACATTCCATGGGTCCCAACTCTCCAGGTTGAAGGGAATATTACTACAGATATAACATGTACGGGAATCCTAGAGAACGGACACACTGTGAATACGAAAGGTTTCTAAAACTCAACGAATAGTCCCTCTCCTGGTGCTCCGGTTTGACTTTCCATCTGCTTTATTATCAACCTCCCAACTTGGAGAGACAGCCCCTTTAACCTCCTGGTTCGCACAGGTTGCCAATTTGGCAGAGGATGAAAGGGAAGAGGGAGAACCAATGAGAGAGTAGCTGTTAGGCATTTGGACGGGCACATATCACTGTAATTTCCCGGCAGGAAGAAGAATTAACCAAAGTCTCAGCCACCCACCGGGAATCAGTATAGATCCTGAACCAAAATTTTGGACTTGCGGTCAGCTCACCAAAAACGAGTTGAAAAATGGAGCTCAGGGGCACAGCAATTCACAAACTGGCCGAGTAATAAAGGACAACTATCGTCCAAAAATCTGTTGAGGGAAGGCAACGAGGCGGACTTGAAAGCGAGGCAGAATAGCAGGAAACAGATTTCAAGAGGTACGTTGGAATCGCCTTTAAAGCACAGGAAGAGGGGCACAACTTCGACAATGATGCACTTGGCCAAAAAGGGCGTATGCGTTTTCTCCTGAATATATTCAGGAGAAAACGCATACGCCCTTTTTGGCCAAGCAAGCAAGCGGGCAATGCAAATCTGAACTACAAAGAAGTATCACTTCCCACCGGTCAAAAGGGACATCCACAAAATGTGTAAAAACCAGAAAGGCAAGACAGGCCCTGGAGAACAGGGAGCCTTGTTATGCTGATGGGCGGGATGTAAATTGCCAACTGCCTCTCTGGAGGAGTGCATTGTGTTCCCTAAAACAAGTAAACAACAGAGCTACAGAGCCAAGGGCACTTCCAGTCTAGGGAATATACCTTGGGAAAACTGAAAATCAAAAAGACACAGCCACCCCAAAATTTAGGGCTGCACTGCTTACAAGGACCTCAACTTGGGTACACCTTAAATATCCCAGGAAATATAAAAATGGTTCAAAAAATTGTGGTACTTACGTACGATGGAATATCCCTCAGCCATGAAATCAATGTCATAAGACCAGTAGCAGCAAAATGGGTGGATTCAGGTACGATGATTCTAAGTGAAATAAGTCACAGAGAAAAAGAAACTTATCATAAGATATCACTTATGAAGATCCTGTAAACATGGCTACACTTGAACTGAGTTAGGAAAGAGAACAGTGTCTCACATTTAGAAAACACTCTTATGCCTGCTTAAGGGTGAAGGAGAGGTGGGGTGATGCATAAAACCAGAGTTTGATATAAGCACAGGTACCGTTCCAAAAACCAACTATGGAATAGACAAGACCTACACCTTCCTCAGTGAAAGGGACTCAAAACCCCATATTTCCCGCAGAGGAATATATCTGACTAGTAAGAATCTTAAAACCTATGTATTGATATGTCTCCGTAAGGGAATCAAGTGTGTCTAGACTGGGATAAATATGGCAGCGAGAATCAGCTCAAACCCACTATAAAAAGGAATTTCAAAAATAAAACAAAAAAACTGGGAAATTCTTTACAATTCCTTCAGGGTCTCTGATGAAACCTGAAATGACCCTATCTACAATGACAGCTGGATGTGGCATAAGGCTGGACACTTGGGACTGAGAGGATTGGTGAGATTGGGTGAGCAAATGCAGACCCTTTAAAGCAATAATGCATGGCACACATTCCATGGGTCCCAACTCTCCAGGTTGAAGGGAATATTACTACAGATATAACATGTACGGGAATCCTAGAGAACGGACACACTGTGAATACGAAAGGTTTCTAAAACTCAACGAATAGTCCCTCTCCTGGTGCTCCGGTTTGACTTTCCATCTGCTTTATTATCAACCTCCCAACTTGGAGAGACAGCCCCTTTAACCTCCTGGTTCGCACAGGTTGCCAATTTGGCAGAGGATGAAAGGGAAGAGGGAGAACCAATGAGAGAGTAGCTGTTAGGCATTTGGACGGGCACATATCACTGTAATTTCCCGGCAGGAAGAAGAATTAACCAAAGTCTCAGCCACCCACCGGGAATCAGTATAGATCCTGAACCAAAATTTTGGACTTGCGGTCAGCTCACCAAAAACGAGTTGAAAAATGGAGCTCAGGGGCACAGCAATTCACAAACTGGCCGAGTAATAAAGGACAACTATCGTCCAAAAATCTGTTGAGGGAAGGCAACGAGGCAGACTTGAAAGCGAGGCAGAATAGCAGGAAACAGATTTCCAGAGGTACGTTGGAATCGCCTTTAAAGCACAGGAAGAGGGGCACAACTTCGACAATGATGCACTTGGCCAAAAAGGGCGTATGCGTTTTCTCCTGAATATATTCAGGAGAAAACGCATACGCCCTTTTTGGCCAAGCAAGCAAGCGGGCAATGCAAATCTGCACTACAAAGAAGTATCACTTCCCACCGGTCAAAAGGGACATCCACAAAATGTGTAAAAACCAGAAAGGCAAGACAGGCCCTGGAGAACAGGGAGCCTTGTTATGCTGATGGGCGGGATGTAAATTGCCAACTGCCTCTCTGGAGGAGTGCTTTGTGTTCCCTAAAACAAGTAAAGTACAGAGCTACAGAGCCAAGGGCACTTCCAGTCTAGGGAATATACCTTGGGAAAACTGAAAATAAATAAGGCAGAGCCACCCCAAAATTTAGGGCTGCACTGCTTACAAGGACCTCAACTTGGGTACACCTTAAATATCCCAGGAAATATAAAAATGGTTCAAAAAATTGTGGTACTTACGTACGATGGAATATCCCTCAGCCATGAAATCAATGTCATAAGACCAGTAGCAGCAAAATGGGTGGATTCAGGTACGATGATTCTAAGTGAAATAAGTCACACAGAAAAAGAAACTTATCATAAGATATCACTTATGAAGATCCTGTAAACATGGCTACACTTGAACTGAGTTAGGAAAGAGAACAGTGTCTCACATTTAGAAAACACTCTTATGCCTGCTTAAGGGGGAAGGAGAGGTGGGGTGATGCATAAAACCAGAGTTTGATATAAGCACAGGTACCGTTCCAAAAACCAACTAGGGAATAGACAAGACCTACACCTTCCTCAGTGAAAGGGACTCAAAACCCCATATTTCCCGCAGAGGAATATATCTGACTAGTAAGAATCTTAAAACGTATGTATTGGTATGTCTCCGTAAGGGAATCAAGTGTGTCTAGACTGGGATAAATATGGCAGCGAGAATCAGCTCAAACCCACTATAAAAAGGAATTTCAAAAATAAAACAAAAAAACTGGGAAATTCTTTACAATTCCTTCAGGGTCTCTGATGAAACCTGAAATGACCCTATCTACAATGACAGCTGGATGTGGCATAAGGCTGGACACTTGGGACTGAGAGGATTGGTGAGATTGGGTGAGCAAATGCAGACCCTTTAAAGCAATAATGCATGGCACACATTCCATGGGTCCCAACTCTCCAGGTTGAAGGGAATATTACTACAGATATAACATGTACGGGAATCATAGAGAACGGACACACTGTGAATACGAAAGGTTTCTAAAACTCAACGAATAGTCCCTCTC
Source organism: Hyperoodon ampullatus (assembly GCF_949752795.1). Classification (NCBI taxonomy): domain Eukaryota; kingdom Metazoa; phylum Chordata; class Mammalia; order Artiodactyla; family Ziphiidae; genus Hyperoodon; species Hyperoodon ampullatus. The sequence goes on along the minus strand of NW_027641003.1, from coordinate 215,423 downwards.
CTGGTGCTCCGGTTTCACTTTCCATCTGCTTTATTATCAACCTCCCAACTTGGAGAGACAGCCCCTTTAACCTCCTGGTTCGCACAGGTTGCCAATTTGGCAGAGGATGAAAGGGAAGAGGGAGAACCAATGAGAGAGTAGCTGTTAGGCATTTGGACGGGCACATATCACTGTAATTTCCCGGCAGGAAGAAGAATTAACCAAAGTCTCAGCCACCCACCGGGAATCAGTATAGATCCTGAACCAAAATTTTGGACTTGCGGTCAGCTCACCAAAAACGAGTTGAAAAATGGAGCTCAGGGGCACAGCAATTCACAAACTGGCCGAGTAATAAAGGACAACTATCGTCCAAAAATCTGTTGAGGGAAGGCAACGAGGCGGACTTGAAAGCGAGGCAGAATATCAGGAAACAGATTTCCAGAGGTACGTTGGAATCGCCTTTAAAGCACAGGAAGAGGGGCACAACTTCGACAATGATGCACTTGGCCAAAAAGGGCGTATGTGTTTTCTCCTGAATATATTCAGGAGAAAACGCATACGCCCTTTCTGGCCAAGCAAGCAAGCGGGCAATGAAAATCTGCACTACAAAGAAGTATCACTTCCCACCGGTCAAAAGGGACATCCACAAAATGTGTAAAAACCAGAAAGGCAAGACAGGCCCTGGAGAACAGGGAGCCTTGTTATGCTGATGGGCGGGATGTAAATTGCCAACTGCCTCTCTGGAGGAGTGCATTGTGTTCCCTAAAACAAGTAAACAACAGAGCTACAGAGCCAAGGGCACTTCCAGTCTAGGGAATATACCTTGGGAAAACTGAAAATCAAAAAGACAGAGCCACCCCAAAATTTAGGGCTGCACTGCTTATAAGGACCTCAACTTGGGTACACCTTAAATATCCCAGGAAATATAAAAATGGTTCAAAAAATTGTGGTACTTACGTACGATGGAATATCCCTCAGCCATGAAATCAATGTCATAAGACCAGTAGCAGCAAAATGGGTGGATTCAGGTACGATGATTCTATGTGAAATAAGTCACACAGAAAAAGAAACTTATCATAAGATATCACTTATGAAGATCCTGTAAACATGGCTACACTTGAACTGAGTTAGGAAAGAGAACAGTGTCTCACATTTAGAAAACACTCTTATGCCTGCTTAAGGGGGAAGGAGAGGTGGGGTGATGCATAAAACCAGAGTTTGATATAAGCACAGGTACCGTTCCAAAAACCAACTATGGAATAGACAAGACCTACACCTTCCTCAGTGAAAGGGACTCAAAACCCCATATTTCCCGCAGAGGAATATATCTGACTAGTAAGAATCTTAAAACCTATGTATTGATATGTCTCCATAAGGGAATCAAGTGTGTCTAGACTGGGATAAATATGGCAGCGAGAATCAGCTCAAACCCACTATAAAAAGGAATTTCAAAAATAAAACAAAAAAACTGGGAAATTCTTTACAATTCCTTCAGGGTCTCTGATGAAACCTGAAATGACCCTATCTACAATGACAGCTGGATGTGGCATAAGGCTGGACACTTGGGACTGAGAGGATTGGTGAGATTGGGTGAGCAAATGCAGACCCTTTAAAGCAATAATGCATGGCACACATTCCATGGGTCCCAACTCTCCAGGTTGAAGGGAATATTACTACAGATATAACATGTACGGGAATCCTAGAGAACGGACACACTGTGAATACGAAAGGTTTCTAAAACTCAACGAATAGTCCCTCTCCTGGTGCTCCGGTTTGACTTTCCATCTGCTTTATTATCAACCTCCCAACTTGGAGAGACAGCCCCTTTAACCTCCTGGTTCGCACAGGTTGCCAATTTGGCAGAGGATGAAAGGGAAGAGGGAGAACCAATGAGAGAGTAGCTGTTAGGCATTTGGACGGGCACATATCACTGTAATTTCCCGGCAGGAAGAAGAATTAACCAAAGTCTCAGCCACCCACCGGGAATCAGTATAGATCCTGAACCAAAATTTTGGACTTGCGGTCAGCTCACCAAAAACGAGTTGAAAAATGGAGCTCAGGGGCACAGCAATTCACAAACTGGCCGAGTAATAAAGGACAACTATCGTCCAAAAATCTGTTGAGGGAAGGCAACGAGGCGGACTTGAAAGCGAGGCAGAATAGCAGGAAACAGATTTCCAGAGGTACGTCGGAATCGCCTTTAAAGCACAGGAAGAGGGGCACAACTTCGACAATGATGCACTTGGCCAAAAAGGGCGTATGCGTTTTCTCCTGAATATATTCAGGAGAAAACACATACGCCCTTTTTGGCCAAGCAAGCAAGCGGGCAATGCAAATCTGCACTACAAAGAAGTATCACTTCCCACCGGTCAAAAGGGACATCCACAAAATGTGTAAAAACCAGAAAGGCAAGACAGGCCCTGGAGAACAGGGAGCCTTGTTATGCTGATGGGCGGGATGTAAATTGCCAACTGCCTCTCTGGAGGAGTTCATTGTGTTCCCTAAAACAAGTAAACAACAGAGCTACAGAGCCAAGGGCACTTCCAGTCTAGGGAATATACCTTGGGAAAACTGAAAATCAAAAAGACACAGCCACCCCAAAATTTAGGGCTGCACTGCTTACAAGGACCTCAACTTGGGTACACCTTAAATATCCCAGGAAATATAAAAATGGTTCAAAAAATTGTGGTACTTACGTACGATGGAATATCCCTCAGCCATGAAATCAATGTCATAAGACCAGTAGCAGCAAAATGGGTGGATTCAGGTACGATGATTCTAAGTGAAATAAGTCACACAGAAAAAGAAACTTATCATAAGATATCACTTATGAAGATCCTGTAAACATGGCTACACTTGAACTGAGTTAGGAAAGAGAACAGTGTCTCACATTTAGAAAACACTCTTATGCCTGCTTAAGGGGGAAGGAGAGGTGGGGTGATGCATAAAACCAGAGTTTGATATAAGCACAGGTACCGTTCCAAAAACCAACTATGGAATAGACAAGACCTACACCTTCCTCAGTGAAAGGGACTCAAAACCCCATATTTCCCGCAGAGGAATATATCTGACTAGTAAGAAACTTAAAACCTATGTATTGATATGTCTCCGTAAGGGAATCAAGTGTGTCTAGACTGGGATAAATATGGCAGCGAGAATCAGCTCAAACCCACTATAAAAAGGAATTTCAAAAATAAAACAAAAAAACTGGGAAATTCTTTACAATTCCTTCAGGGTCTCTGATGAAACCTGGAATGACCCTATCTACAATGACAGCTGGATGTGGCATAAGGCTGGACACTTGGGACTGAGAGGATTGGTGAGACTGGGTGAGCAAATGCAGACCCTTTAAAGCAATAATGCATGGCACACATTCCATGGGTCCCAACTCTCCAGGTTGAAGGGAATATTACTACAGATATAACATGTACGGGAATCCTAGATAACGGACACACTGTGAATACGAAAGGTTTCTAAAACTCAACGAATAGTCCCTCTCCTGGTGCTCCGGTTTGACTTTCCATCTGCTTTATTATCAACCTCCCAACTTGGAGAGACAGCCCCTTTAACCTCCTGGTTCGCACAGGTTGCCAATTTGGCAGAGGATGAAAGGGAAGAGGGAGAACCAATGAGAGAGTAGCTGTTAGGCATTTGGACGGGCACATATCACTGTAATTTCCCGGCAGGAAGAAGAATTAACCAAAGACTCAGCCACCCACCGGGAATCAGTATAGATCCTGAACCAAAATTTTGGACTTGCGGTCAGCTCACCAAAAACGAGTTGAAAAATGGAGCTCAGGGGCACAGCAATTCACAAACTGGCCGAGTAATAAAGGACAACTATCGTCCAAAAATCTGTTGAGGGAAGGCAACGAGGCAGACTTGAAAGCGAGGCAGAATAGCAGGAAACAGATTTCAAGAGGTACGTTGGAATCGCCTTTAAAGCACAGGAAGAGGGGCACAACTTCGACAATGATGCACTTGGCCCAAAAGGGCGTATGCGTTTTCTCCTGAATATATTCAGGAGAAAACGCATACGCCCTTTTAGGCCAAGCAAGCAAGCGGGCAATGCAAATCTGCACTACAAAGAAGTATCACTTCCCACCGGTCAAAAGGGACATCCACAGAATGTGTAAAAACCAGAAAGGCAAGACAGGCCCTGGAGAACAGGGAGCCTTGTTATGCTGATGGGCGGGATGTAAATTGCCAACTGCCTCTCTGGAGGAGTGCATTGTGTTCCCTAAAACAAGTAAACAACAGAGCTACAGAGCCAAGGGCACTTCCAGTCTAGGGAATATACCTGGGAAAAACTGAAAATCAATAAGACAGAGCCACCCCAAAATTTAGGGCTGCACTGCTTACAAGGACCTCAACTTGGGTACACCTTAAATATCCCAGTAACTATAAAATTGGTTCAAAAAATTGTGGTACTTACGTACGATGGAATATCCCTCAGCCATGAAATCAATGTCATAAGACCAGTAGCAGCAAAATGGGTGGATTCAGGTACGATGATTCTAAGTGAAATAAGTCACAGAGAAAAAGAAACTTATCATAAGTTATCACTTATGAAGATCCTGTAAACATGGCTACACTTGAACTGAGTTAGGAAAGAGAACAGTGTCTCACATTTAGAAAACACTCTTATGCCTGCTTAAGGGGGAAGGAGAGGTGGGGTGATGCATAAAACAAGAGTTTGATATAAGCACAGGTACCGTTCCAAAAACCAACTATGGAATAGACAAGACCTACACCTTCCTCAGTGAAAGGGACTCAAAACCCCATATTTCCCGCAGAGGAATATATCTGACTAGTAAGAATCTTAAAACCTATGTATTGATATGTCTCCGTAAGGGAATCAAGTGTGTCTAGACTGGCATAAACATGGCAGCGAGAATCAGCTCACACCCACTATAAAAAGGAATTTCAAAAACAAAACAAAAAAACTGGGAAATTCTTTACAATTCCTTCAGGGTCTCTGATGAAACCTGAAATGACCCTATCTACAATGACAGCTGGATGTGGCATAAGGCTGGACACTTGGGACTGAGAGGATTGGTGAGATTGGGTGAGCAAATGCAGACCCTTTAAAGCAATAATGCATGGCACACATTCCATGGGTCCCAACTCTCCAGGTTGAAGGGAATATTACTACAGATATAACATGTACGGGAATCCTAGAGAACGGACACACTGTGAATACGAAAGGTTTCTAAAACTCAACGAATAGTCCCTCTCCTGGTGCTCCGGTTTGACTTTCCATCTGCTTTATTATCAACCTCCCAACTTGGAGAGACAGCCCCTTTAACCTCCTGGTTCGCACAGGTTGCCAATTTGGCAGAGGATGAAAGGGAAGAGGGAGAACCAATGAGAGAGTAGCTGTTAGGCATTTGGACGGGCACATATCACTGTAATTTCCCGGCAGGAAGAAGAATTAACCAAAGTCTCAGCCACCCACCGGGAATCAGTATAGATCCTGAACAAAAATTTTAGACTTGTGGTCAGCTCACCAAAAACGAGTTGAAAAATGGAGCTCAGGGGCACAGCAATTCACAAACTGGCCGAGTAATAAAGGACAACTATCGTCCAAAAATCTGTTGAGGGAAGGCAACGAGGCGGACTTGAAAGCGAGGCAGAATAGCAGGAAACAGATTTCAAGAGGTACGTTGGAATCGCCTTTAAAGCACAGGAAGAGGGGCACAACTTCGACAATGATGCACTTGGCCAAAAAGGGCGTATGCGTTTTCTCCTGAATATATTCAGGAGAAAACGCATACGCCCATTTTGTCCAATCAAGCAAGCGGGCAATGCAAATCTGCACTACAAAGAAGTATCACTTCCCACGGGTAAAAAGGGACATCCACAAAATGTGTAAAAACCAGAAAGGCCAGACAGGCCCTGGAGAACAGGGAGCCTTGTTATGCTGATGGGCGGGATGTAAATTGCCAACTGCCTCTCTGGAGGAGTGCATTGTGTTCCCTAAAACAAGTAAACAACAGAGCTACAGAGCCAAGGGCACTTCCAGTCTAGGGAATATACCTTGGGATAACTGAAAATCAATAAGACAGAGCCACCCCAAAATATAGGGCTGCACTGCTTACAAGGACCTCAACTTGGGTACAACATAAATATACCATGAAATATAAAAATGGTTCAAAAAATTGTGGTACTTACGTATGATGGAATATCCCTCAGACATGAAATCAATGTCATAAGTCCAGTAGCAGCAAAATGGGTGGATTCAGGTGCGATGATTCTAAGTGTAATAAGTCACACAGAAAAAGAAACTTATCATAAGATATCACTTATGAAGATCCTGTAAACATGGCTACACTTGAACTGAGTTAAGAAAGAGCACAGAGTCTCACATTTAGAAAACACTCTTATGCCCGCTTAAGGGGGAAGGTGAGGTGGGGTGATGCATAAAACCAGAGTTTGATATAAGCACAGGTACCGTTCCAAAAACCAACTATGGAATAGACAAGACCTACACCTTCCTCAGTGAAAGGGAATCAAAACCCCATATTTCCCGCAGAGGAATATATCTGACTAGTAAGAATCTTAAAACCTATGTATTGATATGTCTCCATAAGGGAATCAAGTGTGTCTAGACTGGCATAAACATGGCAGCGAGAATCAGCTCAAACCCACTATAAAAAGAATTTCAAAAACAAAACAAAAAAACTGGGAAATTCTTTACAATTACTTCAGGGTCACTGATGAAACCTGGAATGACCCTATCTACAATGACAGCTGGATGAGGCCTAATGCTGGACACTTGGGGCTGAGAGGATTGGTGAGTTTGGGTGAGCAAATGCAGACTCTTTAAAGCAGAAATGCCTGGCACCCATTCCATGGGACCCAACTCTCCAGGTTTAAGGGAATATTACTACAGCTATAACATGTACGGGAAACCTAGAAAACGGACAAACTGTGAATACGAAAGGTTTCTAAAACTCAACGAATAGTCCCTATCCTTGTGCTCCTGTTTGACTTTCCATCTGCTTTACTATCAACCTCCCAACTTGGAGAGACAGCCCCTTTAACCTACTGGTTCACACAGGTTTCCATTTTGGCAGAGGATGAAAGGGAAGCGGGAGAACCAATGAGAGAGAGGCTGTTAGGCATTTGGACGGTCACATATCACTTTAATTTCCCGTCAGGAAGAAGAATTAACCAAAGTCTTAGCCACCCAGTGGGAACCAGCATAGGTCCTGAACCAAATTTTTGGACATGCGGTCAGCTCACAAAAACGAGTTGAAAAATGGAGCTCAGGGGCACAGCAATTCACAAACTAGCCGAGTAATAAAGGACAACTATCGTCCAAAAATCTGTTGAGGGAAGGCAACGAGGCAGACTTGAAAGCGAGGCAGAATAGCAGGAAACAGATTTCAAGAGGTACGTTGGAATCGCCTTTAAAGCACAGGAAGAGGGGCACAACTTCGACAATGATGCACTTGGCCAAAAAGGGCCTATGCGTTTTCTTCTGAATATATTGAAGAGAAAACGCATACGCCCTTTTTGGCCAAGCAAGCAAGCGGGCAATGCAAATCTGCACTACAAAGAAGTATCACTTCCCACCGGTCAAAAGGGACATCCACAAAATGTGTAAAAACCAGAAAGGCAAGACAGGCCCTGGAGAACAGGGAGCCTTGTTATGCTGATGGGCGGGATGTAACTTGACAACTGCCTCTCTGGAGGAGTGCATTGTGTTCCCTAAAACAAATAAACAACAGAGCTACAGAGCCATGGGCACTTCCAGTCTAGGGAATATACCTTGGGAAAACTGAAAATCAGTAAGACAGAGCCACCCCAAAATTTAAGGCTGAACTGCTTACAAGGACCTCAACTTGGGTACACATTAAATATCCCAGGAAATATAAAAATGCTTCAAAAAATTGTGGTACTTACGTACGATGGAATATCCCTCAGCCATGAAATCAATGTCATAAGACCAGTAGCAGCAAAATGGGTGGATTCAGGTACGATGATTCTAATTGAAATAAGTCACAGAGAAAAAGAAACTTATCATAAGATATCACTTATGAAGATCCTGTAAACATGGCTACACGTGAACTGAGTTAGGAAAGAGAACAGTGTCTCACATTTAGAAAACACTCTTATGCCTGCTTAAGGGGGAAGGAGAGGTGGGGTGATGCATAAAACCAGAGTTTGATATAAGCACAGGTACCGTTCCAAAAACCAACTATGGAATAGACAAGACCTACACCTTCCTCAGTGAAAGGGACTCAAAACCCCATATTTCCCGCAGAGGAATATATGTGACTAGTAAGAATCTTAAAACCTATGTATTGATATGTCTCCGTAAGGGAATCAAGTGTGTCTAGACTGGCATAAACATGGCAGCGAGAATCAGCTCAAACCCACTATAAAAGGAATTTAAAAACAAAACAAAAAAACTGGGAAATTCTTTACAATTCCTTCAGGGTTTCTGATGAAACCTGGAATGACCCTATGTACAACGACAGCTCGATGAGGCATAAGGCTGGACACATGGAACTTAGAGGATTGGTGAGATTGGGTGAGCAAATGCAGACCCTTTAAAGCACAAAGGCCTGGCACCCATTCCATGGGTCCCAACTCTCCAGGATGAAGGGAATATTACTACAGTTATAACATGTACAGGAAACCTAGAGAATGGACCCACTGTGAAAACGAAATGTTTCTAAAACTCAACGAATAGTCCCTCTCCTGGTGCTCCGGTTTCACTTTCCATCTGCTTTACTATCAATCTCCCAACTTGGAGAGACAGCCCCTTTAACCTCCTGGTTCGCACAGGTTTCCAAATTGGCAGAGGATGAAAGGGAAGAGGGAAAACCAATGAGAGAAGAGCTGTTATGCATTAGGATGGGCACATATCACTCTAACTTCCCGGCAGGAAAAATAATTAACCAAAGTCTCAGCCCCCAACCGGGAACCAGCATAGGTCCTGAACCAAAATTTTGGACTTGCGGTCAGCTCACAAAAAACGGCTTGCAAAATGGAGCTCAAGGGCACAGCAATTCACAAACTGGCCGAGTAATAAAGGACAACTATCGTCCAAAAATCTGTTAAGTGAAGGCAACGAGGCGGACTTGAATGCGAGGCAGAATAGCAAGAAACAGATTTCAACAGGTACGTTGGAATCGCCTTTAAAGCACAGGAAGAGGGGCACAACTTCGACAATGATGCACTTGGCCAAAAAGGGCGTATGCGTTTTCTCCTGAATCCGGAGAAAACGCATACGCCCTTTTTGGCCAAGCAAGCAAGCGGGCAATGCAAATCTGCACTACAAAGAAGTATCACTTCCCACCGGTCAAAAGGGACATCCACAAAATGTGTAAAAACCAGAAAGGCAAGACAGGCCCTGGAGAACAGGGAGCCTTGTTATGCTGATGGGCGGGATGTAACTTGACAACTGCCTCTCTGGAGGAGTGCATTGTGTTCCCTAAAAGAATTAAACAACAGAGGTACAGAGCCAAGGGCACTTCCAGTCTAGGGAATATACCTTGGGAAAACTGAAAATCAATAAGACAGATCCACCCCAAAATTTAAGGCTGCACTGCTTACAAGGACCTCAACTTGGGTACACCTTAAATATCCCAGGAAATATAAATATGGTTCAAAAAATTGTGGTACTTACATACGATGGAATATCCCTCAGCCATGAAATCAATGTCATAAGACCAGTAGCAGCAAAATGGGTGGATTCATGTACGATGATTGTAAGTGAAGTAAGTCACACAGAAAAAGAATCTTATCATAAGATATCACTTATGAAATTCCTGTAAACATGGCTACACTTGAACTGAGATAGGAAAGAGAGCAGTGTCTCACATATAGAAAACACTCTTATGTCTGCTTAAGGGGGAAGGAGAGGTGGGGTGATGCATAAAACCAGAGTTTGATATAAGCACAGGTACCGTTCCAAAAACCAACTATAAAATAGACAAGACCTAGACCTTCCTCAGTGAAAGGGACTCAAAACCCCATATTTCCCGCAGAGGAATATATCTGACTAGTAAGAATCTTAAAACCTATGTATTGATATGTCTCCATAAGGGAATCAAGTGTGTCTATACTGGCATAAACATGGCAGCGAGAATCAGCTCAAACCCACTATAAAAAGGAATTTCAAAAACAAAACAAAAAAACTGTGAATTTATTTACAATTCCTTCAGGGTCTCTGATGAAACCTGGAATGACCCTATCTACAACGACAGCTGGATGTGGCATAAGGCTGGACACTTGGATCTGAGACGATTGGTGAGATTGGGTGAGAAAATTCAGACCCTTTGAGTCACAAATGCCTGGCAGACATTCCATGGGTCCCAACTCTCCAGGTTGAAGGGAATATTACTACAGATATAACATGTAAGGGAAAAATAGAGAATGGACAAACTGTGAATATGAAAGGTTTCTAAAACTCAACGAATAGTCCCTCTCCTGTTGCTCCGGTTTGATTTTCCAACTGCTTTTCTATCAATCTCCCAACTTGGAGAAACAGCCCCTTTAACCTCCTGGTTCGCACAGGTTGCCAATTTGGCAGAGGATGAAAGGGAAGAAGGAGAACCAGTGAGAGAGTAGCTCTAAGGCATTTGGACGGGCACATGTCACTCTAGTTTCCCAGCAGGAAGAAGAATTTACCAAAGTCTCAGCCCCCCACCGGGAACCAGTATAGATCCTGAACCACAATTTTGGACTTTCGGTGAGCTCACAAAAAACAAGTTGAAAAATGGAGCTAAGGGGCACAGCAATTCACAAACTGGCAGAGTAATAAAGACATCTATTGTCCAAAAATCTGTTGAGGGAAGGCAACGAGGTGGACTTGAAAGCTAGGCAGAATAGCAGGAAACAGATTTCAAGTGGTACATTGGAATTGACTTTAAAGCACAGGATGAGGTGCACAACTTCAACAATGTTGCACTTGAGCAAAAAGGGCATATGCGTTTTCTCCTGAATATATTCAGGAGAAAATGCATACGCTCTTTTTGGCCAAGCAATCAAGCGGGAAATGCAAATCTGCACTACAAAGAAGTATCACTTCCGACTGTTCAAAAGGGACATCCACAAAATGTGTAAAATCCAGAAAGGCAAGACAGGCCCCGGAGAACAGGGAGGCTTGTTTTGCTGATGGGCGGGTTGTAAACTGCCAACTGCATCTCTGGAGGAGTGCATTGTGTTCCCTAAAACAAGAAAACAACAGAGCTACAGAGCCAAGGGCACTTCCAGTCTAGGGAATATACCTTGGGAAACCTGAAAATCAATAAGACAGATCCACCCCAAAATTTAGGGGTGCACTGCTTACAAGAACCTCAACTTGGGTTCACCTTAAATATCCCAGGAAATATAAAAATGGTTCAAAAATTTGTGGTACTTCCGTACGATGGAATATCCCTCAGCCATGCAATCAATGGCATAAGACCAGTAGCAGCAAAATGAGTGGATTGAGGTATGATGCTTCTAAGTGAAATAAGTCACACAGAAAAAGAAACTTATATTAAGATATCACTTATGAAGATCCTATAAACATGGCTACACTTGAACTCAGTTAAGAAAGAGCACAGAGTCTCACCTTTGGAAAACAATCTGATGCCTGCTTAAGGGGGAATGAGAGGTGGGGTGATGCATAAAACCAGAGTTTGATATAAGCACAGGTACCGTTCCAAACACAAACTATGGAATAGACAAGACCTACTCCTTCGTCATTGAAAGGGACCCGAGGCATCTGTGAGTAACCGTGATCTGAGCCCCAGGCCAGCTGCTGTTGAACTTTTCCCACCCTTCCCAGGTAAAACACCTGAATATGTACAAGGGCTTGAAAGCCTAGAGGAAGGGGCGTGGATCCACACCAGCGACAGCACACAGGCGAACTTGGTGCCTGCAGGCCAGCCAGTATGGTCCTGGACCTGGTCGCTCTTCTGGAAGCTTTCCATTGCCCTGCCTGAGATACCCCTCCTGTCCCGGCACCCACTGCTTTTTTCCTTCCTCACCTCTGTCCGGAGAGAAATTCCAGTGGAAGTTATGTGTGCCACATCCTCTTCTTTACAGGTGGAAGCCTGGCAACTCCTGCAGAAAGTCCAGCAGAGACCCACTCACACCGGGCCACCCACAAAGCCATGGCCCCTCACTCCCTCCCACCAGCACAGCCCCGACACTGCTGACGGGGCAGAGAATATGGAGTCAGGCACAGCTTCAGGGGCTATTGCTGCCTGCAGCGCTGTTTATATTGACCTCAACCCAGGCACACCTAGGGAGGGCCGGCCGGCAGGGTCAGGCTACCCAGGTCAGCTAATCTTCAGCCCTCAGGGAATCACATTGTTGAAAATGGACCTCGCTAAGGCAGAATAGAAGCCAAGGAATAAAAGGACACAATGCCATTTGCAGCACCGTAGGTGTGTCTAGAGGTAATCACGTGACTTTTAGTAAGTCAGAAAGTGAAAGACACATATCATATCATATCTCTTATAGGTGTGACCGAAAAATGGATACCAGGGCAGATATTTCCACGGAGAAGGGCAATCAGAGATTCATTCAACAAACTTATGGTTCACCAATGGAAAGGTGTGAGGATTGGTTTCATTATGATATTGGGGTTAACAGACATATACAAACACAGGTGACATATATAATCACCAAAGACCTACAGAATACCAAGAGAAGACTACTCAACATTCTGTCATAAGGTACATGGGGAAAGGATCCCAGGAAGAACTGACATATGTATATGTGTAAAAGAACCACATCTTCCACACCTACAACAAGCCAAACATTGTAATCAAATTTGTTGTAATAAAAAATAAAAAATTAAATTAAAAACACGAACAAGAAATAGTGAGACAAACTTGAGGGGCTTTCTCCTGGCACATTCCATTCTAAATTCCAATCTAGAACACAACTTCCATTGAGGCTCTGTTGCCCCAGTAACCAGATTTGGTAAGGGAGAACTGCTGCCACCTTGTGGCCGTTTCACACAACAGCAGCTTTAATCCCAGCGCTAAAGGTCAGTTGATATTCAAAATCATTGCAGGCCTGTAAATGACACCTGCCCTGAAAACAAATCCTGGATTCATATATCGACCAAAAATTTCAAAGGACGTCCATATTTCAAAACAACAGTTTCAAAAGGCATATTTTACACACATTAGTGTTCTACTTCTTTTTCTTTCTTTCTTTTTTTGTTAAAAAAACGGGAATGGCAAAAAGCATCCCTCAGAATGGGCGAAAATATTTGCAAACGAATCAATGGACTAAGGTTTAATCTCCAATATATACAAAGAGCTCATGCAGCTTAATATTAAAAAAACAAACAACCCAATACAAAAATGGGCAGAAGATGTGAAGAGACGTTTCTTCAAAGAAGACACAGAGATGGCCAAGACACACATGAAAAGCTGCTCAACATCACTAATTATTAGAGAAATGCAAATCAAAACTACAATGAGGTATCCCCTCACACCTGTTAGAATCGGCATCATCAGAAAATCTACAAAGAACGAATTCTGGGGAGGGTGTGGACAAAAGGATCCCTCTTCCACTAGTGGTGGAAATGTAAATTGATACAGTCACGATGGAGAACAGTATGGAGTTTCCTTAAAAAAACTAGAAATAGAATTACCATATGATCCAGCAATCCCACTTCTGGGCATATACCCAGAGAAAACCATAAATCAAAAAGGCACATTCACCACAATGCTCATTTCAGCACTATTTACGATAGCCAGGTAATGGAAGCAACCTAAATACCCACAGACAGACGAATGGATAAAGATGTGGTACATATATAAAATGGAATATTACTCATCCATAAGAAGGAATGAAACTGGGTCATTTGTAGAGACGTCGATGGATCTAGAGACTGTCATACAGAATGAAGTAAGTCAGAAACAGAAAAACAAATATTGTATATTAATGCATATATGTGGAACCTAGAAAAATGGTACAGATGAACTGGTTTGCAGGGAAGAAATAGAGACACAGAGGTAGAGAACACATGTATGGACACCAAGTGGGGGAAGCCATGGGGTGGTGGTGGTGGGATGAGTTGGGAGATTGGGATTGACCTGTATACATGTATATGCATAAAATACATAACTAATAATAACCTGCTGTATAAAAAAATAAATAAAATAAAATTTCAAAATTTTAAAAAAATAAAATTTAAAAATAAAACAGAAAAAAGTTCTTCCCTTCTCACAGATGTATTTATATGAATGAATTATTTCCATGCTTATATCTATAAATACATAAAAGAGGAATAAAATCTAACTTGAACCAAAAAAGAAAAAAAACCTGAACCCACCAGTTATACAGAGGAAAACCCTATCAGGGCACTTGCTCCAGCGGTAAACAATTCTGAAATTGGTCAGAGGTGGGGAATCATCTCCCATAGAGCCAGCAGCCCACTCCTACGCAAGGAGCGTTCTCATTGCAAAGCTGCGCGCCATGCCGAGGCATGTGTGAGTAACCGTGAGCTGAGCCCCAGGCCAGCTGCTGTTGAACTTTTCCCAGCCTTCCCAGGTAAAACACCTGAATATGTACAAGGCCTTGAAAGCCTAGAGGAAGGGCCGTGGAGCCACACCAGCGACAGCACGCAGGCCAACTTGGTGCCTGCAGGCCAGCCATGATGGTCCTGGCCTTCGGCGCTCTTCTGAAAGCTTTCCATTGCCCTGCCTGAGATACCCCTCCTGTCCCGGCCCCCACTGCTTTTTTCCTTCCTCACCCTTGTCCAGAGAGATATTCCAGCGGAAGGTATGGGTGACACATCTTCCTGTTTACTGGTGGCAGCCTGGCAACTCCTGCAGAAAGTCCAGCAGATACCCACTCACAACGGGCCACCCACAAAGCCGTGACCCCTCACTTCCTCCCACCAGCACAGCACCGAGACTGCTGATGGGGCAGAGAATATGGAGTCAGGCACAGCTTTAGTGGCTATTGCTGCCTGCAACACTGTTTATATTGACCTCATCCCAGGCACACCTGGGGAGGGCAGGCCGGCAGGGTCAGGCTACCCAGGTCAGCTCATCCTCAGCCCTCAGGGAATCACATTGTTGAAAATGGACCTCGCTAACGCAGAATAGAAGCCAAGGAATAAAAGGACACAATGCCATTTGCAGCACCGTAGGTGTGTCTAGAGGTAATCACGTGACTTGAAGTAAGTAAGAAAGTGAAAGACACATATGATATCTTATCTCTTATAGGTGTGACCGAAGAATGGATACCAGGACAGATATTTCCACGGAGAAGGGCAATCACAGATTCATTAAACAAGCTTATGGTTCACCAACGGAAAGGTGTGAGGGTTGGTTTCATTATGATATTGGGGTTAACAGACATATACAAACACAGGTGACATATATAATCACCAAAGACCTACAGAATACCAAGAGAAGACTACTCAACATTCTGTCATAAGGTACATGGGAAAAGGATCCCAGTAAGAACAGACATATGTATATGTGTAAAAGAACCGCATCTTCCACACCTACAACAAGCCAAACATTGTAATCAAATTTGCTGTAAGAAAAAATAAAAAATTAAATTAAAAACACGAACAAGAAGTAGTGAGACAAACTTGAGGGGCTTTCTCCTGGCACATTCCATTCTAAATTCCAATCTAGAACAGGACTACCATTGAGGCTCTGTTGCCCTAGTAACCCGATTTGGTAAGGGAGAACTGCTGCCACCTTGTGGCCGTTTCACACAACAGCAGCTTTAATTCCAGCACTAATGGTCTGTTGATATTCAAAATCATTGCAGGCCTGTAAATGACACTTGCCCTGAAAACTAATCCTGGGTTCATATATCGACCAAAAAATTCAAAGGACGTCCATATTTCAAAACGACAGTTTCAAAAGGCATATTTTACACACATTAGTGTTCTGCTTCTTTTTCTTTCTTTCTTTTTTTGTTAAAAAAAACGGGAATGGAATAAGGCATCCCTCAGAATGGGCGAAAATATTTGCAAACGAATCAATGGACAAAGGTTTAATCTCCAATATATATAAAGAGCTCATGCAGCGTAATATTAAAAAATCAAACAACCCAATACAAAAATGGGCAGAAGATCTAAAGAGACGTTTCTTCAAAGAAGACACAGAGATGGCGAAGACGCACATGAAAAGCTGCTCAACATCACTAATTATTAGAGAAATGCAAATCAAAACTACAATGAGGTATCACCTCACACCTGTTAGAATCGGCATCATCAGAAAATCTACAAACAACGAATTCTGGGGAGGGTGTGGACAAAAGGATCCCTCTTCCACTAGTGGTGGAAATGTAAATTGATACAGTCACGATGGAGAACAGTATGGAGTTTCCTTAAAAAAACTAGAAATAGAATTACCATATGATCCAGCAATCCCACTTCTGGGCATATACCCAGAGAAAACCATAAATCAAAAAGGCACATTCACCACAATGCTCATTTCAGCACTATTTACGATAGCCAGGTAATGGAAGCAACCTAAATACCCACAGACAGACGAATGGATAAAGATGTGGTACATATAAAAAATGGAATATTACTCAGCCATAAGAAGGAATGAAACTGGGTCATTTGTAGAGACGTCGATGGATCTAGAGACTGTCATACAGAATGAAGTAAGTCAGAAAGAGAAAAACAAATATTGTATATTAATGCATATATGTGGAACCTAGAAAAATGGTACAGATGAACTGGTTTGCAGGGAAGAAATAGAGACACAGAGGTAGAGAACACACGTATGGACACCAAGTGTGGGAAGCCATGGGGAGGTGGTGTTGGGATGAGTTGGGAGATTGGGATTGACCTGCATACATGTATATGAATAAAATACATAACTAATAATAACCTGCTGTATAAAAAAATAAATAAAATAAAATTTCAAAATTTTAAAAAAATAAAATTTAAAAATAAAACAGAAAAAACTTCTTCCCTTCACACCTATGTATTTATATGAATGAATTATTTCCATGCTTATATCTATAAATAAATAAAATAGGAATAAAATCTAACTTGAACCAAAAAAGAAAAAAAAAAAACCTGAATCCACGAGTTAGACAGAGGAAAACCCTATCAGGGCACTTGCTCCAGCGGTAAACAATTCTGAAATTGGTCAGAGGTGGGGAATCATTTCCCATAGAGCCAGCATCCCACTCCTACGCAAGGAGCGTCCTCATTGCAAAGCTGGGGGCCATGCCGAGGCATCTGTGAGTAACCGTGAGCTGAGCCCCAGGCCAGCTGCTGTTGAACTTTTCCCACCCTTCCCAGGTAAAACACCTGAATATGTACAAGGCCTTGAAAGCCAAGAGGAAGGGCCGTTGAGCCACACCAGCGACAGCACGCAGGCCAACTTGGTGCCTGCAGGCCAGCCAGGATGGTCCTGGCCCTGGGCGCTCTTCTGGAAGCTTTCCATTGCCCTGCCTGAGATACCCCTCCTGTCCCGGCACCCACTGCTTTTTTCCTTCCTCACATCTGTCCGGAGAGAAATTCCAGCGGAAGGTATGGGTGACACATCCTCTTCTTTACAGTTGGAAGCCTGGCAACTCCTGCAGAAAGTCCAACAGAGACCAACTCACAACGGGCCACCCACAAAGCCGTGACCCCTCACTCCCTCCCACCAGCACAGCCCCGAGACTGCTGACTGGGCAGAGAATATGGCGTCAGGCAGAGCTTCAGGGGCTATTGCTGCCTGCAGTGCTGTTTATATTGACCTCAACCAAGGCACACCTGGGGAGGGCCGGCCGGCAGGGTCAGGCTACCCAGGTCAGCTAATCCTCAGCCCTCAGGGAATCACATTGTTGAAAATGGACCTCGCTAACGCAGAATAGAAGCCAAGGAATAAAAGGAAACAATGCCACTTGCAGCACCGTAGGTGTGTCTAGAGGTAATCACGTGACTTGTAGTAAGTCCGAAAGTGAAAGACACATATCATATCATATCTCTTATAGGTGTGACCGAAAAATGGATACCAGGGCAGATATTTCCACGGAGAAGGGCAATCACAGATTCATTAAACAAACTTATGGTTCACCAAAGGAAAGGTGTGAGGATTGGTTTCATTATGATATTGTGGTTAACAGACATATACAAACACAGGTGACATATATAATCACCGAAGACCTACAGAATACCAAGAGAAGACTACTCAACATTCTGTCATAAGGTACATGGGAAAAGGATCCCAGGAAGAACAGACATATGTATATGTGTAAAAGAACCACATCTTCCACACCTACAACAAGGCAAACATTGTAATCAAATTTGCTGTAATAAAAAAATAGAAAATTAAATTAAAAACACGAACAAGAAGTAGTGAGACAAACTTGAGGGGCTTTCTCCTGGCACATTCCATTCTAAATTACAATCTAGAACACGACTTCCATTGAGGCTCTGTTGCCCCAGTAACCAGATTTGGTAAGGGAGAACTGCTGCCACCTTGTGGCCGTTTCACACAACAGCAGCTTTAATCCCAGCGCTAATGGTCAGTTGATATTCAAAATCATTGCAGGCCTGTAAATGACACCTGCCCTGAAAACAAATCCTGGGTTCATATATTGACCAAAAAATTCAAAGGACGTCCATATTTCAAAACGACAGTTTCAAAAGGCATATTTTACACACATTAGTGTTCTGCTTCTCTTTCTTTCTTTCTTTTTTTGTTAAAAAGACGGGAAAGGCAAAAAGCATCCCTCAGAATGGGCGAAAATATTTGCAAACGAATCAATGGACAAAGGTTTAATCTCCAATATATATAAAGAGCTCATGCAGCTTAATATTAAAAAAACAAACAACCCAATACAAAAATGGGCAGAAGATCTAAAGAGACGTTTCTTAAAAGAAGACACAGAGATCGCCAAGACGCACATGAAAAGCTGCTCAACATCACTAATTATTAGAGAAATGCAAATCAAAACTACAATGAGGTATCACCTCACACCTGTTAGAATCGGCATCATCAGAAAATCTACAAAGAACGAATTCTGGGGTGGGTGTGGACAAAAGGATCCCTCTTCCACTAATGGTGGAAATGTAAATTGATACAGTCACTATGGAGAACAGTATGGAGTTTCCTTAAAAAAAGCTAGTAATAGAATTACCATATGATCCAGCAATCCCACTTCTGGGCATATACCCAGAGAAAACCATAAATCAAAAAGGCACATTCACCACAATGCTCATTTCAGCACTATTTACAATAGCCAGGTAATGGAAGCAACATGAATACCCACAGACAGACGAATGGATAAAGATGTGGTACATATATAAAATGGAATATTACTCATCCATAAGAAGGAATGAAACTGGGTCTTTTTTAGAGACGTCGATGGATCTAGAGACTGTCATACAGAATGAAGTAAGTCAGAAAGAGAAAAACAAATATTGTATATTAATGCATATATGTGGAACCTAGAAAAATGGTACAGATGAACTGGTTTGCAGGGAAGAAATAGAGACACAGAGGTAGAGAACACACGTATGGACACCAAGTGTGGGAAGCCATGGGGAGGTGGTGCTGGGATGAGTTGGGAGACTGGAATTGACCTGTATACATGTATATGCATAAAATACATAACTAATAATAACCTGCTGTATAAAAAAATAAATAAAATTAAATTTCAAAATTTTTAAAAATAAAATTTAAAATTAAAACAGAAAAAATTTCTTCCTTTCACACAGATGTATTTATATGAATGAATTATTTCCATGCTTATGTCTATAAGTACATAAAAGAGGAATAAAATCTAACTTGAACCAAAAAAGAAAAAAAAAAAACCTGAACCCACGAGTTAGACAGAGCAAAACCTTTTCAGGGCACTTGCTCCAGCAGTAAACAATTCTGAAATTGGTCAGAGTTGGGGAATCAACTCCCATAGAGCCAGCAGCCCACTCCTATGCAAGGAGCGTCCTCATTGCAAAGCGGGGGCCATGCTGAGTCATCTGTGAGTAACGGTGAGCTGAGCCCCAGGCCAGCTGCTGTTGAACTTTTCCCACCCTTCCAAGGTAAAACACCTGAATATGTACAAGGGCTTGAAAGCCTAGAGGAAGGGGCGTGGAGCCACACCAGCGACAGCACGCAGGCCAACTTGGTACCTGCAGGCCAGCCAGGATGGTCCTGGTCCTGGGTGCTCTTCTGGAAGCTTTCCATTGCCCTGCCTGAGATATCCCTCCTGTCCCGGCCCCCACTGCTTTTTTCCTTCCTCACCTCTGTCCGGAGAGAAATTCCAGCGGAAGGTATGGGTGCCACATCCTCTTCTTTACAAGAGGAAGCCTGGCAACTACTGCAGAAAGTCCAGCAGAGACCCACTCACACCGGGCCACCCACAAAGCCGTGGCCCCTCACTTCCTCCCACCAGCACAGCCCCGACACTGCTGACGGGGCAGAGAATATGGAGTCAGGCACAGCTTCAGGGGCTATTGCTGCCTGCAGCGCTGTTTATATGGACCTCAACCCAGGCACACCTGGGGAGGGCCGGCCGGCAGGGTCAGGCTACCCAGGTCAGCTAATCCTCAGCCCTCAGGGAATCACATTGTTGAAAATGGACCTCGCTAAGGCAGAATAGAAGCCAAGGAATAAAAGGACACAATGCCATTTGCAACACCATAGGTGTGTCTAGAGGTAATCACGTGACTTGTAGTAAGTCCGAAAGTGAAAGACACATATCATATCATATCTCTTATAGGTGTGACCGAAAAATGGATACCAGGGCAGATATTTCCATGGAGAAGGGCAATCACAGATTCATTAAACAAACTAATGGTTCACCAATGGAAAGGTGTGAGGATTGGTTTCATTATGATATTGGGGTTAACAGACATATACAAACACAGGTGACATATATAATCACCAAAGAACTACAGAATACCAAGAGAAGACTACTCAACATTCTGTCATAAGGTACACGGGAAAAGGATCCCAGGAAGAACTGACATATGTATATGTGTAAAAGAACCACATCTTCCACACCTACAACAAGCCAAACATTGTAATCAAATTTGCTGTATTAAAAAATAAAAAATTAAATTAAAAACACGAACAAGAAGTAGTGAGACAAACTTGAAGGGCTTTCTCCTGGCACATTCCATTCTAAATTCCAATCTAGAACATGACTTCCATTGAGGCCCTGTTGCCCCAGGAACCAGATTTGGTAAGGGAGAACTGCTGCCACCTTGTGGCCGTTTCACACAACAGCAGCTTTAATCCCAGCGCTAATGGTCAGTTGATATTCAAAATCATTGCAGGCCTGTAAATGACACCTGCCCTGAAAACAAATCCTGGGTTCATATATTGACCAAAAAATTCAAAGGACGTCCATATTTCAAAACGACAGTTTCAAAAGGCATATTTTACACACATTAGTGTTCTGCTTCTTTTCCTTTCTTTCTTTTTTTGTTAAAAAAACGGGAATGGCAAAAAGCATCCCTCAGAATGGGCGAAAATATTTGCAAATGAATCAATGGACAGAGGTTTAATCTCCAATATATATAAAGAGCTCATGCAGCTTAATATTAAAACAACAAACAACCCAATACAAATATGGGCAGAAGATCTAAAGTGACGTTTCTTCAAAGAAGACACAGAGATGGCCAAGACACACATGAAAAGCTGCTCAACATCACTAATTATTAGAGAAATGCAAATCAAAACTACAATGAGGTATCACCTCACACCTGTTAGATTCGGCATCATCAGAAAATCTACAAAGAACGAATTCTGGGGAGGGTGTGGACAAAAGGATCCCTCTTCCACTAGTGGTGGAAACGTAAATTGATACAGTCACGATGGAGAACAGTATGGAGTTTCCTTAAAAAAACTAGAAATAGAATTACCATATGATCAAGCAATCCCACTTCTGGGCATATACCCAGAGAAAACCATAAATCAAAAAGGCACATTCACCACAATGCTCATTTCAGCACTATTTACGATAGCCAGGTAATGGAAGCAACCTAAATACCCACACACAGACGAATGGATAAAGATGTGGTACATATATAAAATGGAATATTACTCAGCCATAAGAAGGAATGAAACTTGGTCATTTGTAGAGACGTCGATGGATCTAGAGACTGTCATACAGAATGAAGTAAGTCAGAAAGAGAAAAACAAATATTGTATATTAATGCATATATGTGGAACCTAGAAAAATGGTACAGATGAACTGGTTTGCAGGGAAGAAATAGAGACACAGAGGTAGAGAACACACGTATGGACACCAAGTGTGGGAAGCCATGGGGAGGTGGTGTTGGGATGAGTTGGGAGACTGGGATTGACCTGTATACATGTATATGCATAAAATACATAACTAATAATAACCTGCTGTATAAAAAATAAATAAAATTAAATTTCAAAATCTTTAAAAATAAAATTTAAAAATAAAACAGAAAAAAGTTCTTCCCTTCACACAGATGTATTTATATGAATGAATTATTTCCATGCTTATATCTATAAATACATAAAAGAGGAATAAAATCTAACATGAACCAAAAAAGAAAAAAAAAACCTGAACCCACGAGATAGACAGAGGAAAACCCTATCAGGGCACTTGCTCCAGCGGTAAACAATTCTGAAATTGGTCAGAGGTGGGGAATCATCTCCCTTAGAGCCAGCAGCCAACTCCTATTCAAGGAGCGTCCTCATTGCAAAGCGGGGGCCATGCTGAGTCATCTGTGAGTAACGGTGAGCTGAGCTCCAGGCCAGCTGCTGTTGAACTTTTCCCACCCTTCCAAGGTAAAACACCTGAATATGTACAAGGGCTTGAAAGCCTAGAGGAAGGGGCGTGGAGCCACACCAGCGACAGCACGCAGGCCAACATGGTGCCTGCAGGCCAGCCAGGATGGTCCTGGCCCTGGGCGCTCTCCTGGAAGCTTTCCATTGCCCTGTCTGAGATACCCCTCCTGTCCCGGCCCCCACTGCTTTTTTCCTTCCTCACCTCTGTCCGGAGAGAAATTCCAGCGGAAGGTATGGGTGCCACATCCTCTTCTTTACAGCAGGAAGCCTGGCAACTACTGCAGAAAGTCCAGCAGAGACCCACTCACACCGGGCCACCCACAAAGCCGTGGCCCTTCACTTCCTCCCACCAGCACAGCCCCAAGACTGCTGACGGGGCAGAGAATATGGAGTCAGGCACAGCTTCAGGGGCTATTGCTGCCTGCAGCGCTGTTTATATTGACCTCAACACAGGCACACCTGGGGAGGGCCGGCCGGCAGGGTCAGGCTACCCAGGTCAGCTAATCCTCAGCCCTCAGGTAATCACATTGTTGAAAATGGACCTCGCTAAGGCAGAATAGAAACCAAGGAATAAAAGGACACAATGCCATTTGCAGCACCGTAGGTGTGTCTAGAGGTAATCACGTGACTTGTAGTAAGTCCGAAAGTGAAAGACACATATCATATCATATCTCTTATAGGTGTGACCGAAAAATGGATACCAGGGCAGATATTTCCACGGAGAAGGGCAATCACAGATTCATTCAACAAACTTATGGTTCACCAATGGAAAGGTGTGAGGATGGGTTTCTTTATGATATTGGGGTTAACAGACATATACAAACACAGGTGACATATATAATCACCAAAGACCTACAGAATACCAAAAGAAGACTACTCAACATTCTGTCATAAGGTACATGGGAAAAGGATCCCAGGAAGAACAGACATATGTATATGTGTAAAAGAACCACATCTTCCACACCTACAACAAGCCAAACATTGTAATCAAATTTGCTGTAATAAAAAATAAAAAATTAAACTAAAAACACGAACAAGAAGTAGTGAGACAAACTTGAGGGGCTTTCCCCTGGTACATTCCATTCTAAATTACAATCCAGAACACCACTTCCATTGAGGCTCTGTTTCCCCAGTAACCAGATTTGGTAAGGGAGAACTTCTGCCACATTGTGGCCATTTCAAAAACAGCAGCTTTAATCCCAGCGCTAATGGTCAGTTGATATTCAAAATCATTGCAGGCCTGTAAATGACACCTGCCCTGAAAACAAATCCTGGGGTCATACATCGACCAAAAAATTCAAAGGACGTCCATATTTCAAAACGACAGTTTCAAAAGGCATATTTTACACACATTAGTGCTCTGCTTCTTTTTCTTTCTTTCTTTTTTTGTAAAAAAACGGGAATGGCAAAAAGCATCCCTCAGAATGGGCGAAAATCTTTGCAAACGAATGAATGGACAAAGGTTTAATCTCCAATATATATAAAGAGCTCATGCAGCTTAATATTAAAACAACAAACAACCCAATACAAATATGGGCAGAAGATCTAAAGGGACGTTTCTTCAAAGAAGACACAGAGATGGCCAAGACCAACATGAAAAGCTGCTCAACGTCACTGATTATTAGAGAAATGCAAATCAAAACTACAATGAGGTATCACCTCACACCTGTTAGAATTGGCATCATCAGAAAATCTACAAACAACAAATTCTGGGGAGGGTGTGGACAAAAGGATCCCTCTTCCACTAGTGGTGGAAATGTAAATTGATACAGTCACGATGGAGAACAGTATGAAGTTTCCTTAAAAAAACTAGAAATAGAATTACCATATGATCCAGCAATCCCACTTCTGGGCATATACCCAGAGAAAACCATAAATCAAAAAGGCACATTCACCACAATGCTCATTTCAGCACTATTTACAATAGCCAGGTAATGGAAGCAACCTAAATACCCACAGACAGACGAATGGATAAAGATGTGGTACATATATAAAATGGAATATTACTCATCCATAAGAAGGAATGAAACTGGGTCATTTGTAGAGACGTCGATGGATCTAGAGACTGTCATACAGAATGAAGTAAGTCAGAAATAGTAAAACAAATATTGTATATTAATGCATATATGTGGAACCTAGAAAAATTGTATAAATGAACTGGTTTGCAGGGAAGAAATAGAGACACAGAGGTAGAGAACACACGTATGGACACCAAGTGTGAGAAGCCATGGGGTGGTGGTGGTGGCATATGTTGGGAGATTGGGATTGACCTGTATACATGTATATGCATAAAATACATAACTAATAATAACCTGCTGTATAAAAATATAAATAAAATTAAATTTTAAAATTTAAAAAAATAAAATTTAAAAATAAAACAGAAAAAAGTTCTTCCCTTCACACAGATGTATTTATATGAATGAATTATTTCCATGCTTATATCAATAAATACATAAAAGAGGAATAAAATCTAACTTGAACCAAAAAAGGAAAAAAAAACCTGAACCCACTAGTTATACAGAGGAAAACCCAATCAGGGCACTTGCTCCAGCGGTAAACAATTCTGAAATTGGTCAGAGGTGGGGAATCATCTCCCATACAGCCAGCAGCCCACCCCCCAAGCAAGTAGGGACCTCATTGCAAAGCTGGGGGACCGTTCCAAGGCATCTGTGAGTAAACGTGAGCTGAGTCCCAGTCCTGCTGCAGCTGAACTCTTCCCACCCTTTCCAGGTAAAACACCTGAATATGTACAAGAACTTGCAAGTTTAGAGGAAGGGCTGTGGAGCCACAGCAGTGACAGCACACAGGCCGACTTGGTGCCTGCAGGCCAGTCAGGATGGTCCTGGCCCCAGATGCTCTTCTGGAAGCTTTCCATTTCCCTGCCTGAGATACCCCTCCTGCCACGGCCCCCACTGCTTTTTTACTTCCTCACCTCTGCCTGGGGAGAAATTCCAGCGGCAGGTATCGGTGACACATCCTCTTCTTTAGCAGGTGGCAGCCTGGCAACTCATGCAGAAAGTCCAGCAGAGCCCCACTCACACTGGGCCACCCACAAAGCCACGGCCCCTCACTCCCTCCCACCACCACAGCCCCGGCACTGCCTACGGGGCAGAGAATTTGGTGTCAGTCACAGCTACAAGGGCTGTCGCTCACTGGAGAGCTGTTTATATTGCCCTCAACCCAGGCACATCTGTGGAGGGCTGGCAGGCAGTTTCAGGCTACCAAAATCAGCCAATCCTCACCCCTCAGGGGCTCACAGTTGCAGAAAATGAAACTTGCTAAACGGGCCAGGCCCTAGGAACAGGTGTGGGCTCTTGAGAGTCAGGATAGACAAGGGGCTGCAGCTGCGGCTTGTTTTCTTATCATTTTATCTGGTCCATGAGTGGAAAACAACTTCAAGAAGACACTATCCTAATGAGAGGAACCCAGGAGTCAGGGAGAGGAGTGATGGTGGGTGGAGACAGAGGCCTGGTGCCCTGGCTGCAGTGGAAGTGTCTGGAAGACCAGGCAGAAAGAGCCTGCAGAGAGTGATAGCCATTGTAACAGACCTGTCAGAGCTGCTGTTTGTTAGTTCAAGTCCTGCTCTGAGGTATTCTGTGTCAGCTGTGAGCGACAGGTGAGCTGGGGGTTCTCTGCAAGGTGGGCTATGTGCACAGTTCCTGTGTGTCCAGCCCTGTTGGGGTACCTGCCCAGGGGAGCTCCGTATCCTGGGAAGGGCCTGAGTAGGAGAGCCCCATGGGCTGCTGGGTAGCTGCAGAGGTGAGCTCCATACCCTGGGAGGGACTTGACCATGAGAGCCCCGTGGGCTGTGGGGTAGGGGTGCAGCCCAGGTGAGCTCCATATATTGTTATTGGCCTGACCACGAGAGCCCCATGGGCTGCTTGAGACCTGGTAAAGTATAACAGGACAGTCAGTGAAGCCACCGAGGATATACATCCAGTAGCTCCTATTTCCTACTCCCTGCTGGTCATTCTACCTTCCACCAGGCCATGGCATTCTGTATTAGACTTCAATGATGCCTTCTTCTGTATTCCATTCATCTCAGAGTCACAAGAATTTTTGGCTTGTGAGTGGCAGGACACAACATGCAACAAAAGCAATAATGCTGGGCCGTCCTGCCCCAATGGTTCAAAAATCCCCACACCATCATTGGGGAAATGTCCTCTAAAGACCTAAAAGTTCAACCTCTGTAAAAGGGAACCCTCCTTCAATATGCAGATGACATTCTGATCGCCAGGCCTACTAAAGACGCCTCTGAACTACCTAGCCAAGAAAGGATAGAAGGTGTCCAAGAAAAACGCTCAAATATCCCAGGCTAAGGTGACATGCCTGGGCTTCATTCTCACAGATATTCGGAGAAACGCATCCCAGGATAGGGAAGAAGCCATTTGCAGCCTTACCTCTTCTAAAACTAGAAGACAGCTTAGGGGTTCCTGGGGAGGCCAAGGTTTTCTGCATCTGGATCCCTAACTACAGTGTAATAGCTGGGCCTCTACATGAAACACTGACACGAAAAGATGATGATCCTTTTGAATAGAATCCAGAAGCAGCCTTTCAAGAATGGAAAGAGCAGTCAATACAGACCCTTGCCCAGGAACTCCCTAATTTAGCTAAACCCTTTGACCTTTACATACCCGGTCAAAGGTTAATCGCCCTTGGAGCCTTAGTGCAAAAACTGGGACCACTTGAAATGGAGCAACACAAGAATGCCCTTCAGGTATGATAAACTATGGTCACCAAGGGCTTTGCCCACCGACTCATCAGGCCAGGATACTGGGGTATATGAAAAGCTGGAAATCAGCAGCCCGCAAGGCCAGCTCCCTCCTAAGGGAAAAGGACCCCACGTGTTGATCCCAACCACCCATCATGGCCTGAAGTTGCAGGGGTCGCTCTGTGGACACACTGACCTCGAGTGAGGAGGCCCTCCAACTCCAACCTCCAGAGAGATAAACGGGGGCAACAGGCCCCCAAGATGACTCGTGTGACCATCACTTGACCTGGAGTTTCTCTCAGAAAACGACAAGACTGTGCCCCCAAAGAGCAGACTACTGCTTTCAGGACTTACTGCACCAAGAGGGGAGCTAATAAGCTTGGCGCGGGAAACGTATATCACGCTTTCACCATAGAAAACCCTACAGACACCGCGGTGATGGTGGCCAATATGACCGGCTGGACTGCTGGCTACTTCTAAAGGCCGTTGACTCAGTGGACGTCATGGTCCTGGATCACCACTGACCCTGGACTGTCTGGGAGTTGCGCGGGCAGGGCTCTGACACATAGTGCTGTTTGTACATTAATTCAGGGACCTAATTAAAGAAAGCACAGACTACTGGTCAGAGCATCTAGTCTGGCAAAAACTGTCAGCCTAAGGTCGCCGAACATATGTGGGGTGGGGTGAAACCTGCCACCGCAGCATCTCTGCGCCTCTCTTTCCTGGACCCTTAAAGGTCATTAGAATCTGTAACACTTCCAATGCTGGTGCTCAGGCAGACGAGAAGTGAGGCAGGAGGCCTTGGGACAATCAACCTCACCAGGAGGCTGGTGGGGAGACGTTTTGCCTCTCCCCCCATGTATCAGGGCTCCCACCACAGCATGAAGCAGTTACAAAAGAGGGGTCTGCACCCTCAACACCCCAAGAATAAGGAACGGAACAAAAAGCAGAGGAGGTGTTCGTCTCCGGCAACGTTCATTAAAAATTCCTGGGAGATAAAAAGAGAATCTGGGCAATAAAATAAAGTCTAACCTGTTTTTCCTTTGTGCTTTGTCTAATTTCACGTGCTCCTAGGGTTCCGCATGCAGAGGTCCCACACCCGGCACTTCAGACCCGATTTCCTAGTGCAGAATGGCTGGGTCGACACCTCAGCTAGCGGGGTCCCATGCAGACTCTGCGGCATAGAGCCTGAGCTGCAGCCAACGCAGCCCTCGAGAGCTCCATCCCCTCCCTCCCACTGACGCTGCCGGGGACCCTACACAGCAGCCCAGCCCACAGCCCATGGGGGAGTGCACACTCTCACCTCTCCATTCTGTTTTCAAAATAATGTTTCCTTTGCTTCTGAACCAAACTCCGTCTTGATCTGTTGGCTCCAATGACACTGAGCACGGGGACTCCTGTTGGGGTCCACTCTGGAGGATCAGTAACAGAAATTGAGAACATTGTAACTTCAATGAACAGATGTGTGAGCCAAACTGTAGTTAACATAGAGCAGTGTATAATGCTCGGGTAAAATAAGATGTTTCTAAGACTTACATTTGATATTTCCATCACTTTCCTATAAGCAAGTTCAGTGAAGACGTCTGTCTTATTTGTCAGGTCAACATTAGAGAAATGAAGTGATTTATTTCCATGGATGTACATCGAATACTCTTGGCTGAAGCTTCAATCTTGTTTTGAATGCTTTTGCAATGAAAATGATACCTCTCTTTCAGCTCCCCCAATTCTGAGAAGTATAAAAACTTATAATTTATTATTACCAAAGGCGAAAGGTAGGAGAAGGGATAAATTAACAGTTTGGGATTAACACATACACACTGCTATGTATAAAATAGATCATCAACAAGGAACTACTGTATAGCACAGGGAACTACACTGAATATTTTGCAATAACCTATAAGGGGAAATAATCTGAAAAAGAATAGATATTTTTATTGACATCATCTATCAATGACAGATAAAATGTAACCTAAGCAAGGCCGATGGTGAGCGCTTCTGACCCTGAAGATTTCAGTCATCTAAAGTTTGGGCTCTGCCTATTTCCCAAGGCCCTTAAAGGACATACGTGTAGCCGTAGCTTAAAAATTCCTCAGTTTGGGGTTCGGGGAGGCACTGATTTGGAAAAATCCCTGGTGTTCTCCTTACATGCACGGGACTCTTCCTACAGCTAAAACATGCCTGTCACACCTAGAGGATGGTACACCGTTTGATCGGAAAGAGTTTGGAAAAGGCACCTCATCTCCTCATCGCCTGGTGCTCGGGTTCAACCCTCCAGCATCTTTCCTAACAATCTCCTCACTTGGGGATATCAGCACCATCAACATCCTGTTGCACACAGTTTGGAATTTGTCCAGAGGATGAAGCGGAAGGATGAGAAAAATTTAGAGACAAGTCTTAGGTGTTCGGACAGGCACATGCCACTCTAACTTCCAATCCAGAAGACAAATTCATCAAAGGCTAGAATTGCCCACGGAAACAGAATAGGACTAGAGGAAATCCCGCTGTTTTGTGTCCAGTTTCCAAAAACACAAGTTGAAAAATGGAACTCAGGGGCACTAAAATTCATGAAACTGCAGAGTTGAAAATATCTATCGTCGAAAAATGTCTTGAGGTAAGTCACAGAAAAGGACTTGTACGCAAGGGAGAGTGGCAGGAAACAGATTTGAATAGGTAGAAAGGACTCCCCATTAAAGCACAAGAAAAGGGGCTGAACATCGCCAATGATGCAGTTGGCCAAAAAGGGTGTATGCATTTTTTCTGAATATATTCAAGTAAAGGCCATACACACTTTTTATCCAACCAAACAGGTGGGCACTGGAAATCAATATCACAAAATGTATCACTTCACATCAGTCAGAAGGGCCATCCACATAAAGTGTAAACACCAGAAATGCAGGACAGGGCGAGGAGAAAAGGGAGCCCTGTGAGGCTAATAGTGGAAATGTAATTTTCCAACGGCCACTCTGGAGAAGTGTATTGTGTTTGCTAAAACATCTAAAAAATGAGCTACAGAGCATAGGGCACTTGCACTCATGGGCGTGTACCTTGGGAAAAACAAAAATCAACAGAAAACAGGCACCCGAACTTTTACCACCTCTCTGTTAAAAAGGGCCTCAACTTGGATATAACCTAAATGTCCCTGGAAGGATAAAATGGATAAAAGAGATGGGGTACTTATGTAGAGTGGAATATTACTCATCCAGAAATCAATGAAATAAGGCCAGTTGTAACAACTCTGGAGGGGTTACATACGATCATTCTAAGTGACATATGTCAGAAAGAAAAAGACACATATCATAAGATGTCACTTAAAGGTGGAATCAAAAATGGCTACACATGAAATAAATTACAAAACAGAAACATAGTCAAATATGTAGAAAATAGACATAAGGCTGCTAAATGGGAAAGGTGGGGAATGGTGAGGTATTATCCAGGAGGTTGAAATTAGCAAAGATACCATTCCAAGTACCAAATTGAATAACTGACAAGGCCTACACGGTACCTCAAAGAACTGCACTCAGCCCACTCAAGTCACTGGAAAATAATACATATGATTGGTAAGCATCTGAAAAAGAAGTTATTGTTGTCTCACAGTACATGAATCAAGTGGATGTACAGCAGCAAAAAACAGAGCTTTGAAAATCAGCTGCAACCAATATAAAAATAAATTTAAAACTATTTATAAAAACAGTGAGACAGACAAAAATTCTTACAACTTTTGTTGAAGGGCTACGATGTAACATGGATTGAACACATGTAGACCCACAGCAGGATGATTATATAAGGCTGGAAGCTATGCACGCTAAGAGATGTTAGAGAGGCTGGGTGAGGAAATGCAGACCTTTTAAAGTAATACTGCCTGGTACCCATTCCATGGGTCCCAAATCTGCAGGTTCAAGGGAATCTTCTGACAGCGAAAACATGCCTGGGAAACCGAGATGAATGTACACCGTGTGCTCAGGAAAGGTGTCTAAAATGCACCTCATTTTTGATCTCCTGGTGCTGGGGTTCGCCATTCCAGCCACATTACTAACAATCTCCCCACTTGGAGAATCAGCACCTTTAACCTCCTGTTTCACACAGTTTGCAATTTGTGCAGAGGATAAATGGGAAGAGGGGGAACCAATGAGAGATTAGCTGTAGGACTTTTGACAGGCACATGTCACTCTAATTTCCCATTAGGAAGAAAAAGTAACCAAAGGCTCAGCCTGCCTCCCCAGAACCAGAATAGGGCCAGAAGTAATCCAATGGTTTGGCGGCCAGCTCACAAAAAAAGCGAGTTGCAAAATGGAGCTCAGGAGCAGACAATTCAAAGACCTGCAAAGATATAAATGATAACCAACGTCCAAAAATATATTCAGGTAAGGTAACGAAGAGGATCTGAATGAGAGGCAGAATTGCAGGAAACAGATTTCAAAAGGTAGATTGTACTCACATTTAAAGCATATGAAAAGCAGCAGAATTTCTAAAATGAGGCGGTTGGGCAAAAGGGTGTATGCGTTTTTTTCATGAATATCTTCAGGAAAAAAACACATGCAGAGTTTTTGGCCAACCAAGCAAGAGGGAAATGCAAATCCGCACAACAAAGAAGTCGCAATTTCCACTGCTCAGAAAGGCCATCCAAAAAATGTGTACAAACCAGAAATGCAGGAGAGGCCATGGAAAACAGGGAGCCTAGTCACGCTGATGGGTGGGGTATAAATATCCAAGAGCCACTCTGAAGAAGTGTATGCTGTTTTTAAAACATCTAAAATACAAAGCCCCGGAGCAAGGGGACTTCAACTCATGGACATATAACTTGGGAAGACTAAATGTCAATAAGACACAGGCACCCCAAAGTTTAGGGCTGCTCTGCATACAAGAACCTCAACTTTGGTACACCTAAAATATCCCAGGAAAAAGAGAAATGCATAAAGAACTTGTGGTAATTTTGTACAACGGAATATCACTCAGACGTGAAATCAATGTATATAAGGCCAGTAGCAGCATAAAGAGTGGATTTAGGTATGATGATTTTAAGGGAAATTAGTCACACAGAAAAAGAATCTTATCATAAGATATCACTTATAGAGGGAATGTCAATATCACAACACATGAACTGAATTAGGAAAGAGAACAGAGTCTCACATTTAGCAAAAATCTCTTATGCCTGCTTCAGGGGAAAGGAGAGGTGGGGTGATGCATAAAACCAGAGTTTGATATTAGCACAGGTACCATTCCATAAACGAAATACAGAATAGACAAGACCTACACCTTCCTCAGTGAACGGGACTCAACACCCCTATGCCCCACAGAGGAATATATCTGACTACTAAGAATCTTAAAACCTATGTATTGATATGTCTCCGTAAGGGAATCAATTGTGTCTAGACTGGCATAAACACGTCAGTGAAAATCAGCTCAACCCCATTATAAAAATGAATTTCAAAAAAACCCAAAAAAACAGCGAAATTCTTACACAATTCCTTCAGGGTTTCTGATGAAACCTGGAATGACCCTAACTGCAAAGACAGCTGGATGAGACATAAGGCTGGACACTTGGGACTGAGAGGACTGGTGAGATTGGGAGAGAAAATGCAGACCTTTTAAAGTAGTAATGCATGCCACCATTCCATGTGTCCCAAATCTCCAGGTAGAAGGGTATATCACTACAATTATAACATGTACGGGAAACCTAGAAAATGGACACCCTGTGATGGCGAAAGGTTTCTAAAACTCTCCTAATTTTTCCTCTCCTTGTGCTCCACTTTGGCATTCCAACTGCTTTACTATCAATCTCCCAACTTAGGAGAGTCAGCCCCTATAACCTCCTGGTTCGCACAGTTTGCTAATTGTGCAGAGGATGAAAGGGAAGAGGGAGAACCAATCAGAGAGTAGATGTAGGCATTTGGACGGGCACATGTCACTCTAAGTTCCCGGCAGGAAGAAGAATTAACCAAAGCATCAACCACCCACAGGGAACCAATATAGCGACCCCTGGAACCAGTATAGGTCCTGAAGCAAAATTGTGGATTTGCGGCCAGCTCACAAAGATGGGATTTGAAAATTGGAGCTCAGGGGCACAGCAATTCACAAACCTGCAGACTTATAAAGGACTACTCTCTTCCAAAAATCTGTTGAGGGAAGGCAATGAAGCGGACTTGAAAATGAGGCAGAATTGCACAAAACATATTTCAAGAGGTAAATTGGAATCGCCTTTAAAGCACAGGAAAAGCATCCCAACTTGGACAGAGATGCACTTGGCCAAAAAGGGCGTATGCCTTTTCTCCTGAATATATTCAGAAGAAAACGCATACGCCCTTTTTGGCCAATCAAGCAAGCGCGCAATACAAATCCACACTACAAAGAATTGTCACTTACCACCGGTCAAAAGGGACATCCGAATATCTGTAAAAACCAGAAAGGCAAGAGAGAGATGGCAAGGGCATGAAGCAATGTGATCCCAATGGTCATGGAGGATTGTGATGACAAGCGCATGGAGAATTGTGATGACAAGATTATGTACCATTTTGTTGACAAAGGCAAGGAGCATTATGATGACAAAGTTCATGGAGCACTGTGATGACAAGCATCACGGAGCATTGTGATTACAAGGGTCATGGAGCATTGGGATGACAAGCGCATGGATCATTGTGATGACAATGGTCATGGAGCATTTTAATGACAAGAGTCCCGGATCATTGTGTTGTCAGGGTTCATGGAGCGTTGTGATGACAGTGGTCATGGAGCATTGTGATGACAGGGGTCATGGCGCATTGTGATGAGAAGGTCATGGAGCATTGGGCTGAAAATGTCCATGGAGTACTGTGATGACAGGGGTCATGGAGCATTGTGATGACAAGGTACTGGAGCACTGTGATGAGAAGACCATGGAGCCTTGTGATGACAAGTCTCATGGAGCATTCTGATGAACAGTGCCATGGAGCATTGTGATTACAGGGGTCTTGGAGCATTGTGATGACAAGGGCATGGAGCATTGGGATGAGAAGGCCATGGAGCGTTCTGATGACATGCATCATGGAGCTTTGTGATGACAAGGGCATGGAGCATTGTGATTACAGCGGTCTTGGAGCACTGTGATGAAAAGGGCATGGATTATTGTGATGAAAAAGGCATGGAGCCTTGTCATGACAGGGTTCAAGGAGCAAACTGACAACAAGTGTCAGGGAGCATTGTGATGACAAGGGTATTGAGTATTGTGATGACAAAGGTCATGGAGCATTGTGATGACAAGACCATGGATAATTGTGATGACGAGCGTCATGGGGCGTTGTGATGATAAGTGTTATGGAACATATTGATCTCAAGGATTTGGAGCATTGTAATGACAGAGGTCATGGAGCATTTTGGTTTCATTGTGATGACAATAGCCTGAAGCATTATGATGATGGGCATGGTGCATTGTGATGACAGGGTTCATGGAGCATTGAGATGAAAAGGGGCATGGAGCATTGCGATTACAGGAGTCTTGGAGCATTGTGATGACAAAGGCATGGAACATCGTGAATGAGAAGGCCATGGAGCATTCTGTTGACATGCGTCATGGAGCTTTGTGATGACAAGGGCATGGAGCATTGTGATTACAGGGGTCTTGGAGCATTGTGATGACAAGGGTCATGGAGCCTTGTGATGACAAGGCTGTGGAACATTGTGATGGCAGGGGTCATGGAGCATTGTTATGACAGGGGTAATGGAGCATTGTGATGACAAGGGCATGGAGCATTGGTCTGAAAAGTTTCATGGATTATTGTGATGAGAGGGGGCAAGGAGCATTGTGATGACAAGGGCATGGAACACTGTGATACATGGGTCATGGAGGATTGTAATGACAAGCGCATGGAGCATTGTGATAAGAATGGCATCGAGCATTGTGATGAAAAGCATCATGGAGCCTGTGATGACAAGGGCATGGAACAATGTGATGAGAGGGTTCATGGAGCATTGTGATGACAATGGCATGCAGCATTGTGATGACAAGGGTCATTGAGCTTTGTGATGACAAAGGTCATGGAGCATTTTGATGACAAGGGTGTGGTACATTCTGTTGTGAAGGGCAGGGAGCATTGTGATGACAGGGGTTATGGAACATTGTGATGTCAGGGGAATGGAGCATTGTGATGATAAAGGCATGTAGCATTGTTGTGACAAGTGTCATGGAATATTGTGATGACAGGGGTGAGGGAGTATTGTGTTGACTAGTGATGGAACATTGTGATATCAGTGGTGAGAGAGCATTTTGATGAGAAGTGCATGGAGCAGTGTGATGACAAGGTTTATGGAGCATTGTGATGACAAAGATGTGGAGCATTCTGATGACAAGCGCATGGCACATTGTGATGCCATGCGTCATGGAGTATTGTGCTAACAAAGGCATTGAGCATTGGGATGACAAGGGTCTCCGAGCATTGTGATGAAATGTTCATGGAGTGTTGTGGTCACAAAGGTTACAGAGCCTTGTGTTGACGAGGGCATGGACCATTGTGATGACAAAGGTCATGAAGCATTGTGATGACTGGAGTCACGGAGCACTGTGATGACAGGGGTCATAGAGCATTGTGATGAAAGGGCATGGAGCATTGTGATGACAGGGGCATGTTGCATTGGTTTGACAAGTTTCAGGGATTATTGTGATGACAGTGGGCATGGCGCATTGTGATGACAAGGGCATGGAGCATTGTGATGAGAAGGTCATGGAGTATTGTGAAGAAGGGTGTCAGGGAGCATTGTGATGACATATGTCATGGTCTATTTCAATGACAATGGAATGGAGCATTGTGATGCCAAGTGTCATGGAGGATTGTGATGACAAAGGTAATGGAGCATTTTGATGACAAGCGCTTGGAGCATTGTGATGACAAGGGTCATGGAGCATTGTGATAACAAGGGCCATTGAGAATTTTGATGACATGTTCATGAAGCATTGTGATGACAATCACATGGAGCTTGCTGTAACACGGATCATGGAGCATTGCGATGACAAGTGCATAGAGAGTTGTGATGACAAAGCATGTAACACTGTGATGAAAAGCATCATGGAGCACAGTGATGCCAAGAACGTGGAGAATTGTGATGACAGGGGACATGGAGAATTGTGATGACCAGGGCATGGAGTATTGTGATGGCAAGACCGTGGAGCATTGTGATGAGAAGACCATGGATAATTGTGATGATGAGCGTCAAGGAGCACTGTAATGACAAGGGGTATGGAGCATTGTGATAACAGGGGTCATTGAGCATTGTGATGACAAGTTTCATGGAGCATTCTGATGACAAGCTTGTGGAGTATTTTGATGACAATGACATGGAGCATTTTGATGAAAATGGCATGGGGCATTGTGATGAAAAAGACATGGAGCCTTTTCATGACAGTTTTCAGGGAGCATTCTGACGACAAGTGTCAGGGAGCATTGTGATGACAAAGGTCATGGAGAATTGTGACGACAAGGGCATGGAGTATTGTGATGACAAGCACATGGAGCTTGCTATGACGGGGTCATGGAGCACTGCGATGACAAGTGCATAGAGAATTGTGATGACAAAGCATGTAACACTGTGATGAGAAGTGTCATGGAGCATAGTGATGCCAAGATCGTGGAGAATTGTGATGACAGGGGACATGGAGCATTGTGATGACCAGGGCATGGAGCATTGCGATGGCAAGATCGTGGAGCATTGTGATGAGAAGACCATGGATAATTGTGATGACGAGGGTCATGGAGCACTGTAATGACAAGGGGTATAGAGCATTGTGATGACAGTGGTCATGGAGCATTGTGATGACAGGGGACATGGAGCATTGTGATGCCCAAGGCATGGAGAACTGTGATGGCAAGACCGTGGAGCATTGTGATGAGAAGACCATGGATAATTGTGATGAGGAGCATCATGGAACACTGTAATGACAAGTCGTATGGAGCCTTGTGATGACAGGGGTCATGGAGCATTGTTATGACAGTGGTCATGGAGCATTGTGATGACAAGGGTCATGGAGCATTTTGATGACAAGGGCGTGGAGCATTGTGATGAGAAGACCATGGACAATTGTGATTACGAGTGTCATGGAGCACTGTAATGACAAGCGGTATGGAGCATTGTGATGACAGGGGTCATGGAGCATTGTGATGACTGGGGACATGGAGCATTGTGATGACCAGGGCATGGAGCATTGTGATGGCAAGACCGTGGAGCACTGTGATGAGAAGACCATGGATAATTGTGATGACGAACATCATGGAGCACTGTAATGACAAGGGGCATGGAGCATGGTGATCACAGGTGTCATGGAGCATTGTGATGACAGGCGTCATGGATCATTGAGATGACAAGGGTCACGGAGCATTCTGATGACAAGCTTGTGGAGTATTGTGATGACAATGGCATGAAGCATTGTGATGAAAAGGGCATGGATCATTGTGATGAAAAAGGCATGGAGACTTGTCATGACAGGGTTCAATGAGCATACTGATGACAAGTGTCAGGGAGCATTGTGATGACAAGTGTATTGAGAATTGTGATGACAAAGGTCATGGAGCATTGTGATGAGAAGTCCATGGATAATTGTGATGACCAGCGTCATGGGGCGTTGTGATGACAAGTGTTATGGAACATTGTGATCACAAGGGTTTGGAGCATTGTGATGAGAGAGGTCATGGAGAATTTTGATTCCATTGTGATGACAATAGCATGAAGCATTATGATGGGCATGGTGCACTGTGATGACAGGGTTCATGGAGCATTGAGATGAAAAGAGGCATGGATCATTGTAATAACAAGGGTCTTGGAGCATTGTGATGACAAGGGCATGGAGTATTGTGATGAGAAGGCCATGGAGCATCCTGATGACATGCGTCAGGGAGCTTTGTGATGACATGGGCATGGAGCATTGTGATTACAGGGGTCTTGGAGCATTGTGATGACAAGGGTCATGGAGTCTTGTGATGACAAGGCCGTAGAACATTGTGATGGCAGGGGTCATGGAGCATTGTTATGACAGGTGTAATGGAGCATTGTGATGACAAGGGCATGGAGCATTGGTCTGAAAAGTTTCATGGATTATTGTGATGAGAGTGAGCATGGAGCATTGTGATGACAAGGGCACGGAACACAGTGATACATGTGTCATGGAGGATTGCAATGACAAGGGCATGGAGCATTGTGATGACAAGCGTCATGGAGCTTTGTGATGACAACGGCATGGAGCAATGTGATGAGAGGTTTCATGGAGCTTTGTGATGACAATGGCATGGAGCATTGTGATTCCAAGGGTCATGGAGCTTTGTGATGACATAGGCCATGGAGCATTTTGATGACAAGGACGTGTTGCATTGTGATGAGAAGGGCAAGGAGCATTGTGATGACAGGGTCATGGAGCAATTGGATGAAAAGGGTCATGGAACATTTTGATGACAGTGTTTATGGAACATTGTGATGTTAGGGGTCATGGAGCATTGTGA
Source organism: Hyperoodon ampullatus (assembly GCF_949752795.1). Classification (NCBI taxonomy): domain Eukaryota; kingdom Metazoa; phylum Chordata; class Mammalia; order Artiodactyla; family Ziphiidae; genus Hyperoodon; species Hyperoodon ampullatus. Next base: position 176,565 of record NW_027641003.1, on the reverse strand, counting down.
TGAAAAGGGTCATGGAGCATTGTGATGACAGGGGTTATGGAACATTGTGATGTCAGGGGTCATAGAGCATTGTGATGATAAGAGCATGTAGCATTGTTGTGACAAGGGTCATGGAACATTGGGATGACAGGGTGGAGGGAGTATTGTGTTGACTAGTGATGGAACATTGTGATATCAGTGGTGAGAGAGCATTTTGATGAGAGGTGCATGGAGCATTGTGATGACAAGGCTGTGGAGCATTGTGATGAGAAACGCAGGGCACATTGTGATGACATGGGTCATGGAACATTGTGCTGACAAACGCATGGAGCATTGTGATGACAAGGTTTATGGAGCATTGTGATGACAACGATGTGGAGCATTGTGATGACAAGCGCATGGCACATTTGATGCCATGTGTCATGGAGTAATGTGCTGACAAAGGCATGGAGCATTGTGATGACAAGGGTCACCGAGCATTGTGATGAAATGTTCATGGAGTGTTGTGGTCACAAAGGTCACAGAGCCTTGTGATGACGAGGTCATGGACCATTGTGATGACAAAAGTCATGAAGCATTGTGATGACTGGAGTCACGGAGCATTGTGATGACAGGGGTCATAGAGCATTGTGATGAAAGGGCATGGAGCATTGTGATGACAGGGTCATGGAGCATTTTTCTAACAAGTTTCATGGATTATTGTGATTACAGTGGGCATGGCGCATTGTGATGACAAGGGCATGGAGCATTGTGATGAGAAGGTCATGGAGTATTGTGAAGAAGGGTGTCAGGGAGCATTGCGATGACATATGTCATGGTCTATTGCAATGACAATGGAATGTAGCATTGTGATGCCAAGTGTCATGGAGGATTGTGATGACAAAGGTAATGGAGCATTTTGATGACAAGGGCTTGGAGCATTGTGATGACAAGGGTCATGGAGCATTGTGATAACAAGGGCCATTGAGAATTTTGATGACATGTTCATGAAGCATTGTGATGATAATCACATGGAGCTTGCTATGACAGGGGTCATGGAGCATTGCAATGACAAGTGCATAGAGAATTGTGATGACAAAACATGTAACACTGTGATGAGAAGTATCATGGAGCATAGTGATGCCAAGAACGTGGAGAATTGTGATGACAGGGGACATGGAGCATTGTGATGGCCAGGGCATTGAGCATTGTGATTGCAAGACCGTGGAGCACTGTGATGAGAAGACCATGGATAATTGTGATGACGAGCGTCATGGAGCACTGTAATGACAAGGGGTATAGAGCATTGTGATGACAGTGGTCATGGAGCATTGTGATGACCGGGGACATGGAGCACTGTGATGACTGGGGACATGGAGCCTTGTGATGCCCAAGGCATGGAGCACTGTGATGGCAAGACCGTGGAGCATTGTGATGAGAAGACCATGGATAATTGTAATGAGGAGCGTCATGGAGCACTGTAATGACAAGTGGTATGGAGCCTTGTGATGACAGGGGTCATGGAGCATTGTTATGACAGTGGTCATGGAGCATTGTGATGACAAGGGTCATGGAGCATTTTGATGACAAGGGCGTGGAGCATTGTGATGGGAAGACCATGGACAATTGTGATTACGAGTGTCATGGAGCACTGTAATGACAAGCGGTATGGAGCATTGTGATGACAGGGGTCATGGAGCATTGTGATGACTGGGGACATGGAGCATTGTGATGACCAGGGCATGGAGCATTGTGATGGCAAGACCGTGGAGCACTGTGATGAGAAGACCATGGATAATTGTGATGACGAACATCATGGAGCACTGTAATGACAAGGGGCATGGAGCATTGTGATGACAGGTGTCATGGAGCATAGTGATGACAGGGGTCATGGATCATTGAGATGACAAGGGTCACGGAGCATTCTGATGACAAGCTTGTGGAGTATTGTGATGACAATGGCATGAAGCATTGTGATGAAAAGGGCATGGATCATTGTGATGAAAAAGGCATGGAGACTTGTCATGACAGGGTTCAATGAGCATACTGATGACAAGTGTCAGGGAGCATTGTGATGACAAGTGTATTGAGAATTGTGATGACAAAGGTCATAGAGCATTGTGATGAGAAGTCCATGGATAATTGTGATGACCAGCGTCATGGGGCGTTGTGATGACAAGTGTTATGGAACATTGTGATCACAAGGGTTTGGAGCATTGTGATGAGAGAGGTCATGGAGAATTTTGATTTCATTGTGATGACAATAGCATGAAGCATTATGATGATGGGCATGGTGCATTGTGATGACAGCGTTCATGGAGCATTGAGATGCAAAGAGGCATGGATCATTGTAATAACAAGGGTCTTGGAGCATTGTGATGACAAGGGCATGGAGTATTGTGATGAGAAGGCCATGGAGCATTCTGATGACATGCGTCAGGGAGCTTTGTGATGACATGGGCATGGAGCATTGTGATTACAGGGGTCTTGGAGCATTGTGATGACAAGGGCCATGGAGTCTTGTGATGACAAGGCCGTAGAACATTGTGATGGCAGGGGTCATGGAGCATTGTTATGACAGGTGTAATGGAGCATTGTGATGACAAGGGCATGGAGCATTGGTCTGAAAAGTTTCATGGATTATTGTGATGAGAGTGAGCATGGAGCATTGTGATGACAAGGGCACGGAACACAGTGATACATGTGTCATGGAGGATTGCAATGACAAGGGCATGGAGCATTGTGATGACAAGCGTCATGGAGCTTTGTGATGACAACGGCATGGAGCAATGTGATGAGAGGTTTCATGGAGCTTTGTGATGACAATGGCATGGAGCATTGTGATTCCAAGGGTCATGGAGCTTTGTGATGACATAGGCCATGGAGCATTTTGATGACAAGAGCGTGGTGCATTGTGATGAGAAGGGCAGTGAGAATTGTGAGGACAGGGTCATGGAGCAATTGGATGAAAATGGTCATGGAACATTTTGATGACAGTGTTTATGGAACATTGTGATGTTAGGGGTCATGGAGCATTGTGATGAAAAGGGTCATGGAGCATTGTGATGATAAGAGCATGTAGCATTGTTGTGACAAGGGTCATGGAACATTGCGATGACAGGGTGGAGGGAATATTGTGTTGACTAGTGATGGAACATTGTGATATCAGTGGTGAGAGAGCATTTTGATGAGAGGTGTATGGAGAATTGTGATGACAAGGCTGTGGAGCATTGTGATGAGAAACGCAGGGCACATTTTGATTACATGGGTCATGAATCATTGTGCTGACAAACGCATGGAACATTGTGATGACAAGGTTTGTGGAGCATTGTGATGACAACGATGTGGAGCATTGTGATGACAAGCGCATGGCACATTTGATGCCATGTGTCATGGAGTAATGTGCTGACAAAGGCATGGAGCATTGTGATGACAAGGGTCACCGAGCATTGTGATGAAATGTTCAGGGAGTGTTGTGGTCACAAAGGTCACAGAGTCTTGTGATGACGAGGGCATGGACCATTGTGATGAAAAAGGTCATGAAGCACTGTGATAACTGGAGTCACGGAGCATTGTGATGACAGGGGTCATAGAGCATTGTGATGAAAGGGCATGGAGCCTTGTGATGACAGGGTCATGGAGCATTTTTCTGACAAGTTTCATGCATTATTGTGATGACAGTGGGCATGGTGCATTGTGATGACAAGGGCATGGAGCATTGTGATGAGAAGGTCATGGAGTATTGTGACGAAGGGTGTCAGGGAGCATTGTGATGACATATGTCATTGTCTATTGCAATGACAATGGAATGTAGCATTGTGATGCCAAGTGTCATGGAGGATTGTGATGACAAAGGTAATGGAGCATTTTGATGACAAGGGCTTGGAGCATTGTGATGACAAGGGTCATGGCGCATTGTGATAACAAGGGCCATTGAGAATTTTGATGACATGTTCATGAAGCATTGTGATGACAATCACATGGAGCTTGCTATGACAGGGGTCATGGAGCATTACGATGACAAGTGCATAGAGAATTGTGATGACAAAACATGTAACACTGTGATGAGAAGTATCATGGAGCATAGTGATGCCAAGAACGTGGAGAATTGTGATGACAGGGGACATGGAGCATTGTGATGACCAGGGCATGGAGCATTGTGATGGCAAGACCGTGGAGCATTGTGATAAGAAGACCATGGATAATTGTGATGACGAGCGTCATGGAGCACTGTAATGACAAGGGGTATGGAGCATTGTGATGACAGGGGTCATGGAGCATTGTGATGACTGGGGACATGGAGCATCGTGATGACCAAGGCATGGAGCATTGTGATGGCAAGACCGTGGAGCATTGTGATGAGAAGACCATGGATAATTGTGATGACGAGCGTAATGGAACACTGTAATGACAAGGGGTATGGAGCATTGTGATGACAGGGGTCATGGAGCATTCTGAAGACAATGATCATGGAGCATTCTGATGACAAGCTTGTGGAGTATTGTGATGACAATGACCTGGAGCGTTGTGATGAAAAGGGCATGGAGCATTCTGATGAAAAAGGCATGGAGCCTTTTCATGACAGTGTTCAAGGAGTATTCTGACGACAAGTGTCAGGGAGCATTGTGATGACAAGTGTATTGAGAATTGTGATGACAAAGGTCATGGAGCATTGTGACGACAAGTGCATGGAGTATTGTCATGACAGTCATCATGGAGTGTTGTGATGACAAGTGTTATGGAACATTGTGATCACAAGGGGTTGGAGCATTGTGATGACAGAGGTCATGGACCATTTTGATTTCAAGGAGCATGGAGCATTGTGATGACAAGTGCATGGAGCAATGTGATCCCAAGGTTCATGGAGGATTGTGATGAAAATGGTAATGGAGTATTGTGATGACAAGCTCATGGAGCATTGTGATGACAAGGTCATGTAGGATTTTGATGACACAGGCATGGAGAATTGTGATGATAAGGGTCATGGAGCACTGTGATGATAAGCGTCACGGAGCATTGTGATTACAGGGGTCATGGAGCATTGGGATGACAAGGGCATGGATCATTGTGATGACAAGTGTCATGGAGCATTGGGCTGAAAATGTTCATGGAGCATTGTGATGACAAGAGAATGGAGCATTGTGATGACAAGAGTCCCGGATCATTGTGTTGTCAGGGGTCATGGAGTGTTGTGTTGACAGTGGTCATGGAGGATTGTGATGATATGGGTCATGGAGCATTGTGATGAGAAGGTCATGAAGCATTGGGCTGAAAATGTTCATGGAGTATTGTGATGACAGGGGTCATGGAGCATTGTAATGAGAAGGGAATTGAGCACTGTGATGACAAGGTCCTGGAGCATTGTGATGGGAAGTCCATGGAGCCTTGTGATGACAATTCTCATGGAACATTCTGATGAAAAGGGGCATGGAGCATTGTGATTACACGGGTCTTGGAGCATTGTGATGACAAGGGCATGGAGCATTGTGATGAGAAGGCCATGGAGCATTCTGATGACATGCGTCATGGAGCTTTGTGCTGACAAGGGCATGGAGCATTGTGATGAAAATGGCATGGATCATTGTTATGAAAAAGGCATGGAGCCTTGTCATGACAGGGTTCAAGGAGCATACTGACAACAAGTGTCACGGAGCATTGTGATGACAAGTGTATTGAGCATTGTGATGACAAAGTTCATGGAGCATTGTGATGAGAAGACCATGGATAATTGTGATGATGAGCGTCATGGGGTGTTGTGATGATAAGTTTTATGGAACATTGTGATTACAAGGGTTTGGAGCATTGTGATGACAGAGGTCATGGAGCATTTTGATTTCATTGTGATGACAATAGCCTGAAGCATTATGGTGATGGGCATGGTGCATTGTGATGACAGCGTTCATGGAGCATTGAGATGAAAAGGGGCATGGAGCATTGTGATTACAGGAGTCTTGGAGCATTGTGATGACAAGGGCAAGGAGCATTGTGATGAGAAGGCCATGGAGCATTCTGATGACATGCGTCATTGAGCTTTGTGATGACAAGGGCATGGAGCATTGTGATTACAGGGGTCTTGGAGCCTTGTGATGACAAGGGTCATGGAGCCTTGTGATGACAATGGTGTGGAACATTGTGATGGCAGGGGTCATGGAGCATTGTTACGACAGGGGTAATGGAGCATTGTGATGAGAAGGGCATGGAGCATTGGTCTGAAAAGTTTCATGGATTATTGTGATGAGAGTGGGCATGGAGCATTGTGATGACAAGGTCACGGAACACTGTGATCCATGGGTCATGGAGGATTGTAATGACAAGGGCATGGAGCATTGTGATGAGAAGGGCATCGAACATTGTTTTGACAAGCCTCATGGAGCTTTGTGATGACAAGGGCATGTGACAATGTGATGAGAGGGTTCATGGAACATTGTGATTCCAAGGGTTATGGAGCTTTGTGATGACAAAAGTCATGGAGCATTTTGATGTGAAGGGCGTGGTGCATTGTGATGAGAAGGGCAGGGAGCATTTTGATGACAGGGTCATGCAGCAATTTGATGAAAAGTGTAATGGAACATTTTGATGACAGGGGTTATAGAACATTGTGATGTCAGGGGTCATGGAGCTTTGGGATGAAAAGGGTCATGGAGCATTTTGATGACAGGGTTATGGAACATTGTGATGTCAGGGGTCATGGAACATTGTGATGATAAGGGGATGTAGCATTGTGATGACAGGGGTCATGGAACATTGTGATTACAGGGGTGAGGGAGTATTGTGATGACTAGTGATGGAACATTGTGATATCTCTGTTGAGAGAGCATTTTGATGAGAAGTGCATGGAGCATTGTGATTACAAGGTTTATGGAGCATTACGATGACAAGGTTGTGGACCGTTGTGATGAAAATCACGTGGCACATTTTGATGACAAGGGTCATGGAGCATTGTTCTGACAAAGGCATGGAGCATTGTGATGACAAGGGTCACGGAGCATTGTGATGAAAAGTTCATGGAGTATTGTGGTTACAAAGGTCACAGAGCCTTGTGATGATGTGGGCATGGACCACTGTGATGACAAATGTTATGAAGCATTGTGATGACTGGAGTCACAGAGCATTGTGATGACAGGGGTCATGGAGCATTGTGATGACAAGGGCATGGAGCATTGTGATGACAGGGGCATGGAGCATTGGTCTGACAAGTTTAATAGATTATTGTGATGACAGTGGGCATGGGGCATTGTGATGACAAGGGCATGGGGCATTGTGATGAGAAGGTCATGGAGTATTGTGAAGAAGGGTGTCAGGGAGCATTGTGATGACATATGTCATGGTCCATTGCGATGACAATGGCATGGAGCATTGTGATGCCAAATGTAATGGAGGATTGTGATGACAAATATAATGGAGCATTGTGATGACTAGGGCTTGGAGCATTATGATGACAAGGGCCATTGAAAATTTTCATGACAAGGTTGTGAAGCATTGTGATGACAAGGTGCTGGAGCATTGTGATGAGAAAACCATGGAGCCTTGTGAGACAAGTCTCATGGAGCATACTGATGAAAAGGGGCATGGAGCATTGTGATTAGAGTGTCTTGGAAAATTGTGATGACAAGGGCATGGAGCATTGTGATGAGAAGGCCAAGGAGCAGTCTGATGACATGCGTCATTGAGCTTTGTGATGACAAGGGCATGGAGCATTGTAATTACAGGCGTCTTGGAGCATTGTGATGAAAAAGGCATGGATCATTGTGATGAAAAAGGCATGGAGCCTTGTCATGACAGGGTTCAAGGAGCATACAGAGAACAAGTGTCTGGGAGCATTTTGATGACAAGTGTATTGAGCATTGTGATGACAAAGGTCATGGAGCATTGTGATGAGAAGACCATAGATAATTGTGATGACGAGCATCATGGGGCATTGTGATGACAAGTGTTATGGAATATTGTGATCACAAGGGTTTGGAGCAGTGTTATGACAGAGGTCATGGAGAATTTTGATTTCATTGTGATGACAATAGCCTGAAGCATTATGATGATGGGCATGGTGCATTGTGATGACAGGGTTCATGGATCATTGAGATAAAAAGGGACATGGAGCATTGTGATTACAGGGGTCTTGGAGCATTGTGATGAGAAGTGTCATGGAGCCTTGTGATGACAAGGCCATGGAACATCGTGATGGCAGGGGTCATGGAGCATTGTTATCACAGGGGTAATGGAGCATTGTGATGGTAAGGGCATGGAGCATTCTGATGACATGCATCATGGAGCTTTGTGATGACAAGGGCATGTAGCACTGTGATTACAGGGGTCTTGGAGCATTGTGATGACAAGGGTCATGGAGCCTTGTGATGACAAGTCCGTGGAACATTGTGATGGCAGGGGTCATGGAGCATTGTTATGACAGGGGTAATGGAGCATTGTGATGACAAGGGCATGGAACATTTGTCTGAAAAGTTTCATGGATTATTGTGATGAGAGTGGGCAGGGAGCATTGTGATGACAAGGGCACGGAACACAGTGATACATGGGTCATGGAGGATTGTAATGACAAGGGCATGGAACATTGTGATGAGAAGGGCATCGTGCAGTGTGATGACAAGCACCATGGAGCTTTTTGATGACAATTGCATGGAACAATGTGATGAGAGGTTTCATGGAGTATTGTGATGACAATGGCATGGAGCATTGTGATGCCAAGGGTCATGGAGCTTTGTGATGACAAAGGTCATGGAGCATTTTGATGACAAGGGCGTGGTGCATTGTGATGAGAAGGGCAGGGAGCATTGTGATGACTTTGTCATGGACCAATTTGGTGAAAAGGGTCATGGAACATTTTGATGAGAGGCGTTATGTAACATTGTGATGTTAGGGGTCATGGAGCATTTTGATGAAAAGGGTCATGGAGCATTTTGATGACAGGGGTTATGGAACATTGTGATGTCAGGGATCATCGAACATTGTGATGATAAGTGCATGTAGCATTGTGATGACAGGAGTCATGGAACATTGTGATGACAGGGTTGAGGGAGTATTGTGATGAATAGTGATGTAACATTGTGATATCAGTGGTGAGAGAGCATTTTGATTTGAAGTGCATGGAGCATTGTGATGACAAGGTTTATGGAGCATTGTGATGACAAGATTGTGGAGCACTGTGACGACAAGCGCATGGTGCATTGTGATGACATGGGTCATGGAGCATTGTGCTGACAAGCGCATGGAGCATTGTGCTGACAAGGGTCATGGAGCATTGTGCTGAGAAAGGCATAGAGCATTGTGATGACAAGGGTCAAAGAGCATTGTGATGAAAAGTTCATGAAGCATTGTGGTTAAAAAGGTCACAGAGACTGTTGATGACAAGGGCATGGACCATTGTGATGACAAAGGTCATGAAGCCTTGTGATGACTGGAGTCACGGAGCATTGTGATGACAGGGGTCATGGAACATTGTGATAACAAGGGCATGGGGCATTGTGATGACAAGGGCATGGAGCATTGGTCTAATAAGTTTCATGGCTTATTGCGATGACAGTTGGAATGGCGCATTGTGATGACAAGGGCATGGAGCATTGTGATGACCAGGTCATTCATTATTGTGAAGACAGGTGTCAGGGAGCATTGTGATGACATATGTAATGGCCCATTGTGATGACAATGCCATGGAGCATTGTGATGCCAAGTGTCATGGAGGATTCTGATGACAAAGGTAATGGAGCATTGTGATGACAATGGCTTGGAGCATTGTGATGACAAGGGTCAGGGAGCATTGTGCTGACAAGTGCATGGAAAATTGTGATGACAAGGGACATGGAGCATTCTGATGACAAGCTTGTGGAGTATTTTGATGACAATGGCATGGAGCATTGGGATGAAAACGGCATGGTGCATTTTGATGAAAAAGGCATGGAGCCTTTTTGTGACAGGGTTCAAGGAGCATTCTGACGACAAGTGTCAGGGAGCATTGTGATGACAAGTGTATCGAGAATTGTGATGACAAAGGTCATGGAGCATTGTGATGAAAAGGGCATGGAGTATTGTGATGACAGGCATCATGGAGCATTGTGATGACAAGTGTTATGGAACATTGTGATCACAAGGGTTTGGAGCATTGTGATGACAGAGGTCATGGATCATTTTGATTTCAAGGAGCATGGAGCATTGTGATGACAAGGGCATGGAGCAATGTGATCCCAAGGTTCATGGTGGATTGTGATGGCAATGGTAATGGAGTATTGTGATGACAAGTGCATAGAACATTGTAATGACAAGGTCATGTAGCATTTTGCTGACAAAGGCATGGAGCATTGTGATGACAGGTGTCATGGAGCACTGTGATGACAAGCGTCACGGAGCATTGTGATTACAGGGGTCATGGAGCATTGGGATGACAAGGGCATGCATCATTGTGATGACAAGTGTCATGGAGCATTGGGCTGAAAATGTTCATGGAGTATTGTGATGACAGGGGTCATGGAGCATTGTGATGACTAGGGAATGTAGCATTATGATGACAAGAGTCCCGGATCATTGTGTTGTCAGGTGATATTGAGCGTTGTGATGACTGTGGTCATGGAGAATTGTGATGATATTGGTCATGGAGCATTGTGATGAGAAGGTCATGGAGCATTGGGCTGAAAATGTTCATGGAGTATTGTGATGACAGGGGTCATGGAGCATTGTGATGATAAGGGAATGGAGCATTTTGATGACAATGTCCTGGAGCATTGTGATGAGAAGACCATGGAGCCTTGTGATGACAAGTCTCATGGAGCATTCTGATGAAAAGGGGCATGGACCATTGTGATTACAGGGGTCTTGGAGCATTGTGATGACAAGGGCATGGAGTATTGTGATGAGAAGGCCATGGAGCATTCTGATGACATGCATCATGGAGCTTTGTGATGACAAGGGCATGGAGCATTGTGATTACAGGGGTCTTGGAGCATTGTGATGAAAATGGCATGGATCATTGTGATGAAAAAGGCATGGAGCCTTGTCATGAAAGGGTTCAGGGAGCATACTGATGGCAAGAGTCAGGGAGCATTGTGATGACATGTGTATTGTGCATTGTGATGACAAATGTCATGGGGCATTGTGATGAGAAGTCCATGGATAATTGTGATGACTAGGTCTTGGGGTTTTGTGATGACAAGTGTTATGGAACATTGTGATCACAAGGGTTTGGAGCATTGTGATGACAGAGGTCATAGAGCATTTTGATTTCATTGTGATGACAAGAGCATGAAGCATTATGATGATGGGCATGGCACATTGTGATGACAAGGGCATGGAGCATTGTGATGACAATGTCATGGAGTATTGTGAAGACAGGTGTCAGGGAGCATTGTGATGACATATGTCATGTTCCATTGTGATGACAATAGCACGGAGCATTGTGATGCCAAGTGTCATGGAGGATTGTTGTGACAAAGGTAAAGGAGCATTGTGATGATAAGCGCATGGAGCATTGAGATGACAAGGGCCATTGATAATTTTAATGTCCATTTCCTGAAACATTGTGATGACAAGCGCATGGAGCTTCCTATGACAGGGGTCATGGAACATTGCGATGACAAGTGCATGGAGTATTGTTATGACAAGAGCATATAACATTGTGATGAGAAGTGCCATGGAGCATTGTGATGACAAGGACGTGGAGAATTGTGAGGACAAGGGACATTGAGCTTTGAGATGACCAGGGCATGGAGCATTGTGATGGCAAAACCGTGGAGCATTGTGATGAGAAGACCATGGGTAATTGTGATGACGAGCATCATGGAGCACTGTAATGACAAGGGGCATGAAGCATTGTGATGACAGGTGTCAGGGAGCATTGTGATGACAGGGGTCATGGAGCATTGTGATGACAAGGGCATGGAGCATTGTGATGACAAGGGTACGGAACATTGTGATGAAAAGTGCCATTGAGAATTTTGATGATAAAGTCATGAAGCACTGTGATGACAAACACTTGGAGCTTGCTATGACAGGGGTCATGGAACATTGCAATGACAAGTGCATGGAGAATTGTGATGAAACGAGCATGTAACTTTGTGATGAGAAGTGTCATGTAGCATTGTGATGACAAGTACATGGAGAATTGTTATGACAAGGGACATGGAGCATTGTGATAACCAGGGAATGGAGCATTGTGATGACAGGGGTCATGGAGCATTATTATGACAAGGGCCATGGTGCATTCTGATATAAGATATCACTTATGAAGGGAATGTAAACCTGGCTACATATGAACTGAATTAGGAAAGAGAACAGAGTCTCAGATTTAGAAAACACTCTTATGCTTGCTAAAGGGGGAAGGAGAGGTGGGGTGACACACAAAACCAGAGTTTGATATTAACACAGGTACCGTTCCATAATCCAAATACAGAAGAGACAAGCCCGACTCCTTCCTCAGTGAATGGGACTCAACACCCCTATTCCCCACAGAGAAATATATCTGACTAGTAAGGATCTTAAAACCTATGTATTGATATGTCTCCATAAGGGAACCAAGTGTGTCTAGAATGACATAAACATGGAAGTGAGAATCAGCTCAAACCCACTATAAAAAGGAATTTCAAAACAAAACAAAGAAACAGTGAAATTCTTACACAACACCTTCAGGGGTTCTGATGAAACTTGGAATGACCCTATCTACAACAACAGCTGGATGTGGCATAAGGCTGTTCACCTGGGACTGAGAGGATTGGTGAGATTGGGTGAGAAAATGCAGACGCTTTAAAGCAATAATGCCTGCCACTGATTCCATGGTTCCCAACTCTCCAGGTAGAAGGGAATATCACTACAGTTATAACATGTATGGGAAACCTAGAGAATGGACACCCTCTGATGGTGAAAGGTTTTTAAAACTCTACTAATTTTTTTCCCTCCATGTGCTGCAGCTTGACATTCCAACTGCTTTAATGTCAATCTCCCAACTTGGAGAGTCAGCCCCTATAACCTCCTGGTTCGCACAGTTGGCACATTGTGCAGAGGATATAAGGGAAGAGGGAGAACCAATGAGAGAGTAGCTGTAGGCATTTGGATGGCCACATGTCACTCTAATTTCCCGTCACGAAGAAGAAATAACCAAACTCTCAGCCTGCCCCACCCCAATAACTAGTATAGGTCCTGAAGCAAAATTGTGGGTTTGCGGTCAGATCACAAAAACACAAGTTGAAAAATGGAGCTCAGGGGCACAGCAATTCACTAACTTGCAGAGTTATACAGGACTACTCTCTTCCAAAAATCTGTTGAGGAAAAGCCATGAGGCGGACTTGAAAATGAGGGAGATTTGCACGAAACAGATTTCCAGAAGTACATTGGAATCGCCTTTAAACACAGGAAAAGCATCACAACTTCGACAATTATGGAATTGTCCATAAAGGGCGCATGCGTTTTCTCCTGAATATATTCAGGAGAAAACGCATACACCCATTTTGGCCAACCAAGCAACCGCACAATGCAAATCTGCACTACAAAGAAGTATCACTTCCCACCAGTCAAAAGGGATATCCGTAAAATGTGTAAAAACCAGAAAGGCAAGAGGGGCTCTAGAGAACAGGGAGCCTTGTTATGCTGATGGGTGGGATGCAGATTGCCAACAGCCACTCTGGAGGAGTGCATTGTGTTCCCTAAAAGAATTAAACAACAGAGCTTCACAACCTAAGGCACTTCCAGTCATGGGAATATACCTTGGGGAAAATGAAAATCAATAAGACACAGCCAACCCAAAATATAGGGCAGCACTGCTTACAAGAACCTCGACTTCGGGACACCTTAAATATCCCAGTAAAGACAAAAATAGTAAAGAAATTGTGGTACATACGTACGATGGAATATCCCTCAGCCATGAAATCAATGTCATAAGGCCAGTAGCAGCATAATGAGTGGATTCATGTACGATGATTCTAACTGAAATAAGTCACACAGAAAAAAGAAACTTATCATAAGATATCACTTATGAAGGTCTTGTAAACATGGATACACATGAACTGAATTAGGAAAGAGAAGAGTCTCACATTTAGAAAACACTCTTATGCCTGCTCAAGAGGAAAGGAGAGGTGGGGTGATGCATAAAACCAGAGTTTGATATTAGCACAGGTACGGTTGCATAATCCAAATACAAAATAGACAAGACCTACTCTTTCCTCACTGAACGGGGCTCAACACCCCTATTCCCCGCAGAGTAGTATATCTGACTAGTAAGAATTTAAAACCTATGTATTGATATGTCTCCATAAGGTAAGCAAGTGTGTCTAGAATGACATAAACACGGCAGAGAGAATCAGCTCAAACCCACTATAAAAATGAATTTCAAAACAAAACAAATAAACAGTGAAATTCTTACACAATACCTTCAGGCGTTCTGATGAAACGTAGAATGACCCTATCTACAACGACAGCTGGATGTGGCATAAGGCTGGTCACTTGGGACTGAGAGGATTGGTGAGATTGGGTGAGAAAATGCAGACCGTTTAAAGCAATAATGCATGGCACCCATTCCATGGGTCCCAACTCTCCAGGTAGAAGGGAATATCACTACAGTTATAACATGTATGGGAAACGTAGAGAATGGACACCATCTGATGGTGAAAGGTTTCTAAAACTCTACTAATTTTTTTCTCTCCTTGTGCACCAGTTTGACATTCCAAATGCTTCAGTATCATTCTCCCAAATTGGAGAGTCAGCACCTATAACCTCCTGGTTCGCACAGTTGGCAAGTTGTGTAGAGGATATAAGGGAAGAGGGAGAAACAATTAGAGAGTAGCTGTAGGCATTTGGATGGCCACATGTCACTCTAAATTCCCGTCACGAAGAAGAATTAACAAACTCTGAGCCAGCCCCCCCAATGGAACCAGTATAGGTCCTGAAGCAAAATTGTGGATTGGCAGTCAGCTCACAAAAACGTGAGTTGAAAAATGGAGCTCAGGGGCACAGCAATTCACTAACTTGCAGAGTTATAAAGGACTACTCTCTACCAAAAATCTGTTGAGAGAAAGCCATGAGGCGGACTTGAAAATGAGGCAGAAGTGCACGAAACAGATTTCCAGAAGTACATTGGAATCGCCTTTAAACAGAGGAAAAGCATCACAACTTCGACAATTATGGAATTGTCCATAAAGTGTGCATGCGTTTTCTCCTGAATATATTCAGGAGAAAACGCATACGCCCATTTTGGACAACCAAGCAACCACACAATGCAAATCTGCACTACAAAGAATTATCACTTCCAACCGGTCAAAAGGGACATCCGTAAAATGTGTAAAAACAAGAAAGGCAAGACAGGATCTGGAGAACAGGGAGCTTTGTTATGCGGATGGGTGGGATGTAAATTGCCAACAGCCACTCTGGAGGAGTGCATTGTGTTCCCAAAAAGAAGTAAACAACAGTGCTTCACAACCTAAGGCACTTCCAGTCACGGGAATATACCTTGGGAAAATTGAAAATCAATAAGACACAGCCACCCCAAAATTTATGGTAGCACTGCTTACAAGAAACTCGACTTCGGGACACATTATAAATACCAGGAAAGACAAAAATGGTAAAGAAATTGTGATACATACGTATGATGGAATATCCCTCAGCCATGAAGTCAATGTCATAAGCCCAGTAGCAGCATAATGACGGGATTCATGTACGATGATTCTAACTGAAAAAAATCACACAGAAAAATAAACTTATCATAAGATATCACTTATGAAGGGTATATAAACATGGCTACACATGGAAGGAATTAGGAAAGGGAACAGAGTCTCATATTTAGAAAACACTCTTATGCATGCTTAAGGGGAAAGCAGAGGTGGGGTGATGAATAAAACCAGAGTTTGATATTAACACAGGTAGGGTTCCATAATCCAAATACAGAATAGACAAGACCTACTACTTCCTCTGTGAACGGGACTCAAAACCCCATATTTCCCGCAGAGGAATATATCTGACTAGTAAGAATCTTAAAACCTATGTATTGATATGTCTCCGTAAGGGAATCAAGTGTGTCTAGACTGGCATAAACATGGCAGCGAGAATCAGCTCAAACACACTAAAAAAGGAAATTCAAAAACAAAACAAAAAACAGGGAAATTCTTAACAATTCCTTCAGGGACTCTGATGAAACCTGGAATGACCCTATCTACCACGACAGCTGGATGTGGCATAAGGCTGGACACTGGGGACTCAGAGGGTTGGTGAGAGTGGGTGAGCAAATGCAGACCGTTTAAAACAATAATATGTGGCACCCATTCCATGGGTCTCAATTCTCCAGTTTGAAGGAACTATTACTACAGCTATAACATGTACGGAAAACCTAGAGAACGGACACACTGTGAATACGAAAGGTTTCTAAAACTCAAAGAATAGTCCCTCTCCTGGTGCTCCGGTTTGACATTCCAACTGCTTTATTATCAGTCTCCCAACTTGAGGAGACAGCCACTTTAACCTGCTGGTTCGCACAGGTTGCCAATTTGGCAGAGGATGAAAGGGAAGAGGGAGAACCAATGAGAGAGTAGCTGTTAGGTATTTGGACGGGCACATGTCACTCTAATTTCCCGGTAGGAAGAAGAATTAACAAAAGTCTCAGCCACCCACCGGGAACCAGTATAGGTCCTGAACCAAAATTTTGGACTTGCGTTCAGCTCACAAAAAACGAGTTGAAAAATGTAGCTCAGGGGCACAGCAATTCAAAAACTGGCAGAGTAATAAAGGACAACTATCGTCCAAAAATCTGTTGAGGGAAGGAAACGAGGCGGATTTGAAAGGCAGGCAGAATAGCAGGAAACAGATTTCAAGAGGTACGTTGGAATCGCCTTTAAAGCACAGGAACAGGGGCACAACTTCGACAATAATGCACTTGGCCAAAAAGGGCGTATGTGTTTTCTCCTGAATATATTCAGGAGAAAACGCATATGCCCTTTTGGGCCAAGCAAGAAAGCGGGCAATGCAAATCTGCACTACAAAGAAGTATCACTTCCCACTGGTCAAAAGGGACAGCCACAAAATGTGTAAAATCCAGAAAGGCAAGACAGGCCCTGGAGAACAGGGAGCCTTGTTATGGTGTTGGGCGAGATGAAAATTGTCAAGTGCCTCTCTGGAGGAATGCATTGTGTGGCCTAAAACAAGTGAAGAACAGAGCTACAGAGCCAAGGGCACTTCCAGTCTAGGGAATATACCTTGGGAAAACTGAAAATCAGTAAGAAAGGGCCACCTCAAAATTTAGGGCTGCACTGCTTACAAGAACCTCAACTTGGGTACACCTTAAATATCCCAGGAAATATAAAAATGGTTCAAAATAGTGTGGTACTTACGTACGATGGAATATCCCTAAACCATGAAATAAATGTCATAAGACCAGTAGCAGCAAAATGAGTGGATTCAGGTACGATGATTCTAAGTGAAATAAGTCACACAGAAGAAGAAACTTATCATAAGATATCACTTATGAAGATCCTGTAAACAAGGCTACACTTGAACTGAGTTAGGAAAGAGAACAGAGTCTCACATATAGAAAACACTCTTATGCCTGCTTAAGGGGGAAGGAGAGGTGGGGTGATGCATAAACCCCGAGTTTGATATAAGCACAGGTACCATTCCAAAAACCAACTATGGAATAGACAAGACCTACAGCTTCCTCAGTGAAAGGGACTCAAAACCCCATATTTCCCGCAGAGGTATATATCTGACTAGTAAGAATCTTAAAACCTATGTATTGATATGTCTCCGTAAGGGAATCAAGTGTGTCTAGACTGGCATAAACATGGCAGCGAGAATCAGCTCAAACCCACTATAAAAAGGAATTTCAAAAACAAATAAAAAAAACTGGGAAATTCTTTACAATTCCTTCAGGGTCTCTGATGAAACCTGGAATGACCCTATCTACAACGACAGCTGGATGTGGCATAAGGAGGGACACTTGGGACTGAGACGATTGGTGAGATTGGGTGAGCAAATGCAGACCCTTTAAAGCACAAATGCCTGGCATCCATTCCATGGGTCCCAACTCTCCAGGTTGAAGGGAATATTACTACAGCTATAACATTTACAGGAAACCTAGGGAACGGACACATTGTGAATATGAAAGGTTTCTAAAACTCAACAAATATTCCCTCTCCTGGTGCTCCGGTTTGAATTTCCATCTGCTTTACTATCAATCTCGCCACTTGGAGAGACAGCCCCTTTAACCTTCTGGTTCGCATAGGTTGCCAATTTGGCAGAAGATAAAAGGGAAGAGGGAGAACCAATGAGAGAGTAGCTGTTAGGCTTTTGGACCGGCACATATCACTCTAACTTCCGGGCAGGAAGAAGAATTAACCAAAGTCTCAGCCCCCCACCGGGAACCAGAATAGTTCCTGAACCAAAATTTTGGACTTGCGGTCAGCTCACCAAAAACGAGTTGAAAAATGGAGCTCAGGGGCACAGCAATTCACATACTGGCCGAGTATTAAAGGACAACTATCGTCCAAAAATCTGTTGTAGGAAGGCAACGAGGCGGACTTGAAAGCGAGGCAGAATAGCAGGAAACAGATTTCAAGAGGTAGGTTGGAATCACCTTTAAAGCACAGGAAGAGTGGCACAACTTCGACAATGATGCTCTTGGCCAAAAAGGGCATATGCGTTTTCTCCTGAATATATACAGGAGAAAATGCATACGCCCTTTTTGGCCACCCAAGCAAGCGGGCAATGCAAATCTGAACTACAAAGAAGTATCACTTCCCACCGGTCAAAAGCACATCCACAAAATGTGTAAAAACCAGAAAGGCAAGACAGGCCCCGGAGAACAGGGAGCCTTTTTATGCTGATAGGCAGGATGTAAATTGCCAACTGCCTCTCTGGAGGAGTACATTGTGTTCCCTAAAAGAAGTAAAGAAGAGAGCTACAGAGCCAAGGGCACCACCAGTCTAGGGAATATACCTTGGGAAAACTGAAAATCAATAAGACAGAGCCACCCCAAAATTTAGGGCTGCACTGCTTACAAGGACCTCAACTTGGGTACACCTTAAATATCCCAGGAAATATAAAAATGGTTCAAAAAATTGTGGTACTTACGTACGATGGAATATCCCTCAGCCATGAAATCAATGTCATAAGACCAGTAGCAGCAAAATGGGTGGATTCAGGTACAATGATTCTAAGTGAAATAAGTCACAGAGAAAAAGAAACTTATCATAAGATATCACTTATGAAGATCCTGTAAACATGGCTACACTTGAACTGAGTTAGGAAAGAGAACAATGTCTCACATTTAGAAAACACTCTTATGCCTGCTTAAGGGGGAAGGAGAGGTGGGGTGATGCATAAACCCCGAGTTTGATATAAGCACAGGTACCATTCCAAAAACCAACTATGGAATAGACAAGACCTACAGCTTCCTCAGTGAAAGGGACTCAAAACCCCATATTTCCCGCAGAGGTATATATCTGACTAGTAAGAATCTTAAAACCTATGTATTGATATGTCTCCGTAAGGGAATCAAGTGTGTCTAGACTGGCATAAACATGGCAGCGAGAATCAGCTCAAACACACTAAAAAAGGAAATTCAAAAACAAAACAAAAAACAGGGAAATTCTTAACAATTCCTTCAGGGACTCTGATGAAACCTGGAATGACCCTATCTACCACGACAGCTGGATGTGGCATAAGGCTGGACACTGGGGACTCAGAGGGTTGGTGAGAGTGGGTGAGCAAATGCAGACCGTTTAAAACAATAATATGTGGCACCCATTCCATGGGTCTCAATTCTCCAGTTTGAAGGAACTATTACTACAGCTATAACATGTACGGAAAACCTAGAGAACGGACACACTGTGAATACGAAAGGTTTCTAAAACTCAAAGAATAGTCCCTCTCCTGGTGCTCCGGTTTGACATTCCAACTGCTTTATTATCAGTCTCCCAACTTGAGGAGACAGCCACTTTAACCTGCTGGTTCGCACAGGTTGCCAATTTGGCAGAGGATGAAAGGGAAGAGGGAGAACCAATGAGAGAGTAGCTGTTAGGTATTTGGACGGGCACATGTCACTCTAATTTCCCGGTAGGAAGAAGAATTAACAAAAGTCTCAGCCACCCACCGGGAACCAGTATAGGTCCTGAACCAAAATTTTGGACTTGCGTTCAGCTCACAAAAAACGAGTTGAAAAATGTAGCTCAGGGGCACAGCAATTCAAAAACTGGCAGAGTAATAAAGGACAACTATCGTCCAAAAATCTGTTGAGGGAAGGAAACGAGGCGGATTTGAAAGGCAGGCAGAATAGCAGGAAACAGATTTCAAGAGGTACGTTGGAATCGCCTTTAAAGCACAGGAACAGGGGCACAACTTCGACAATAATGCACTTGGCCAAAAAGGGCGTATGTGTTTTCTCCTGAATATATTCAGGAGAAAACGCATATGCCCTTTTGGGCCAAGCAAGAAAGCGGGCAATGCAAATCTGCACTACAAAGAAGTATCACTTCCCACTGGTCAAAAGGGACAGCCACAAAATGTGTAAAATCCAGAAAGGCAAGACAGGCCCTGGAGAACAGGGAGCCTTGTTATGGTGTTGGGCGAGATGAAAATTGTCAAGTGCCTCTCTGGAGGAATGCATTGTGTGGCCTAAAACAAGTGAAGAACAGAGCTACAGAGCCAAGGGCACTTCCAGTCTAGGGAATATACCTTGGGAAAACTGAAAATCAGTAAGAAAGGGCCACCTCAAAATTTAGGGCTGCACTGCTTACAAGAACCTCAACTTGGGTACACCTTAAATATCCCAGGAAATATAAAAATGGTTCAAAATAGTGTGGTACTTACGTACGATGGAATATCCCTAAACCATGAAATAAATGTCATAAGACCAGTAGCAGCAAAATGAGTGGATTCAGGTACGATGATTCTAAGTGAAATAAGTCACACAGAAGAAGAAACTTATCATAAGATATCACTTATGAAGATCCTGTAAACAAGGCTACACTTGAACTGAGTTAGGAAAGAGAACAGAGTCTCACATATAGAAAACACTCTTATGCCTGCTTAAGGGGGAAGGAGAGGTGGGGTGATGCATAAACCCCGAGTTTGATATAAGCACAGGTACCATTCCAAAAACCAACTATGGAATAGACAAGACCTACAGCTTCCTCAGTGAAAGGGACTCAAAACCCCATATTTCCCGCAGAGGTATATATCTGACTAGTAAGAATCTTAAAACCTATGTATTGATATGTCTCCGTAAGGGAATCAAGTGTGTCTAGACTGGCATAAACATGGCAGCGAGAATCAGCTCAAACCCACTATAAAAAGGAATTTCAAAAACAAATAAAAAAAACTGGGAAATTCTTTACAATTCCTTCAGGGTCTCTGATGAAACCTGGAATGACCCTATCTACAACGACAGCTGGATGTGGCATAAGGAGGGACACTTGGGACTGAGACGATTGGTGAGATTGGGTGAGCAAATGCAGACCCTTTAAAGCACAAATGCCTGGCATCCATTCCATGGGTCCCAACTCTCCAGGTTGAAGGGAATATTACTACAGCTATAACATTTACAGGAAACCTAGGGAACGGACACATTGTGAATATGAAAGGTTTCTAAAACTCAACAAATATTCCCTCTCCTGGTGCTCCGGTTTGAATTTCCATCTGCTTTACTATCAATCTCGCCACTTGGAGAGACAGCCCCTTTAACCTTCTGGTTCGCATAGGTTGCCAATTTGGCAGAAGATAAAAGGGAAGAGGGAGAACCAATGAGAGAGTAGCTGTTAGGCTTTTGGACCGGCACATATCACTCTAACTTCCGGGCAGGAAGAAGAATTAACCAAAGTCTCAGCCCCCCACCGGGAACCAGAATAGTTCCTGAACCAAAATTTTGGACTTGCGGTCAGCTCACCAAAAACGAGTTGAAAAATGGAGCTCAGGGGCACAGCAATTCACATACTGGCCGAGTATTAAAGGACAACTATCGTCCAAAAATCTGTTGTAGGAAGGCAACGAGGCGGACTTGAAAGCGAGGCAGAATAGCAGGAAACAGATTTCAAGAGGTAGGTTGGAATCACCTTTAAAGCACAGGAAGAGTGGCACAACTTCGACAATGATGCTCTTGGCCAAAAAGGGCATATGCGTTTTCTCCTGAATATATACAGGAGAAAATGCATACGCCCTTTTTGGCCACCCAAGCAAGCGGGCAATGCAAATCTGAACTACAAAGAAGTATCACTTCCCACCGGTCAAAAGCACATCCACAAAATGTGTAAAAACCAGAAAGGCAAGACAGGCCCCGGAGAACAGGGAGCCTTTTTATGCTGATAGGCAGGATGTAAATTGCCAACTGCCTCTCTGGAGGAGTACATTGTGTTCCCTAAAAGAAGTAAAGAAGAGAGCTACAGAGCCAAGGGCACCACCAGTCTAGGGAATATACCTTGGGAAAACTGAAAATCAATAAGACAGAGCCACCCCAAAATTTAGGGCTGCACTGCTTACAAGGACCTCAACTTGGGTACACCTTAAATATCCCAGGAAATATAAAAATGGTTCAAAAAATTGTGGTACTTACGTACGATGGAATATCCCTCAGCCATGAAATCAATGTCATAAGACCAGTAGCAGCAAAATGGGTGGATTCAGGTACAATGATTCTAAGTGAAATAAGTCACAGAGAAAAAGAAACTTATCATAAGATATCACTTATGAAGATCCTGTAAACATGGCTACACTTGAACTGAGTTAGGAAAGAGAACAATGTCTCACATTTAGAAAACACTCTTATGCCTGCTTAAGGGGGAAGGAGAGGTGGGGTGATGCATAAACCCCGAGTTTGATATAAGCACAGGTACCATTCCAAAAACCAACTATGGAATAGACAAGACCTACAGCTTCCTCAGTGAAAGGGACTCAAAACCCCATATTTCCCGCAGAGGTATATATCTGACTAGTAAGAATCTTAAAACCTATGTATTGATATGTCTCCGTAAGGGAATCAAGTGTGTCTAGACTGGCATAAACATGGCAGCGAGAATCAGCTCAAACACACTAAAAAAGGAAATTCAAAAACAAAACAAAAAACAGGGAAATTCTTAACAATTCCTTCAGGGACTCTGATGAAACCTGGAATGACCCTATCTACCACGACAGCTGGATGTGGCATAAGGCTGGACACTGGGGACTCAGAGGGTTGGTGAGAGTGGGTGAGCAAATGCAGACCGTTTAAAACAATAATATGTGGCACCCATTCCATGGGTCTCAATTCTCCAGTTTGAAGGAACTATTACTACAGCTATAACATGTACGGAAAACCTAGAGAACGGACACACTGTGAATACGAAAGGTTTCTAAAACTCAAAGAATAGTCCCTCTCCTGGTGCTCCGGTTTGACATTCCAACTGCTTTATTATCAGTCTCCCAACTTGAGGAGACAGCCACTTTAACCTGCTGGTTCGCACAGGTTGCCAATTTGGCAGAGGATGAAAGGGAAGAGGGAGAACCAATGAGAGAGTAGCTGTTAGGTATTTGGACGGGCACATGTCACTCTAATTTCCCGGTAGGAAGAAGAATTAACAAAAGTCTCAGCCACCCACCGGGAACCAGTATAGGTCCTGAACCAAAATTTTGGACTTGCGTTCAGCTCACAAAAAACGAGTTGAAAAATGTAGCTCAGGGGCACAGCAATTCAAAAACTGGCAGAGTAATAAAGGACAACTATCGTCCAAAAATCTGTTGAGGGAAGGAAACGAGGCGGATTTGAAAGGCAGGCAGAATATCAGGAAACAGATTTCAAGAGGTACGTTGGAATCGCCTTTAAAGCACAGGAACAGGGGCACAACTTCGACAATAATGCACTTGGCCAAAAAGGGCGTATGTGTTTTCTCCTGAATATATTCAGGAGAAAACGCATATGCCCTTTTGGGCCAAGCAAGAAAGCGGGCAATGCAAATCTGCACTACAAAGAAGTATCACTTCCCACTGGTCAAAAGGGACAGCCACAAAATGTGTAAAATCCAGAAAGGCAAGACAGGCCCTGGAGAACAGGGAGCCTTGTTATGGTGTTGGGCGAGATGAAAATTGTCAAGTGCCTCTCTGGAGGAATGCATTGTGTGGCCTAAAACAAGTGAAGAACAGAGCTACAGAGCCAAGGGCACTTCCAGTCTAGGGAATATACCTTGGGAAAACTGAAAATCAGTAAGAAAGGGCCACCTCAAAATTTAGGGCTGCACTGCTTACAAGAACCTCAACTTGGGTACAACTTAAATATCCCAGGAAATATAAAAATGGTTCAAAATAGTGTGGTACTTACGTACGATGGAATATCCCTAAACCATGAAATAAATGTCATAAGACCAGTAGCAGCAAAATGAGTGGATTCAGGTACGATGATTCTAAGTGAAATAAGTCACACAGAAGAAGAAACTTATCATAAGATATCACTTATGAAGATCCTGTAAACAAGGCTACACTTGAACTGAGTTAGGAAAGAGAACAGAGTCTCACATATAGAAAACACTCTTATGCCTGCTTAAGGGGGAAGGAGAGGTGGGGTGATGCATAAACCCCGAGTTTGATATAAGCACAGGTACCATTCCAAAAACCAACTATGGAATAGACAAGACCTACAGCTTCCTCAGTGAAAGGGACTCAAAACCCCATATTTCCCGCAGAGGTATATATCTGACTAGTAAGAATCTTAAAACCTATGTATTGATATGTCTCCGTAAGGGAATCAAGTGTGTCTAGACTGGCATAAACATGGCAGCGAGAATCAGCTCAAACCCACTATAAAAAGGAATTTCAAAAACAAATAAAAAAAACTGGGAAATTCTTTACAATTCCTTCAGGGTCTCTGATGAAACCTGGAATGACCCTATCTACAACGACAGCTGGATGTGGCATAAGGAGGGACACTTGGGACTGAGACGATTGGTGAGATTGGGTGAGCAAATGCAGACCCTTTAAAGCACAAATGCCTGGCATCCATTCCATGGGTCCCAACTCTCCAGGTTGAAGGGAATATTACTACAGCTATAACATTTACAGGAAACCTAGGGAACGGACACATTGTGAATATGAAAGGTTTCTAAAACTCAACAAATATTCCCTCTCCTGGTGCTCCGGTTTGAATTTCCATCTGCTTTACTATCAATCTCGCCACTTGGAGAGACAGCCCCTTTAACCTTCTGGTTCGCATAGGTTGCCAATTTGGCAGAAGATAAAAGGGAAGAGGGAGAACCAATGAGAGAGTAGCTGTTAGGCTTTTGGACCGGCACATATCACTCTAACTTCCGGGCAGGAAGAAGAATTAACCAAAGTCTCAGCCCCCCACCGGGAACCAGAATAGTTCCTGAACCAAAATTTTGGACTTGCGGTCAGCTCACCAAAAACGAGTTGAAAAATGGAGCTCAGGGGCACAGCAATTCACATACTGGCCGAGTATTAAAGGACAACTATCGTCCAAAAATCTGTTGTAGGAAGGCAACGAGGCGGACTTGAAAGCGAGGCAGAATAGCAGGAAACAGATTTCAAGAGGTAGGTTGGAATCACCTTTAAAGCACAGGAAGAGTGGCACAACTTCGACAATGATGCTCTTGGCCAAAAAGGGCATATGCGTTTTCTCCTGAATATATACAGGAGAAAATGCATACGCCCTTTTTGGCCACCCAAGCAAGCGGGCAATGCAAATCTGAACTACAAAGAAGTATCACTTCCCACCGGTCAAAAGCACATCCACAAAATGTGTAAAAACCAGAAAGGCAAGACAGGCCCCGGAGAACAGGGAGCCTTTTTATGCTGATAGGCGGGATGTAAATTGCCAACTGCCTCTCTGGAGGAGTACATTGTGTTCCCTAAAAGAAGTAAAGAAGAGAGCTACAGAGCCAAGGGCACCACCAGTCTAGGGAATATACCTTGGGAAAACTGAAAATCAATAAGACAGAGCCACCCCAAAATTTAGGGCTGCACTGCTTACAAGGACCTCAACTTGGGTACACCTTAAATATCCCAGGAAATATAAAAATGGTTCAAAAAATTGTGGTACTTACGTACGATGGAATATCCCTCAGCCATGAAATCAATGTCATAAGACCAGTAGCAGCAAAATGGGTGGATTCAGGTACAATGATTCTAAGTGAAATAAGTCACAGAGAAAAAGAAACTTATCATAAGATATCACTTATGAAGATCCTGTAAACATGGCTACACTTGAACTGAGTTAGGAAAGAGAACAATGTCTCACATTTAGAAAACACTCTTATGCCTGCTTAAGGGGGAAGGAGAGGTGGGGTGACGCATAAAACCAGAGTTTGATATAAGCACAGGTACCGTTCCAAAAATCAACTATGGAATAGACAAGACCTACACCTTCCTCAGTGAAAGGGACTCAAAACACCATATTTCCCACAGAGGAATATATCTGAGTAGTAAGAATCTTAAATCCTATGTATTGATATGTCTCCGTAAGGGAATCAAGTGTGTCCAGACTGGCATAAACATGGCAGCGAGAATCAGCTCAAACCCACTATAAAAAGGAATTTCAAAAACAAAACAAAAAAACTGGAAAAATCTTTACAATTCCCTCAGGGTCTCTGATGAAACCTGGAATGACCCTATCTACAATGACAGGTGGATGTGGCAAAAGGCTGGACACTTGGGACTGAGAGGCTTGGTGAGATTGGGTGAGCAAATGCAGACCCTTTAAAGCAATAATGCATGGCACCCAATCCATGGGTCCCAACTCTCCAGGTTGAAGGGAATATTACTACAGTTATAACATGTACGGGAAACCTAGAGAACGGACACACTGTGAATACGAAAGGTTTGTAAACCTCAACGAATAGTCCCTCTCCTGGTGCTCCGGTTTGTCTTTCCATCTGCTTTACTATCAACCTCCCAACTTGGAGAGACAGCCCCTTTAACCTCCTGATTCGCACAGCTTGCCAATTTGGCAGAGGATGAAAGGGAAGAGGGAGAACCAATGAGAGAGTAGCTGTTAGGCATTTGGACGGGCACATATCACTGTAATTTCCCGGCAGGAAGAAGAATTAACCAAAGTCTCAGCCCCCCACCCGGAACCAGCATAGGTCCTGAACCAAAATTTTGGACTTGCGGTCAGCTCACCAAAAACGAGTTGAAAAATGGAGCTCAGGGGCACAGCAATTCACAAACTGGCCGAGTAATAAAGGACAACTATTGTCCAAAAATCTGTTGAGGGAAGGCAACGAGGCGGACTTGAAAGCGAGGCAGAATAGCAGGAAACAGATTTCAAGAGGTACTTTGGAATCGCCTTTAAAGCCCAGGAAGAGGGGCACAACATCGAAAATGATGCACTTGGCCAAAAAGGGCGTATGCGTTTTCTCCTGAATATATTCAGGAGAAAACGCATACGCCCTTTTTGGCCAAGCAAGCAAGCGGGCAATGCAAATCTGCACTACAAAGAAGTATCACTTCCCAACGGTCAAAAGGGACATCCACAAAATGTGTAAAATCCAGAAAGGCAAGACAGGCCCTGGAGAACAGGGAGCCTTGTTATGCTGATAGGCGGGATGTAAATTGCCAACTGCCTCTCTGGAGGAGTACATTGTGTTCCCTAAAAGAAGTAAA
Organism: Hyperoodon ampullatus; assembly: GCF_949752795.1. Classification (NCBI taxonomy): domain Eukaryota; kingdom Metazoa; phylum Chordata; class Mammalia; order Artiodactyla; family Ziphiidae; genus Hyperoodon; species Hyperoodon ampullatus. Next base: position 149,055 of record NW_027641003.1, on the reverse strand, counting down.
GAACAGAGCTACAGAGCCAAGGGCACCTCCATTCTAGGGAATATACCTTGGGAAAACTGAAAATCAATAAGACAGAGCCACCCCGAAATTTAGGGCTGCACTGCTTACAAGGACCTCAACTTGGGTACACCTTAAATGTCCCAGGAAATATAAAAATGGTTCAAAAAATTGTGGTACTTACGTACGATGGAATACCCCTCAGCCATGAAATCAATGTCATAAGACCAGTAGCAGCAAAATGGGTGGATTCAGGTACAATGATTCTAAGTGTAATAAGTCACAGAGAAAAAGAAACTTATCATAAGATATCACTTATGAAGATCGTGTAACATGGCTACACTTGACCTGAGTTAGGAAAGAGAACAGTGTCTCACATTTAGAAAACACTCTTATGCCTGCTTAAGGGGGAAGGAGAGGTGGGGTGATGCATAAAACCAGAGTTTGATATAAGCACAGGTACCGTTCCAATAACCAACTATGGAATAGACAAGACCTACACCTTCCTCAGTGAAAGGGACTCAAAACACCATATTTCCCGCAGAGGAATATATCTGACTAGTAAGAATCTTAAAACCTATGTATTGATATGTCTCCGTAAGGGAATCAAGTGTGTCTAGACTGGCATAAACATGGCAGCGAGAATCAGCTCAAACCCACTACAAAAAGGAATTTCAAAAACAAAACATAAAAACTGGGAAATTCTTTACAATTCCTTCAGGGTCTCTGATGAAACCTGGAATGACCCTATCTACAACGACAGCTGGATGTGGCATAAGGAGGGACAATTGGGACTGAGACGATTGGTGAGATTGGGTGAGCAAATGCAGACCCTTTAAAGCACAAATGCCTGGCACCCATTCCATGGGTCCCAGCTCTCCAGGTTGAAGGGAATATTACTACAGCTATAACATGTACGGGAAACCAAGAGAACGGACACACTGTGAATACAAAAGGTTTCTAAAACTCAATGAATAGTCCCTCTCCTCGTGCTCCAGTTTGACTTTCCATCTGCTTTACTATCAACCTCCCAAAATGGAGAGACAGCCCCTTTGACCTCCTGGTTCGCACAGCTGGCCAATTTGGCAGAGGATGAAAGGGAAGAGGGAGAACCAATGAGAGAGTAGCTGTTAGGCATTTGGACGGGCACATATCACTGTAATTTCCCGGCAGGAAGAAGAATTAACCAAAGTCTCAGCCACCCTCCGGGAACCAGTATAGTTCCTGAAGCAAAATTTTGGACTTGCGGTCAGCTCACCAAAAACGAGTTGAAAAATGGAGCTCAGGGTCACATCAAATCACAAACTGGCCGAGTAATAAAGGACAACTATCGTCCAAAAATCTGTTGAGGGAAGGCAACGAGGCGGAATTGAAAGCGAGGCAGAATAGCAGGAAACAGATTTCAAGAGGTACGTTGCAATCACCATTAAAGCACAGGAAGAGGGGCACAACTTCGACAATGATGCACTTGGCCAAAAGGGCGTATGCGTTTTCTCCTGAATATATTCAGGAGAAAACGCATACGCCCTTTTTGGCCAAGCAAGCAAGCGGGCAATGCAAATCTGCACTACAAAGAAGTATCACTTCCCACCGGTCAAAAGGGACATCCACAAAATGTGTAAAAACCAGAAAGGCAAGACAGGCCCCGGAGAACAGGGAGCCTTGTTATGCTTTTGAGCGGGATGTAAATTGCCAACTGCCTCTCTGGAGGAGTGCATTGTGTTCCCTAAAACAAGTAAACAACAGAGCTACAGAGCCAAGGGCACTTCCAGTCTAGGGAATATACCTTGCGAAAACTGAAAATCAATAAGACAGAGCCACCCCAAAATTTAGGGCTGCACTGCTTACAAGGACCTCAACTTGGGTACACCTTAAATATCCCAGGAAATATAAAAATGGTTCAAAAAATTGTGGTATTTACGTATGATGGAATATCCCTCAGCCATGAAATCAATGTCATAAGACCAGTAGCAGCAAAATGGGTGGATTCAGGTAGGATGATTCTAAGTGAAATAAGTCACGCAGAAAAAGAAACTTATCATAAGATATCACTTATGAAGATCCTGTAAACATGGCTACACTTGAAATGAGTTAGGAAAGAGAACAGTGTCTCACATTTAGAAAACACTCTTATGCCTGCTTAAGGGGGAAGGAGAGGTGGGGAGATGCATAAAACCAGAGTTTGATATAAGCACAGGTACCGTTCCATAAATAAACTATGGAATAGACAAGACCTACACCTTCCTCAGTGAAAGGGACTCAAAACCGCATATTTCCCGCAGAGGAATATATCTGACTAGTAAGAATCTTAAAACCTATGTATTGATATGACTCCGTAAGGGAATCAAGTGTGTCTAGACTGGCATAAACATGGCAGCGAGAATCAGCTCAAACCCACTATAAAAAGGAATTTCAAAACAAAACAAAAAAACTGGGAAATTCTTTGCAATTCCTTCAGGGTCTCTGATGAAACCTGGAATGACCCTATCTACAACGACAGCTGAATATGTCATAAGGCTGGACACTTGGGACTGAGAGGATTGGTGAGATTGGGTGAGCAAATGCAGACCCTTTAAAGCACAAATGCCTGGCACCCATTTCATGGGTCCCAACTCTCCAGGTTGAAGGGAATATTACTACAGCTATAACATGTACGGGAAACCTGGAGAAAAGACACACTGTGAATACGAAAGGTTTCTAAAACTCAACGACTAGTCCCTCTCCTGGTGCTCAAGTTTGACTTTCCAACAGCTTTACTATCAACCTCCCAACATGGAGAGACTGCCCCTTTAACCTCCTGGTTCGCACAGGTTGCCAATTTGGCAGAGGATGAAAGGGAAGAGGGAGAACCAATGAGAGAGTAGCTGTTAGGCATTTGGACGGGCACATATCACTGTAATTTCCCGGCAGGAAGAAGAATTAACCAAAGTCTCAGCCCCCCACCGGGAAACAGCATAGGTGCTGAACCAAAATTTTGGACTTGCGGTCAGCTCACCAAAAACGAGTTGAAAAATGGAGCTCAGGGGCACAGCAATTCACAAACTGGCCGTGTAATAAAGGACAACTATCGTCCAGAAATCTGTTGAGGGAAGGCAACGAGGCGGACTTGAAAGCGAGGCAGAATACCAGGAAACAGATTTCAAGAGGTACGTTGGAATCGCCTTTAAAGCACAGTAAGAGGGGCACAACTTCGACAATGATGCACTTGGCCAAAAAGGGCGTATGCGTTTTCTCCTGAATATATTCAGGAGAAAACGCATACGCCCTTTTTGGCCAAGCAAGCAAGCGGGCAATGCAAATCTGCACTACAAAGAAGTATCACTTCCCACCGGTCAAAAGGGACATCCACAAAATGTGTAAAAACCAGAAAGGCAAGACAGGCCCCGGAGAACAGGGAGCCTTGTTATGCTTTTGGGCGGGATGTAAATTGCCAACTGCCTCTCTGGAGGAGTGCATTGTGTTCCCTAAAACAAGTAAACAACAGAGCTACAGAGCCAAGGGCACTTCCAGTCTAGGGAATATACTTTGGGAAAACTGAAAATCAATAAGACAGAGCCACCCCAAAATTTAGGGCTGCACTGCTTACAAGGACCTCAACGTGGGTACACCTTAAATATCCCAGGAAGTATAAAAATGGTTCAAAAAATTGTGGTACTTACGTACGATGAAATATCCCTCAGCCATGAAATCAATGTCATAAGACCAGTAGCAGCAAAATGGGTGGATTCAGGTACGATGATTCTAAGTGAAATAAGTAACACAGACAAAGAAACTTATCATAAGATATCACTTATGAAGATCCTGGAAACATGGCTACACTTGAACTGAGTTAGGAAAGAGAACAGTGTCTCACATTTAGAAAACACTCTTATGCCTGCTTAAAAGGGAAGGAGAGGTGGGGTGATGCATAAAACCAGAGTTTGATATAAGCACAGGAACCATTCCAAAACCCAACTATGGAATAGACAAGACCTACACCTTTCTCAGTGAAAGGGACTCAAAACCCCATATTTCCCGCAGAGGAATATATCTGACTAGCAAAAATCTTAAAACCTATGTATTGATATGTCTCCGTAAGGGAATCAAGTGTGTCTAGACTGGCATAAACATGGCAGCGAGAATCAGCTCAAACCCACTATAAAAAGGAATTTCAAAAACAAAACAAAAAAACTGGGAAATTCTTTACAATTCCTTCAGTGTCTCTGATGAAACCTGGAATGACCCTATCTACAATGACAGCTGGATATGGCATAAGGCTGGACACTTGGGACTGAGAGGATTGGTGAGATTGGGTGAGCAAATGCAGACCCTTTAAAGCAATAATGCATGGCACCCATTCCATGGGTCCCAACTCTCCAGGTTGTAGGGAATATTACTACAGTTATTACATGTACGGGAAACCTAGAGAACGGACACACTGTGAATACGAGAGGTTTCTAAATCTCAACAAATAGTCCCTGTCCTGGTGCTCCAGTTTGACTTTCCATCTGCTTTACTATCAATCTCCCAACTTGGAGAGACAGCCCCTTTAACCTTCTGGTTCGCACACGTTTCCAATTTGGCAGAGGATGAAAGGGAAGAGGGAGAACCAATGAGAGAGTAGCTGTTAGGCATTTGGACGGGGACATATCACTCTAACTTCCCAGCAGGAAGAAGAATTAACCAAAGTCTCAGCCCCCCACCGGAACCAGAATAGTTCCTGAACCAAAATTTTGGACTTGCGGTCAGCTCACCAAAAACGAGTTGAAAAATGGAGCTCAGGGGCACAGCAATTCTCATACTGGCCGAGTAATAAAGGACACCTATCGTCCAAAATTCTGTTGAGGGAAGGCAACCAGGCGGACTTGAAAGCGAGTCAGAATAGCAGGAAACACATTTCAAGAGGTACGTTGGAATCGCCTTTAAAGCACAGGAAGAGGGGCACAACTTCGACAATGATGCACTTGGCCAAAAAGGGCGTATGCGTTTTCTCCTGAATATATTCAGGAGAAAACGCATACGCCCTTTTTGGCCAAGCAAGCAAGCGGGCAATGCAAATCTGCACTACAAAGAAGTATCACTTCCCACCGGTCAAAAGGGACATCCACAAAATGTGTAAAAACCAGAAAGGCAAGACAGGCCCTGGAGAACAGGGAGCATTGTTATGCTGATGGGCGGGATGTAAATTGCCAACTGCCTCTCTGGAGGAATACATTGTGTTCCCTAAAACAAGTAAAGAACAGAGCTACAGAGCCAAGGGCACTTCCAGTCTAGGGAATATACCTTGGGAAAACTGAAAATCAATAAGACAGAGCCACCCCAAAATTTAGGGCTGCACTGCTTACAAGGACCTCAACTTGGGTACACCTTAAATATCCCAGGAAATATAAAAATGGTTCAAAAAATTGTGGTACTTACGTACGATGGAATATCCCTCAGCCATGAAATCAATGTCATAAGACCAGTAGCAGCAAAATGGGTGGATTCAGGTACGATGATTCTAAGTGAAATAAGTCACAGAGAAAAAGAAACTTATCATAAGATATCACTTATGAAGATCCTGTAAACATGGCTACACTTGAACTGAGTTAGGAAAGAGAACAGTGTCTCACATTTAGAAAACACTCTTATGCCTGCTTAAGAGGGAAGGAGAGGTGGGGTGATGCATAAAACCAGAGTTTGATATAAGCACAGTTACCATTCCAAAAACCAACTATGGAATAGACAAGACCTACAGCTTCCTCAGTGAAAGGGACTCAAAACCCCATATTTCCTGCAGAGGAATATATCTGACTAGTAAGAATCTTAAAACCTATGTATTGATATGTCTCCGTAAGGGAATCGAGTGTGTCTAGACTGGCATAAACATGGCAGCGAGAATCAGCTCAAACCCACTATAAAAAGGAATTTCAAAACAAAACAAAAAAACTGGGAAATTCTTTACAATTCCTTCAGGGTCTCTGATGAAACCTGGAATGACCCTATCTACAATGAGAGCTGGATGTGGAATAAGGCTGGAGAGTTGGGACTGAGAGGATTGGTGAGATTGGTTGAACAAATGCAGACCCTTTAAAGCAATAATGCATGGCACCCATTCCATGGGTCCCAACTCTCCGGGTTGAAGGGAATATTACTACAGCTATAACATGTACGGGAAACCTGGAGAACAGACACACTGTGAATACGAAAGGTTTCTAAAACTCAACGACTAGTCCCTCTCCTGGTGCTCAAGTTTGACTTTCCACCTGCTTTACTATCAACCTCCCAACATGGAGAGACAGCCCCTTTAACCTCCTGGTTCGCACAGCTTGCCAATTTGGCAGAGGATGAAAGGGAAGAGGGAGAACCAATGAGAGAGTAGCTGTTAGGCATTTGGACGGGCACATATCACTGTAATTTCCCGGCAGGAAGAAGAATTAACCAAAGTCTCAGCCCCCCACCCGGAACCAGCATAGGTCCTGAACCAAAATTTTGGACTTGCGGTCAGCTCACCAAAAACGAGTTGAAAAATGGAGCTCAGGGGCACAGCAATTCACAAACTGGCCGAGTAATAATGGACAACTATCGTCCAAAAATCTGTTGAGGGAAGGCATCGAGGTGGACTTGAAAGCGAGGCAGAATAGCAGGAAACAGATTTCAAGAGGTACTTTGGAATCGCCTTTAAAGCACAGGAAGAGGGGCACAACTTCGAAAATGATGCACTTGGCCAAAAAGGGCGTATGCGTTTTCTCCTGAATATATTCAGGAGAAAACGCATACGCCCTTTTTGGCCAAGCAAGCAACTGGGCAATGCAAATCTGCACTACAAAGAAGTATCACTTCCCAACGGTCAAAAGGGACATCCACAAAATGTGTAAAATCCAGAAAGGCAAGACAGGCCCTGGAGAACAGGGAGCCTTGTTATGCTGATAGGCGGGATGTAAATTGCCAACTGCCTCTCTGGAGGAGTACATTGTGTTCCCTAAAAGAAGTAAAGAACAGAGCTACAGAGCCAAGGGCACCTCCATTCTAGGGAATATACCTTGGGAAAACTGAAAATCAATAAGACAGAGCCACCCCAAAATTTAGGGCTGCACTGCTTACAAGGACCTCAACTTGGGTACACCTTAAATGTCCCAGGAAATATAAAGATGGTTCAAAAAATTGTGGTACTTACGTACGATGGAATACCCCTCAGCCATGAAATCAATGTCATAAGACCAGCAGCAGCAAAATGGGTGGATTCAGGTACAATGATTCTAAGTGTAATAAGTCACAGAGAAAAAGAAACTTATCATAAGATATCACTTATGAAGATCGTGTAACATGGCTACACTTGACCTGAGTTAGGAAAGAGAACAGTGTCTCACATTTAGAAAACACTCTTATGCCTGCTTAAGGGGGAAGGAGAGGTGGGGTGATGCATAAAACCAGAGTTTGATATAAGCACAGGTACCGTTCCAATAACCAACTATGGAATAGACAAGACCTACACCTACCTCAGTGAAAGGGACTCAAAACACCATATTTCGCGCAGAGGAATATATCTGACTAGTAAGAATCTTAAAACCTATGTATTGATATGTCTCCGTAAGGGAATCAAGTGTGTCTAGACTGGCATAAACATGGCAGCGAGAATCAGCTCAAACCCACTACAAAAAGGAATTTCAAAAACAAAACATAAAAACTGGGAAATTCTTTACAATTCCTTCAGGGTCTCTGATGAAACCTGGAATGACCCTATCTACAACGACAGCTGGATGTGGCATAAGGAGGGACAATTGGGACTGAGACGATTGGTGAGATTGGGTGAGCAAATGCAGACCCTTTAAAGCACAAATGCCTGGCACCTATTCCATGGGTCCCAGCTCTCCAGGTTGAAGGGAATATTACTACAGCTATAACATGTACGGGAAACCAAGAGAACGGACACACTGTGAATACAAAAGGTTTCTAAAACTCAACGAATAGTCCCTCTCCTGGTGCTCCAGTTTGACTTTCCATCTGCTTTACTATCAACCTCCCAAATTGGAGAGACAGCCCCTTTGACCTCCTGGTTCGCACAGGTTGCCAATTTGGCAGAGGATGAAAGGGAAGAGGGAGAACCAATGAGAGAGTAGCTGTTAGGCATTTGGACGGGCACATATCACTGTATTTTCCCGGCAGGAAGAAGAATTAACCAAAGTCTCAGCCACCCTCCGGGAACCAGTATAGTTCCTGAAGCAAAATTTTGGACTTGCGGTCAGCTCACAAAAAACGAGTTGAAAAATGGAGCTCAGGGTCACAGCAAATCACAAACTGGCCGAGTAATAAAGGACAACTATCGTCCAAAAATCTGTTGAGGGAAGGCAACGAGGCGGAATTGAAAGCGAGGCAGAATAGCAGGAAACAGATTTCAAGAGGTACGTTGCAATCACCATTAAAGCACAGGAGAGGGGCACAACTTCGACAATGATGCACTTGGCCAAAAAGGGCGTATGCGTTTTCTCCTGAATATATTCAGGAGAAAACGCATACGCCCTTTTTGGCCAAGCAAGCAAGCGGGCAATGCAAATCTGCACTACAAAGAAGTATCACTTCCCACCGGTCAAAAGGGACATCCACAAAATGTGTAAAAACCAGAAAGGCAAGACAGACCCCGGAGAACAGGGAGCCTTGTTATGCTTTTGGGCGGGATGTAAATTGCCAACTGCCTCTCTGGAGGAGTGCATTGTGTTCCCTAAAACAAGTAAACAACAGAGCTACAGAGCCAAGGGCACTTCCAGTCTAGGGAATATACCTTGGGAAAACTGAAAATCAATAAGACAGAGCCACCCCAAAATTTAGGGCTGCACTGCTTACAAGGACCTCAACTTGGGTACACCTTAAATATCCCAGGAAATATAAAAATGGTTCAAAAAATTGTGGTACTTACGTACGATGGAATATCCCTCAGCCATGAAATCAATGTCATAAGACCAGTAGCAGCAAAATAGGTGGATTCAGGTAGGATGATTCTAAGTGAAATAAGTCACGCAGAAAAAGAAACTTATCATAAGATATCACTTATGAAGATCCTGTAAACATGGCTACACTTGAACTGAGTTAGGAAAGAGAGCAGTGTCTCACATTTAGAAAACACTCTTATGCCTGCTTAAGAGGGAAGGAGAGGTGGGGTGATGCATAAAACCAGAGTTTGATATAAGCACAGGAACCATTCCAAAACCCAACTATGGAATAGACAAGACCTACACCTTTCTCAGTGAAAGGGACTCAAAACCCCATATTTCCCGCAGAGGAATATATCTGACTAGCAAAAATCTTAAAACCTATGTATTGATATGTCTCCGTAAGGGAATCAAGTGTGTCTAGACTGGCATAAACATGGCAGCGAGAATCAGCTCAAACCCACTATAAAAAGGAATTTCAAAAACAAACCAAAAAAACTGAGAAATTCTTTACAATTCCTTCAGTGTCTCTGATGAAACCTGGAATGACCCTATCCACAACGACAGCTGGATGTGGCATAAGGCTGGACACTTGGGACTGAGAGGATTGGTGAGATTGGGTGAGCAAATGCAGACCCTTTAAAGCAATAATGCATGGCACCCATTCCATGGGTCCCAACTCTCCAGGTTGTAGGGAATATTACTACAGTTATTACATGTACGGGAAACCTAGAGAACGTACACACTGTGAATACGAGAGGTTTCTAAATCTCAACAAATAGTCCCTGTCCTGGTGCTCCGGTTTGACTTTCCATCTGCTTTACTATCAATCTCCCAACTTGGAGAGACAGCCCCTTTAACCTTCTGGTTCGCACACGTTTCCAATTTGGCAGAGGATGAAAGGGAAGAGGGAGAACCAATGAGAGAGTAGCTGTTAGGCATTTGGACGGGCACATATCACTCTAACTTCCCAGCAGGAAGAAGAATTAACCAAAGTCTCAGCCCCCCACCGGAACCAGAATAGTTCCTGAACCAAAATTTTGGACTTGCGGTCAGCTCACCAAAAACGAGTTGAAAAATGGAGCTCAGGGGCACAGCAATTCTCATACTGGCCGAGTAATAAAGGACACCTATCGTCCAAAATTCTGTTGAGGGAAGGCAACCAGGCGGACTTGAAAGCGAGTCAGAATAGCAGGAAACACATTTCAAGAGGTACGTTGGAATCGCCTTTAAAGCACAGGAAGAGGGGCACAACTTCGACAATGATGCACTTGGCCAAAAAGGGCGTATGCGTTTTCTCCTGAATATATTCAGGAGAAAACGCATACGCCCTTTTTGGCCAAGCAAGCAAGCGGGCAATGCAAATCTGCACTACAAAGAAGTATCACTTCCCACCGGTCAAAAGGGACATCCACAAAATGTGTAAAAACCAGAAAGGCAAGACAGGCCCTGGAGAACAGGGAGCCTTGTTATGCTGATGGGCGGGATGTAAATTGCCAACTGCCTCTCTGGAGGAATACATTGTGTTCCCTAAAACAAGTAAAGAACAGAGCTACAGAGCCAAGGGCACTTCCAGTCTAGGGAATATACCTTGGGAAAACTGAAAATCAATAAGACAGAGCCACCCCAAAATTTAGGGCTGCACTGCTTACAAGGACCTCAACTTGGGTACACCTTAAATATCCCAGGAAATATAAAAATGGTTCAAAAAATTGTGGTACTTACGTACGATGGAATATCCCTCAGCCATGAAATCAATGTCATAAGACCAGTAGCAGCAAAATGGGTGGATTCAGGTACGATGATTCTAAGTGAAATAAGTCACAGAGAAAAAGAAACTTATCATAAGATATCACTTATGAAGATCCTGTAAACATGGCTACACTTGAACTGAGTTAGGAAAGAGAACAGTGTCTCACATTTAGAAAACACTCTTATGCCTGCTTAAGAGGGAAGGAGAGGTGGGGTGATGCATAAAACCAGAGTTTGATATAAGCACAGGTACCATTCCAAAAACCAACTATGGAATAGACAAGACCTACACCTTCCTCAGTGAAAGGGACTCAAAACCCCATACTTCCTGCAGAGGAATATATCTGACTAGTAAGAATCTTAAAACCTATGTATTGATATGTCTCCGTAAGGGAATCAAGTGTGTCTAGACTGGCATAAACATGGCAGCGAGAATCAGCTCAAACCCACTATAAAAAGGAATTTCAAAAACAAAACAAAAAAACTGGGAAATTCTTTACAATTCCTTCAGGGTCTCTGATGAAACATGGAATGACCCTATCTACAATGAGAGCTGGATGTGGAATAAGGCTGGAGAGTTGGGACTGAGAGGATTGGTGAGATTGGGTGAACAAATGCAGACCCTTTAAAGCAATAATGCATGGCACCCATTCCATGGGTCCCAACTCTCCGGGTTGAAGGGAATATTACTACAGCTATAACATGTACGGGAAACCTGGAGAACAGACACACTGTGAATACGAAAGGTTTCTAAAACTCAACGACTAGTCCCTCTCCTGGTGCTCAAGTTTGACTTTCCACCTGCTTTACTATCAACCTCCCAACATGGAGAGACAGCCCCTTTAACCTCCTGATTCGCACAGCTTGCCAATTTGGCAGAGGATGAAAGGGAAGAGGGAGAACCAATTAGAGAGTAGCTGTTAGGCATTTGGACGGGCACATATCACTGTAATTTCCCGGCAGGAAGAAGAATTAACCAAAGTCTCAGCCCCCCACCCGGAACCAGCATAGGTCCTGAACCAAAATTTTGGACTTGCGGTCAGCTCACCAAAAACGAGTTGAAAAATGGAGCTCAGGGGCACAGCAATTCACAAACTGGCCGAGTAATAAAGGACAACTATCGTCCAAAAATCTGTTGAGGGAAGGCAACGAGGCGGACTTGAAAGCGAGGCAGAATAGCAGGAAACAGATTTCAAGAGGTACTTTGGAATCGCCTTTAAAGCACAGGAAGAGGGGCACAACTTCGAAAATGATGCACTTGGCCAAAAAGTGTGTATGCGTTTTCTCCTGAATATATTCAGGAGAAAACGCATACGCCCATTTTGGCCAAGCAAGCAAGCGGGCAATGCAAATCTGCACTACAAAGAAGTATCACTTCCCAACGGTCAAAAGGGACATCCACAAAATGTGTAAAATCCAGAAAGGCAAGACAGGCCCTGGAGAACAGGGAGCCTTGTTATGCTGATAGGCGGGATGTAAATTGCCAACTGCCTCTCTGGAGGAGTACATTGTGTTCCCTAAAAGAAGTAAAGAACAGAGCTACAGAGCCAAGGGCACCTCCATTCTAGGGAATATACCTTGGGAAAACTGAAAATCAATAAGACAGAGCCACCCCGAAATTTAGGGCTGCACTGCTTACAAGGACCTCAACTTGGGTACACCTTAAATGTCCCAGGAAATATAAAAATGGTTCAAAAAATTGTGGTACTTACGTACGATGGAATACCCCTCAGCCATGAAATCAATGTCATAAGACCAGCAGCAGCAAAATGGGTGGATTCAGGTACAATGATTCTAAGTGTAATAAGTCACAGAGAAAAAGAAACTTATCATAAGATATCACTTATGAAGATCGTGTAACATGGCTACACTTGACCTGAGTTAGGAAAGAGAACAGTGTCTCACATTTAGAAAACACTCTTATGCCTGCTTAAGGGGGAAGGAGAGGTGGGGTGATGCATAAAACCAGAGTTTGATAAAAGCACAGGTACCGTTCCAATAACCAACTATGGAATAGACAAGACCTACACCTTCCTCAGTGAAAGGGACTCAAAACACCATATTTCACGCAGAGGAATATATCTGACTAGTAAGAATCTTAAAACCTATGTATTGATATGTCTCCGTAAGGGAATCAAGTGTGTCTAGACTGGCATAAACATGGCAGCGAGAATCAGCTCAAACCCACTACAAAAAGGAATTTCTAAAACAAAACATAAAAACTGGGAAATTCTTTACAATTCCTTCAGGGTCTCTGATGAAACCTGGAATGACCCTATCTACAACGACAGCTGGATGTGGCATAAGGAGGGACACTTGGGACTGAGACGATTGGTGAGATTGGGTGAGCAAATGCAGACCCTTTAAAGCACAAATGCCTGGCACCCATTCCATGGGTCCCAGCTCTCCAGGTTGAAGGGAATATTACTACAGCTATAACATGTACGGGAAACCAAGAGAACGGACACACTGTGAATACAAAAGGTTTCTAAAACTCAACGAATAGTCCCTCTCCTGGTGCTCCAGTTTGACTTTCCATCTGCTTTACTATCAACCTCCCAAATTGGAGAGACAGCCCCTTTGACCTCCTGGTTCGCACAGGTTGCCAATTTGGCAGAGGATGAAAGGGAAGAGGGAGAACCAATGAGAGAGTAGCTGTTAGGCATTTGGACGGGCACATATCACTGTATTTTCCCGGCAGGAAGAAGAATTAACCAAAGTCTCAGCCACCCTCCGGGAACCAGTATAGTTCCTGAAGCAAAATTTTGGACTTGCGGTCAGCTCACCAAAAACGAGTTGAAAAATGGAGCTCAGGGTCACAGCAAATCACAAACTGGCCGAGTAATAAAGGACAACTATCGTCCAAAAATCTGTTGAGGGAAGGCAACGAGGCGGAATTGAAAGCGAGGCAGAATAGCAGGAAACAGATTTCAAGAGGTACGTTGCAATCACCATTAAAGCACAGGAAGAGGGGCACAACTTCGACAATGATGCACTTGGCCAAAAAGGACGTATGCGTTTTCTCCTGAATATATTCAGGAGAAAACGCATACGCCCTTTTTGGCCAAGCAAGCAAGCGGGCAATGCAAATCTGCACTACAAAGAAGTATCACTTCCCACCGGTCAAAAGGGACATCCACAAAATGTGTAAAAACCAGAAAGGCAAGACAGGCCCTGGAGAACAGGGAGCCTTGTTATGCTTTTGGGCGGGATGTAAATTGCCAACTGCCTCTCTGGAGGAGTGCATTGTGATCTCTAAAACAGGTAAAGAACAGAGCTACAGAGCCAAGGGCACTCCCAGTCTAGGGAATATACCTTGGGAAAACTGAAAATCAATAAGACAGGGCCACCCCAAAATTTAGGGCTGCACTGCTTACAAGGACCTCAACTTGGGTACACCTTAAATATCCCAGGAAATATAAAAATGGTTCAAAAAATTGTGGTACTTACATACGATGGAATATCCCTCAGCCATGAAATCAAAGTCATAAGACCAGTAGCAGCAAAATGGGTAGATTCAGGTACGATGATTCTAAGTGAAATAAGTCACAGAGAAAAAGAAACTTATCATAAGATATCACTTATGAAGATCCTGTAAACATGGCTACACTTGAACTGAGTTAGGAAAGAGAACAGTGTCTCACATTTAGAAAACACTCTTATGCCTGCTTAAGGGGGAAGGAGAGGTGGGGTGATGCATAAAACCAGAGTTTGATATAAGCACAGGTACCGTTCCAAAAACCAACTATGGAATAGACAAGACCTACACCTTCCTCAGTGAAAGGGACTCAAAACCCCATATTTCCCGCAGAGGAATATATCTGACTAGTAAGAATCTTAAAACCTATGTATTGATATGTCTCCGTAAGGGAATCAAGTGTGTCTATACTGGCATAAACATGGCAGCGAGAATCAGCTCAAACCCACTATAAAAAGGAATTTCAAAAACAAAACAGAAAAACTGGGAAATTCTTTACAATTCCTTCAGGGTCTCTGATGAAGCCTGGAATGACCCTATCTACAACGACAGCTGGATGTGGCATAAGGCTGGCCACTTGGGACTGAGAGGATTGGTGAGATTGGGTGAGCAAATGCAGACCCTTTAAAGCACAAATGCCTGGCACCCATTCCATGGGTTCCAACTCTCCAGGTTGAAGGGAATATTACTACAGTTATAACATGTACGGGAAACCTAGAGAATGGACACACTGTGAATACGAAAGGTTTCTAAAACTCAACGAATAGTCCCTCTCCTGGTGCTCCAGTTTGACTTTCCATCTGCTTTACTATCAATCTCCCAACTTGGAGAGACAGCCCTTTTACCCTCCTGGTTCGCACAGGTTGCCAATTTGGCAGAGGATGAAAGGGAAGAGGGAGAACCAATGTGAGCGTAGCTGTTAGGCATTTGAACGGCCACATATCACTCTAACGTCCTGGCAGGAAGAAGAATTAAACAAAGTCTCAGCCCCCCACCGGGAACCAGCATAGGTCCTGAACCAAAATTTTGGACTTGCGGTCAGCTCACCAAAAACGAGTTGAAAAATTGAGCTCAGGGGCACAGCAATTCACAAACTGTCCGAGTAATAAAGTACAACTATCTTCCAAAAATCTGTTGAGGGAAGGCAACGAGGCGGACTTGAAAGCGAGGCAGAATAGCAGGAAACAGATTTCAAGAGGTACTTTGGAATCGCCTTTAAAGCACAGGAAGAGGGGCACAACTTCTACAATGATGTACTTGGCCAAAAAGGGCGTATGCGTTTTCTCCTGAATATATTCAGGAGAAAACGCATACGCCCTTTTTGGCCAAGCAAGCAAGCGGGCAATGCAAATCTGCACTACAAAGAAGTATCACTTCCCACCGGTCAAAAGGGACATCCACAAAATGTGTAAAAACCAGAAAGGCAAGACAGGCCCTGGAGAACAGGGAGCCTTGTTATGCTGAAGGGCGGGATGTAAATTGCCAACTGCCTCTCTGGAGGAGTACATTGTGTTCCCTAAAACAAGTAAACAACAGAGCTACAGAGCCAAGGGCACTTCCCGTCTAGGGAATATACTTTGGGAAAACTGAAAATCAATAAGACAGAGCCACCCCAAAATTTAGGGCTGCACTGCTTACAAGGACCTCAACGTGGGTACACCTTAAATATCCCAGGAAGTATAAAAATGGTTCAAAAAATTGTGGTACTTACGTACGATGGAATATCCCTCAGCCATGAAATCAATGTCATAAGACCAGTAGCAGCAAAATGGGTGGATTCAGGTACGATGATTCTAAGTGAAATAAGTCACAGAGAAAAAGAATCTTATCATAAGATATCACTTATGAAGATCCTGTAAACATGGCTACACTTGACCTGAGTTAGGAAAGAGAACAGTGTCTCACATTTAGAAAACACTCTTATGCCTGCTTAAGGGGGAAGGAGAGGTGGGGTGATGCATAAAACCAGAGTTTGATATAAGCACAGGTACCGTTCCGAAAACCAACTATGGAATAAACAAGACCTACACCTTCCTCAGTGAAAGGGACTCAAAACCCCATATTTCCCGCAGAGGAATATATCTGACTAGTAAGAATCTTAAAACCTATGTATTGATATGTCTCCGTAAGGGAATCAAGTGTGTCTAGACTGGCATAAACATGGCAGCGAGAATCAGCTCAAACCCACTATAAAAAGGAATTTCAAAAACAAAACAAAAAAACTGGGAAATTCTTTACAATTCCTTCAGGGTCTCTGATGAATCCTGGAATGACCCAATCTACAACGACAGCTGGATGTGGCATAAGGCTGGACACTTGGGACTGAGAGGATTGGTGAGATTGGGTGAGCAAATGCAGACACTTTAAAGCAATAATGCATGGCACACATTCCATGGGTCCCAACTCTCCTGGTTGAAGGGAATATTACTACAGCTATAACATGTACGGGAAACCTAGAGAACGGACACACTGTGAATACGAAAGGTTTCTAAAATTCAACGAATAGTCCATCTCCTGGTGCTCCGGTTTGACATTCCATCTGCTTTACTATCAACCTCCCCACTTGGAGAGACAGACCCTTCAACCTCCTGGTTCGCACAGGTTTCCAATTTGGCAGAGGATGAAAGGGAAGAGGGAGAACCAATGAGACAGTAGCTGTTAGGCATTTGGACGGGCACATATCACTCTAACTTCCCGGCAGGAAGAAAAATTATCCAAAGTCTCAGCCCCGCACCAGGAACCAGCATAGGTCCTGAACCAAAATTTTGGACTTGCGGTCAGCTCACCAAAAACGAGTTGAAAAATGGAGCTCAGGGGCACAGCAATTCACAAACTGGCCGAGTAATAAAGGACAAGTATCGTCCAAAAATCTGTTGAGGGAAGGCAACGAGGTGGACTTGAAAGCGAGTCAGAATAGCAGGAAACAGATTTCAAGAGGTACGTTGGAATCGCCTTTAAAGCACAGGAAGAGAGGCACGACTTTGACAATGATGCACTTGGCCAAAAAGGGCGTATGCGTTTTCTCCTGAATATATTCAGGAGAAAACACATACGCCCTTTTTGGGCAAGCAAGCAAGCGGGCAATGCAAATCTGCACTACAAAGAAGTATCACTTCCCACCGGTCAAAAGGGACATCCACAAAATGTGTAAAAACCAGAAAGGCAAGAAAGGACCTGGAGAACAGGGAGCCTTGTTATGCTGATGGGCGGGATGTAAATTGAAAACTGCCTCTCCGGAGGAGTACATTGTGTTCCCTAAAACAAGTAAACAACAGAGCTACAGAGCCAAGGGCACTTCCAGTCTACGGAATATACCTTGGGAAAACTGAAAATCAATAAGACAGAGCCACCCCAAAATTTAGGGCTGCACTACTTACAAGGACCTCAACGTGGGTACACCTTAAATATCACAGGAAATATAAAATTGGTTCAAAAATTGTGGTCCTAACGCACGATGGAATATCCCTCAGCCATGAAATCAATGTCATAAGACCAGTAGCAGCAAAATGGGTGGATTCATGTACGATGATTCTAAGTGAAATAAGTCACACAAAAAAAGAAACTTATCATAAGATATCTCTTATGAAGATCCTGTAAACATGGCTACACTTGAACTGAGTTAGGAAAGAGAACAGTGTCTCACATTTAGAAAACACTCTTATGCCTGCTTAAGGGGGAAGGAGAGGTGGGGTGATGCATAAAACCAGAGTTTGATATAAGCACAGGTACCGTTCCAAAAACCAACTATGGAATAGACAAGACCTACACCTTCCTCAGTGAAAGGGACTCAAAACCCCATATTTCCCGCAGAGGAATATATCTGACTAGTAAGAATCTTAAAACCTATGTATTGATATGTCTCCGTAAGGGAATCAAGTGTGTCTAGACTGGCATAAACATGGCAGCAAGAATCAGCTCAAACCCACTATAAAAAGGAATTTCAAAAACAAAACAAAAAAAATGGGAAATTCTTTACAATTCCTTCAGGGTCTCTGATGAAACCTGGAATGACCCTATCTACAACGACAGCTGGATGTGGCATAAGGCTGGACACTTGGGACTGAGAGGATTGGTGAGATTGGGTGAGCAAATGCAGACCCTTTAAAGCAATAATGCATGGCACCCATTCCATGGGTCCCAACTCTCCAGGTTGAAGGGTATATTACTACAGTTATAACATGTACAGGAAACCTAGAGAACGGACACACTGTGAATACGAAAGGTTTCTAAAACTCAACGAATAGTCCCCCTCCTGGTGCTCCGGTTTGACTTTCCATCTGCTTTACTATCAATCTCCTAACATGTAGAGACAGCCCCTTTAACCTCCTGGTTCTCACAGGTTTCCAATTTGGCAGAGGATGAAAGGGAAGAGGGAGAACCAATGAGAGAGTAGCTGTTAGGCATTTGGACGGGCACATATCACTCTAACTTCCCGGCAGGAAGAAGAATTAACCAAAGTCTCAGCCTCGCACCGGGAACCAACATAGGTGCTGAACCAAAATTTTGGACTTGCGGTCAGCTCACCAAAAACGAGTTGAAAAATGGAGCTCAGGGGCACAGCAATTCACAAACTGGACGAGTAATAAAGGACAACTATCGTCCAAAAATCTGTTGAGGGAAGGCAATGAGGCGGACTTGAAAGCGAGGCAGAATAGCAGGAAACAGATTTCAAGAGGTACGTTGGAATCGCATTTAAAGCACAGGAAGAGGGGCACAACTTCGACAATGATGCACTTGGCCAAAAAGGGCGTATGCATTTTCTCCTGAATATATTCAGAAGAAAACGCGTACGCCCTATTTGGCCAAGCAAACAAGCGGGCAATGCAAATCTGCACTACAAAGAAGTATCACTTCCCACCGGTCAAAAGGGACATCCACAAAATGTGTAAAAACCAGAAAGGCAAGACAGGCCCTGAAGAACAGGGAGCCTTGTTATGCTGATGGGCGGGATGTAAATTGCCAACTGCCTCTCTGGAGGAGTACATTGTGTTCCCTAAAACAAGTAAAGAACAGAGCTACAGAGCCAAGGGCACTTCCAGTCTAGGGAATATACCTTGGGAAAATTGAAAATCAATAAGACAGAGCCACCCCAAAATTTAGGGCTGCACTGCTTACAAGGACCTCAACTTGGGTACACCTTAAATATCCCAGGAAATATAAAAATGGTTCAAAAAATTGTGGTACTTACGTACGATGGTATATCCCTCAGCCATGAAATCAATGTCATAAGACCAGTAGCAGCAAAATGGGTGGATTCAGGTACGATGATTCTAAGTGAAATAAGTCACAGAGAAAAAGAAACATATCATAAGATATCACTTATGAAGATCCTGTAAACATGGCTACACTTGAACTGAGTTAGGAAAGAGAACAGTGTCTCACATTTAGAAAACACTCTTATGCCTGCTTAAGGGGGAAGGAGAGGTGGGGTGATGCATAAAACCAGAGTTTGATATAAGCAAAGGTACCGTTCCAAAAACCAACTATGGAATATACAAGACCTACACCTTCCTCAGTGAAAGGGATTCAAAGCCCCATATTTCCCGCAGAGGAAGATATCTGACTACTAAGAATCTTAAAACCTATGGATTGATATGTGTCCATAAGGGAATCAAGTGCGTCTAGACTGGCATAAACATGGCAGCGAGAATCAGCTCAAAACCAATATAAAAAGGAATTTCAAAAACAAAAGAAAAAAACTGGGAAATTCTTTACAATTCCTTCAGGGTCTCTGATGAAACCTGGAATGACCCTATGTACAATGACAGCTGGATGTGGCATGAGGCTGGACACGTTGGACTGAGAGGATTGGTGAGATTGGGTGAGCAAATGCAGACCCTTTAAAGCAATAATGCATGGCACCCATTCCATGGGTCCCAACTCTCCAGGTTAAAGGGAATATTACTACAGATATAACATGTACGGGAAACCTAGAGAAAGGACACACTGTGAATACGAAAGGTTTCTAAAACTCAACGAATAGTCCCTCTCCTGGTGCTCGTGTTTGACTTTCCATCTGCTTTACTATCAACCTCCCAACTTGGAGAGACAGCCCCTTTAACCTCCTGGTTCGCACAGGTTGCCAATTTGGCAGAGGATGAAAGGGAAGAGGGAGAACCAATGAGAGAGTAGCTGTTAGGCATTTGGACGGGCACATATCACTGTAATTTCCCGGCAGAAAGAAGAATTAACCAAAGTCTCAGCCACCCCCCGGGAACCAGTATAGGTCCTGAACCCAAATTTTGGACTTGCGGTCAGCTCACAGAAAACGAGTTGAAAAATGGAGCTCAGGGGCACAGCCATTCACAAACTGGCCGAGTAATAAAGGACAACTATCGTCCAAAAATCTGTTGAGGGAAGGCAACGAGGCGGACTTGAAAGTGAGGCAGAATTGCAGGAAACAGATTTCAAGCGGTACGTTGGAATCTCCTTTAAAGCACAGGAACAGGGGCACAACTTCGACAATAATGCCCTTGGCCAAAAAGAGCGTATGCGTTTTCTCCTGTATATATTCAGGAGGAAACGCATACGCCCTTTTTGGCCAAGCAAGAAAGCGGGCAATGCAAATCTGCACTACAAAGAAGTATCACTTCCCACTGTCAAAAGGGACAGCCACAAAATGTGTAAAATCCAGAAAGGCAAGACAGGCCCTGGAGAACAGGGAGCCTTGTTATGGTGTTGGGCGACATGAAAAGTGTCAACTGCCTCTCTGGAGGAATGCATTGTGTGGCCTAAAACAAGTAAAGAACAGAGCTACAGAGCCAAGGGCACTTCCAGTCTAGGGAATATACCTTGGGAAAACTGAAAATCAATAAGAAAGAGCCACCCCAAAATTTAGGGCTGCACTGATTACAAGAACCTCAACTTGGGTACACATTAAATATTCCAGGAAATATAAAAATGGTTCAAAATATTGTGGTACTTACGTACGATGGAATATCCCTCAACCATGAAATAAAAGTCATAAGACCAGTAGCAGGAAAATGAGTGGATTCAGGTACGATGATTCTAAGTGAAATAAGTAACACAGACAAAGAAACTTATCATAAGATATCACTTATGAAGATCCTGGAAACATGGCTACACTTGAACTGAGTTAGGAAAGAGAACAGTGTCTCACATTTAGAAAACACTCTTATGCCTGCTTAAAAGGGAAGGAGAGGTGGGGTGATGCATAAAACAAGAGTTTGATATAAGCACAGGAACCATTCCATAACCCAACTATGGAATAGACAAGACCTACACCTTTCTCAGTGAAAGGGACTCAAAACCCCATATTTCCCGCAGAGGAATATATCTGACTAGCAAAAATCTTAAAACCTATGTATTGATATGTCTCCGTAAGGGAATCAAGTGTGTCTAGACTGGCATAAACATGGCAGCGAGAATCAGCTCAAACCCAGTATAAAAAGGAATTTCAAAAACAAAACAAAAAAACTGGGAAATTCTTTACAATTCCTTCAGTGTCTCTGATGAAACCTGGAATGACCCTATCTACAATGACAGCTGGATGTGGCATAAGGCTGGACACTTGGGACTGAGAGGATTGGTGAGATTGGGTGAGCAAATGCAGACCCTTTAAAGCAATAATGCATGGCACCCATTCCATGGGTCCCAACTCTCCAGGTTGTAGGGAATATTACTACAGTTATTACATGTACGGGAAACCTAGAGAACGGACACACTGTGAATACGAGAGGTTTCTATATCTCAACAAATAGTCCCTGTCCTGGTGCTCCAGTTTGACTTTCCATCTGCTTTACTATCAATCTCCCAACTTGGAGAGACAGCCCCTTTAACCTTCTGGTTCGCACACGTTTCCAATTTGGCAGAGGATGAAAGGGAAGAGGGAGAACCAATGAGAGAGTAGCTGTTAGGCATTTGGACGGGCACATATCACTCTAACTTCCCAGCAGGAAGAAGAATTAACCAAAGTCTCAGCCCCCCACCGGAACCAGAATAGTTCCTGAACCAAAATTTTGGACTTGCGGTCAGCTCACCAAAAACGAGTTGAAAAATGGAGCTCAGGGGCACAGCAATTCTCATACTGGCCGAGTAATAAAGGACACCTATCGTCCAAAATTCTGTTGAGGGAAGGCAACCAGGCGGACTTGAAAGCGAGTCAGAATAGCAGGAAACACATTTCAAGAGGTACGTTGGAATCGCCTTTAAAGCACAGGAAGAGGGGCACAACTTCGACAATGATGCACTTGGCCAAAAAGGGCGTATGTGTTTTCTCCTGAATATATTCAGGAGAAAACGCATACGCCCTTTTTGGCCAAGCAAGCAAGCGGGCAATGCAAATCTGCACTACAAAGAAGTATCACTTCCCACCGGTCAAAAGGGACATCCACAAAATGTGTAAAAACCAGAAAGGCAAGACAGGCCCTGGAGAACAGGGAGCCTTGTTATGCTGATGGGCGGGATGTAAATTGCCAACTGCCTCTCTGGAGGAATACATTGTGTTCCCTAAAACAAGTAAAGAACAGAGCTACAGAGCCAAGGGCACTTCCAGTCTAGGGAATATACCTTGGGAAAACTGAAAATCAATAAGACAGAGCCACCCCAAAATTTAGGGCTGCACTGCTTACAAGGACCTCAACTTGGGTACACCTTAAATATCCCAGGAAATATAAAAATGGTTCAAAAAATTGTGGTACTTACGTACGATGGAATATCCCTCAGCCATGAAATCAATGTCATAAGACCAGTAGCAGCAAAATGGGTGGATTCAGGTACGATGATTCTAAGTGAAATAAGTCACAGAGAAAAAGAAACTTATCATAAGATATCACTTATGAAGATCCTGTAAACATGGCTACACTTGAACTGAGTTAGGAAAGAGAACAGTGTCTCACATTTAGAAAACACTCTTATGCCTGCTTAAGAGGGAAGGAGAGGTGGGGTGATGCATAAAACCAGAGTTTGATATAAGCACAGGTACCATTCCAAAAACCAACTATGGAATAGACAAGACCTACACCTTCCTCAGTGAAAGGGACTCAAAACCCCATATTTCCTGCAGAGGAATATATCTGACTAGTAAGAATCTTAAAACCTATGTATTGATATGTCTCCGTAAGGGAATCAAGTGTGTCTAGACTGGCATAAACATGGCAGCGAGAATCAGCTCAAACCCACTATAAAAAGGAATTTCAAAACAAAACAAAAAAACTGGGAAATTCTTTACAATTCCTTCAGGGTCTCTGATGAAACCTGGAATGACCCTATCTACAATGAGAGCTGGATGTGGAATAAGGCTGGAGAGTTGGGACTGAGAGGATTGGTGAGATAGGGTGAACAAATGCAGACCCTTTAAAGCAATAATGCATGGCACCCATTCCATGGGTCCCAACTCTCCGGGTTGAAGGGAATATTACTACAGCTATAACATGTACGGGAAACCTGGAGAACAGACACACTGTGAATACGAAAGGTTTCTAAAACTCAACGACTAGTCCCTCTCCTGGTGCTCAAGTTTGACTTTCCACCTGCTTTACTATCAACCTCCCAACATGGAGAGACAGCCCCTTTAACCTCCTGGTTCGCACAGCTTGCCAAATTGGCAGAGGATGAAAGGGAAGAGGGAGAACCAATGAGAGAGTAGCTGTTAGGCATTTGGACGGGCACATATCACTGTAATTTCCCGGCAGGAAGAAGAATTAACCAAAGTCTCAGCCCCCCACCCGGAACCAGCATAGGTCCTGAACCAAAATTTTGGACTTGCGGTCAGCTCACCAAAAACGAGTTGAAAAATGGAGCTCAGGGGCACAGCAATTCACAAACTGGCCGAGTAATAATGGACAACTATCGTCCAAAAATCTGTTGAGGGAAGGCATCGAGGCGGACTTGAAAGCGAGGCAGAATAGCAGGAAACAGATTTCAAGAGGTACTTTGGAATCGCCTTTAAAGCACAGGAAGAGGGGCACAACTTCGAAAATGATGCACTTGGCCAAAAAGGGCGTATGCGTTTTCTCCTGAATATATTCAGGAGAAAACGCATACGCCCTTTTTGGCCAAGCAAGCAACTGGGCAATGCAAATCTGCACTACAAAGAAGTATCACTTCCCAACGGTCAAAAGGGACATCCACAAAATGTGTAAAATCCAGAAAGGCAAGACAGACCCTGGAGAACAGGGAGCCTTGTTATGCTGATAGGCGGGATGTAAATTGCCAACTGCCTCTCTGGAGGAGTACATTGTGTTCCCTAAAAGAAGTAAAGAACAGAGCTACAGAGCCAAGGGCACCTCCATTCTAGGGAATATACCTTGGGAAAACTGAAAATCAATAAGACAGAGCCACCCCGAAATTTAGGGCTGCACTGCTTACAAGGACCTCAACTTGGGTACACCTTAAATGTCCCAGGAAATATAAAGCTGGTTCAAAAAATTGTGGTACTTACGTACGATGGAATACCCCTCAGCCATGAAATCAATGTCATAAGACCAGCAGCAGCAAAATGGGTGGATTCAGGTACAATGATTCTAAGTGTAATAAGTCACAGAGAAAAAGAAACTTATCATAAGATATCACTTATGAAGATCGTGTAACATGGCTACACTTGACCTGAGTTAGGAAAGAGAACAGTGTCTCACATTTAGAAAACACTCTTATGCCTGCTTAAGGGGGAAGGAGAGGTGGGGTGATGCATAAAACCAGAGTTTGATATAAGCACAGGTACCGTTCCAATAACCAACTATGGAATAGACAAGACCTACACCTACCTCAGTGAAAGGGACTCAAAACACCATATTTCGCGCAGAGGAATATATCTGACTAGTAAGAATCTTAAAACCTATGTATTGATATGTCTCCGTAAGGGAATCAAGTGTGTCTAGACTGGCATAAACATGGCAGCGAGAATCAGCTCAAACCCACTACAAAAAGGAATTTCAAAAACAAAACATAAAAACAGGGAAATTCTTTACAATTCCTTCAGGGTCTCTGATGAAACCTGGAATGACCCTATCTACAACGACAGCTGGATGTGGCATAAGGAGGGACAATTGGGACTGAGACGATTGGTGAGATTGGGTGAGCAAATGCAGACCCTTTAAAGCACAAATGCCTGGCACCTATTCCATGGGTCCCAGCTCTCCAGGTTGAAGGGAATATTACTACAGCTATAACATGTACGGGAAACCAAGAGAACGGACACACTGTGAATACAAAAGGTTTCTAAAACTCAACGAATAGTCCCTCTCCTGGTGCTCCAGTTTGACTTTCCATCTGCTTTACTATCAACCTCCCAAATTGGAGAGACAGCCCCTTTGACCTCCTGGTTCGCACAGGTTGCCAATTTGGCAGAGGATGAAAGGGAAGAGGGAGAACCAATGAGAGAGTAGCTGTTAGGCATTTGGACGGGCACATATCACTGTATTTTCCCGGCAGGAAGAAGAATTAACCAAAGTCTCAGCCACCCTCCGGGAACCAGTATAGTTCCTGAAGCAAAATTTTGGACTTGCGGTCAGCTCACAAAAAACGAGTTGAAAAATGGAGCTCAGGGTCACAGCAAATCACAAACTGGCCGAGTAATAAAGGACAACTATCGTCCAAAAATCTGTTGAGGGAAGGCAACGAGGCGGAATTGAAAGCGAGGCAGAATAGCAGGAAACAGATTTCAAGAGGTACGTTGCAATCACCATTAAAGCACAGGAGAGGGGCACAACTTCGACAATGATGCACTTGGCCAAAAAGGGCGTATGCGTTTTCTCCTGAATATATTCAGGAGAAAACGCATACGCCCTTTTTGGCCAAGCAAGCAAGCGGGCAATGCAAATCTGCACTACAAAGAAGTATCACTTCCCACCGGTCAAAAGGGACATCCACAAAATGTGTAAAAACCAGAAAGGCAAGACAGGCCCCGGAGAACAGGGAGCCTTGTTATGCTTTTGGGCGGGATGTAAATTGCCAACTGCCTCTCTGGAGGAGTGCATTGTGTTCCCTAAAACAAGTAAACAACAGAGCTACAGAGCCAAGGGCACTTCCAGTCTAGGGAATATACCTTGGGAAAACTGAAAATCAATAAGACAGAGCCACCCCAAAATTTAGGGCTGCACTGCTTACAAGGACCTCAACTTGGGTACACCTTAAATATCCCAGGAAATATAAAAATGGTTCAAAAAATTGTGGTACTTACGTACGATGGAATATCCCTCAGCCATGAAATCAATGTCATAAGACCAGTAGCAGCAAAATAGGTGGATTCAGGTAGGATGATTCTAAGTGAAATAAGTCACGCAGAAAAAGAAACTTATCATAAGATATCACTTATGAAGATCCTGTAAACATGGCTAAACTTGAACTGAGTTAGGAAAGAGAACAGTGTCTCACATTTAGAAAACACTCTTATGCCTGCTTAAGGGGGAAGGAGAGGTGGGGAGATGCATAAAACCAGAGTTTGATATAAGCACAGGTACCGTTCCATAAATAAACTATGGAATAGACAAGACCTACACCTTCCTCAGTGAAAGGGACTCAAAACCGTATATTTCCCGCAGAGGAATATATCTGACTAGTAAGAATCTTAAAACCTATGTATTGATATGACTCCGTAAGGGAATCAAGTGTGTCTAGACTGGCATAAACATGGCAGCGAGAATCAGCTCAAACCCACTATAAAAAGGAATTTCAAAACAAAACAAAAAAACTGGGAAATTCTTTACAATTCCTTCAGGGTCTCTGATGAAACCTGGAATGACCCTATCTACAACGACAGCTGAATGTGTCATAAGGCTGGACACTTGGGACTGAGAGGATTGGTGAGATTGGGTGAGCAAATGCAGACCCTTTAAAGCACAAATGCCTGGCACCCATTTCATGGGTCCCAACTCTCCAGGTTGAAGGGAATATTACTACAGCTATAACATGAACGGGAAACCTGGAGAACAGACACACTGTGAATACGAAAGGTTTCTAAAACTCAACGACTAGTCCCTCTCCTGGTGCTCAAGTTTGACTTTCCACCTGCTTTACTATCAACCTCCCAACATGGAGAGACAGCCCCTTTAACCTCCTGGTTCGCACAGGTTGCCAATTTGGCAGAGGATGAAAGGGAAGAGGGAGAACCAATGAGAGAGTAGCTGTTAGGCATTTGGACGGGCACATATCACTGTAATTTCCCGGCAGGAAGAAGAATTAACCAAAGTCTCAGCCCCCCACCGGGAAACAGCATAGGTGCTGAACCAAAATTTTGGACTTGCCGTCAGCTCACCAAAAACGAGTTGAAAAATGGAGCTCAGGGGCACAGCAATTCACAAACTGGCCGAGTAATAAAGGACAACTATCGTCCAGAAATCTGTTGAGGGAAGGCAACGAGGCGGACTTGAAAGCGAGGCAGAATACCAGGAAACAGATTTCAAGAGGTACGTTGGAATCGCCTTTAAAGCACAGTAAGAGGGGCACAACTTCGACAATGATGCACTTGGCCAAAAAGGGCGTATGCGTTTTCTCCTGAATATATTCAGGAGAAAACGCATACGCCCTTTTTGGCCAAGCAAGCAAGCGGGCAATGCAAATCTGCACTACAAAGAAGTATCACTTCCCACCGGTCAAAAGGGACATCCACAAAATGTGTAAAAACCAGAAAGGCAAGACAGGCCCTGGAGAACAGGGAGCCTTGTTATGCTGAAGGGCGGGATGTAAATTGCCAACTGCCTCTCTGGAGGAGTACATTGTGTTCCCTAAAACAAGTAAACAACAGAGCTACAGAGCCAAGGGCACTTCCAGTCTAGGGAATATACTTTGGGAAAACTGAAAATCAATAAGACAGAGCCACCCCAAAATTTAGGGCTGCACTGCTTACAAGGACCTCAACGTGGGTACACCTTAAATATCCCAGGAAGTATAAAAATGGTTCAAAAAATTGTGGTACTTACGCACGATGAAATATCCCTCAGCCATGAAATCAATGTCATAAGACCAGTAGCAGCAAAATGGGTGGATTCAGGTACGATGATTCTAAGTGAAATAAGTCACACAGAAAAAGAAACTTATCATAAGATATCACTTATGAAGATCCTGGAAACATGGCTACACTTGAACTGAGTTAGGAAAGAGAACAGTGTCTCACATTTAGAAAACACTCTTATGCCTGCTTAAGAGGGAAGGAGAGGTGGGGTGATGCATAAAACCAGAGTTTGATATAAGCACAGGAACCATTCCAAAACCCAACTATGGAATAGACAAGACCTACACCTTTCTCAGTGAAAGGGACTCAAAACCCCATATTTCCCGCAGAGGAATATATCTGACTAGCAAAAATCTTAAAACCTATGTATTGATATGTCTCCGTAAGGGAATCAAGTGTGTCTAGACTGGCATAAACATGGCAGCGAGAATCAGCTCAAACCCACTATAAAAAGGAATTTCAAAAACAAAACAAAAAAACTGAGAAATTCTTTACAATTCCTTCAGTGTCTCTGATGAAACCTGGAATGACCCTATCCACAACGACAGCTGGATGTGGCATAAGGCTGGACACTTGGGACTGAGAGGATTGGTGAGATTGGGTGAGCAAATGCAGACCCTTTAAAGCAATAATGCATGGCACCCATTCCATGGGTCCCAACTCTCCAGGTTGTAGGGAATATTACTACAGTTATTACATGTACGGGAAACCTAGAGAACGTACACACTGTGAATACGAGAGGTTTCTAAATCTCAACAAATAGTCCCTGTCCTGGTGCTCCGGTTTGACTTTCCATCTGCTTTACTATCAATCTCCCAACTTGGAGAGACAGCCCCTTTAACCTTCTGGTTCGCACACGTTTCCAATTTGGCAGAGGATGAAAGGGAAGAGGGAGAACCAATGAGAGAGTAGCTGTTAGGCATTTGGACGGGCACATATCACTCTAACTTCCTAGCAGGAAGAAGAATTAACCAAAGTCTCAGCCCCCCACCGGAACCAGAATAGTTCCTGAACCAAAATTTTGGACTTGCGGTCAGCTCACCAAAAATGAGTTGAAAAATGGAGCTCAGGGGCACAGCAATTCTCATACTGGCCGAGTAATAAAGGACACCTATCGTCCAAAATTCTGTTGAGGGAAGGCAACCAGGCGGACTTGAAAGCGAGTCAGAATAGCAGGAAACACATTTCAAGAGGTACGTTGGAATCGCCTTTAAAGCACAGGAAGAGGGGCACAACTTCGACAATGATGCACTTGGCCAAAAAGGGCGTATGTGTTTTCTCCTGAATATATTCAGGAGAAAACGCATACGCCCTTTTTGGCCAAGCAAGCAAGCGGGCAATGCAAATCTGCACTACAAAGAAGTATCACTTCCCACCGGTCAAAAGGGACATCCACAAAATGTGTAAAAACCAGAAAGGCAAGACAGGCCCTGGAGAACAGGGAGCCTTGTTATGCTGATGGGCGGGATGTAAATTGCCAACTGCCTCTCTGGAGGAATACATTGTGTTCCCTAAAACAAGTAAAGAACAGAGCTACAGAGCCAAGGGCACTTCCAGTCTAGGGAATATACCTTGGGAAAACTGAAAATCAATAAGACAGAGCCACCCCAAAATTTAGGGCTGCACTGCTTACAAGGACCTCAACTTGGGTACACCTTAAATATCCCAGGAAATATAAAAATGGTTCAAAAAATTGTGGTACTTACGTACGATGGAATATCCCTCAGCCATGAAATCAATGTCATAAGACCAGTAGCAGCAAAATGGGTGGATTCAGGTACGATGATTCTAAGTGAAATAAGTCACAGAGAAAAAGAAACTTATCATAAGATATCACTTATGAAGATCCTGTAAACATGGCTACACTTGAACTGAGTTAGGAAAGAGAACAGTGTCTCACATTTAGAAAACACTCTTATGCCTGCTTAAGAGGGAAGGAGAGGTGGGGTGATGCATAAAACCAGAGTATGATATAAGCACAGGTACCATTCCAAAAACCAACTATGGAATAGACAAGACCTACACCTTCCTCAGTGAAAGGGACTCAAAACCCCATACTTCCTGCAGAGGAATATATCTGACTAGTAAGAATCTTAAAACCTATGTATTGATATGTCTCCGTAAGGGAATCAAGTGTGTCTAGACTGGCATAAACATGGCAGCGAGAATCAGCTCAAACCCACTATAAAAAGGAATTTCAAAAACAAAACAAAAAAACTGGGAAATTCTTTACAATTCCTTCAGGGTCTCTGATGAAACCTGGAATGACCCTATCTACAATGAGAGCTGGATGTGGAATAAGGCTGGAGAGTTGGGACTGAGAGGATTGGTGAGATTGGGTGAACAAATGCAGACCCTTTAAAGCAATAATGCATGGCACCCATTCCATGGGTCCCAACTCTCCGGGTTGAAGGGAATATTACTACAGCTATAACATGTACGGGAAACCTGGAGAACAGACACACTGTGAATACGAAAGGTTTCTAAAACTCAACGACTAGTCCCTCTCCTGGTGCTCAAGTTTGACTTTCCACCTGCTTTACTATCAACCTCCCAACATGGAGAGACAGCCCCTTTAACCTCCTGATTCGCACAGCTTGCCAATTTGGCAGAGGATGAAAGGGAAGAGGGAGAACCAATGAGAGAGTAGCTGTTAGGCATTTGGACGGGCACATATCACTGTAATTTCCCGGCAGGAAGAAGAATTAACCAAAGTCTCAGCCCCCCACCCGGAACCAGCATAGGTCCTGAACCAAAATTTTGGACTTGCGGTCAGCTCACCGAAAACGAGTTGAAAAATGGAGCTCAGGGGCACAGCAATTCACAAACTGGCCGAGTAATAAAGGACAACTATCGTCCAAAAATCTGTTGAGGGAAGGCAACGAGGCGGACTTGAAAGCGAGGCAGAATATCAGGAAACAGATTTCAAGAGGTACTTTGGAATCGCCTTTAAAGCACAGGAAGAGGGGCACAACTTCGAAAATGATGCACTTGGCCAAAAAGTGCGTATGCGTTTTCTCCTGAATATATTCAGGAGAAAACGCATACGCACTTTTTGGCCAAGCAAGCAAGCGGGCAATGCAAATCTGCACTACAAAGAAGTATCACTTCCCAACGGTCAAAAGGGACATCCACAAAATGTGTAAAATCCAGAAAGGCAAGACAGGCCCTGGAGAACAGGGAGCCTTGTTATGCTGATAGGCGGGATGTAAATTGCCAACTGCCTCTCTGGAGGAGTACATTGTGTTCCCTAAAAGAAGTAAAGAACAGAGCTACAGAGCCAAGGGCACCTCCATTCTAGGGAATATACCTTGGGAAAACTGAAAATCAATAAGACAGAGCCACCCCGAAATTTAGGGCTGCACTGCTTACAAGGACCTCAACTTGGGTACACCATAAATGTCCCAGGAAATATAAAAATGGTTCAAAAAATTGTGGTACTTACGTACGATGGAATACCCCTCAGCCATGAAATCAATGTCATAAGACCAGTAGCAGCAAAATGGTTGGATTCAGGTACAATGATTCTACGTGTAATAAGTCACAGAGAAAAAGAAACTTATCATAAGATATCACTTATGAAGATCGTGTAACATGGCTACACTTGACCTGAGTTAGGAAAGAGAACAGTGTCTCACATTTAGAAAACACTCTTATGCCTGCTTAAGGGGGAAGGAGAGGTGGGGTGATGCATAAAACCAGAGTTTGATAAAAGCACAGGTACCGTTCCAATAACCAACTATGGAATAGACAAGACCTACACCTTCCTCAGTGAAAGGGACTCAAAACACCATATTTCGCGCAGAGGAATATATCTGACTAGTAAGAATCTTAAAACCTATGTATTGATATGTCTCCGTAAGGGAATCAAGTGTGTCTAGACTGGCATAAACATGGCAGCGAGAATCAGCTCAAACCCACTACAAAAAGGAATTTCTAAAACAAAACATAAAAACTGGGAAATTCTTTACAATTCCTTCAGGGTCTCTGATGAAACCTGGAATGACCCTATCTACAACGACAGCTGGATGTGGCATAAGGAGGGACAATTGGGACTGAGACGATTGGTGAGATTGGGTGAGCAAATGCAGACCCTTTAAAGCACAAATGCCTGGCACCCATTCCATGGGTCCCAGCTCTCCAGGTTGAAGGGAATATTACTACAGCTATAACATGTACGGGAAACCAAGAGAACGGACACACTGTGAATACAAATGGTTTCTAAAACTCAACGAATAGTCCCTCTCCTGGTGCTCCAGTTTGACTTTCCATCTGCTTTACTATCAACCTCCCAAATTGGAGAGACAGCCCCTTTGACCTCCTGGTTCGCACAGGTTGCCAATTTGGCAGAGGATGAAAGGGAAGAGGGAGAACCAATGAGAGAGTAGCTGTTAGGCATTTGGACGGGCACAAATCACTGTATTTTCCCGGCAGGAAGAAGAATTAACCAAAGTCTCAGCCACCCTCCGGGAACCAGTATAGTTCCTGAAGCAAAATTTTGGACTTGCGGTCAGCTCACCAAAAACGAGTTGAAAAATGGAGCTCAGGGTCACAGCAAATCACAAACTGGCCGAGTAATAAAGGACAACTATCGTCCAAAAATCTGTTGAGGGAAGGCAACGAGGCGGAATTGAAAGCGAGGCAGAATAGCAGGAAACAGATTTCAAGAGGTACGTTGCAATCACCATTAAAGCACAGGAAGAGGGGCACAACTTCGACAATGATGCACTTGGCCAAAAAGGACGTATGCGTTTTCTCCTGAATATATTCAGGAGAAAACGCATACGCCCTTTTTGGCCAAGCAAGCAAGCGGGCAATGCAAATCTGCACTACAAAGAAGTATCACTTCCCACCGGTCAAAAGGGACATCCACAAAATGTGTAAAAACCAGAAAGGCAAGACAGGCCCTGGAGAACAGGCAGCCTTGTTATGCTTTTGGGCGGGATGTAAATTGCCAACTGCCTCTCTGGAGGAGTGCATTGTGTTCTCTAAAACAGGTAAAGAACAGAGCTACAGAGCCAAGGGCACTCCCAGTCTAGGGAATATACCTTGGGAAAACTGAAAATCAATAAGACAGGGCCACCCCAAAATTTAGGGCTGCACTGCTTACAAGGACCTCAACTTGGGTACACCTTAAATATCCCAGGAAATATAAAAATGGTTCAAAAAATTGTGGTACTTACATACGATGGAATATCCCTCAGCCATGAAATCAAAGTCATAAGACCAGTAGCAGCAAAATGGGTAGATTCAGGTACGATGATTCTAAGTGAAATAAGTCACAGAGAAAAAGAAACTTATCATAAGATATCACTTATGAAGATCCTGTAAACATGGCTACACTTGAACTGAGTTAGGAAAGAGAACAGTGTCTCACATTTAGAAAACACTCTTATGCCTGCTTAAGGGGGAAGGAGAGGTGGGGTGATGCATAAAACCAGAGTTTGATATAAGCACAGGTACCGTTCCAAAAACCAACTATGGAATAGACAAGACCTACACCTTCCTCAGTGAAAGGGACTCAAAACCCCATATTTCCCGCAGAGGAATATATCTGACTAGTAAGAATCTTAAAACCTATGTATTGATATGTCTCCGTAAGGGAATCAAGTGTGTCTATACTGGCATAAACATGGCAGCGAGAATCAGCTCAAACCCACTATAAAAAGGAATTTCAAAAACAAAACAGAAAAACTGGGAAATTCTTTACAATTCCTTCAGGGTCTCTGATGAAGCCTGGAATGACCCTATCTACAACGACAGCTGGATGTGGCATAAGGCTGGCCACTTGGGACTGAGAGGATTGGTGAGATTGGGTGAGCAAATGCAGACCCTTTAAAGCACAAATGCCTGGCACCCATTCCATGGGTTCCAACTCTCCAGGTTGAAGGGAATATTACTACAGTTATAACATGTACGGGAAACCTAGAGAATGGACACACTGTGAATACGAAAGGTTTCTAAAACTCAACGAATAGTCCCTCTCCTGGTGCTCCGGTTTGACTTTCCATCTGCTTTACTATCAATCTCCCAACTTGGAGAGACAGCCCTTTTACCCTCCTGGTTCGCACAGGTTGCCAATTTGGCAGAGGATGAAAGGGAAGAGGGAGAACCAATGTGAGCGTAGCTGTTAGGCATTTGAACGGCCACATATCACTCTAACGTCCTGGCAGGAAGAAGAATTAAACAAAGTCTCAGCCCCCCACCGGGAACCAGCATAGGTCCTGAACCAAAATTTTGGACTTGCGGTCAGCTCACCAAAAACGAGTTGAAAAATTGAGCTCAGGGGCACAGCAATTCACAAACTGGCCGAGTAATAAAGTACAACTATCTTCCAAAAATCTGTTGAGGGAAGGCAACGAGGCGGACTTGAAAGCGAGGCAGAATAGCAGGAAACAGATTTCAAGAGGTACTTTGGAATCGCCTTTAAAGCACAGGAAGAGGGGCACAACTTCTACAATGATGTACTTGGCCAAAAAGGGCGTATGCGTTTTCTCCTGAATATATTCAGGAGAAAACGCATACGCCCTTTTTGGCCAAGCAAGCAAGCGGGCAATGCAAATCTGCACTACAAAGAAGTATCACTTCCCACCGGTCAAAAGGGACATCCACAAAATATGTAAAAACCAGAAAGGCAAGACAGGCCCTGGAGAACAGGGAGCCTTGTTATGCTGATGGGCGGGATGTAAATTGCCAACTGCCTCTCTGGAGGAGTACATTGTGTTCCCTAAAACAAGTAAAGAACAGAGCTACAGAGCCAAGGGCACTTCCCGTCTAGGGAATATACCTTGGGAAAACTGAAAATCAATAAGACAGAGCCACCCCAAAATTTAGGGCTGCACTGCTTACAAGGACCTCAACTTGGTTACACTTTAAATATCCCAGGAAATATAAAAATGGTTCAAAAAATTGTGGTACTTACGTACGATGGAATATCCCTCAGCCATGAAATCAATGTCATAAGACCAGTAGCAGCAAAATGGGTGGATTCAGGTACGATGATTCTAAGTGAAATAAGTCCCAGAGAAAAAGAAACTTATTATAAGATATCACTTATGAAGATCCTGTAAACATGGCTACACTTGAACTGAGTTAGGAAAGAGAACAGTGTCTCACATTTAGAAAACACTCTTATGGCTGCTTAAAGGGGAAGGAGAGGTGGGGTGATGCATAAAACCAGAGTTTGATATAAGCACAGGTACCGTTCCAAAAACCAACTATGGAATAGACAAGACCTACACCTTCCTCATTGAAAGGGACTCAAAACCCCATATTTCACGCAGAGGAATATATCTGACTACCAGGAATCTTAAAACCTATGTATTGATATGTCTCCGTAAGGGAATCAAGTGTGTCTAGACTGGCATATACTTGGCAGCGAGAATCACCTCAAACCGACTATAAAAAGCAATTTCAAAAACAAAACAAAAAAACTGTGAAATTCTTTACAATTCCTTCAGGGTCTCTGATGAAACCTGGAATGACCCTATCTACAACGACAGCTGGATGTTGCATAAGGTTGGACACTTGGGACTGAGAGGATTGGTGAGATTGGGTGAGCAAATGCAGACCCTTTAAAGCAATAATGCATGGCACCCATTCCATGGGTCCCAACTCTCCAGGTTAAAGGGAATATTACTACAGTTATAACATGTACGGGAAACCTAGAGAACGGACACACTGTGAATACGAAAGGTTTCTAAAACTTAACGAATAGTCCCTCTCCTGGTGCTCCGGTTTGACTTTCCATCTGCTTTACTATCAATCTCCCAACTTGGAGAGACAGCCCTTTTAACCTCCTGGTTCGCACAGGTTGCCAATTTGGCATAGGATGAAAGGGAAGAGGGAGAACCAATGAGAGAGTAGCTGTTAGGCATTTGGACGGGCACATATCACTGTAATTTCCCGGCAGGAAGAAGAATTAACCAAAGTCTCAGCCCCCCACCGGGAAACAGCATAGGTGCTGAACCAAAATTTTGGACTTGCGGTCAGCTCACCAAAAACGAGTTGAAAAATGGAGCTCAGGGGCACAGCAATTCACAAACTGGCCGAGTAATAAAGGACAACTACCGTCCAGAAATCTGTTGAGGGAAGGCAACGAGGCGGACTTGAAAGCGAGGCAGAATACCAGGAAACAGATTTCAAGAGGTACGTTGGAATCGCCTTTAAAGCACAGTAAGAGGGGCACAACTTCGACAATGATGCACTTGGCCAAAAAGGGCGTATGCGTTTTCTCCTGAATATATTCAGGAGAAACCGCATACGCCCTTTTTGGCCAAGCAAGCAAGCGGGCAATGCAAATCTGCACTACAAAGAAGTATCACTTCCCACCGGTCAAAAGGGACATCCACAAAATGTGTAAAAACCAGAAAGGCAAGACAGGCCCTGGAGAACAGGGAGCCTTTTTATGC
The DNA here is from genome assembly GCF_949752795.1 of Hyperoodon ampullatus. Lineage (NCBI taxonomy): Eukaryota > Metazoa > Chordata > Mammalia > Artiodactyla > Ziphiidae > Hyperoodon > Hyperoodon ampullatus. The sequence continues at coordinate 112,623 of NW_027641003.1, read as the reverse complement.
TGAAGGGCGGGATGTAAATTGCCAACTGCCTCTCTGGAGGAGTACATTGTGTTCCCTAAAACAAGTAAACAACAGAGCTACAGAGCCAAGGGCACTTCCCGTCTAGGGAATATACTTTGGGAAAACTGAAAATCAATAAGACAGAGCCACCCCAAAATTTAGGGCTGCACTGCTTACAAGGACCTCAACGTGGGTACACCTTAAATATCCCAGGAAGTTTAAAAATGGTTCAAAAAATTGTGGTACTTACGTACGATGGAATATCCCTCAGCCATGAAATCAATGACATAAGACCAGTAGCAGCAAAATGGGTGGATTCAGGTACGATGATTCTAAGTGAAATAAGTCACAGAGAAAAAGAATCTTATCATAAGATATCACTTATGAAGATCCTGTAAACATGGCTACACTTGACCTGAGTTAGGAAAGAGAACAGTGTCTCACATTTAGAAAACACTCTTATGCCTGCTTAAGGGGGAAGGAGAGGTGGGGTGATGCATAAAACCAGAGTTTGATATAAGCACAGGTACCGTTCCGAAAACCAACTATGGAATAAACAAGACCTACACCTTCCTCAGTGAAAGGGACTCAAAACCCCATATTTCCCGCAGAGGAATATATCTGACTAGTAAGAATCTTAAAACCTATGTATTGATATGTCTCCGTAAGGGAATCAAGTGTGTCTAGACTGGCATAAACATGGCAGCGAGAATCAGCTCAAACCCACTATAAAAAGGAATTTCAAAAACAAAACAAAAAAACTGGGAAATTCTTTACAATTCCTTCAGGGTCTCTGATGAAACCTGGAATGACCCAATCTACAACGACAGCTGGATGTGGCATAAGGCTGGACACTTGGGACTGAGAGGATTGGTGAGATTGGGTGAGCAAATGCAGACACTTTAAAGCAATAATGCATGGCACACATTCCATGGGTCCCAACTCTCCTGGTTGAAGGGAATATTACTACAGCTATAACATGTACGGGAAACCTAGAGAACGGACACACTGTGAATACGAAAGGTTTCTAAAACTCAACGAATAGTCCATCTCCTGGTGCTCCGGTTTGACATTCCATCTGCTTTACTATCAACCTCCCCACTTGGAGAGACAGACCCTTCAACCTCCTGGTTCGCACAGGTTGCCAATTTGGCAGAGGATGAAAGGGAAGAGGGAGAACCAATGAGACAGTAGCTGTTAGGCATTTGGACGGGCACATATCACTCTAACTTCCCGGCAGGAAGAAAAATTATCCAAAGTCTCAGCCCCGCACCAGGAACCAGCATAGGTCCTGAACCAAAATTTTGGACTTGCGGTCAGCTCACCAAAAACGAGTTGAAAAATGGAGCTCAGGGGCACAGCAATTCACAAACTGGCCGAGTAATAAAGGACAAGTATCGTCCAAAAATCTGTTGAGGGAAGGCAACGAGGTGGACTTGAAAGCGAGTCAGAATAGCAGGAAACAGATTTCAAGAGGTACGTTGGAATCGCCTTTAAAGCACAGGAAGAGAGGCACGACTTTGACAATGATGCACTTGGCCAAAAAGGGCGTATGCGTTTTCTCCTGAATATATTCAGGAGAAAACACATACGCCCTTTTTGGGCAAGCAAGCAAGCGGGCAATGCAAATCTGCACTACAAAGAAGTATCACTTCCCACCGGTCAAAAGGGACATCCACAAAATGTGTAAAAACCAGAAAGGCAAGAAAGGACCTGGAGAACAGGGAGCCTTGTTATGCTGATGGGCGGGATGTAAATTGCAAACTGCCTCTCCGGAGGAGTACATTGTGTTCCCTAAAACAAGTAAACAACAGAGCTACAGAGCCAAGGGCACTTCCAGTCTACGGAATATACCTTGGGAAAACTGAAAATCAATAAGACAGAGCCACCCCAAAATTTAGGGCTGCACTACTTACAAGGACCTCAACGTGGGTACACCTTAAATATCACAGGAAATATAAAATTGGTTCAAAAATTGTGGTCCTAACGCACGATGGAATATCCCTCAGCCATGAAATCAATGTCATAAGACCAGTAGCAGCAAAATGGGTGGATTCATGTACGATGATTCTAAGTGAAATAAGTCACACAAAAAAAGAAACTTATCATAAGATATCTCTTATGAAGATCCTGTAAACATGGCTACACTTGAACTGAGTTAGGAAAGAGAACAGTGTCTCACATTTAGAAAACACTCTTATGCCTGCTTAAGGGGGAAGGAGAGGTGGGGTGATGCATAAAACCAGAGTTTGATATAAGCACAGGTACCGTTCCAAAAACCAACTATGGAATAGACAAGACCTACAGCTTCCTCAGTGAAAGGGACTCAAAACCCCATATTTCCCGCAGAGGAATATATCTGACTAGTAAGAATCTTAAAACCTATGTATTGATATGTCTCCGTAAGGGAATCAACTGTGTCTAGACTGGCATAAACATGGCAGCAAGAATCAGCTCAAACCCACTATAAAAAGGAATTTCAAAAACAAAACAAAAAAAATGGGAAATTCTTTACAATTCCTTCAGGGTCTCTGATGAAACCTGGAATGACCCTATCTACAACGACAGCTGGATGTGGCATAAGGCTGGACACTTGGGACTGAGAGGATTGGTGAGATTGGGTGAGCAAATGCAGACCCTTTAAAGCAATAATGCATGGCACCCATTCCATGGGTCCCAACTCTCCAGGTTGAAGGGAATATTACTACAGTTATAACATGTACAGGAAACCTAGAGAACGGACACACTGTGATTACGAAAGGTTTCTAAAACTCAACGAATAGTCCCCCTCCTGGTGCTCCGGTTTGACTTTCCATCTGCTTTACTATCAATCTCCTAACTTGTAGAGACAGCCCCTTTAACCTCCTGGTTCGCACAGGTTTCCAATTTGGCAGAGGATGAAAGGGAAGAGGGAGAACCAATGAGAGAGTAGCTGTTAGGCATTTGGACGGGCACATATCACTCTAACTTCCCGGCAGGAAGAAGAATTAACCAAAGTCTCAGCCTCGCACCGGGAACCAACATAGGTGCTGAACCAAAATTTTGGACTTGCGGTCAGCTCACCAAAAACGAGTTGAAAAATGGAGCTCAGGGGCACAGCAATTCACAAACTGGACGAGTAATAAAGGACAACTATCGTCCAAAAATCTGTTGAGGGAAGGCAATGAGGCGGACTTGAAAGCGAGGCAGAATAGCAGGAAACAGATTTCAAGAGGTATGTTGGAATCGCATTTAAAGCACAGGAAGAGGGGCACAACTTCGACAATGATGCACTTGGCCAAAAAGGGCGTATGCATTTTCTCCTGAATATATTCAGAAGAAAACGCGTACGCCCTATTTGGCCAAGCAAACAAGCGGGCAATGCAAATCTGCACTACAAAGAAGTATCACTTCCCACCGGTCAAAAGGGACATCCACAAAATGTGTAAAAACCAGAAAGGCAAGACAGGCCCTGAAGAACAGGGAGCCTTGTTATGCTGATGGGCGGGATGTAAATTGCCAACTGCCTCTCTGGAGGAGTACATTGTGTTCCCTAAAACAAGTAAAGAACAGAGCTACAGAGCCAAGGGCACTTCCAGTCTAGGGAATATACCTTGGGAAAATTGAAAATCAATAAGACAGAGCCACCCCAAAATTTAGGGCTGCACTGCTTACAAGGACCTCAACTTGGGTACACCTTAAATATCCCAGGAAATATAAAAATGGTTCAAAAAATTGTGGTACTTACGTACGATGGTATATCCCTCAGCCATGAAATCAATGTCATAAGACCAGTAGCAGCAAAATGGGTGGATTCAGGTACGATGATTCTAAGTGAAATAAGTCACAGAGAAAAAGAAACATATCATAAGATATCACTTATGAAGATCCTGTAAACATGGCTACACTTGAACTGAGTTAGGAAAGAGAACAGTGTCTCACATTTAGAAAACACTCTTATGCCTGCTTAAGGGGGAAGGAGAGGTGGGGTGATGCATAAAACCAGAGTTTGATATAAGCAAAGGTACCGTTCCAAAAACCAACTATGGAATATACAAGACCTACACCTTCCTCAGTGAAAGGGATTCAAAGCCCCATATTTCCCGCAGAGGAAGATATCTGACTACTAAGAATCTTAAAACCTATGGATTGATATGTGTCCATAAGGGAATCAAGTGCGTCTAGACTGGCATAAACATGGCAGCGAGAATCAGCTCAAAACCAATATAAAAAGGAATTTCAAAAACAAAAGAAAAAAACTGGGAAATTCTTTACAATTCCTTCAGGGTCTCTGATGAAACCTGGAATGACCCTATGTACAATGACAGCTGGATGTGGCATGAGGCTGGACACGTTGGACTGAGAGGATTGGTGAGATTGGGTGAGCAAATGCAGACCCTTTAAAGCAATAATGCATGGCACCCATTCCATGGGTCCCAACTCTCCAGGTTAAAGGGAATATTACTACAGATATAACATGTACGGGAAACCTAGAGAAAGGACACACTGTGAATACGAAAGGTTTCTAAAACTCAACGAATAGTCCCTCTCCTGGTGCTCGTGTTTGACTTTCCATCTGCTTTACTATCAACCTCCCAACTTGGAGAGACAGCCCCTTTAACCTCCTGGTTCGCACAGGTTGCCAATTTGGCAGAGGATGAAAGGGAAGAGGGAGAACCAATGAGAGAGTAGCTGTTAGGCATTTGGACGGGCACATATCACTGTAATTTCCCGGCAGAAAGAAGAATTAACCAAAGTCTCAGCCACCCCCCGGGAACCAGTATAGGTCCTGAACCCAAATTTTGGACTTGCGGTCAGCTCACAGAAAACGAGTTGAAAAATGGAGCTCAGGGGCACAGCCATTCACAAACTGGCCGAGTAATAAAGGACAACTATCGTCCAAAAATCTGTAGAGGGAAGGCAACGAGGCGGACTTGAAAGTGAGGCAGAATTGCAGGAAACAGATTTCAAGCGGTACGTTGGAATCGCCTTTAAAGCACAGGAACAGGGGCACAACTTCGACAATAATGCCCTTGGCCAAAAAGAGCGTATGCGTTTTCTCCTGTATATATTCAGGAGGAAACGCATACGCCCTTTTTGGCCAAGCAAGAAAGCGGGCAATGCAAATCTGCACTACAAAGAAGTATCACTTCCCACTGTCAAAAGGGACAGCCACAAAATGTGTAAAATCCAGAAAGGCAAGACAGGCCCTGGAGAACAGGGAGCCTTGTTATGGTGTTGGGCGACATGAAAATTGTCAACTGCCTCTCTGGAGGAATGCATTGTGTGGCCTAAAACAAGTAAAGAACAGAGCTACAGAGCCAAGGGCACTTCCAGTCTAGGGAATATACCTTGGGAAAACTGAAAATCAATAAGAAAGAGCCACCCCAAAATTTAGGGCTGCACTGATTACAAGAACCTCAACTTGGGTACACATTAAATATTCCAGGAAATATAAAAATGGTTCAAAATATTGTGGTACTTACGTACGATGGAATATCCCTCAACCATGAAATAAAAGTCATAAGACCAGTAGCAGGAAAATGAGTGGATTCAGGTACGATGATTCTAAGTGAAATAAGTCACACAGAAAAAGAAACTTATCATAAGATGTCACTTATGAAGATCCTGTAAACATGGCTACACTTGAACTGAGTTAGGAAAGAGAACAGAGTCTCACATTTAGAAAACACTCTTATGCCTGCTTAAGGGTGAAGTAGAGGTTGGGTGATGCATAAACCTACAGTTTGATATAAGCACAGGTACCGTTCCAAAAACCAACTATGGAATAGACAAGACCTACACCTTCCTCAGAGAAAGGGACTCAAAACCCCATATTTCCCGCCGAGGAATATATCTGACTAGTAAGAATCTTAAAACCTATGTATTCATGTGTCTCCGTAAGGGAAACAAGTGTGTCTAGACTGGCATAAACCTGGCAGCGAGAATCAGCTCAAACCCACTATAAAAAGGAATTTCAAAAACAAAACAAAAAAACTGGGAAATTCTTTACAATTCCTTCAGGGTCTCTGGTGAAACATGGAATGACCCTATCTACAACGACAGCTGGATGTGGCATAAGGAGGGACACTTGGGACTGAGACGATTGGTGAGATTGGGTGAGCAAATGCAGACCCTTTAAAGCACAAATGCCTGGCACCCATTCCATGGGTCCCAACTCTACATGTTGAAGGGAATATTACTACAGCTATAACATGTACGGGAAACCTAGAGAACGGACACACTGTGAATACAAAAGGTTTCTAAAACTCAACGAATAGTCCCTCTCCTGGTCTCCGATTTGACTTTCCATCTGCTTTACTATCAACCTCCCAACATGGAGAGACAGCCCCTTTAACCTCCTGGTTCGCACAGGTTGCCAATTTGGCAGAGGATGAAAGGGAAGAGGGAGAACCAACGAGAGAGTAGCTGTTAGGCATTTGGACGGGCACATATCACTGTAATTTCCCGCAGGAAGAAGAATTAACCAAAGTCTCAGCCCCCCACCGGGAACCAGTATAGGTCCTGAACCAAAATTTTGGACTTGCGGTCAGCTCACCAAAAACGAGTTGAAAAATGGAGCTCAGGGGCACAGCAATTCACAAACTGGCCGAGTAATAAAGGACAACTATCGTCCAAAAATCTGTTGAGGGAAGGCAACGAGGCGGACTTGAAAGCGAGGCAGAATAGCAGGAAAGAGATTTCAAGAGGTACGTTGGAATCGCCTTTAAAGCACAGGAAGAGGGGCACAACTTCGACAATGATGCACTTGGCCAAAAAGGGCGTATGTGTTTTCTCCTGAATATATTCAGGAGAAAACGCATACGCCCTTTTTGGCCAAGCAAGCAAGCGGGAAATGCAAATCTGCACTACAAAGAAGTATCACTTCCCACCCTTCAAAAGGGACATCCACAAAATGTGTAAAAACTAGAAAGGCAAGACAGGCCCTGGAGAACAGGGAGCATTGTTATGCTGATGGGCGGGATGTAAATTGCCAACTGCCTCTCTGGAGGAGTGCATTGTGTTCCCTAAAACAAGTAAACAACAGAGCTACAGAGCCAAGGGCACTTCCAGTCTCGGAATATACCTTGGGAAAACTGAAAATCAATAAGACAGAGCCACCCCAAAATTTAGGGCTGCACTGCTTACAAGGACCTCAACTTGGGTACACCTTAAATATCCCAGGAAATATAAAAATGGTTCAAAAAATTGTGGTACTTACGTACGATGGAATATCCCTCAGCCATGAAATCAATGTCATAAGACCAGTAGCAGCAAAATGGGTGGATTCAGGTACGGTGATTCTAAGTGAAATAAGTCACACAGAAAAAGAAACTTATCATAAGATATCACTTATGAAGATTCTGTAAACATGGCTACACTTGAACTGAGTTAGGAAAGAGAACAGTGTCTCATATTTAGAAAACACTCTTATGCCTGCTTAAGGGCGAAGGAGAGGTGGGGTGTTGCATAAAACCAGAGTTTGATATAAGCAAAGGTACCGTTCCTAAAACCAACTATGGAATAGACAAGACCTACACCTACCTCAGTGAAAGGGACTCAAAACCCCATATTTCCCGCAGAGTAATATATCTGACTAGTAAGAATCTTAAAACCTATGTATTGATATGTCTCCGTAAGGGAATCAAGTGTGTCTAGACTGGCATAAACATGGCAGCGAGAATCAGCTCAAACCCACTATAAAAAGGAATTTCAAAAACAAAACCAAAAAACTGGGAAATTCTTTACAATTCCTTCAGGGTCTCTGATGAAACCTGGAATGACCCTATCTACAACGACAGCTGGATGTGGCATAAGGCTGGACACTTGGGACTGAGAGGATTGGTGAGATTGGGTGAGCAAATGCAGGCCCTTTAAAGCAATAATGCATGGCACCCATTCCATGCGTGCCAACTCTCCAGGTTGAAGGGTATATTACTACAGTTATAACATGTATGAGAAACATAGTGAATGGACACACTGTGAATATGAAAGGTTTCTAAATCTCAACGAATAATCCCTCTCCTGGTGCTCCGGTTTGACTTTCCATCTGCTTTACTAACAATCTCCCAAATTTGAGAGACAGCCCCTTCAACCTCCTGGTTCACACAGGTTTCCAATTTGGCAGGGATGAAAGGGAAGAGGGAGAACCAATGAGAGAGTAGCTGTTAGGCATTTGAACGGGCACATATCACTCTAACTTCCCGGCAGGAAGAAGAATTAACCAAAGTCTCAGCCCCCCACCGGGAACCAGCATAGGTCCTGAACCAAAATTTTGGACTTGCAGTCAGCTCACCAAAAACGAGTTGAAAAATGGAGCTCAGGGGCACAGCAATTCACAAACTGGCCGAGTAATAAAGGACAACTATCGTCCATAAATCTGTTGAGGGAAGGCAACGAGGCGGACTTGAAAGCGATGCAGAATAGCAGGAATCAGATTTCAAGAGGTACGTTGGAATCACCTTTAAAGCACAGGAAGAGGGGCACAACTTCGACAATGATGCACTTGGCCAAAAAGGGCGTATGCGTTTTCTCCTGAATATATTCAGGAGAAAACGCATACGCCCTTTTTGGCCAAGCAAGCAAGCGGGCAATGCAAATCTGCACTACTAAAAAGTATCACTTCCCACCGGTCAAAAGGGACATCGACAAAATGTGTAAAAACCAGAAAGGCAGGACAGGCCCTGGAGAACAGGGAGCCTTGTTATGCTGAAGGGCGGGATGTAAATTGCCAACTGCCTCTCTGGAGGAGTGCATTGTGTTCCCTCAAACAAGTAAAGAACAGAGCTACAGAGCCAAGGGCACTTCCAGTCTAGGGAATATACCTTGGGAAAACTGAAAATCAATAAGACAGAGCCACCCCAAAATTTAGGGCTGCACTGCTTACAAGGACCTCAACTTGGGTACACCTTAAATATCCCAGGAAATATAAAAATGGTTCAAAAAATTGTGGTAATTACGTACGATGGAATATCCCTCAGCCATGAAATCAATGTCATAAGACCAGTAGCAGCAAACTGGGTGGATTCAGGTACGATGATTCTAAGTGAAATAAGTCACACAGAAAAAGAAACTTATCATAAGATATCACTTATGAAGATCCTGTAAACATGGCTACACTTGAACTGAGTTAGGAAAGAGAACAGTGTCTCACATTTAGAAAACACTCTTATACCTGCTTAAGGGGGAAGGGGAGGTGGGATGATGCATAAAACCAGAGTTTGATATAAGCACAGGTACCGTTCCAAAAACCAACTATGGAATAGACAAGACCTACACCTTCCTCAGTGAAAGGGACTCAAAACCCCATATTTCCCGCAGAGGAATATATCTGAATAGTAAGAATCTTAAAACCTATGGATTGATATGTCTCCGTAAGGGAATCAAGTGTGTCTAGAATGTCATAAACATGGCAGCGAGAATCAGCTCAAACCCATTATAAAAAGGAATTTCAAAAACAAAACAAAAAAACTGGGAAATTCTTTACAATTCCTTCAGGGTCTCTGATGAAACCTGGAATGACCCTATCTACAACGACAGCTGGATGTGGCATAAGGCTGGACACTTGGGTCTGAGAGGATTGGTGAGATTGGGTGAGCAAATGCAGATCCTTTAAAGCAATAATGCATGGCACCCATTCCATGGGTCCCAACTCTCCAGGTTGAAGGGAATATTACTACAGTTATAACATGTACGGGAAACCTAGAGAACGGACACACTGTGAATACGAAAGGTTACTAAAACTCAACGAATAGTCCCTCTCCTGGTGCTCCGGTTTGACTTTACATCTGCTTTACTATCAAAATCCCAACTTGGAGAGACAGCCCCTTTAACCTCCTGGTTCGCACAGGTTTCCAATTTGGCAGAGGATGAAAGGGAAGAGGGAGAACCAATGAGAGAGTAGCTGTTAGGCATTTGGACGGGCACATATCACTGTAATTTCCCGGCAGGAAGAAGAATTAACCAAAGTCTCAGCCACCCACCGGGAACCAGCATAGGTCCTGAACCAAAATTTTGGACTTGCGGTCAGCTCACCAAAAACGAGTTGAAAAATGGAGCTCAGGGGCACAGCAATTCACCAACTTGCCAAGTAATAAAGGACAACTATCGTCCAAAAATCTATTGAGGGAAGTCAACGAGGCGGACTTGAAAGCGAGGAGGAATAGCAGGAAACAGATTTCAAGAGGTACGTTGGAATCGCCTTTAAAGCACAGGAAGAGGGGCACAACTTCGACAATGATGCACTTGGCCAAAAAGGGCGTATGCGTTTTCTCCTGAATATATTCAGGAGAAAACGCATACGCCCTTTTTGGCCAAGCAAGCAAGCGGGCAATGCAAATCTGCACTACAAAGAAGTATCACTTCCCACCGGTCAAAAGGGAAATCCACAAAATGTGTAAAAACCGGAAGGCAAGACAGGCCCTGGAGAACAGGGAGCCTTGTTATGCTGATGGGTGGGATGTAAATTGCCACCTGCCTCTCTGGAGGAGTGCATTGTGTTCCCTAAAAGAAGTAAAGAACAGAGCTACAGAGCCAAGGGCACTTCCAGTCTAGGGAATATACCTTGGGAAAACTGAAAATCAATAAGACAGAGCCACCCCAAAATTTAGGGCTGCACTGCTTACAAGGACCTCAACTTGGGTACACCTTAAATATCCCAGGAAATATAAAAATGGTTCAAAAAATTGTGGTACTTACGTACGATGGAATATCCCTCAGCCATGAAATCAATGTCATAAGACCAGTAGCAGCAAAATGGGTGGATTCAGGTACGATGATTCTAAGTGAAATAAGTCACACAGAAAAAGAAACTTATCATAAGATATCACTTATGAAGATCCTGTAAACATGGCTACGCTTGAACTGAGTTAGGAAAGAGAACAGTGTCTCACATTTAGAAAACATTCTTATGCCTGCTTAAGGGGGAAGGAGAGGTGGGGTGATGCATAAAACCAGAGTTTGATATAAGCACAGGTACCGTTCCAAACACCAACTATGGAATAGACAAGACCTACACCTTCCTCAGTGAAAGGGACTCAAAACCCCATATTTCCCGCAGAGGAATATATCTGACTAGTAAGAATCTTAAAACCTATGGATTGATATGTCTCCGTAAGGGAATCAAGTGTGTCTAGACTGGCATAAACATGGCAGCGAGAATCAGCTCAAACCCACTATAAAATGGAATTTCAAAAACAAAACAAAAAAACTGGGAAATTCATTACAATTCCTTCAGGGTCTCTGATGAAACCTGGAATGACCCTACCTACAATGACAGCTGGATGCGGCATAAGGAGGGACACTTGGGACTGAGACGATTGGTGAGATTCGGTGAGCAAATGCAGACCCTTTAAAGCACAAATGCCTGGCACCCATTCCATGGGTCCCAACTCTCCACGTTGTAGGGAATATTACTACAGTTATAACATGTACGGGAAACCTAGAGAATGGACACACTGTGAATACGAAAGGTTTCTAAAACTCAACGAATAGTCCCTCTCATGGTGCTCCGGTTTGACTTTACATCTGCTTTACTATCAAAATCCCAACTTAAAGAGACAACCCTTTTAACCTCCTGGTTCGCACAGGTTGCCAATTTGGCAGAGGATGAAAGGGAAGAGGGAGAACAAATGAGGGAGTAGCTGTTAGGCATTTGGACGGGCACATATCACTGTAATTTCCCGGCAGGAAGAAGAATTGACCAAAGTCTCAGACACCCACTTGGAACCAGTATAGTTCCTGAACCAAAATTTTGGACTTGCGGTCAGCTCACCAAAAACGAGTTGAAAAATGGAGCTCATGGGCACAGCAATTCACTAACTGGCCGAGTAATAAAGGACAACTCTCGTCCAAAAATCTGTTGAGGGAAGGCAACGAGGTGGAATTGAAAGCGAGGCCGAAGAGCAGGAAACAGATTTCAAGAGGTACGTTGGAATCGCCTTTAAAGCACAGGAAGAGGGGCACAACTTCGACAATGATGCACTTGGCCAAAAAGGGCGTATGCGTTTTCTCCTGAATATATTCAGGAGAAAACGCATACGCCCTTTTTGGCCAAGCAAGCAAGCGGGCAATGCAAATCTGCACTACAAAGAAGTATCACTTCCCACCGGTCAAAAGGGACATCCACAAAATGTGTAAAAACCAGAAAGGCAAGACAGGCCCTGGAGAACAGGGAGCCTTGTTATGCTGATGGGCGGGATGTAAATTGCCAACTGCCTCTCTGAAGGAGTGCATTGTGTTCCCTAAAACAAGTAAACATCACAGCTACAGAGACAAGGGTACTTCCTGTCTACGGAATATACCTTGGGAAAACTGAAAATCAATAAGACAGAGCCAACCCAAAATTTAGGGCTGCACTGCTTACAAGGACCTCAACTTAGGAACACCTTAAATATCCCAGGAAATATAAAAATGGTTCAAAAAATTGTGGTACTTACGTACGATGGAATATCCCTCAGTCAAGAAATCAATGTCATAAGTCCAGTAGCAGCAAAATGGGTAGATTCCGGTACGATGATTCTAAGTGAAATAAGTCACAGAGAAAAAGAAACTTATCATAAGATATCACTTATGAAGATCCTGTAAACATGGCTACACTTGAACTGAGTTAGGAAAGAGAACAGTGTCTCACATTTAGAAAACACTCTTATGCCTGCTTAAGGGGGAAGGAGAGGTGGGGTGATGCATAAAACCAGAGTTTGATATAAGCACAGGTACCGTTCCAAAAACCAACTATGGAATAGACAAGACCTACACCTTCCTCAGTGAAAGGGACTCAAAACCCCATATTTCCCGCAGAGGAATATATCTGACTAGTAAGAATCTTAAAACCTATGTATTGATATGTCTCCGTAAGGGAATCAAGTGTGTCTAGACTGGCATAAACATGGCAGCGAGAATCAGCTCAAACCCAGTATAAAAAGGAATTTCAAAAACAAAACAAAACACTGGGAAATTCTTTACAATTCCTTCAGGGTCTCTGATGAAGCCTGGAATGACCCTATCTACAACGACAGCTGGATGTGGCATAAGGCTGGACACTTGGGACTGAGAGGATTGGTGAGATTGGGTGAGCAAATGCAGACCCTTTAAAGCACAAATGCCTGGCACCCATTCCATGGGTTCCAACTCTCCAGGTTGAAGGGAATATTACTACAGTTATAACATGTACGGGAAACCTAGAGAACGGACACACTGTGAATACGAAAGGTTTCTAAAACTCAACGAATAGTCCCTCTCCTGGTGCTCCGGTTTGACTTTCCATCTGCTTTACTATCAATCTCCAAACTTGGAGAGACAGCCCTTTTAACCTCCTGGTTCGCACAGGTTTCCAATTTGGCAGAGGATGAAAGGGAAGAGGGAGAACCAATGAGAGCGTAGCTGTTAGTCATTTGAACGGCCACATATCACGCTAACTTCCTGGCAGGAAGAAGAATTAAACAAAGTCTCAGCCCCCCACCGGGAACCAGCATAGGTCCTGAACCAAAATTTTGGACTTGCGGTCAGCTCACCAAAAAGGAGTTGAAAAATTTAGCTCAGGGGCACAGCAATTCACAAACTGGCCGAGTAATAAAGGACAACTATCGTCCAAAAATCTGTTGAGGGAAGGCAACGAGGTGGACTTGAAAGTGAGGCAGAAGAGCAGGAAACAGATTTCAATAGGTACGTTGGAATCGCCTTTAAAGCACAGGAAGAGGGGCACAACTTCGACAATGATGCACTTGGCCAAAAAGGGCGTATGCGTTTTCTCCTGAATATATTCAGGAGAAAACGCATACGCCCTTTTTGGCCAAGCAAGCAAGCGGGCAATGCAAATCTGCACTACAAAGAAGTATCACTTCCCACCGGTCAAAAGGGACATCCACAAAATGTGTAAAAACCAGAAAGGCAAGACAGGCCCTGGAGAACAGGGAGCCTTGTTATGCTGATGGACGGGATGCAAATTGCCAACTGCCTCTCTGGAGGAGTACACTGTGTTCCCTAAAAGAAGTAAAGAACAGAGCTACAGAGCCAAGGGCACTTCCAGTCTAGGGAATATACCTTGGGAAAACTGAAAATCAATAAGACAGAGCCACCCCAAAATTTAGGGCTGCACTGCTTACAAGGACCTCAACTTGGTTACACTTTAAATATCCCAGGAAATATAAAAATGGTTCAAAAAATTGTGGTACTTACGTACGATGGAATATCCCTCAGCCATGAAATCAATGTCATAAGACCAGTAGCAGCAAAATGGGTAGATTCAGGTATGATGTTTCTAAGTGAAATAAGTCACAGAGAAAAAGAAACTTATCATAAGATATCACTTATGAAGTTCCTGTAAACATGGCTACACTTGAACTGAGTTAGGAAAGAGAACAGTGTCTCACATTTAGAAAACACTCTTATGCCTGCTTAAGGGGGAAGGAGAGGTGGGGTGTTGCATAAAACCAGAGTTTGATATAAGTTCAGGTACCGTTCCAAAAACCAACTATGGAATAGACAACACCTACAGCTTCCTCAGTGAAAGGGACTCAAAACCCCATATTTCCCGCAGAGAAATATATCTGACTAGTAAGAATCTTAAAACCTATGTATTGATATGTCTCCGTAAGGGAATCAAGTGTTTCTAGACTGGCATAAACATGGCAGCGAGAATCAGCTCAAAACCAGTATAAAAAGGAATTTCAAAAACAAAACAAAAAAACTGGGAAATTCTTTACAATTCCTTCAGGGTCTCTGATGAAACCTGGAATGACCGTATCTACAACGACAGCTGGATGTGGCATAAGGCTGGACACCTGGGACTGAGAGGATTGGTGAGATGTGGTGAGCAAATGCAGACCCTTTAAAGCAATAATGCATGGCACCCATTCCATGGGTCCCAACTCTGCACGTTGAAGGGAATATTACTACAGTTATAACATGTACGGGAAACCTAGAGAACGGACACACTGTGAATACGAAAGGTTTCTAAAACTCAACGAATAGTCCCTCTCCTGTTGCTCCGTTTTGACTTTCCATCTGCTTTACTATCAACCTCCCAACTTGGAGAGACAGCCCCTTTAACCTTCCGGTTCGCACAAGTTTCCAATTTGGCAGAGGATGAAAGGGAAGAGGGAGAACCAATGAGAGAGTAGCTGTTAGGCATTTGGACGGGCACATATCACTCTAACTTCCCGGCAGGAAGAAGAATTAACCAAATTCTCAGCCACCCACCAGCAACCAGCATAGGTCCTGAGCCAAAATTTTGGAATTGCGGTCAGCTCACCAAAAACCAGTTGAAAAATGGATCTCAGGGGCACAGCAATTCACAAAGTGGCCGAGTAACAAAGGACAACTATCGTCCAAACATCTGTTGAGGGAAGGCAACGAGGCGGACTTGAACGCGAGGCAGAATAGCAGGAAACAGATTTCAAGAGGTACGTTGGAATCGCCTTTAAAGCACAGGAAGAGGGGCACAACTTCGACAATGATGCACTTGGCCAAAAAGGGCGTATGCGTTTTCTCCTGAATATATTCAGGAGAAAACGCATACGCCCTTTCTGGCCAAGCAAGCAAGCGGGCAATGCAAATCTGCACTACAAAGAAGTATCACTTCCCACCGGTCAAAAGGGACATCCACAAAATGTGTAAAAACCAGAAAGGCAAGACAGGCCCTGGAGAACAGGGAGCCTTGTTATGCTGATGGGCGGGATGTAAATTGCCAACTGCCTCTCTGGAGGAGTGCATTGTGTTCCCTAAAACAAGTAAACAACAGAGCTACAGAGCCAAGGGCACTTCCAGTCTAGGGAATATACCTTGGGAAAACGGAAAATCAATAAGAAAGGGCCACCGCAAAATTTAGGGCTGCACTGCTTACAAGGACCTCAACTTGGGTACACCTTAAATATCCCAGGAAATATAAAAATGGTTCAAAAAATTGGGGTACTTACATATGATGGAATATCCCTCAGCCATGAAATCAATGTCATAAGACCAGTAGCAGCAAAATGGGTGGATTCAGGTACGATGATTCTAAGTGAAATAAGACACAGAGAAAAAGAAACTTTTCATAACATATCACTTATGAAGATTCTGTAAACATGGCTACACTTGAACTGAGTTAGGAAAGAGAAGAATGTCTCACATTTAGAAAACACTCTTATGCCTGCTTAAGGGGGAAGGAGAGGTGGGGTGATGCATAAAACCAGAGTTTGATATAAGCACAGGTACCGTTCCAAAAACCAACTATGGAATAGACAAGACCTACACCTTCCTCAGTGAAAGGGACTCAAAACGCCATATTTCCCGCAGAGGAATATATCTGACTAGTAAGAATCTTAAAACCTATGGATTGATATGTCTCCGTAAGGGAATCAAGTGTGTCTAGACTGGCATAAACATGGCAGCGAGAATCAGCTCAAACCCACTATAAAAAGGAATTTCAAAAACAAAACAAAAAAACTGGGAAATTCTTTACAATTCCTTCAGGGTCTCTGATGAAACCTGGAATGACCCTATCTACAACGACAGCTGGATGTGGCATAAGGCTGGACACTTGGGACTGAGAGGATTGGTGAGATTGGGTGAGCAAATTCAGAATGTTTACAGCACAAATGCCTGGCTCCCATTCCATGGGTCCCAACTCTCCAGGTTGAAGGGAATATTACTCCAGCTATAACATGTACGGGAAACCTAGAGAACGGACACCCTGTGAATACGAAAGGTTTCTAAAACTCAACGAATAGTCCCTCTCCTGGTGCTCCGGTTTGACTTTCCATCTGCTTTACTATCAACCTCCCAACTTGGAGAGACAGCCCCTTTAACCTCCTGGTTCGCACAGGTTGCCAATTTGGCAGAGGATGAAAGGGAAGAGGGAGAATCAATGAGAGAGTAGCGGTTAGGCATTTGGACGGGCATATATCACTGTAATTTCCCGGCAGGAAGAAGAATTAACCAAAGTCTCAGCCACCCACCGGGAACCAGTATAAGTCCTGAACCAAAATTTTGGACTTGCGGTCAGCTCACCAAAAACGAGTTGAAAAATGGAGCTCAGGGGCACAGCATTTCACAAACTGGCCGAGTAATAAAGGACAACTATCGTCCAAAAATCTGTTGAGGGAAGACAACGAGGCGGACTTGAAAGCGAGGCAGAATAGCAGGAAACAGATTTCTAGAGGTACGTTGGAATCGCCTTTAAAGCACAGGAAGAGGGGCACAACTTCGACAATGATTCACTTGGCCAAAAAGGGCGTATGCGTTTTCTCCTGAATATATTCAGGAGAAAACGCATACGCCCTTTTTGGCCAAGCAAGCAAGCGGGCAATGCAAATCTGCACTACAAAGAAGTATCACTTCCCACCGGTCAAATGGGACATCCACAAAATGTGTAAAAACCAGAAAGGCAAGACAGGCCCTGGAGAACAGGGAGCCTTGTTATGCTGATGGGCGGGATGTAAATTGCCAACTGCCTCTCTGGAGGAGTACATTGTGTTCCCTAAAACAAGTAAACAACAGAGCTACAGAGCCAAGGGCACTTCCAGTCTAGGGAATATACCTTGGGAAAACTGAAAATCAATAAGACAGAGCCACCCCAAAATTTAGGGCTGCACTGCTTACAAGGACCTCAACTTAGGTACACCTTAAATATCCCAGGAAATATAAAAATGGTTCAAAAAATTGTGGTACTTATGTACGATGGAATATCCCTCAGCCATGAAATCAATGTCATAAGACCAGTAGCAGCAAAATGGGTGGATTCAGGTACGATGATTCTAAGTGAAATAAGTCACAGAGAAAAAGAAACTTATCATAAGATATCACTTATGAAGATCCTGTAAACATGGCTACACTTGAACTGAGATAGGAAAGAGAACAGTGTCTCACATTTAGAAAACACTCTTATGCCTGCTTAAGGGGGAAGGAGAGGTGGGGTGATGCATAAAACCAGAGTTTGATATAAGCACAGGTACCGTTCCAAAAACCAACTATGGAATAAGCAAGACCTACACCTTCCTCAGAGAAAGGGATTCAAAGCCCCATATTTCACGCAGAGGAATATATCTGACTACTAAGAATCTTAAAACCTATGGATTGATATGTCTCCATAAGGGAATCAAGTGTGTCTAGACTGGCATAAACATGGCAGCGAGAATCAGCTCAAACCCACTATAAAAAGGAATTTCAAAAACAAAACAAAAAAACTGGGAAATTCTTTACAATTCCTTCAGGGTGTCTGATGAAACCTGGAATGACCCTATCTACAATGACAGCTGGATGTGGCATAAGGCTGGACACTTGGGACTGAGAGGATTGGTGAGATTGGGTGAGCAAATGCAGAACCTTTACAGCACAAATGCCTGGCACCCATTCCATGGGTCCCAACTCTCCAGGTTGAAGGGAATATTACTACAGCTATAACATGTACGGGAAACCTAGAGAACGGACACACTGTGAATATGAAAGGTTTCAAAAACTCAACGAATAGTCCCTCTCCTGGTGCTCCGGTTTGACTTTCCATCTGCTTTACTATCAACCTCTCAACTTGGAGAGACAGCCCCTTTAACCTCCTGGTTCGCACAGGTTTCCAATTTGGCAGAGGATGAAAGGGAAGAGGGAGAACCAATGAGAGAGTAGCTTTTAGGCATTTGGACGGGCACATTACACTGTAATTTCCCGGCAGGAAGAAGAATTAACCAAAGTCTCAGCCACCCACCGGGAACCAGTATAGGTCCTGAACCAAAATTTTGGACTTGCGGTCAGCTCACCAAAAACGAGTTGAAAAATGGAGCTCAGGGGCACAGCAATTCACAAACTGGCCGAGTAATAAAGGACAACTATCGTCCAAAAACCTGTTGAGGGAAGGCAACGAGCGGACTTGAAAGCGAGGCAGAATAGCAGGAAACAGATTTCAAGAGGTACGTTGGAATCGCCTTTAAAGCCCAGGAAGAGGGACACAACTTCGAATATGATGCACTTGGCCAAAAAGGGCGTATGCGTTTTCTCCTGAATATATTCAGGAGAAAACGCATACGCCCTTTTTGGCCAAGCAAGCAAGCGGGCAATGCAAATCTGCACTACAAAGAAGTATCACTTCCCACCGGTCAAAAGGGACATCCACAAAATGTGTAAAAACCAGAAAGGCACGACAGGCACTGGAGAACAGGGAGCCTTGTTATGCTGATGGGCGGGATGTAAATTGCCAACTGCCTCTCTGGAGGAGTGCATTGTGTTCCCTAAAACAAGTAAACAACAGAGGTACAGAGCCAAGGGCACTTCCAGTCTAGGGAATATACCTTGGGAAAACTGAAAATCAATAAGACAGAGCCACGCCAAAATTTAGGGCTGCACTGCTTACAAGGACCTCAACTTGTGTACACCTTAAATATCCCAGGAAATATAAAAATGGTCAAAAAAGTGTGGTACTTACGTACGATGGAATATCCCTCAGCCATGAAATCAATGTCATAAGACCAGTAGCAGCAAAATGGGTGGATTCAGGTACGATGATTCTAAGTGAAATAAGTTACACAGAAAAAGTAACTTATCATAAGATATCACTTATGAAGATCCTGTAAACATGGCTACAATTGAACTGAGTTAGGAAAGAGAACAGTGTCTCACATTTAGAAAACACTCTTATGCCTGCTTAAGGGGGAAGGAGAGGTGGGGTGACGCATAAAACCAGAGTTTGATATAAGCACCGGTACCGTTCCAAAAACCAACTATGGAATAGACAAGAGCTACACCTTCCTCAGTGAAAGGGACTCAAAACGCCATATTTCCCGCAGAGGAATATATCTGACTAGTAAGAATCTTAAAACCTATGGATTGATATGTCTCCCTAAGGGAATCAAGTGTGTCTAGACTGGCATAAACATGGCAGCGAGAATCAGCTCAAACCCACTATAAAAAGGAATTTCAAAAACAAAACAAAAAAACTGGGAAATTCTTTACAATTCCTTCAGGGTTTCTGATGAAACCTGGAATGACCCTATCTACAATGACAGCTGGATGTGGCATAACGCTGGACACTTGGGACTGAGAGGATTGGTGAGATTGGGTGAGCAAATGCAGAATGTTTACAGCACAAATACCTGGCTCCCATTCCATGGGTCCCAACTCTCCAGGTTGAAGGGAATATTACTACAGCTATAACATGTACGGGAAACCTAGAGAACGGACACACTGTGAATACGAAAGGTTTCTAAAACTCAACGAATAGTCCCTCTCCTGGTGCTCCGGTTTGACTTTCCATCTGCTTTACTATCAACCTCCCAACTTGGAGAGACAGCCCCTTTAACCTCCTGGTTCGCACAGGTTGCCAATTTGGCAGAGGATGAAAGGGAAGAGGGAGAACCAATGAGAGAGTAGCTGTTAGGCATTTGGACGGGCACATATCACTGTAAGTTCCCGGCAGGAAGAAGAATTAACCAAAGTCTCAGCCACTCACCGGGAACCAGTATAAGTCCTGAACCAAAATTTTGGACTTGCGGTCAGCTCACCAAAAACGAGTTGAAAAATGGAGCTCAGGGCACAGCATTTCACAAACTGGCCGAGTAATAAAGGACAACTATCGTCCAAAAATCTGTTGAGGGAAGACAACGAGGCGAACTTGAAAGCGAGGCAGAATAGCAGGAAACAGATTTCAAGAGGTACGTTGGAATCACCTTTAAAGCACAGGAAGAGGGGCACAACTTCGACAATGATGCACTTGGCCAAAAAGGGCGTATGCGTTTTCTCCTGAATATATTCAGGAGAAAACGCATACGCCCTTTTTGGCCAAGCAAGCAAGCGGGCAATGCAAATCTGCACTACAAAGAAGTATCACTTCCCACGGGTCAAAAGGGACATCCACAAAATGTGTAAAAACCAGAAAGGCACGAGAGGCACTGGAGAACAGGGAGCCTTGTTATGCTGATGGGCGGGATGTAAATTGCCAACTGCCTCTCTGGAGGAGTGCATTGTGTTCCCTAAAACAAGTAAACAACAGAGCTACAGAGCCAAGGGCACTTCCAGTCTAGGGAATATACCTTGGAAAACTGAAAATCAATAAGACAGAGCCACGCCAAAATTTAGGGCTGCACTGCTTACAAGGACCTCAACTTGTGTACACCTTAAATATCCCAGGAAATATAAAAATGGTTCAAAAAAGTGTGGTACTTACGTACGATGGAATATCCCTCAGCCATGAAATCAATGTCATAAGACCAGTAGCAGCAAAATGGGTGGATTCAGGTACGATGATTCTAAGTGAAATAAGTCACACAGAAAAAGTAACTTATCATAAGATATCACTTATGAAGATCCTGTAAACATGGCTACACTTGAACTGAGTTAGGAAAGAGAACAGTGTCTCACATTTAGAAAACACTCTTATGCCTGCTTAAGGGGGAAGGAGAGGTGGGGTGATGCATAAAACCAGTTTGATATAAGCACAGGTACCGTTCCAAAAACCAACTATGGAATAGACAAGACCTACACCTTCCTCAGTGAAAGGGACTCAAAACGCCATATTTCCCGCAGAGGAATATATCTGACTAGTAAGAATCTTAAAACCTATGGATTGATATGTCTCCATGAGGGAATCAAGTGAGTCTAGACTGGCATAAACATGGCAGCGAGAATCAGCTCAAACCCACTATAAAAAGGAATTTCAAAAACAAAACAAAAAAACTGGGAAATTCTTTACAATTCCTTCAGGGTCTCTGATGAAACCTGGAATGACCCTATCTACAATGACAGCTGGATGTGGCATAAGGCTGGACACTTGGGACTGAGAGGATTGGTGAGATTGGGTGAGCAAATTCAGAATGTTTACAGCACAAATGCCTGGCTCCCATTCCATGGGTCCCAACTCTCCAGGTTGAAGGGAATATTACTCCAGCTATAACATGTACGGGAAACCTAGAGAACGGACACCCTGTGAATACGAAAGGTTTCTAAAACTCAACGAATAGTCCCTCTCCTGGTGCTCCGGTTTGACTTTCCATCTGCTTTACTATCAACCTCCCAACTTGGAGAGACAGCCCATTTAACCTCCTGGTTCGCACAGGTTGCCAATTTGGCAGATGATGAAAGGGAAGAGGGAGAATCAATGAGAGAGTAGCGGTTAGGCATTTGGACGGGCACATATCACTGTAATTTCCCGGCAGGAAGAAGAATTAACCAAAGTCTCAGCCACCCACCGGGAACCAGTATAAGTCCTGAACCAAAATTTTGGACTTGCGGTCAGCTCACCAAAAACGAGTTGAAAAATGGAGCTCAGGGGCACAGCATTTCACAAACTGGCCGAGTAATAAAGGACAACTATCGTCCAAAAATCTGTTGAGGGAAGACAACGAGGCGGACTTGAAAGCGAGGCAGAATAGCAGGAAACAGATTTCAAGAGGTACGTTGGAATCGCCTTTAAAGCACAGGAAGAGGGGCACAACTTCGACAATGATTCACTTGGCCAAAAAGGGCGTATGCGTTTTCTCCTGAATATATTCAGGAGAAAACGCATACGCCCTTTTTGGCCAAGCAAGCAAGCGGGCAATGCAAATCTGCACTACAAAGAAGTATCACTTCCCACCGGTAAAAAGGGACATCCACAAAATGTGTAAAAACCAGAAAGGCAAGACAGGCCCTGGAGAACAGGGAGCCTTGTTATGCTGATGGGCGGGATGTAAATTGCCAACTGCCTCTCTGGAGGAGTACATTGTGTTTCCTAAAACAAGTAAAGAACAGAGCTACAGAGCCAAGGTCACTTCCAGTCTAGGGAATATACCTTGGGAAAACTGAAAATCAATAAGACAGAGCCACCCCAAAATTTAGGGCTGCACTGCTTACAAGGACCTCAACTTAGGTACACCTTAAATATCCCAGGAAATATAAAAATGGTTCAAAAAATTGTGGTAATTATGTACGATGGAATATCCCTCAGCCATGAAATCAATGTCATAAGACCAGTAGCAGCAAAATGGGTGGATTCAAGTACGATGATTCTAAGTGAAATAAGTCACAGAGAAAAAGAAACTTATCATAAGATATCACTTATGAAGATCCTGTAAACATGGCTACACTTGAACTGAGATAGGAAAGAGAACAGTGTCTCACATTTAGAAAACACTCTTATGCCTGCTTAAGGGGGAAGGAGAGGTGGGGTGATGCATAAAACCAGAGTTTGATATAAGCACAGGTACCGTTCCAAAAACCAACTATGGAATAAGCAAGACCTACACCTTCCTCAGTGAAAGGGATTCAAAGCCCCATATTTCCCGCAGAGGAATATATCTGACTACTAAGAATCTTAAAACCTATGGATTGATATGTCTCCATAAGGGAATCAAGTGTGTCTAGACTGGCATAAACATGGCAGCGAGAATCAGCTCAAACCCACTATAAAAAGGAATTTCAAAAACAAAACAAAAAAACTGGGAAATTCTTTACAATTCCTTCAGGGTGTCTGATGAAACCTGGAATGACCCTATCTACAATGACAGCTGGATGTGGCATAAGGCTGGACACTTGGGACTGAGAGGATTGGTGAGATTGGGTGAGCAAATGCAGAACCTTTACCGCACAAATGCCTGGCACCCATTCCATGGGTCCCAACTCTCCAGGTTGAAGGGAATATTACTACAGCTATAACATGTACGGGAAACCTAGAGAACGGACACACTGTGAATACGAAAGGTTTCTAAAACTCAACGAATAGTCCCTCTCCTGGTGCTCCGGTTTGACTTTCCATCTGCTTTACTATCAACCTCTCAACTTGGAGAGACAGCCCCTTTAACCTCCTGGTTCGCACAGGTTTCCAATTTGGCAGAGGATGAAAGGGAAGAGGGAGAACCAATGAGAGAGTAGCTTTTAGGCATTTGGACGGGCACATTACACTGTAATTTCCCGGCAGGAAGAAGAATTAACCAAAGTCTCAGCCCCCCACCGGAACCAGAATAGTTCCTGAACCAAAATTTTGGACTTGCGGTCAGCTCACCAAAAACGAGTTGAAAAATGGAGCTCAGGGGCACAGCAATTCTCATACTGGCCGAGTAATAAAGGACACCTATCGTCCAAAATTCTGTTGAGGGAAGGCAACCAGGCGGACTTTAAAGCGAGTCAGAATAGCAGGAAACACATTTCAAGAGGTACGTTGGAATCGCCTTTAAAGCACAGGAAGAGGGGCACAACTTCGACAATGATGCACTTGGCCAAAAAGGGCGTATGCGTTTTCTCCTGAATATATTCAGGAGAAAACGCATACGCCCTTTTTGGCCAAGCAAGCAAGCGGGCAATGCAAATCTGCACTACAAAGAAGTATCACTTCCCACCGGTCAAAAGGGACATCCACAAAATGTGTAAAAACCAGAAAGGCAAGACAGGCCCTGGAGAACAGGGAGCCTTGTTATGCTGATGGGCGGGATGTAAATTGCCAACTGCCTCTCTGGAGGAATACATTGTGTTCCCTAAAACAAGTAAAGAACAGAGCTACAGAGCCAAGGGCACTTCCAGTCTAGGGAATATACATTGGGAAAACTGAAAATCAATAAGACAGAGCCACCCCAAAATTTAGGGCTGCACTGCTTACAAGGACCTCAACTTGGGTACACCTTAAATATCCCAGGAAATATAAAAATGGTTCAAAAAATTGTGGTACTTACGTACGATGGAATATCCCTCAGCCATGAAATCAATGTCATAAGACCAGTAGCAGCAAAATGGGTGGATTCAGGTACGATGATTCTAAGTGAAATAAGTCACAGAGAAAAAGAAACTTATCATAAGATATCACTTATGAAGATCCTGTAAACATGGCTACACTTGAACTGAGTTAGGAAAGAGAACAGTGTCTCACATTTAGAAAACACTCTTATGCCTGCTTAAGAGGGAAGGAGAGGTGGGGTGATACATAAAACCAGAGTTTGATATAAGCACAGGTACCATTCCAAAAACCAACTATGGAATAGACAAGACCTACACCTTCCTCAGTGAAAGGGACTCAAAACCCCATATTTCCTGCAGAGGAATATATCTGACTAGTAAGAATCTTAAAACCTATGTATTGATATGTCTCCGTAAGGGAATCAAGTGTGTCTAGACTGGCATAAACATGGCAGCGAGAATCAGCTCAAACCCACTATAAAAAGGAATTTCAAAACAAAACAAAAAAACTGGGAAATTCTTTACAATTCCTTCAGGGTCTCTGATGAAACCTGGAATGACCCTATCTACAATGAGAGCTGGATGTGGAATAAGGCTGGAGAGTTGGGACTGAGAGGATTGGTGAGATTGGGTGAACAAATGCAGACCCTTTAAAGCAATAATGCATGGCACCCATTCCATGGGTCCCAACTCTCCGGGTTGAAGGGAATATTACTACAGCTATAACATGTACGGGAAACCTGGAGAACAGACACACTGTGAATACGAAAGGTTTCTAAAACTCAACGACTAGTCCCTCTCCTGGTGCTCAAGTTTGACTTTCCACCTGCTTTACTATCAACCTCCCAACATGGAGAGACAGCCCCTTTAACCTCCTGATTCGCACAGCTTGCCAATTTGGCAGAGGATGAAAGGGAAGAGGGAGAACCAATGAGAGAGTAGCTGTTAGGCATTTGGACGGGCACATATCACTGTAATTTCCCGGCAGGAAGAAGAATTAACCAAAGTCTCAGCCCCCCACCCGGAACCAGCATAGGTCCTGAACCAAAATTTTGGACTTGCGGTCAGCTCACCAAAAACGAGTTGAAAAATGGAGCTCAGGGGCACAGCAATTCACAAACTGGCCGAGTAATAATGGACAACTATCGTCCAAAAATCTGTTGAGGGAAGGCAACGAGGCGGACTTGAAAGCGAGGCAGAATAGCAGGAAACAGATTTCAAGAGGTACTTTGGAATCGCCTTTAAAGCACAGGAAGAGGGGCACAACTTCGAAAATGATGCACTTGGCCAAAAAGGGCGTATGCGTTTTCTCCTGAATATATTCAGGAGAAAACGTATACGCCCTTTTTGGCCAAGCAAGCAACTGGGCAATGCAAATCTGCACTACAAAGAAGTATCACTTCCCAACGGTCAAAAGGGACATCCACAAAATGTGTAAAATCCAGAAAGGCAAGACAGGCCCTGGAGAACAGGGAGCCTTGTTATGCTGATAGGCGGGATGTAAATTGCCAACTGCCTCTCTGGAGGAGTGCATTGTGTTCCCTAAAACAAGTAAACAACAGAGCTACAGAGCCAAGGGCACCTCCATTCTAGGGAATATACCTTGGGAAAACTGAAAATCAATAAGACAGAGCCACCCCGAAATTTAGGGCTGCACTGCTTACAAGGACCTCAACTTGGGTACACCTTAAATGTCCCAGGAAATATAAAGATGGTTCAAAAAATTGTGGTACTTACGTACGATGGAATACCCCTCAGCCATGAAATCAATGTCATAAGACCAGCAGCAGCAAAATGGGTGGATTCAGGTACAATGATTCTAAGTGTAATAAGTCACAGAGAAAAAGAAACTTATCATAAGATATCACTTATGAAGATCGTGTAACATGGCTACACTTGACCTGAGTTAGGAAAGAGAACAGTGTCTCACATTTAGAAAACACTCTTATGCCTGCTTAAGGGGGAAGGAGAGGTGGGGTGATGCATAAAACCAGAGTTTGATATAAGCACAGGTACCGTTCCAATAACCAACTATGGAATAGGCAAGACCTACACCTACCTCAGTGAAAGGGACTCAAAACACCATATTTCGCGCAGAGGAATATATCTGACTAGTAAGAATCTTAAAACCTATGTATTGATATGTCTCCGTAAGGGAATCAAGTGTGTCTAGACTGGCATAAACATGGCAGCGAGAATCAGCTCAAACCCACTACAAAAAGGAATTTCAAAAACAAAACATAAAAACTGGGAAATTCTTTACAATTCCTTCAGGGTCTCTGATGAAACCTGGAATGACCCTATCTACAACGACAGCTGGATGTGGCATAAGGAGGGACAATTGGGACTGAGACGATTGGTGAGATTGGGTGAGCAAATGCAGACCCTTTAAAGCACAAATGCCTGGCACCTATTCCATGGGTCCCAGCTCTCCAGGTTGAAGGGAATATTACTACAGCTATAACATGTACGGGAAACCAAGAGAACGGACACACTGTGAATACAAAAGGTTTCTAAAACTCAACGAATAGTCCCTCTCCTGGTGCTCCAGTTTGACTTTCCATCTGCTTTACTATCAACCTCCCAATTTGGAGAGACAGCCCCTTTGACCTCCTGGTTCGCACAGGTTGCCAATTTGGCAGAGGATGAAAGGGAAGAGGGAGAACCAATGAGAGAGTAGCTGTTAGGCATTTGGACGGGCACATATCACTGTATTTTCCCGGCAGGAAGAAGAATTAACCAAAGTCTCAGCCACCCTCCGGGAACCAGTATAGTTCCTGAAGCAAAATTTTGGACTTGCGGTCAGCTCACAAAAAACGAGTTGAAAAATGGAGCTCAGGGTCACAGCAAATCACAAACTGGCCGAGTAATAAAGGACAACTATCGTCCAAAAATCTGTTGAGGGAAGGCAACGAGGCGGAATTGAAAGCGAGGCAGAATAGCAGGAAACAGATTTCAAGAGGTACGTTGCAATCACCATTAAAGCACAGGAGAGGGGCACAACTTCGACAATGATGCACTTGGCCAAAAAGGGCGTATGCGTTTTCTCCTGAATATATTCAGGAGAAAACGCATACGCCCTTTTTGGCCAAGCAAGCAAGCGGGCAATGCAAATCTGCACTACAAAGAAGTATCACTTCCCACCGGTCAAAAGGGACATCCACAAAATGTGTAAAAACCAGAAAGGCAAGACAGGCCCCGGAGAACAGGGAGCCTTGTTATGCTTTTGGGCGGGATGTAAATTGCCATCTGCCTCTCTGGAGGAGTGCATTGTGTTCCCTAAAACAAGTAAACAACAGAGCTACAGAGCCAAGGGCACTTCCAGTCTAGGGAATATACCTTGGGAAAACTGAAAATCAATAAGACAGAGCCACCCCAAAATTTAGGGCTGCACTGCTTACAAGGACCTCAACTTGGGTACACCTTAAATATCCCAGGAAATATAAAAATGGTTCAAAAAATTGTGGTACTTACGTACGATGGAATATCCCTCAGCCATGAAATCAATGTCATAAGACCAGTAGCAGCAAAATAGGTGGATTCAGGTAGGATGATTCTAAGTGAAATAAGTCACGCAGAAAAAGAAACTTATCATAAGATATCACTTATGAAGATCCTGTAAACATGGCTACATTTGAACTGAGTTAGGAAAGAGAACAGTGTCTCACATTTAGAAAACACTCTTATGCCTGCTTAAGGGGGAAGGAGAGGTGGGGAGATGCATAAAACCAGAGTTTGATATAAGCACAGGTACCGTTCCATAAATAAACTATGGAATAGACAAGACCTACACCTTCCTCAGTGAAAGGGACTGAAAACCGTATATTTCCCGCAGAGGAATATATCTGACTAGTAAGAATCTTAAAACCTATGTATTGATATGACTCCGTAAGGGAATCAAGTGTGTCTAGACTGGCATAAACATGGCAGCGAGAATCAGCTCAAACCCACTATAAAAAGGAATTTCAAAACAAAACAAAAAAATTGGGAAATTCTTTACAATTCCTTCAGGGTCTCTGATGAAACCTGGAATGACCCTATCTACAACGACAGCTGAATGTGTCATAAGGCTGGACACTTGGGACTGAGAGGATTGGTGAGATTGGGTGAGCAAATGCAGACCCTTTAAAGCACAAATGCCTGGCACCCATTTCATGGGTCCCAACTCTCCAGGTTGAAGGGAATATTACTACAGCTATAACATGAACGGGAAACCTGGAGAACAGACACACTGTGAATACGAAAGGTTTCTAAAACTCAACGACTAGTCCCTCTCCTGGTGCTCAAATTTGACTTTCCACCTGCTTTACTATCAACCTCCCAACATGGAGAGACAGCCCCTTTAACCTCCTGGTTCGCACAGGTTGCCAATTTGGCAGAGGATGAAAGGGAAGAGGGAGAACCAATGAGAGAGTGGCTGTTAGGCATTTGGACGGGCACATATCACTGTAATTTCCCGGCAGGAAGAAGAATTAACCAAAGTCTCAGCCCCCCACCGGGAAACAGCATAGGTGCTGAACCAAAATTTTGGACTTGCCGTCAGCTCACCAAAAACGAGTTGAAAAATGGAGCTCAGGGGCACAGCAATTCACAAACTGGCCGAGTAATAAAGGACAACTATCGTCCAGAAATCTGTTGAGGGAAGGCAACGAGGCGGACTTGAAAGCGAGGCAGAATACCAGGAAACAGATTTCAAGAGGTACGTTGGAATCGCCTTTAAAGCACAGTAAGAGGGGCACAACTTCGACAATGATGCAATTGGCCAAAAAGGGCGTATGCGTTTTCTCCTGAATATATTCAGGAGAAAACGCATACGCCCTTTTTGGCCAAGCCAGCAAGCGGGCAATGCAAATCTGCACTACAAAGAAGTATCACTTCCCACCGGTCAAAAGGGACATCCACAAAATGTGTAAAAACCAGAAAGGCAAGACAGGCCCTGGAGAACAGGGAGCCTTGTTATGCTGAAGGGCGGGATGTAAATTGCCAACTGCCTCTCTGGAGGAGTACATTGTGTTCCCTAAAACAAGTAAACAACAGAGCTACAGAGCCAAGGGCACTTCCAGTCTAGGGAATATACTTTGGGAAAACTGAAAATCAATAAGACAGAGCCACCCCAAAATTTAGGGCTGCACTGCTTACAAGGACCTCAACGTGGGTACACCTTAAATATCCCAGGAAGTATAAAAATGGTTCAAAAAATTGTGGTACTTACGCACGATGAAATATCCCTCAGCCATGAAATCAATGTCATAAGACCAGTAGCAGCAAAATGGGTGGATTCAGGTACGATGATTCTAAGTGAAATAAGTCACACAGAAAAAGAAACTTATCATAAGATATCACTTATGAAGATCCTGGAAACATGGCTACACTTGAACTGAGTTAGGAAAGAGAACAGTGTCTCACATTTAGAAAACACTCTTATGCCTGCTTAAGAGGGAAGGAGAGGTGGGGTGATGCATAAAACCAGAGTTTGATATAAGCACAGGAACCATTCCAAAACCCAACTATGGAATAGACAAGACCTACACCTTTCTCAGTGAAAGGGACTCAAAACCCCATATTTCCCGCAGAGGAATATATCTGACTAGCAAAAATCTTAAAACCTATGTATTGATATGTCTCCGTAAGGGAATCAAGTGTGTCTAGACTGGCATAAACATGGCAGCGAGAATCAGCTCAAACCCACTATAAAAAGGAATTTCAAAAACAAAACAAAAAAACTGAGAAATTCTTTACAATTCCTTCAGTGTCTCTGATGAAACCTGGAATGACCCTATCTACAACGACAGCTGGATGTGGCATAAGGCTGGACACTTGGGACTGAGAGGATTGGTGAGATTGGGTGAGCAAATGCAGACCCTTTAAAGCAATAATGCATGGCACCCATTCCATGGGTCCCAACTCTCCAGGTTGTAGGGAATATTACTACAGTTATTACATGTACGGGAAACCTAGAGAACGTACACACTGTGAATACGAGAGGTTTCTAAATCTCAACAAATAGTCCCTGTCCTGGTGCTCCGGTTTGACTTTCCATCTGCTTTACTATCAATCTCCCAACTTGGAGAGACAGCCCCTTTAACCTTCTGGTTCGCACACGTTTCCAATTTGGCAGAGGATGAAAGGGAAGAGGGAGAACCAATGAGAGAGTAGCTGTTAGGCATTTGGACGGGCACATATCTCTGTAATTTCCCGGCAGGAAGAAGAATTAACCAAAGACTCAGCCACCCACCGGGAATCAGTATAGATCCTGAACCAAAATTTTGGACTTGCGGTCAGCTCACCAAAAACGAGTTGAAAAATGGAGCTCAGGGGCACAGCAATTCACAAACTGGCCGAGTAATAAAGGACAACTATCGTCCAAAAATCTGTTGAGGGAAGGCAACGAGGCAGACTTGAAAGCGAGGCAGAATAGCAGGAAACAGATTTCAAGAGGTACGTTGGAATCGCCTTTAAAGCACAGGAAGAGGGGCACAACTTCGACAATGATGCACTTGGCCCAAAAGGGCGTATGCGTTTTCTCCTGAATATATTCAGGAGAAAACGCATACGCCCTTTTAGGCCAAGCAAGCAAGCGGGCAATGCAAATCTGCACTACAAAGAAGTATCACTTCCCACCGGTCAAAAGGGACATCCACAGAATGTGTAAAAACCAGAAAGGCAAGACAGGCCCTGGAGAACAGGGAGCCTTGTTATGCTGATGGGCGGGATGTAAATTGCCAACTGCCTCTCTGGAGGAGTGCATTGTGTTCCCTAAAACAAGTAAACAACAGAGCTACAGAGCCAAGGGCACTTCCAGTCTAGGGAATATACCTGGGAAAAACTGAAAATCAATAAGACAGAGCCACCCCAAAATTTAGGGCTGCACTGCTTACAAGGACCTCAACTTGGGTACACCTTAAATATCCCAGTAACTATAAAATTGGTTCAAAAAATTGTGGTACTTACGTACGATGGAATATCCCTCAGCCATGAAATCAATGTCATAAGACCAGTAGCAGCAAAATGGGTGGATTCAGGTACGATGATTCTAAGTGAAATAAGTCACAGAGAAAAAGAAACTTATCATAAGTTATCACTTATGAAGATCCTGTAAACATGGCTACACTTGAACTGAGTTAGGAAAGAGAACAGTGTCTCACATTTAGAAAACACTCTTATGCCTGCTTAAGGGGGAAGGAGAGGTGGGGTGATGCATAAAACCAGAGTTTGATATAAGCACAGGTACCGTTCCAAAAACCAACTATGGAATAGACAAGACCTACACCTTCCTCAGTGAAAGGGACTCAAAACCCCATATTTCCCGCAGAGGAATATATCTGACTAGTAAGAATCTTAAAACCTATGTATTGATATGTCTCCGTAAGGGAATCAAGTGTGTCTAGACTGGCATAAACATGGCAGCGAGAATCAGCTCACACCCACTATAAAAAGGAATTTCAAAAACAAAACAAAAAAACTGGGAAATTCTTTACAATTCCTTCAGGGTCTCTGATGAAACCTGAAATGACCCTATCTACAATGACAGCTGGATGTGGCATAAGGCTGGACACTTGGGACTGAGAGGATTGGTGAGATTGGGTGAGCAAATGCAGACCCTTTAAAGCAATAATGCATGGCACACATTCCATGGGTCCCAACTCTCCAGGTTGAAGGGAATATTACTACAGATATAACATGTACGGGAATCCTAGAGAACGGACACACTGTGAATACGAAAGGTTTCTAAAACTCAACGAATAGTCCCTCTCCTGGTGCTCCGGTTTGACTTTCCATCTGCTTTATTATCAACCTCCCAACTTGGAGAGACAGCCCCTTTAACCTCCTGGTTCGCACAGGTTGCCAATTTGGCAGAGGATGAAAGGGAAGAGGGAGAACCAATGAGAGAGTAGCTGTTAGGCATTTGGACGGGCACATATCACTGTAATTTCCCGGCAGGAAGAAGAATTAACCAAAGTCTCAGCCAGCCACCGGGAATCAGTATAGATCCTGAACCAAAATTTTGGACTTGCGGTCAGCTCACCAAAAACGAGTTGAAAAATGGAGCTCAGGGGCACAGCAATTCACAAACTGGCCGAGTAATAAAGGACAACTATCGTCCAAAAATCTGTTGAGGGAAGGAAACGAGGCGGACTTGAAAGCGAGGCAGAATAGCAGGAAACAGATTTCAAGAGGTACGTTGGAATCGCCTTTAAAGCACAGGAAGAGGGGCACAACTTCGACAATGATGCACTTGGCCAAAAAGGGCGTATGCGTTTTCTCCTGAATATATTCAGGAGAAAACGCATACGCCCTTTTTGGCCAAGCAAGCAAGCGGGCAATGCAAATCTGAACTACAAAGAAGTATCACTTCCCACCGGTCAAAAGGGACATCCACAAAATGTGTAAAAACCAGAAAGGCAAGACAGGCCCTGGAGAACAGGGAGCCTTGTTATGCTGATGGGCGGGATGTAAATTGCCAACTGCCTCTCTGGAGGAGTGCATTGTGTTCCCTAAAACAAGTAAACAACAGAGCTACAGAGCCAAGGGCACTTCCAGTCTAGGGAATATACCTTGGGAAAACTGAAAATCAAAAAGACACAGCCACCCCAAAATTTAGGGCTGCACTGCTTACAAGGACCTCAACTTGGGTACACCTTAAATATCCCAGGAAATATAAAAATGGTTCAAAAAATTGTGGTACTTACGTACGATGGAATATCCCTCAGCCATGAAATCAATGTCATAAGACCAGTAGCAGCAAAATGGGTGGATTCAGGTACGATGATTCTAAGTGAAATAAGTCACAGAGAAAAAGAAACTTATCATAAGATATCACTTATGAAGATCCTGTAAACATGGTTACACTTGAACTGAGTTAGGAAAGAGAACAGTGTCTCACATTTAGAAAACACTCTTATGCCTGCTTAAGGGGGAAGGAGAGGTGGGGTGATGCATAAAACCAGAGTTTGATATAAGCACAGGTACCGTTCCAAAAACCAACTATGGAATAGACAAGACCTACACCTTCCTCAGTGAAAGGGACTCAAAACCCCATATTTCCCGCAGAGGAATATATCTGACTAGTAAGAATCTTAAAACCTATGTATTGATATGTCTCCGTAAGGGAATCAAGTGTGTCTAGACTGGGATAAATATGGCAGCGAGAATCAGCTCAAACCCACTATAAAAAGGAATTTCAAAAACAAAACAAAAAAACTGGGAAATTCTTTACAATTCCTTCAGGGTCTCTGATGAAACCTGAAATGACCCTATCTACAATGACAGCTGGATGTGGCATAAGGCTGGACACTTGGGACTGAGAGGATTGGTGAGATTGGGTGAGCAAATGCAGACCCTTTAAAGCAATAATGCATGGCACACATTCCATGGGTCCCAACTCTCCAGGTTGAAGGGAATATTACTACAGATATAACATGTACGGGAATCCTAGAGAACGGACACACTGTGAATACGAAAGGTTTCTAAAACTCAACGAATAGTCCCTCTCCTGGTGCTCCGGTTTGACTTTCCATCTGCTTTATTATCAACCTCCCAACTTGGAGAGACAGCCCCTTTAACCTCCTGGTTCGCACAGGTTGCCAATTTGGCAGAGGATGAAAGGGAAGAGGGAGAACCAATGAGAGAGTAGCTGTTAGGCATTTGGACGGGAACATATCACTGTAATTTCCCGGCAGGAAGAAGAATTAACCAAAGTCTCAGCCACCCACCGGGAATCAGTATAGATCCTGAACAAAAATTTTAGACTTGTGGTCAGCTCACCAAAAACGAGTTGAAAAATGGAGCTCAGGGGCACAGCAATTCACAAACTGGCCGAGTAATAAAGGACAACTATCGTCCAAAAATCTGTTGAGGGAAGGCAACGAGGCGGACTTGAAAGCGAGGCAGAATAGCAGGAAACAGATTTCAAGAGGTACGTTGGAATCGCCTTTAAAGCACAGGAAGAGGGGCACAACTTCGACAATGATGCACTTGGCCAAAAAGGGCGTATGCGTTTTCTCCTGAATATATTCAGGAGAAAACGCATACGACCTTTTTGACGAAGCAACCAAGCGGGCAATGCAAATCTGAACTACAAAGAAGTATCACTTCCCACCGGTCAAAAGGGACATCCACAAAATGTGTAAAATTCAGAAAGGCCAGACAGGCCCTGGAGAACAGAGAGGCTTCTTGTGCTTATGCGAGTGATGTATATTGCCATCTGCCTCTCTGGAGGAGTTCATTGTGTTCCCTAAAACAAGTAAACAACAGAGCTACAGAGCCAAGGGCACTTCCAGTCTAGGGAATATACATTGGGAAAACTGAAAATCAATATGACAGAGCCACCCCAATATTTAGGGCTGCACTGCTTACAAGAACCTCAACTTGGGTACACCATAAATATCCCAGGAAAGATAAAAATGGTTCAAAACATTGTGGTACTTACGTACGATGGAATATCCCTCACCCATACAATCAATGTCACAAGATCAGTAGCAGAAAAATGGGTGGATTCAGGTACGATGATTCTAAGTGAAATAAGTCACACAGAAAAAGAAACTTATCATAAGATATCACTTATGAAGATCCTGTAAACATGGCTACACTTGAACTGAGTTAGGAAAGAGAACAGTGTCTCACATTTAGAAAACATTCTTATGCCTGCTTAAGGGGGAAGGAGAGGTGGGGTGATGCATAAACCAGAGTTTGATATAAGAACAGGTACCGTTCCAAAAACCAACTATGGAATAGACAAGACCTACACCTTCCTCAGTGAAAGGGAATAAAAACCCCATATTTCCCGCAGAGGAATATATCTGACTAGTAAGAATCTTAAAACCTATGTATTGATATGTCTCTGTAAGGGAAACAAGTGTGTCTAGACTGGCATAAACATGGCAGCGAGAATCAGCTCAAACCCACTATAAAAAGGAATTTCAAAAACAAAACAAAAAAACTGGGAAATTCTTTACAATTCCTTCAGGGTCTCTGATGAAACCTGGAATGACCCTATGTACAATGACAGCTGGATGTGGCATAAGGCTGCACACTTGGGACTGAGAGGATTGATGAGATTGGGTGAGCAAATGCATACCATTTAAAGCATAAATCCCTGGCACCCATTCCATGGCTCCCAACTCTCCAGGTTAAAGGGAATATTACTACAGCTATAACATGTACGGTAAACCTAGAGAACGGACACACTGTGAATACGAAAGGTTTCTAAAACTCAACGAATAGTCCCTCTCCTGGTGCTCTGGTTTGACTTTCCATCTGCTTTACTATCAACCTCCCAACGTGGAGAGACAGACCCTTTAACATCCTGGTTCGCACAGGTTTCCAATTTGGCAGAGGATGAAAGGGAAGCGGGAGAACCAATGAGAGATTAGCTGTTAGGCATTTGGATGTGCACATATCACTCTAATTTCCCGGCAGGAAGAAGAATTAACCAACGTCTTAGCCACCCACCAGGAACCAGTATAGTTCCTGAAGCAAAATTTTGGACATGCGGTCAGCTCACCAAAAACGAGTTGAAAAATGGAGCTCAGGGGCACAACATTTCACAAAGTGGCCGAGTAATAAAGGACAACTATCGTCCAAAAATCTGTTGAGGGAAGGCAACGAGGCGGACTTGAAAGCGAGGCAGAATAGCAAGAAACAGATTTCAAGAGGTACGTTGGAATCGCCTTTAAAGCACAGGAAGAGGGGCACAACTTCGACAATGATGCACTTGGCCAAAATGGGCGTATGCGTTTTCTCCTGAATATATTCAGGAGAAAACGCATACGCCCATTTTGTCCAATCAAGCAAGCGGGCAATGCAAATCTGCACTACAAAGAAGTATCACTTCCCACGGGTAAAAAGGGACATCCACAAAATGTGTAAAAACCAGAAAGGCAAGACAGGCCCTGGAGAACAGGGAGCCTTGTTATGCTGATGGGCGGGATGTAAATTGCCAACTGCCTCTCTGGAGGAGTGCATTGTGTTCCCTAAAACAAGTAAACAACAGAGCTACAGAGCCAAGGGCACTTCCAGTCTAGGGAATATACCTTGGGATAACTGAAAATCAATAAGACAGAGCCACCCCAAAATATAGGGCTGCACTGCTTACAAGGACCTCAACTTGGGTACAACATAAATATACCATGAAATATAAAAATGGTTCAAAAAATTGTGGTACTTACGTATGATGGAATATCCCTCAGACATGAAATCAATGTCATAAGTCCAGTAGCAGCAAAATGGGTGGATTCAGGTGCGATGATTCTAAGTGTAATAAGTCACACAGAAAAAGAAACTTATCATAAGATATCACTTATGAAGATCCTGTAAACATGGCTACACTTGAACTGAGTTAAGAAAGAGCACAGAGTCTCACATTTAGAAAACACTCTTATGCCCGCTTAAGGGGGAAGGTGAGGTGGGGTGATGCATAAAACCAGAGTTTGATATAAGCACAGGTACCGTTCCAAAAACCAACTATGGAATAGACAAGACCTACACCTTC
The DNA here is from genome assembly GCF_949752795.1 of Hyperoodon ampullatus. Taxonomy (NCBI): domain Eukaryota; kingdom Metazoa; phylum Chordata; class Mammalia; order Artiodactyla; family Ziphiidae; genus Hyperoodon; species Hyperoodon ampullatus. Next base: position 75,551 of record NW_027641003.1, on the reverse strand, counting down.
CTCAGTGAAAGGGAATCAAAACCCCATATTTCCCGCAGAGGAATATATCTGACTAGTAAGAATCTTAAAACCTATGTATTGATATGTCTCCATAAGGGAATCAAGTGTGTCTAGACTGGCATAAACATGGCAGCGAGAATCAGCTCAAACCCACTATAAAAAGAATTTCAAAAACAAAACAAAAAAACTGGGAAATTCTTTACAATTACTTCAGGGTCACTGATGAAACCTGGAATGACCCTATCTACAATGACAGCTGGATGAGGCCTAATGCTGGACACTTGGGGCTGAGAGGATTGGTGAGTTTGGGTGAGCAAATGCAGACTCTTTAAAGCAGAAATGCCTGGCACCCATTCCATGGGACCCAACTCTCCAGGTTTAAGGGAATATTACTACAGCTATAACATGTACGGGAAACCTAGAAAATGGACAAACTGTGAATACGAAAGGTTTCTAAAACTCAACGAATAGTCCCTATCCTTGTGCTCCTGTTTGACTTTCCATCTGCTTTACTATCAACCTCCCAACTTGGAGAGACAGCCCCTTTAACCTACTGGTTCACACAGGTTTCCATTTGGGCAGAGGATGAAAGGGAAGCGGGAGAACCAATGAGAGAGTAGCTGTTAGGCATTTGGACGGTCACATATCACTTTAATTTCCCGTCAGGAAGAAGAATTAACCAAAGTCTTAGCCACCCAGTGGGAACCAGCATAGGTCCTGAACCAAATTTTTGGACATGCGGTCAGCTCACAAAAACGAGTTGAAAAATGGAGCTCAGGGGCACAGCAATTCACAAACTAGCCGAGTAATAAAGGACAACTATCTTCCAAAAATCTGTTGAGGGAAGGCAACGAGGCAGACTTGAAAGCGAGGCAGAATAGCAGGAAACAGATTTCAAGAGGTACGTTGGAATCGCCTTTAAAGCACAGGAAGAGGGGCACAACTTCGACAATGATGCACTTGGCCAAAAAGGGCCTATGCGTTTTCTTCTGAATATATTGAAGAGAAAACGCATACGCCCTTTTTGGCCAAGCAAGCAAGCGGGCAATGCAAATCTGCACTACAAAGAAGTATCACTTCCCACCGGTCAAAAGGGACATCCACAAAATGTGTAAAAACCAGAAAGGCAAGACAGGCCCTGGAGAACAGGGAGCCTTGTTATGCTGATGGGCGGGATGTAACTTGACAACTGCCTCTCTGGAGGAGTGCATTGTGTTCCCTAAAACAAATAAACAACAGAGCTACAGAGCCATGGGCACTTCCAGTCTAGGGAATATACCTTGGGAAAACTGAAAATCAGTAAGACAGAGCCACCCCAAAATTTAAGGCTGAACTGCTTACAAGGACCTCAACTTGGGTACACCTTAAATATCCCAGGAAATATAAAAATGCTTCAAAAAATTGTGGTACTTACGTACGATGGAATATCCCTCAGCCATGAAATCAATGTCATAAGACCAGTAGCAGCAAAATGGGTGGATTCAGGTACGATGATTCTAATTGAAATAAGTCACAGAGAAAAAGAAACTTATCATAAGATATCACTTATGAAGATCCTGTAAACATGGCTACACGTGAACTGAGTTAGGAAAGAGAACAGTGTCTCATATTTAGAAAACACTCTTATGCCTGCTTAAGGGGGAAGGAGAGGTGGGGTGATGCATAAAACCAGAGTTTGATATAAGCACAGGTACCGTTCCAAAAACCAACTATGGAATAGACAAGACCTACACCTTCCTCAGTGAAAGGGACTCAAAACCCCATATTTCCCGCAGAGGAATATATCTGACTAGTAAGAATCTTAAAACCTATGTATTGATATGTCTCCATAAGGGAATCAAGTGTGTCTAGACTGGCATAAACATGGCAGCGTGAATCAGCTCAAACCCACTATAAAAGGAATTTAAAAACAAAACAAAAAAACTGGGAAATTCTTTACAATTCCTTCAGGGTTTCTGATGAAACCTGGAATGACCCTATGTACAACGACAGCTCGATGAGGCATAAGGCTGGACACATGGAACTTAGAGGATTGGTGAGATTGGGTGAGCAAATGCAGACCCTTTAAAGCACAAAGGCCTGGCACCCATTCCATGGGTCCCAACTCTCCAGGTTGAAGGGAATATTACTACAGTTATAACATGTACAGGAAACCTAGAGAATGGACCCACTGTGAAAACGAAATGTTTCTAAAACTCAACGAATAGTCCCTCTCCTGGTGCTCCGGTTTGACTTTCCATCTGCTTTACTATCAATCTCCCAACTTGGAGAGACAGCCCCTTTAACCTCCTGGTTCGCACAGGTTTCCAAATTGGCAGAGGATGAAAGGGAAGAGGGAAAACCAATGAGAGAAGAGCTGTTATGCATTAGGATGGGCACATATCACTCTAACTTCCCGGCAGGAAAAAGAATTAACCAAAGTCTCAGCCCCCAACCGGGAACCAGCATAGGTCCTGAACCAAAATTTTGGACTTGCGGTCAGCTCACAAAAAACGGCTTGCAAAATGGAGCTCAAGGGCACAGCAATTCACAAACTGGCCGAGTAATAAAGGACAACTATCGTCCAAAAATCTGTTAAGTGAAGGCAACGAGGCGGACTTGAATGCGAGGCAGAATAGCAAGAAACAGATTTCAACAGGTACGTTGGAATCGCCTTTAAAGCACAGGAAGAGGGGCACAACTTCGACAATGATGCACTTGGCCAAAAAGGGCGTATGCGTTTTCTCCTGAATCCGGAGAAAACGCATACGCCCTTTTTGGCCAAGCAAGCAAGCGGGCAATGCAAATCTGCACTACAAAGAAGTATCACTTCCCACCGGTCAAAAGGGACATCCACAAAATGTGTAAAAACCAGAAAGGCAAGACAGGCCCTGGAGAACAGGGAGCCTTGTTATGCTGATGGGCGGGATGTAACTTGACAACTGCCTCTCTGGAGGAGTGCATTGTGTTCCCTAAAAGAATTAAACAACAGAGGTACAGAGCCAAGGGCACTTCCAGTCTAGGGAATATACCTTGGGAAAACTGAAAATCAATAAGACAGATCCACCCCAAAATTTAAGGCTGCACTGCTTACAAGGACCTCAACTTGGGTACACCTTAAATATCCCAGGAAATATAAATATGGTTCAAAAAATTGTGGTACTTACATACGATGGAATATCCCTCAGCCATGAAATCAATGTCATAAGACCAGTAGCAGCAAAATGGGTGTATTCATGTACGATGATTGTAAGTGAAGTAAGTCACACAGAAAAAGAATCTTATCATAAGATATCACTTATGAAATTCCTGTAAACATGGCTACACTTGAACTGAGATAGGAAAGAGAGCAGTGTCTCACATATAGAAAACACTCTTATGCCTGCTTAAGGGGGAAGGAGAGGTGGGGTGATGCATAAAACCAGAGTTTGATATAAGCACAGGTACCGTTCCAAAAACCAACTATAAAATAGACAAGACCTAGACCTTCCTCAGTGAAAGGGACTCAAAACCCCATATTTCCCGCAGAGGAATATATCTGACTAGTAAGAATCTTAAAACCTATGTATTGATATGTCTCCATAAGGGAATCAAGTGTGTCTATACTGGCATAAACATGGCAGCGAGAATCAGCTCAAACCCACTATAAAAAGGAATTTCAAAAGCAAAACAAAAAAACTGTGAATTTATTTACAATTCCTTCAGGGTCTCTGATGAAACCTGGAATGACCCTATCTACAACGACAGCTGGATGTGGCATAAGGCTGGACACTTGGATCTGAGACGATTGGTGAGATTGGGTGAGAAAATTCAGACCCTTTGAGTCACAAATGCCTGGCAGACATTCCATGGGTCCCAACTCTCCAGGTTGAAGGGAATATTACTACAGATATAACATGTAAGGGAAAAATAGAGAATGGACAAACTGTGAATATGAAAGGTTTCTAAAACTCAACGAATAGTCCCTCTCCTGTTGCTCCGGTTTGATTTTCCAACTGCTTTTCTATCAATCTCCCAACTTGGAGAAACAGCCCCTTTAACCTCCTGGTTCGCACAGGTTGCCAATTTGGCAGAGGATGAAAGGGAAGAAGGAGAACCAGTGAGAGAGTAGCTCTAAGGCATTTGGACGGGCACATGTCACTCTAGTTTCCCAGCAGGAAGAAGAATTTACCAAAGTCTCAGCCCCCCACCGGGAACCAGTATAGATCCTGAACCACAATTTTGGACTTTCGGTGAGCTCACAAAAAACAAGTTGAAAAATGGAGCTAAGGGGCACAGCAATTCACAAACTGGCAGAGTAATAAAGACATCTATTGTCCAAAAATCTGTTGAGGGAAGGCAACGAGGTGGACTTGAAAGCTAGGCAGAATAGCAGGAAACAGATTTCAAGTGGTACATTGGAATTGACTTTAAAGCACAGGATGAGGTGCACAACTTCAACAATGTTGCACTTGAGCAAAAAGGGCATATGCGTTTTCTCCTGAATATATTCAGGAGAAAATGCATACGCTCTTTTTGGCCAAGCAATCAAGCGGGAAATGCAAATCTGCACTACAAAGAAGTATCACTTCCGACTGTTCAAAAGGGACATCCACAAAATGTGTAAAATCCAGAAAGGCAAGACAGGCCCCGGAGAACAGGGAGGCTTGTTTTGCTGATGGGCGGGTTGTAAACTGCCAACTGCATCTCTGGAGGAGTGCATTGTGTTCCCTAAAACAAGAAAACAACAGAGCTACAGAGCCAAGGGCACTTCCAGTCTAGGGAATATACCTTGGGAAACCTGAAAATCAATAAGACAGATCCACCCCAAAATTTAGGGGTGCACTGCTTACAAGAACCTCAACTTGGGTTCACCTTAAATATCCCAGGAAATATAAAAATGGTTCAAAAATTTGTGGTACTTCCGTACGATGGAATATCCCTCAGCCATGCAATCAATGGCATAAGACCAGTAGCAGCAAAATGAGTGGATTGAGGTATGATGCTTCTAAGTGAAATAAGTCACACAGAAAAAGAAACTTATATTAAGATATCACTTATGAAGATCCTATAAACATGGCTACACTTGAACTCAGTTAAGAAAGAGCACAGAGTCTCACCTTTGGAAAACAATCTGATGCCTGCTTAAGGGGGAATGAGAGGTGGGGTGATGCATAAAACCAGAGTTTGATATAAGCACAGGTACCGTTCCAAACACAAACTATGGAATAGACAAGACCTACTCCTTCGTCAGTGAAAGGGACCCGAGGCATCTGTGAGTAACCGTGAGCTGAGCCCCAGGCCAGCTGCTGTTGAACTTTTCCCACCCTTCCCAGGTAAAACACCTGAATATGTACAAGGGCTTGAAAGCCTAGAGGAAGGGGCGTGGATCCACACCAGCGACAGCACACAGGCGAACTTGGTGCCTGCAGGCCAGCCAGTATGGTCCTGGACCTGGTCGCTCTTCTGGAAGCTTTCCATTGCCCTGCCTGAGATACCCCTCCTGTCCCGGCACCCACTGCTTTTTTCCTTCCTCACCTCTGTCCGGAGAGAAATTCCAGTGGAAGTTATGTGTGCCACATCCTCTTCTTTACAGGTGGAAGCCTGGCAACTCCTGCAGAAAGTCCAGCAGAGACCCACTCACACCGGGCCACCCACAAAGCCATGGCCCCTCACTCCCTCCCACCAGCACAGCCCCGACACTGCTGACGGGGCAGAGAATATGGAGTCAGGCACAGCTTCAGGGGCTATTGCTGCCTGCAGCGCTGTTTATATTGACCTCAACCCAGGCACACCTAGGGAGGGCCGGCCGGCAGGGTCAGGCTACCCAGGTCAGCTAATCTTCAGCCCTCAGGGAATCACATTGTTGAAAATGGACCTCGCTAAGGCAGAATAGAAGCCAAGGAATAAAAGGACACAATGCCATTTGCAGCACCGTAGGTGTGTCTAGAGGTAATCACGTGACTTTTAGTAAGTCAGAAAGTGAAAGACACATATCATATCATATCTCTTATAGGTGTGACCGAAAAATGGATACCAGGGCAGATATTTCCACGGAGAAGGGCAATCAGAGATTCATTCAACAAACTTATGGTTCACCAATGGAAAGGTGTGAGGATTGGTTTCATTATGATATTGGGGTTAACAGACATATACAAACACAGGTGACATATATAATCACCAAATACCTACAGAATACCAAGAGAAGACTACTCAACATTCTGTCATAAGGTACATGGGGAAAGGATCCCAGGAAGAACTGACATATGTATATGTGTAAAAGAACCACATCTTCCACACCTACAACAAGCCAAACATTGTAATCAAATTTGTTGTAATAAAAAATAAAAAATTAAATTAAAAACACGAACAAGAAATAGTGAGACAAACTTGAGGGGCTTTCTCCTGGCACATTCCATTCTAAATTCCAATCTAGAACACAACTTCCATTGAGGCTCTGTTGCCCCAGTAACCAGATTTGGTAAGGGAGAACTGCTGCCACCTTGTGGCCGTTTCACACAACAGCAGCTTTAATCCCAGCGCTAAAGGTCAGTTGATATTCAAAATCATTGCAGGCCTGTAAATGACACCTGCCCTGAAAACAAATCCTGGATTCATATATCGACCAAAAATTTCAAAGGACGTCCATATTTCAAAACAACAGTTTCAAAAGGCATATTTTACACACATTAGTGTTCTACTTCTTTTTCTTTCTTTCTTTTTTTGTTAAAAAAACGGGAATGGCAAAAAGCATCCCTCAGAATGGGCGAAAATATTTGCAAACGAATCAATGGACAAAGGTTTAATCTCCAATATATACAAAGAGCTCATGCAGCTTAATATTAAAAAAACAAACAACCCAATACAAAAATGGGCAGAAGATGTGAAGAGACGTTTCTTCAAAGAAGACACAGAGATGGCCAAGACACACATGAAAAGCTGCTCAACATCACTAATTATTAGAGAAATGCAAATCAAAACTACAATGAGGTATCCCCTCACACCTGTTAGAATCGGCATCATCAGAAAATCTACAAAGAACGAATTCTGGGGAGGGTGTGGACAAAAGGATCCCTCTTCCACTAGTGGTGGAAATGTAAATTGATACAGTCACGATGGAGAACAGTATGGAGTTTCCTTAAAAAAACTAGAAATAGAATTACCATATGATCCAGCAATCCCACTTCTGGGCATATACCCAGAGAAAACCATAAATCAAAATGGCACATTCACCACAAAGCTCATTTCAGCACTATTTACGATAGCCAGGTAATGGAAGCAACCTAAATACCCACAGACAGACGAATGGATAAAGATGTGGTACATATATAAAATGGAATATTACTCATCCATAAGAAGGAATGAAACTGGGTCATTTGTAGAGACGTCGATGGATCTAGAGACTGTCATACAGAATGAAGTAAGTCAGAAAGAGACAAACAAATATTGTATATTAATGCATATATGTGGAACCTAGAAAAATGGTACAGATGAACTGGTTTGCAGGGAAGAAATAGAGACACAGAGGTAGAGAACACATGTATGGACACCAAGTGGGGGAAGCCATGGGGTGGTGGTGGTGGGATGAGTTGGGAGATTGGGATTGACCTGTATACATGTATATGCATAAAATACATAACTAATAATAACCTGCTGTATAAAAAAATAAATAAAATAAAATTTCAAAATTTTAAAAAAATAAAATTTAAAAATAAAACAGAAAAAAGTTCTTCCCTTCTCACAGATGTATTTATATGAATGAATTATTTCCATGCTTATATCTATAAATACATAAAAGAGGAATAAAATCTAACTTGAACCAAAAAAGAAAAAAAACCTGAACCCACCAGTTATACAGAGGAAAACCCTATCAGGGCACTTGCTCCAGCGGTAAACAATTCTGAAATTGGTCAGAGGTGGGGAATCATCTCCCATAGAGCCAGCAGCCCACTCCTACGCAAGGAGCGTTCTCATTGCAAAGCTGCGTGCCATGCCGAGGCATGTGTGAGTAACCGTGAGCTGAGCCCCAGGCCAGCTGCTGTTGAACTTTTCCCAGCCTTCCCAGGTAAAACACCTGAATATGTACAAGGCCTTGAAAGCCTAGAGGAAGGGCCGTGGAGCCACACCAGCGACAGCACGCAGGCCAACTTGGTGCCTGCAGGCCAGCCATGATGGTCCTGGCCTTCGGCGCTCTTCTGAAAGCTTTCCATTGCCCTGCCTGAGATACCCCTCCTGTCCCGGCCCCCACTGCTTTTTTCCTTCCTCACCCTTGTCCAGAGAGATATTCCAGCGGAAGGTATGGGTGACACATCTTCCTGTTTACTGGTGGCAGCCTGGCAACTCCTGCAGAAAGTCCAGCAGATACCCACTCACAACGGGCCACCCACAAAGCCGTGACCCCTCACTTCCTCCCACCAGCACAGCACCGAGACTGCTGATGGGGCAGAGAATATGGAGTCAGGCACAGCTTTAGTGGCTATTGCTGCCTGCAACACTGTTTATATTGACCTCATCCCAGGCACACCTGGGGAGGGCAGGCCGGCAGGGTCAGGCTACCCAGGTCAGCTCATCCTCAGCCCTCAGGGAATCACATTGTTGAAAATGGACCTCGCTAACGCAGAATAGAAGCCAAGGAATAAAAGGACACAATGCCATTTGCAGCACCGTAGGTGTGTCTAGAGGTAATCACGTGACTTGAAGTAAGTAAGAAAGTGAAAGACACATATGATATCTTATCTCTTATAGGTGTGACCGAAGAATGGATACCAGGACAGATATTTCCACGGAGAAGGGCAATCACAGATTCATTAAACAAGCTTATGGTTCACCAACGGAAAGGTGTGAGGGTTGGTTTCATTATGATATTGGGGTTAACAGACATATACAAACACAGGTGACATATATAATCACCAAAGACCTACAGAATACCAAGAGAAGACTACTCAACATTCTGTCATAAGGTACATGGGAAAAGGATCCCAGTAAGAACAGACATATGTATATGTGTAAAAGAACCGCATCTTCCACACCTACAACAAGCCAAACATTGTAATCAAATTTGCTGTAAGAAAAAATAAAAAATTAAATTAAAAACACGAACAAGAAGTAGTGAGACAAACTTGAGGGGCTTTCTCCTGGCACATTCCATTCTAAATTCCAATCTAGAACAGGACTACCATTGAGGCTCTGTTGCCCTAGTAACCCGATTTGGTAAGGGAGAACTGCTGCCACCTTGTGGCCGTTTCACACAACAGCAGCTTTAATTCCAGCACTAATGGTCTGTTGATATTCAAAATCATTGCAGGCCTGTAAATGACACTTGCCCTGAAAACTAATCCTGGGTTCATATATCGACCAAAAAATTCAAAGGACGTCCATATTTCAAAACGACAGTTTCAAAAGGCATATTTTACACACATTAGTGTTCTGCTTCTTTTTCTTTCTTTCTTTTTTTGTTAAAAAAAACGGGAATGGAATAAGGCATCCCTCAGAATGGGCGAAAATATTTGCAAACGAATCAATGGACAAAGGTTTAATCTCCAATATATATAAAGAGCTCATGCAGCGTAATATTAAAAAATCAAACAACCCAATACAAAAATGGGCAGAAGATCTAAAGAGACGTTTCTTCAAAGAAGACACAGAGATGGCGAAGACGCACATGAAAAGCTGCTCAACATCACTAATTATTAGAGAAATGCAAATCAAAACTACAATGAGGTATCACCTCACACCTGTTAGAATCGGCATCATCAGAAAATCTACAAACAACGAATTCTGGGGAGGGTGTGGACAAAAGGATCCCTCTTCCACTAGTGGTGGAAATGTAAATTGATACAGTCACGATGGAGAACAGTATGGAGTTTCCTTTAAAAAAACTAGAAATAGAATTACCATATGATCCAGCAATCCCACTTCTGGGCATATACCCAGAGAAAACCATAAATCAAAAAGGCACATTCACCACAATGCTCATTTCAGCACTATTTACGATAGCCAGGTAATGGAAGCAACCTAAATACCCACAGACAGACGAATGGATAAAGATGTGGTACATATATAAAATGGAATATTACTCAGCCATAAGAAGGAATGAAACTGGGTCATTTGTAGAGACGTCGATGGATCTAGAGACTGTCATACAGAATGAAGTAAGTCAGAAAGAGAAAAACAAATATTGTATATTAATGCATATATGTGGAACCTAGAAAAATGGTACAGATGAACTGGTTTGCAGGGAAGAAATAGAGACACAGAGGTAGAGAACACACGTATGGACACCAAGTGTGGGAAGCCATGGGGAGGTGGTGTTGGGATGAGTTGGGAGATTGGGATTGACCTGCATACATGTATATGAATAAAATACATAACTAATAATAATCTGCTGTATAAAAAAATAAATAAAATAAAATTTCAAAATTTTAAAAAAATAAAATTTAAAAATAAAACAGAAAAAACTTCTTCCCTTCACACCTATGTATTTATATTAATGAATTATTTCCATGCTTATATCTATAAATAAATAAAATAGGAATAAAATCTAACTTGAACCAAAAAAGAAAAAAAAAAACCTGAATCCACGAGTTAGACAGAGGAAAACCCTATCAGGGCACTTGCTCCAGCGGTAAACAATTCTGAAATTGGTCAGAGGTGGGGAATCATTTCCCATAGAGCCAGCATCCCACTCCTACGCAAGGAGCGTCCTCATTGCAAAGCTGGGGGCCATGCCGAGGCATCTGTGAGTAACCGTGAGCTGAGCCCCAGGCCAGCTGCTGTTGAACTTTTCCCACCCTTCCCAGGTAAAACACCTGAATATGTACAAGGCCTTGAAAGCCAAGAGGAAGGGCCGTTGAGCCACACCAGCGACAGCACGCAGGCCAACTTGGTGCCTGCAGGCCAGCCAGGATGGTCCTGGCCCTGGGCGCTCTTCTGGAAGCTTTCCATTGCCCTGCCTGAGATACCCCTCCTGTCCCGGCACCCACTGCTTTTTTCCTTCCTCACATCTGTCCGGAGAGAAATTCCAGCGGAAGGTATGGGTGACACATCCTCTTCTTTACAGTTGGAAGCCTGGCAACTCCTGCAGAAAGTCCAACAGAGACCCACTCACAACGGGCCACCCACAAAGCCGTGACCCCTCACTCCCTCCCACCAGCACAGCCCCGAGACTGCTGACTGGGCAGAGAATATGGCGTCAGGCAGAGCTTCAGGGGCTATTGCTGCCTGCAGTGCTGTTTATATTGACCTCAACCAAGGCACACCTGGGGAGGGCCGGCCGGCAGGGTCAGGCTACCCAGGTCAGCTAATCCTCAGCCCTCAGGGAATCACATTGTTGAAAATGGACCTCGCTAACGCAGAATAGAAGCCAAGGAATAAAAGGAAACAATGCCACTTGCAGCACCGTAGGTGTGTCTAGAGGTAATCACGTGACTTGTAGTAAGTCCGAAAGTGAAAGACACATATCATATCATATCTCTTATAGGTGTGACCGAAAAATGGATACCAGGGCAGATATTTCCACGGAGAAGGGCAATCACAGATTCATTAAACAAACTTATGGTTCACCAAAGTAAAGGTGTGAGGATTGGTTTCATTATGATATTGTGGTTAACAGACATATACAAACACAGGTGACATATATAATCACCGAAGACCTACAGAATACCAAGAGAAGACTACTCAACATTCTGTCATAAGGTACATGGGAAAAGGATCCCAGGAAGAACAGACATATGTATATGTGTAAAAGAACCACATCTTCCACACCTACAACAAGGCAAACATTGTAATCAAATTTGCTGTAATAAAAAAATAGAAAATTAAATTAAAAACACGAACAAGAAGTAGTGAGACAAACTTGAGGGGCTTTCTCCTGGCACATTCCATTCTAAATTACAATCTAGAACACGACTTCCATTGAGGCTCTGTTGCCCCAGTAACCAGATTTGGTAAGGGAGAACTGCTGCCACCTTGTGGCCGTTTCACACAACAGCAGCTTTAATCCCAGCGCTAATGGTCAGTTGATATTCAAAATCATTGCAGGCCTGTAAATGACACCTGCCCTGAAAACAAATCCTGGGTTCATATATTGACCAAAAAATTCAAAGGACGTCCATATTTCAAAACGACAGTTTCAAAAGGCATATTTTACATACATTAGTGTTCTGCTTCTCTTTCTTTCTTTCTTTTTTTGTTAAAAAGACGGGAAAGGCAAAAAGCATCCCTCAGAATGGGCGAAAATATTTGCAAACGAATCAATGGACAAAGGTTTAATCTCCAATATATATAAAGAGCTCATGCAGCTTAATATTAAAAAAACAAACAACCCAATACAAAAATGGGCAGAAGATCTAAAGAGACGTTTCTTAAAAGAAGACACAGAGATCGCCAAGACGCACATGAAAAGCTGCTCAACATCACTAATTATTAGAGAAATGCAAATCAAAACTACAATGAGGTATCACCTCACACCTGTTAGAATCGGCATCATCAGAAAATCTACAAAGAACGAATTCTGGGGTGGGTGTGGACAAAAGGATCCCTCTTCCACTAATGGTGGAAATGTAAATTGATACAGTCACTATGGAGAACAGTATGGAGTTTCCTTAAAAAAAGCTAGTAATAGAATTACCATATGATCCAGCAATCCCACTTCTGGGCATATACCCAGAGAAAACCATAAATCAAAAAGGCACATTCACCACAATGCTCATTTCAGCACTATTTACAATAGCCAGGTAATGGAAGCAACATGAATACCCACAGACAGACGAATGGATAAAGATGTGGTACATATATAAAATGGAATATTACTCATCCATAAGAAGGAATGAAACTGGGTCTTTTGTAGAGACGTCGATGGATCTAGAGACTGTCATACAGAATGAAGTAAGTCAGAAAGAGAAAAACAAATATTGTATATTAATGCATATATGTGGAACCTAGAAAAATGGTACAGATGAACTGGTTTGCAGGGAAGAAATAGAGACACAGAGGTAGAGAACACACGTATGGACACCAAGTGTGGGAAGCCATGGGGAGGTGGTGCTGGGATGAGTTGGGAGACTGGAATTGACCTGTATACATGTATATGCATAAAATACATAACTAATAATAACCTGCTGTATAAAAAAATAAATAAAATTAAATTTCAAAATTTTTAAAAATAAAATTTAAAATTAAAACAGAAAAAAGTTCTTCCTTTCACACAGATGTATTTATATGAATGAATTATTTCCATGCTTATGTCTATAAGTACATAAAAGAGGAATAAAATCTAACTTGAACCAAAAAAGAAAAAAAAAAAACCTGAACCCACGAGTTAGACAGAGCAAAACCTTTTCAGGGCACTTGCTCCAGCAGTAAACAATTCTGAAATTGGTCAGAGGTGGGGAATCAACTCCCATAGAGCCAGCAGCCCACTCCTATGCAAGGAGCGTCCTCATTGCAAAGCGGGGGCCATGCTGAGTCATCTGTGAGTAACGGTGAGCTGAGCCCCAGGCCAGCTGCTGTTGAACTTTTCCCACCCTTCCAAGGTAAAACACCTGAATATGTACAAGGGCTTGAAAGCCTAGAGGAAGGGGCGTGGAGCCACACCAGCGACAGCACGCAGGCCAACTTGGTGCCTGCAGGCCAGCCAGGATGGTCCTGGTCCTGGGTGCTCTTCTGGAAGCTTTCCATTGCCCTGCCTGAGATATCCCTCCTGTCCCGGCCCCCACTGCTTTTTTCCTTCCTCACCTCTGTCCGGAGAGAAATTCCAGCGGAAGGTATGGGTGCCACATCCTCTTCTTTACAAGAGGAAGCCTGGCAACTACTGCAGAAAGTCCAGCAGAGACCCACTCACACCGGGCCACCCACAAAGCCGTGGCCCCTCAATTCCTCCCACCAGCACAGCCCCAAAACTGCTGACGGGGCAGAGAATATGGAGTCAGGCACAGCTTCAGGGGCTATTGCTGCCTGCAGCGCTGTTTATATGGACCTCAACCCAGGCACACCTGGGGAGGGCCGGCCGGCAGGGTCAGGCTACCCAGGTCAGCTAATCCTCAGCCCTCAGGGAATCACATTGTTGAAAATGGACCTCGCTAAGGCAGAATAGAAGCCAAGGAATAAAAGGACACAATGCCATTTGCAACACCATAGGTGTGTCTAGAGGTAATCACGTGACTTGTAGTAAGTCCGAAAGTGAAAGACACATATCATATCATATCTCTTATAGGTGTGACCGAAAAATGGATACCAGGGCAGATATTTCCATGGAGAAGGGCAATCACAGATTCATTAAACAAACTAATGGTTCACCAATGGAAAGGTGTGAGGATTGGTTTCATTATGATATTGGGGTTAACAGACATATACAAACACAGGTGACATATATAATCACCAAAGAACTACAGAATACCAAGAGAAGACTACTCAACATTCTGTCATAAGGTACACGGGAAAAGGATCCCAGGAAGAACTGACATATGTATATGTGTAAAAGAACCACATCTTCCACACCTACAACAAGCCAAACATTGTAATCAAATTTGCTGTATTAAAAAATAAAAAATTAAATTAAAAACACGAACAAGAAGTAGTGAGACAAACTTGAAGGGCTTTCTCCTGGCACATTCCATTCTAAATTCCAATCTAGAACATGACTTCCATTGAGGCCCTGTTGCCCCAGGAACCAGATTTGGTAAGGGAGAACTGCTGCCACCTTGTGGCCGTTTCACACAACAGCAGCTTTAATCCCAGCGCTAATGGTCAGTTGATATTCAAAATCATTGCAGGCCTGTAAATGACACCTGCCCTGAAAACAAATCCTGGGTTCATATATTGACCAAAAAATTCAAAGGACGTCCATATTTCAAAACGACAGTTTCAAAAGGCATATTTTACACACATTAGTGTTCTGCTTCTTTTCCTTTCTTTCTTTTTTTGTTAAAAAAACGGGAATGGCAAAAAGCATCCCTCAGAATGGGCGAAAATATTTGCAAATGAATCAATGGACAGAGGTTTAATCTCCAATATATATAAAGAGCTCATGCAGCTTAATATTAAAACAACAAACAACCCAATACAAATATGGGCAGAAGATCTAAAGTGACGTTTCTTCAAAGAAGACACAGAGATGGCCAAGACACACATGAAAAGCTGCTCAACATCACTAATTATTAGAGAAATGCAAATCAAAACTACAATGAGGTATCACCTCACACCTGTTAGATTCGGCATCATCAGAAAATCTACAAAGAACGAATTCTGGGGAGGGTGTGGACAAAAGGATCCCTCTTCCACTAGTGGTGGAAACGTAAATTGATACAGTCACGATGGAGAACAGTATGGAGTTTCCTTAAAAAAACTAGAAATAGAATTACCATATGATCAAGCAATCCCACTTCTGGGCATATACCCAGAGAAAACCATAAATCAAAAAGGCACATTCACCACAATGCTCATTTCAGCACTATTTACGATAGCCAGGTAATGGAAGCAACCTAAATACCCACAGACAGACGAATGGATAAAGATGTGGTACATATATAAAATGGAATATTACTCAGCCATAAGAAGGAATGAAACTTGGTCATTTGTAGAGACGTCGATGGATCTAGAGACTGTCATACAGAATGAAGTAAGTCAGAAAGAGAAAAACAAATATTGTATATTAATGCATATATGTGGAACCTAGAAAAATGGTACAGATGAACTGGTTTGCAGGGAAGAAATAGAGACACAGAGGTAGAGAACACACGTATGGACACCAAGTGTGGGAAGCCATGGGGAGGTGGTGTTGGGATGAGTTGGGAGACTGGGATTGACCTGTATACATGTATATGCATAAAATACATAACTAATAATAACCTGCTGTATAAAAAATAAATAAAATTAAATTTCAAAATCTTTAAAAATAAAATTTAAAAATAAAACAGAAAAAAGTTCTTCCCTTCACACAGATGTATTTATATGAATGAATTATTTCCATGCTTATATCTATAAATACATAAAAGAGGAATAAAATCTAACATGAACCAAAAAAGAAAAAAAAAACCTGAACCCACGAGATAGACAGAGGAAAACCCTATCAGGGCACTTGCTCCAGCGGTAAACAATTCTGAAATTGGTCAGAGGTGGGGAATCATCTCCCTTAGAGCCAGCAGCCAACTCCTATTCAAGGAGCGTCCTCATTGCAAAGCGGGGGCCATGCTGAGTCATCTGTGAGTAACGGTGAGCTGAGCCCCAGGCCAGCTGCTGTTGAACTTTTCCCACCCTTCCAAGGTAAAACACCTGAATATGTACAAGGGCTTGAAAGCCTAGAGGAAGGGGCGTGGAGCCACACCAGCGACAGCACGCAGGCCAACATGGTGCCTGCAGGCCAGCCAGGATGGTCCTGGCCCTGGGCGCTCTCCTGGAAGCTTTCCATTGCCCTGTCTGAGATACCCCTCCTGTCCCGGCCCCCACTGCTTTTTTCCTTCCTCACCTCTGTCCGGAGAGAAATTCCAGCGGAAGGTATGGGTGCCACATCCTCTTCTTTACAGCAGGAAGCCTGGCAACTACTGCAGAAAGTCCAGCAGAGACCCACTCACACCGGGCCACCCACAAAGCCGTGGCCCTTCACTTGCTCCCACCAGCACAGCCCCAAGACTGCTGACGGGGCAGAGAATATGGAGTCAGGCACAGCTTCAGGGGCTATTGCTGCCTGCAGCGCTGTTTATATTGACCTCAACACAGGCACACCTGGGGAGGGCCGGCCGGCAGGGTCAGGCTACCCAGGTCAGCTAATCCTCAGCCCTCAGGTAATCACATTGTTGAAAATGGACCTCGCTAAGGCAGAATAGAAGCCAAGGAATAAAAGGACACAATGCCATTTGCAGCACCGTAGGTGTGTCTAGAGGTAATCACGTGACTTGTAGTAAGTCCGAAAGTGAAAGACACATATCATATCATATCTCTTATAGGTGTGACCGAAAAATGGATACCAGGGCAGATATTTCCACGGAGAAGGGCAATCACAGATTCATTCAACAAACTTATGGTTCACCAATGGAAAGGTGTGAGGATGGGTTTCTTTATGATATTGGGGTTAACAGACATATACAAACACAGGTGACATATATAATCACCAAAGACCTACAGAATACCAAAAGAAGACTACTCAACATTCTGTCATAAGGTACATGGGAAAAGGATCCCAGGAAAAACAGACATATGTATATGTGTAAAAGAACCACATCTTCCACACCTACAACAAGCCAAACATTGTAATCAAATTTGCTGTAATAAAAAATAAAAAAAATAAATTAAAAACACGAACAAGAAGTAGTGAGACAAACTTGAGGGGCTTTCTCCTGGCCCATTCCATTCTAAATTCCAATCTAGAACACGACTTCCATTGAGGCCCTGTTGCCCCAGTAACCAGATTTGGTAAGGGAGAACTGCTGCCACCTTGTGGCCGTTTCACACAACAGCAGCTTTAATCCCAGCGCTAATGGTCAGTTGATATTCAAAATCATTGCAGGCCTGTAAATGACACCTGCCCTGAAAACAAATCCTGGGTTCATATATCGACCAAAAAATTCAAAGGACGTCCATATTTCAAAACGACAGTTTCAAAAGGCATATTTTACACACATTAGTGTTCTGCTTCTTTTTCTTTCTTTCTTTTTTTGTTAAAAAAACGGGAATGGCCAAAAGCATCCCTCAGAATGGGCGAAAATATTTGCAAACGAATCAATGGACAGAGGTTTAATCTCCAATATATATAAAGAGCTCATGCAGCTTAATATTAAAACAACAAACAACCCAATACAAATATGGGCAGAAGATCTAAAGTGACGTTTCTTCAAAGAAGACACAGAGATGGCCAAGAAACACATGAAAAGCTGCTCAACATCACTAATTATTAGAGAAATGCAAATCAAAACTACAATGAGGTATCACCTCACACCTGTTAGAATCGGCATCATCAGAAAATCTACAAACAACGAATTCTGGGGAGGGGGTGGACAAAAGGATCCCTCTTCCACTAGTGGTGGAAATGTAAATTGATACAGTCATGATGGAGAACAGTATGGAGTTTCCTTAAAAAAACTAGAAATAGAATTACCATATGATCCAGCAATCCCACTTCTGGGCATATACCCAGAGAAAACCATAAATCAAAAAGGCACATTCACCACAATGCTCATTTCAGCACTATTTACGATAGCCAGGTAATGGAAGCAACCTAAATACCCACAGACAGACGAATGGATAAAGATGTGGTACATATATAAAATGGAATATTACTCAGCCATAAGAAGGAATGAACCTTGGTCATTTGTAGAGACGTCGATGGATCTAGAGACTGTCATACAGAATGAAGTAAGTCAGAAAGAGAAAAACAAATATTGTATATTAATGCATATATGTGGAACCTAGAAAAATGGTACAGATGAACTGGTTTGCAGGGAAGAAATAGAGACACAGAGGTAGAGAACACACGTATGGACACCAAGTGTGGGAAGCCATGGGGAGGTGGTGTTGGGATGAGTTGGGAGACTGGGATTGACCTGTATACATGTATATGCATAAAATACATAACTAATAATAACCTGCTGTATAAAAAATAAATAAAATTAAATTTCAAAATTTTTAAAAATAAAATTTAAAAATAAAACAGAAAAAAGTTCTTCCCTTCACACAGATGTATTTATATGAATGAATTATTTCCATGCTTATGTCTATAAATACATAAAAGAGGAATAAAATCTAACATGAACCAAAAAAGAAAAAAAAAACCTGAACCCACGAGATAGACAGAGGAAAACCCTATCAGGGCACTTGCTCCAGCGGTAAACAATTCTGAAATTGTTCAGAGGTGGGGAATCATCTCCCATAGAGCCAGCAGCCCACTCCTATGCAAGGAGCGTCCTCATTTCAAAGCGGGGGGCCATGCCGAGTCATCTGTGAGTAACGGTGAGCTGAGCCCCAGGCCAGCTGCTGTTGAACTTTTCCCACCCTTCCCAGGTAAAACACCTGAATATGTACAAGGGCTTGAAAGCCTAGAGGAAGGGCTGTGGAGCCACACCAGCGACAGCACGCAGGCCAACTTGGTGCCTGCAGGCCAGCCAGGATGGTCCTGGCCCTGGGCGCTCTTCTGGAAGCTTTCCATTGCCCTGCCTGAGATACCCCTCCTGTCCCGGCACCCACTGCTTTTTTCCTTCCTCAGCTATGTCCGGAGACAAATTCCAGCGGAAGGTATGGGTGACACGTCCTCTTCTTTACAGGTGGAAGCCTGGCAACTCCTGCAGAAAGTCCAGCAGAGACCCACTCACACCGGGCCACCCACAAAGCCGTGGCCCCTCACTTGCTCCCACCAGCACAGCCCGGAGACTGCTGACGGGGCAGAGAATGTGGAGTCAGGCACAGCTTCAAGGGCTATTGCTGCCTGCAGCGCTGTTTATATTGACCTCAACCCAGGCACACCTGGGGAGGGCCGGCCGGCAGGGTCAGGCTACCCAGGTCAGCTAATCCTCAGCCCTCAGGGAATCACATTGTTGAAAATGGACCTCGCTAAGGCAGAATAGAAGCCAAGGAATAAAAGGACACAATGCCATTTGCAGCACCGTAGGTGTGTCTAGAGGTAATCATGTGACTTGTAGTATATCCGAAAGTGAAAGACACATATCATATCATATCTCTTATAGATGTGACCGAAAAATGGATACCAGGGCAGATATTTCCACGGAGAAGGACAATCACAGATTCATTAAACAAACTAATGGTTCACCAATGGAAAGGTGTGAGGATTGGTTTCATTTTGATATTGGGGTTAACAGACATATACAAACACAGGTGACATATATAATCACCGAAGACCTACAGAATACCAAGAGAAGACTACTCAACATTCTGTCATAAGGTACATGGGAAAAGGATCCCAGGAAGAACAGACATATGTATATGTGTAAAAGAACCACATCTTCCACACCTACAACAAGCCAAACATTGTAATCAAATTTGCTGTAATAAAAAATAAAAAATTAAACTAAAAACACGAACAAGAAGTAGTGAGACAAACTTGAGGGGCTTTCCCCTGGTACATTCCATTCTAAATTACAATCCAGAACACCACTTCCATTGAGGCTCTGTTTCCCCAATAACCAGATTTGGTAAGGGAGAACTTCTGCCACATTGTGGCAATTTCAAAAACAGCAGCTTTAATCCCAGCGCTAATGGTCAGTTGATATTCAAAATCATTGCAGGCCTGTAAATGACACCTGCCCTGAAAACAAATCCTGGGGTCATACATCGACCAAAAATTTCAAAGGACGTCCATATTTCAAAACGACAGTTTCAAAAGGCATATTTTACACACATTAGTGCTCTGCTTCTTTTTCTTTCTTTCTTTTTTTGTAAAAAAACGGGAATGGCAAAAAGCATCCCTCAGAATGGGCGAAAATCTTTGCAAACGAATGAATGGACAAAGGTTTAATCTCCAATATATATAAAGAGCTCATGCAGCTTAATATTAAAACAACAAACAACCCAATACAAATATGGGCAGAAGATCTAAAGGGACGTTTCTTCAAAGAAGACACAGAGATGGCCAAGACCAACATGAAAAGCTGCTCAACGTCACTGATTATTAGAGAAATGCAAATCAAAACTACAATGAGGTATCACCTCACACCTGTTAGAATTGGCATCATCAGAAAATCTACAAACAACAAATTCTGGGGAGGGTGTGGACAAAAGGATCCCTCTTCCACTAGTGGTGGAAATGTAAATTGATACAGTCACGATGGAGAACAGTATGAAGTTTCCTTAAAAAAACTAGAAATAGAATTACCATATGATCCAGCAATCCCACTTCTGGGCATATACCCAGAGAAAACCATAAATCAAAAAGGCACATTCACCACAATGCTCATTTCAGCACTATTTACAATAGCCAGGTAATGGAAGCAACCTAAATACCCACAGACAGACGAATGGATAAAGATGTGGTACATATATAAAATGGAATATTACTCATCCATAAGAAGGAATGAAACTGGGTCATTTGTAGAGACGTCGATGGATCTAGAGACTGTCATACAGAATGAAGTAAGTCAGAAATAGTAAAACAAATATTGTATATTAATGCATATATGTGGAACCTAGAAAAATTGTATAAATGAACTGGTTTGCAGGGAAGAAATAGAGACACAGAGGTAGAGAACACACGTATGGACACCAAGTGTGAGAAGCCATGGGGTGGTGGTGGTGGCATATGTTGGGAGATTGGGATTGACCTGTATACATGTATATGCATAAAATACATAACTAATAATAACCTGCTGTATAAAAATATAAATAAAATTAAATTTTAAAATTTAAAAAAATAAAATTTAAAAATAAAACAGAAAAAAGTTCTTCCCTTCACACAGATGTATTTATATGAATGAATTATTTCCATGCTTATATCAATAAATACATAAAAGAGGAATAAAATCTAACTTGAACCAAAAAAGGAAAAAAAAACCTGAACCCACTAGTTATACAGAGGAAAACCCAATCAGGGCACTTGCTCCAGCGGTAAACAATTCTGAAATTGGTCAGAGGTGGGGAATCATCTCCCATACAGCCAGCAGCCCACCCCCCAAGCAAGTAGGGACCTCATTGCAAAGCTGGGGGACCGTTCCAAGGCATCTGTGAGTAAACGTGAGCTGAGTCCCAGTCCTGCTGCAGCTGAACTCTTCCCACCCTTTCCAGGTAAAACACCTGAATATGTACAAGAACTTGCAAGTTTAGAGGAAGGGCTGTGGAGCCACAGCAGTGACAGCACACAGGCCGACTTGGTGCCTGCAGGCCAGTCAGGATGGTCCTGGCCCCAGATGCTCTTCTGGAAGCTTTCCATTTCCCTGCCTGAGATACCCCTCCTGCCACGGCCCCCACTGCTTTTTTACTTCCTCACCTCTGCCTGGGGAGAAATTCCAGCGGCAGGTATCGGTGACACATCCTCTTCTTTAGCAGGTGGCAGCCTGGCAACTCATGCAGAAAGTCCAGCAGAGCCCCACTCACACTGGGCCACCCACAAAGCCACGGCCCCTCACTCCCTCCCACCACCACAGCCCCGGCACTGCCTACGGGGCAGAGAATTTGGTGTCAGTCACAGCTACAAGGGCTGTCGCTCACTGGAGAGCTGTTTATATTGCCCTCAACCCAGGCACATCTGTGGAGGGCTGGCAGGCAGTTTCAGGCTACCAAAATCAGCCAATCCTCACCCCTCAGGGGCTCACAGTTGCAGAAAATGAAACTTGCTAAACGGGCCAGGCCCTAGGAACAGGTGTGGGCTCTTGAGAGTCAGGATAGACAAGGGGCTGCAGCTGCGGCTTGTTTTCTTATCATTTTATCTGGTCCATGAGTGGAAAACAACTTCAAGAAGACACTATCCTAATGAGAGGAACCCAGGAGTCAGGGAGAGGAGTGATGGTGGGTGGAGACAGAGGCCTGGTGCCCTGGCTGCAGTGGAAGTGTCTGGAAGACCAGGCAGAAAGAGCCTGCAGAGAGTGATAGCCATTGTAACAGACCTGTCAGAGCTGCTGTTTGTTAGTTCAAGTCCTGCTCTGAGGTATTCTGTGTCAGCTGTGAGCGACAGGTGAGCTGGGGGTTCTCTGCAAGGTGGGCTATGTGCACAGTTCCTGTGTGTCCAGCCCTGTTGGGGTACCTGCCCAGGGGAGCTCCGTATCCTGGGAAGGGCCTGAGTAGGAGAGCCCCATGGGCTGCTGGGTAGCTGCAGAGGTGAGCTCCATACCCTGGGAGGGACTTGACCATGAGAGCCCCGTGGGCTGTGGGGTAGGGGTGCAGCCCAGGTGAGCTCCATATATTGTTATTGGCCTGACCACGAGAGCCCCATGGGCTGCTGGAGACCTGGTAAAGTATAACAGGACAGTCAGTGAAGCCACCGAGGATATACATCCAGTAGCTCCTATTTCCTACTCCCTGCTGGTCATTCTACCTTCCACCAGGCCATGGCATTCTGTATTAGACTTCAATGATGCCTTCTTCTGTATTCCATTCATCTCAGAGTCACAAGAATTTTTGGCTTGTGAGTGGCAGGACACAACATGCAACAAAAGCAATAATGCTGGGCCGTCCTGCCCCAATGGTTCAAAAATCCCCACACCATCATTGGGGAAATGTCCTCTAAAGACCTAAAAGTTCAACCTCTGTAAAAGGGAACCCTCCTTCAATATGCAGATGACATTCTGATCACCAGGCCTACTAAAGACGCCTCTGAACTACCTAGCCAAGAAAGGATAGAAGGTGTCCAAGAAAAACGCTCAAATATCCCAGGCTAAGGTGACATGCCTGGGCTTCATTCTCACAGATATTCGGAGAAACGCATCCCAGGATAGGGAAGAAGCCATTTGCAGCCTTACCTCTTCTAAAACTAGAAGACAGCTTAGGGGTTCCTGGGGAGGCCAAGGTTTTCTGCATCTGGATCCCTAACTACAGTGTAATAGCTGGGCCTCTACATGAAACACTGACACGAAAAGATGATGATCCTTTTGAATAGAATCCAGAAGCAGCCTTTCAAGAATGGAAAGAGCAGTCAATACAGACCCTTGCCCAGGAACTCCCTAATTTAGCTAAACCCTTTGACCTTTACATACCCGGTAAAAGGTTAATCGCCCTTGGAGCCTTAGTGCAAAAACTGGGACCACTTGAAATGGAGCAACACAAGAATGCCCTTCAGGTATGATAAACTATGGTCACCAAGGGCTTTGCCCACCGACTCATCATGCCAGGATACTGGGGTATATGAAAAGCTGGAAATCAGCAGCCCGCAAGGCCAGCTCCCTCCTAAGGGAAAAGGACCCCACGTGTTGATCCCAACCACCCATCATGGCCTGAAGTTGCAGGGGTCGCTCTGTGGACACACTGACCTCGAGTGAGGAGGCCCTCCAACTCCAACCTCCAGAGAGATAAACGGGGGCAACGGGCCCCCAAGATGACTCGTGTGACCATCACTTGACCTGGAGTTTCTCTCAGAAAACGACAAGACTGTGCCCCCAAAGAGCAGACTACTGCTTTCAGGACTTACTGCACCAAGAGGGGAGCTAATAAGCTTGGCGCGGGAAACGTATATCACGCTTTCACCATAGAAAACCCTACAGACACCGCGGTGATGGTGGCCAATATGACCGGCTGGACTGCTGGCTACTTCTAAAGGCCGTTGACTCAGTGGACGTCATGGTCCTGGATCACCACTGACCCTGGACTGTCTGGGAGTTGCGCGGGCAGGGCTCTGACACATAGTGCTGTTTGTACATTAATTCAGGGACCTAATTAAAGAAAGCACAGACTACTGGTCAGAGCATCTAGTCTGGCAAAAACTGTCAGCCTAAGGTCGCCGAACATATGTGGGGTGGGGTGAAACCTGCCACCGCAGCATCTCTGCGCCTCTCTTTCCTGGACCCTTAAAGGTCATTAGAATCTGTAACACTTCCAATGCTGGTGCTCAGGCAGACGAGAAGTGAGGCAGGAGGCCTTGGGACAATCAACCTCACCAGGAGGCTGGTGGGGAGACGTTTTGCCTCTCCCCCCATGTATCAGGGCTCCCACCACAGCATGAAGCAGTTACAAAAGAGGGGTCTGCACCCTCAACACCCCAAGAATAAGGAACGGAACAAAAAGCAGAGGAGGTGTTCGTCTCCGGCAACGTTCATTAAAAATTCCTGGGAGATAAAAAGAGAATCTGGGCAATAAAATAAAGTCTAACCTGTTTTTCCTTTGTGCTTTGTCTAATTTCACGTGCTCCTAGGGTTCCGCATGCAGAGGTCCCACACCCGGCACTTCAGACCCGATTTCCTAGTGCAGAATGGCTGGGTCGACACCTCAGCTAGCGGGGTCCCATGCAGACTCTGCGGCATAGAGCCTGAGCTGCAGCCAACGCAGCCCTCGAGAGCTCCATCCCCTCCCTCCCACTGACGCTGCCGGGGACCCTACACAGCAGCCCAGCCCACAGCCCATGGGGGAGTGCACACTCTCACCTCTCCATTCTGTTTTCAAAATAATGTTTCCTTTGCTTCTGAACCAAACTCCGTCTTGATCTGTTGGCTCCAATGACACTGAGCACGGGGACTCCTGTTGGGGTCCACTCTGGAGGATCAGTAACAGAAATTGAGAACATTGTAACTTCAATGAACAGATGTGTGAGCCAAACTGTAGTTAACATAGAGCAGTGTATAATGCTCGGGTAAAATAAGATGTTTCTAAGACTTACATTTGATATTTCCATCACTTTCCTATAAGCAAGTTCAGTGAAGACGTCTGTCTTATTTGTCAGGTCAACATTAGAGAAATGAAGTGATTTATTTCCATGGATGTACATCGAATACTCTTGGCTGAAGCTTCAATCTTGTTTTGAATGCTTTTGCAATGAAAATGATACCTCTCTTTCAGCTCCCCCAATTCTGAGAAGTATAAAAACTTATAATTTATTATTACCAAAGGCGAAAGGTAGGAGAAGGGATAAATTAACAGTTTGGGATTAACACATACACACTGCTATGTATAAAATAGATCATCAACAAGGAACTACTGTATAGCACAGGGAACTACACTGAATATTTTGCAATAACCTATAAGGGGAAATAATCTGAAAAAGAATAGATATTTTTATTGACATCATCTATCAATGACAGATAAAATGTAACCTAAGCAAGGCCGATGGTGAGCGCTTCTGACCCTGAAGATTTCAGTCATCTAAAGTTTGGGCTCTGCCTATTTCCCAAGGCCCTTAAAGGACATACGTGTAGCCGTAGCTTAAAAATTCCTCAGTTTGGGGTTCGGGGAGGCACTGATTTGGAAAAATCCCTGGTGTTCTCCTTACATGCACGGGACTCTTCCTACAGCTAAAACATGCCTGTCACACCTAGAGGATGGTACACCGTTTGATCGGAAAGAGTTTGGAAAAGGCACCTCATCTCCTCATCGCCTGGTGCTCGGGTTCAACCCTCCAGCATCTTTCCTAACAATCTCCTCACTTGGGGATATCAGCACCATCAACATCCTGTTGCACACAGTTTGGAATTTGTCCAGAGGATGAAGCGGAAGGATGAGAAAAATTTAGAGACAAGTCTTAGGTGTTCGGACAGGCACATGCCACTCTAACTTCCAATCCAGAAGACAAATTCATCAAAGGCTAGAATTGCCCACGGAAACAGAATAGGACTAGAGGAAATCCCGCTGTTTTGTGTCCAGTTTCCAAAAACACAAGTTGAAAAATGGAACTCAGGGGCACTAAAATTCATGAAACTGCAGAGTTGAAAATATCTATCGTCGAAAAATGTCTTGAGGTAAGTCACAGAAAAGGACTTGTACGCAAGGGAGAGTGGCAGGAAACAGATTTGAATAGGTAGAAAGGACTCCCCATTAAAGCACAAGAAAAGGGGCTGAACATCGCCAATGATGCAGTTGGCCAAAAAGGGTGTATGCATTTTTTCTGAATATATTCAAGTAAAGGCCATACACACTTTTTATCCAACCAAACAGGTGGGCACTGGAAATCAATATCACAAAATGTATCACTTCACATCAGTCAGAAGGGCCATCCACATAAAGTGTAAACACCAGAAATGCAGGACAGGGCGAGGAGAAAAGGGAGCCCTGTGAGGCTAATAGTGGAAATGTAATTTTCCAACGGCCACTCTGGAGAAGTGTATTGTGTTTGCTAAAACATCTAAAAAATGAGCTACAGAGCATAGGGCACTTGCACTCATGGGCGTGTACCTTGGGAAAAACAAAAATCAACAGAAAACAGGCACCCGAACTTTTACCACCTCTCTGTTAAAAAGGGCCTCAACTTGGATATAACCTAAATGTCCCTGGAAGGATAAAATGGATAAAAGAGATGGGGTACTTATGTAGAGTGGAATATTACTCATCCAGAAATCAATGAAATAAGGCCAGTTGTAACAACTCTGGAGGGGTTACATACGATCATTCTAAGTGACATATGTCAGAAAGAAAAAGACACATATCATAAGATGTCACTTAAAGGTGGAATCAAAAATGGCTACACATGAAATAAATTACAAAACAGAAACATAGTCAAATATGTAGAAAATAGACATAAGGCTGCTAAATGGGAAAGGTGGGGAATGGTGAGGTATTATCCAGGAGGTTGAAATTAGCAAAAATACCATTCCAAGTACCAAATTGAATAACTGACAAGGCCTACACGGTACCTCAAAGAACTGCACTCAGCCCACTCAAGTCACTGGAAAATAATACATATGATTGGTAAGCATCTGAAAAAGAAGTTATTGTTGTCTCACAGTACATGAATCAAGTGGATGTACAGCAGCAAAAAACAGAGCTTTGAAAATCAGCTGCAACCAATATAAAAATAAATTTAAAACTATTTATAAAAACAGTGAGACAGACAAAAATTCTTACAACTTTTGTTGAAGGGCTACGATGTAACATGGATTGAACACATGTAGACCCACAGCAGGATGATTATATAAGGCTGGAAGCTATGCACGCTAAGAGATGTTAGAGAGGCTGGGTGAGGAAATGCAGACCTTTTAAAGTAATACTGCCTGGTACCCATTCCATGGGTCCCAAATCTGCAGGTTCAAGGGAATCTTCTGACAGCGAAAACATGCCTGGGAAACCGAGATGAATGTACACCGTGTGCTCAGGAAAGGTGTCTAAAATGCACCTCATTTTTGATCTCCTGGTGCTGGGGTTCGCCATTCCAGCCACATTACTAACAATCTCCCCACTTGGAGAATCAGCACCTTTAACCTCCTGTTTCACACAGTTTGCAATTTGTGCAGAGGATAAATGGGAAGAGGGGGAACCAATGAGAGATTAGCTGTAGGACTTTTGACAGGCACATGTCACTCTAATTTCCCATTAGGAAGAAAAAGTAACCAAAGGCTCAGCCTGCCTCCCCAGAACCAGAATAGGGCCAGAAGTAATCCAATGGTTTGGCGGCCAGCTCACAAAAAAAGCGAGTTGCAAAATGGAGCTCAGGAGCAGACAATTCAAAGACCTGCAAAGATATAAATGATAACCAACGTCCAAAAATATATTCAGGTAAGGTAACGAAGAGGATCTGAATGAGAGGCAGAATTGCAGGAAACAGATTTCAAAAGGTAGATTGTACTCACATTTAAAGCATATGAAAAGCAGCAGAATTTCTAAAATGAGGCGGTTGGGCAAAAGGGTGTATGCGTTTTTTTCATGAATATCTTCAGGAAAAAAACACATGCAGAGTTTTTGGCCAACCAAGCAAGAGGGAAATGCAAATCCGCACAACAAAGAAGTCGCAATTTCCACTGCTCAGAAAGGCCATCCAAAAAATGTGTACAAACCAGAAATGCAGGAGAGGCCATGGAAAACAGGGAGCCTAGTCACGCTGATGGGTGGGGTATAAATATCCAAGAGCCACTCTGAAGAAGTGTATGCTGTTTTTAAAACATCTAAAATACAAAGCCCCGGAGCAAGGGGACTTCAACTCATGGACATATAACTTGGGAAGACTAAATGTCAATAAGACACAGGCACCCCAAAGTTTAGGGCTGCTCTGCATACAAGAACCTCAACTTTGGTACACCTAAAATATCCCAGGAAAAAGAGAAATGCATAAAGAACTTGTGGTAATTTTGTACAACGGAATATCACTCAGACGTGAAATCAATGTATATAAGGCCAGTAGCAGCATAAAGAGTGGATTTAGGTATGATGATTTTAAGGGAAATTAGTCACACAGAAAAAGAATCTTATCATAAGATATCACTTATAGAGGGAATGTCAATATCACAACACATGAACTGAAGTAGGAAAGAGAACAGAGTCTCACATTTAGCAAAAATCTCTTATGCCTGCTTCAGGGGAAAGGAGAGGTGGGGTGATGCATAAAACCAGAGTTTGATATTAGCACAGGTACCATTCCATAAACGAAATACAGAATAGACAAGACCTACACCTTCCTCAGTGAACGGGACTCAACACCCCTATGCCCCACAGAGGAATATATCTGACTACTAAGAATCTTAAAACCTATGTATTGATATGTCTCCGTAAGGGAATCAATTGTGTCTAGACTGGCATAAACACGTCAGTGAAAATCAGCTCAACCCCATTATAAAAATGAATTTCAAAAAAACCCAAAAAAACAGCGAAATTCTTACACAATTCCTTCAGGGTTTCTGATGAAACCTGGAATGACCCTAACTGCAAAGACAGCTGGATGAGACATAAGGCTGGACACTTGGGACTGAGAGGACTGGTGAGATTGGGAGAGAAAATGCAGACCTTTTAAAGTAGTAATGCATGCCACCATTCCATGTGTCCCAAATCTCCAGGTAGAAGGGTATATCACTACAATTATAACATGTACGGGAAACCTAGAAAATGGACACCCTGTGATGGCGAAAGGTTTCTAAAACTCTCCTAATTTTTCCTCTCCTTGTGCTCCACTTTGGCATTCCAACTGCTTTACTATCAATCTCCCAACTTAGGAGAGTCAGCCCCTATAACCTCCTGGTTCGCACAGTTTGCTAATTGTGCAGAGGATGAAAGGGAAGAGGGAGAACCAATCAGAGAGTAGATGTAGGCATTTGGACGGGCACATGTCACTCTAAGTTCCCGGCAGGAAGAAGAATTAACCAAAGCATCAACCACCCACAGGGAACCAATATAGCGACCCCTGGAACCAGTATAGGTCCTGAAGCAAAATTGTGGATTTGCGGCCAGCTCACAAAGATGGGATTTGAAAATTGGAGCTCAGGGGCACAGCAATTCACAAACCTGCAGACTTATAAAGGACTACTCTCTTCCAAAAATCTGTTGAGGGAAGGCAATGAAGCGGACTTGAAAATGAGGCAGAATTGCACAAAACATATTTCAAGAGGTAAATTGGAATCGCCTTTAAAGCACAGGAAAAGCATCCCAACTTGGACAGAGATGCACTTGGCCAAAAAGGGCGTATGCCTTTTCTCCTGAATATATTCAGAAGAAAACGCATACGCCCTTTTTGGCCAATCAAGCAAGCGCGCAATACAAATCCACACTACAAAGAATTGTCACTTACCACCGGTCAAAAGGGACATCCGAATATCTGTAAAAACCAGAAAGGCAAGAGAGAGATGGCAAGGGCATGAAGCAATGTGATCCCAATGGTCATGGAGGATTGTGATGACAAGCGCATGGAGAATTGTGATGACAAGATTATGTACCATTTTGTTGACAAAGGCAAGGAGCATTATGATGACAAAGTTCATGGAGCACTGTGATGACAAGCATCACGGAGCATTGTGATTACAAGGGTCATGGAGCATTGGGATGACAAGCGCATGGATCATTGTGATGACAATGGTCATGGAGCATTTTAATGACAAGAGTCCCGGATCATTGTGTTGTCAGGGTTCATGGAGCGTTGTGATGACAGTGGTCATGGAGCATTGTGATGACAGGGGTCATGGCGCATTGTGATGAGAAGGTCATGGAGCATTGGGCTGAAAATGTCCATGGAGTACTGTGATGACAGGGGTCATGGAGCATTGTGATGACAAGGTACTGGAGCACTGTGATGAGAAGACCATGGAGCCTTGTGATGACAAGTCTCATGGAGCATTCTGATGAACAGTGCCATGGAGCATTGTGATTACAGGGGTCTTGGAGCATTGTGATGACAAGGGCATGGAGCATTGGGATGAGAAGGCCATGGAGCGTTCTGATGACATGCATCATGGAGCTTTGTGATGACAAGGGCATGGAGCATTGTGATTACAGCGGTCTTGGAGCACTGTGATGAAAAGGGCATGGATTATTGTGATGAAAAAGGCATGGAGCCTTGTCATGACAGGGTTCAAGGAGCAAACTGACAACAAGTGTCAGGGAGCATTGTGATGACAAGGGTATTGAGTATTGTGATGACAAAGGTCATGGAGCATTGTGATGAGAAGACCATGGATAATTGTGATGACGAGCGTCATGGGGCGTTGTGATGATAAGTGTTATGGAACATATTGATCTCAAGGATTTGGAGCATTGTAATGACAGAGGTCATGGAGCATTTTGGTTTCATTGTGATGACAATAGCCTGAAGCATTATGATGATGGGCATGGTGCATTGTGATGACAGGGTTCATGGAGCATTGAGATGAAAAGGGGCATGGAGCATTGCGATTACAGGAGTCTTGGAGCATTGTGATGACAAAGGCATGGAACATCGTGAATGAGAAGGCCATGGAGCATTCTGTTGACATGCGTCATGGAGCTTTGTGATGACAAGGGCATGGAGCATTGTGATTACAGGGGTCTTGGAGCATTGTGATGACAAGGGTCATGGAGCCTTGTGATGACAAGGCTGTGGAACATTGTGATGGCAGGGGTCATGGAGCATTGTTATGACAGGGGTAATGGAGCATTGTGATGACAAGGGCATGGAGCATTGGTCTGAAAAGTTTCATGGATTATTGTGATGAGAGGGAGCAAGGAGCATTGTGATGACAAGGGCATGGAACACTGTGATACATGGGTCATGGAGGATTGTAATGACAAGCGCATGGAGCATTGTGATAAGAATGGCATCGAGCATTGTGATGAAAAGCATCATGGAGCCTGTGATGACAAGGGCATGGAACAATGTGATGAGAGGGTTCATGGAGCATTGTGATGACAATGGCATGCAGCATTGTGATGACAAGGGTCATTGAGCTTTGTGATGACAAAGGTCATGGAGCATTTTGATGACAAGGGTGTGGTGCATTCTGTTGTGAAGGGCAGGGAGCATTGTGATGACAGGGGTTATGGAACATTGTGATGTCAGGGGAATGGAGCATTGTGATGATAAAGGCATGTAGCATTGTTGTGACAAGTGTCATGGAATATTGTGATGACAGGGGTGAGGGAGTATTGTGTTGACTAGTGATGGAACATTGTGATATCAGTGGTGAGAGAGCATTTTGATGAGAAGTGCATGGAGCAGTGTGATGACAAGGTTTATGGAGCATTGTGATGACAAAGATGTGGAGCATTCTGATGACAAGCGCATGGCACATTGTGATGCCATGCGTCATGGAGTATTGTGCTAACAAAGGCATTGAGCATTGGGATGACAAGGGTCTCCGAGCATTGTGATGAAATGTTCATGGAGTGTTGTGGTCACAAAGGTTACAGAGCCTTGTGTTGACGAGGGCATGGACCATTGTGATGACAAAGGTCATGAAGCATTGTGATGACTGGAGTCACGGAGCACTGTGATGACAGGGGTCATAGAGCATTGTGATGAAAGGGCATGGAGCATTGTGATGACAGGGGCATGTTGCATTGGTTTGACAAGTTTCAGGGATTATTGTGATGACAGTGGGCATGGCGCATTGTGATGACAAGGGCATGGAGCATTGTGATGAGAAGGTCATGGAGTATTGTGAAGAAGGGTGTCAGGGAGCATTGTGATGACATATGTCATGGTCTATTTCAATGACAATGGAATGGAGCATTGTGATGCCAAGTGTCATGGAGGATTGTGATGACAAAGGTAATGGAGCATTTTGATGACAAGCGCTTGGAGCATTGTGATGACAAGGGTCATGGAGCATTGTGATAACAAGGGCCATTGAGAATTTTGATGACATGTTCATGAAGCATTGTGATGACAATCACATGGAGCTTGCTGTAACACGGATCATGGAGCATTGCGATGACAAGTGCATAGAGAGTTGTGATGACAAAGCATGTAACACTGTGATGAAAAGCATCATGGAGCACAGTGATGCCAAGAACGTGGAGAATTGTGATGACAGGGGACATGGAGAATTGTGATGACCAGGGCATGGAGTATTGTGATGGCAAGACCGTGGAGCATTGTGATGAGAAGACCATGGATAATTGTGATGATGAGCGTCAAGGAGCACTGTAATGACAAGGGGTATGGAGCATTGTGATAACAGGGGTCATTGAGCATTGTGATGACAAGTTTCATGGAGCATTCTGATGACAAGCTTGTGGAGTATTTTGATGACAATGACATGGAGCATTTTGATGAAAATGGCATGGGGCATTGTGATGAAAAAGACATGGAGCCTTTTCATGACAGTTTTCAGGGAGCATTCTGACGACAAGTGTCAGGGAGCATTGTGATGACAAAGGTCATGGAGAATTGTGACGACAAGGGCATGGAGTATTGTGATGACAAGCACATGGAGCTTGCTATGACGGGGTCATGGAGCACTGCGATGACAAGTGCATAGAGAATTGTGATGACAAAGCATGTAACACTGTGATGAGAAGTGTCATGGAGCATAGTGATGCCAAGATCGTGGAGAATTGTGATGACAGGGGACATGGAGCATTGTGATGACCAGGGCATGGAGCATTGCGATGGCAAGATCGT
This sequence comes from Hyperoodon ampullatus, assembly GCF_949752795.1. Lineage (NCBI taxonomy): Eukaryota > Metazoa > Chordata > Mammalia > Artiodactyla > Ziphiidae > Hyperoodon > Hyperoodon ampullatus. The sequence continues at coordinate 42,226 of NW_027641003.1, read as the reverse complement.
GGAGCATTGTGATGAGAAGACCATGGATAATTGTGATGACGAGGGTCATGGAGCACTGTAATGACAAGGGGTATAGAGCATTGTGATGACAGTGGTCATGGAGCATTGTGATGACAGGGGACATGGAGCATTGTGATGCCCAAGGCATGGAGAACTGTGATGGCAAGACCGTGGAGCATTGTGATGAGAAGACCATGGATAATTGTGATGAGGAGCATCATGGAACACTGTAATGACAAGTCGTATGGAGCCTTGTGATGACAGGGGTCATGGAGCATTGTTATGACAGTGGTCATGGAGCATTGTGATGACAAGGGTCATGGAGCATTTTGATGACAAGGGCGTGGAGCATTGTGATGAGAAGACCATGGACAATTGTGATTACGAGTGTCATGGAGCACTGTAATGACAAGCGGTATGGAGCATTGTGATGACAGGGGTCATGGAGAATTGTGATGACTGGGGACATGGAGCATTGTGATGACCAGGGCATGGAGCATTGTGATGGCAAGACCGTGGAGCACTGTGATGAGAAGACCATGGATAATTGTGATGACGAACATCATGGAGCACTGTAATGACAAGGGGCATGGAGCATGGTGATCACAGGTGTCATGGAGCATTGTGATGACAGGCGTCATGGATCATTGAGATGACAAGGGTCACGGAGCATTCTGATGACAAGCTTGTGGAGTATTGTGATGACAATGGCATGAAGCATTGTGATGAAAAGGGCATGGATCATTGTGATGAAAAAGGCATGGAGACTTGTCATGACAGGGTTCAATGAGCATACTGATGACAAGTGTCAGGGAGCATTGTGATGACAAGTGTATTGAGAATTGTGATGACAAAGGTCATGGAGCATTGTGATGAGAAGTCCATGGATAATTGTGATGACCAGCGTCATGGGGCGTTGTGATGACAAGTGTTATGGAACATTGTGATCACAAGGGTTTGGAGCATTGTGATGAGAGAGGTCATGGAGAATTTTGATTCCATTGTGATGACAATAGCATGAAGCATTATGATGGGCATGGTGCACTGTGATGACAGGGTTCATGGAGCATTGAGATGAAAAGAGGCATGGATCATTGTAATAACAAGGGTCTTGGAGCATTGTGATGACAAGGGCATGGAGTATTGTGATGAGAAGGCCATGGAGCATCCTGATGACATGCGTCAGGGAGCTTTGTGATGACATGGGCATGGAGCATTGTGATTACAGGGGTCTTGGAGCATTGTGATGACAAGGGTCATGGAGTCTTGTGATGACAAGGCCGTAGAACATTGTGATGGCAGGGGTCATGGAGCATTGTTATGACAGGTGTAATGGAGCATTGTGATGACAAGGGCATGGAGCATTGGTCTGAAAAGTTTCATGGATTATTGTGATGAGAGTGAGCATGGAGCATTGTGATGACAAGGGCACGGAACACAGTGATACATGTGTCATGGAGGATTGCAATGACAAGGGCATGGAGCATTGTGATGACAAGCGTCATGGAGCTTTGTGATGACAACGGCATGGAGCAATGTGATGAGAGGTTTCATGGAGATTTGTGATGACAATGGCATGGAGCATTGTGATTCCAAGGGTCATGGAGCTTTGTGATGACATAGGCCATGGAGCATTTTGATGACAAGGACGTGTTGCATTGTGATGAGAAGGGCAGGGAGCATTGTGATGACAGGGTCATGGAGCAATTGGATGAAAAGGGTCATGGAACATTTTGATGACAGTGTTTATGGAACATTGTGATGTTAGGGGTCATGGAGCATTGTGATGAAAAGGGTCATGGAGCATTGTGATGACAGGGGTTATGGAACATTGTGATGTCAGGGGTCATAGAGCATTGTGATGATAAGAGCATGTAGCATTGTTGTGACAAGGGTCATGGAACATTGGGATGACAGGGTGGAGGGAGTATTGTGTTGACTAGTGATGGAACATTGTGATATCAGTGGTGAGAGAGCATTTTGATGAGAGGTGCATGGAGCATTGTGATGACAAGGCTGTGGAGCATTGTGATGAGAAACGCAGGGCACATTGTGATGACATGGGTCATGGAACATTGTGCTGACAAACGCATGGAGCATTGTGATGACAAGGTTTATGGAGCATTGTGATGACAACGATGTGGAGCATTGTGATGACAAGCGCATGGCACATTTGATGCCATGTGTCATGGAGTAATGTGCTGACAAAGGCATGGAGCATTGTGATGACAAGGGTCACCGAGCATTGTGATGAAATGTTCATGGAGTGTTGTGGTCACAAAGGTCACAGAGCCTTGTGATGACGAGGTCATGGACCATTGTGATGACAAAAGTCATGAAGCATTGTGATGACTGGAGTCACGGAGCATTGTGATGACAGGGGTCATAGAGCATTGTGATGAAAGGGCATGGAGCATTGTGATGACAGGGTCATGGAGCATTTTTCTAACAAGTTTCATGGATTATTGTGATTACAGTGGGCATGGCGCATTGTGATGACAAGGGCATGGAGCATTGTGATGAGAAGGTCATGGAGTATTGTGAAGAAGGGTGTCAGGGAGCATTGCGATGACATATGTCATGGTCTATTGCAATGACAATGGAATGTAGCATTGTGATGCCAAGTGTCATGGAGGATTGTGATGACAAAGGTAATGGAGCATTTTGATGACAAGGGCTTGGAGCATTGTGATGACAAGGGTCATGGAGCATTGTGATAACAAGGGCCATTGAGAATTTTGATGACATGTTCATGAAGCATTGTGATGACAATCACATGGAGCTTGCTATGACAGGGGTCATGGAGCATTGCAATGACAAGTGCATAGAGAATTGTGATGACAAAACATGTAACACTGTGATGAGAAGTATCATGGAGCATAGTGATGCCAAGAACGTGGAGAATTGTGATGACAGGGGACATGGAGCATTGTGATGGCCAGGGCATTGAGCATTGTGATTGCAAGACCGTGGAGCACTGTGATGAGAAGACCATGGATAATTGTGATGACGAGCGTCATGGAGCACTGTAATGACAAGGGGTATAGAGCATTGTGATGACAGTGGTCATGGAGCATTGTGATGACCGGGGACATGGAGCACTGTGATGACTGGGGACATGGAGCCTTGTGATGCCCAAGGCATGGAGCACTGTGATGGCAAGACCGTGGAGCATTGTGATGAGAAGACCATGGATAATTGTAATGAGGAGCGTCATGGAGCACTGTAATGACAAGTGGTATGGAGCCTTGTGATGACAGGGGTCATGGAGCATTGTTATGACAGTGGTCATGGAGCATTGTGATGACAAGGGTCATGGAGCATTTTGATGACAAGGGCGTGGAGCATTGTGATGGGAAGACCATGGACAATTGTGATTACGAGTGTCATGGAGCACTGTAATGACAAGCGGTATGGAGCATTGTGATGACAGGGGTCATGGAGCATTGTGATGACTGGGGACATGGAGCATTGTGATGACCAGGGCATGGAGCATTGTGATGGCAAGACCGTGGAGCACTGTGATGAGAAGACCATGGATAATTGTGATGACGAACATCATGGAGCACTGTAATGACAAGAGGCATGGAGCATTGTGATGACAGGTGTCATGGAGCATTGTGATGACAGGGGTCATGGATCATTGAGATGACAAGGGTCACGGAGCATTCTGATGACAAGCTTGTGGAGTATTGTGATGACAATGGCATGAAGCATTGTGATGAAAAGGGCATGGATCATTGTGATGAAAAAGGCATGGAGACTTGTCATGACAGGGTTCAATGAGCATACTGATGACAAGTGTCAGGGAGCATTGTGATGACAAGTGTATTGAGAATTGTGATGACAAAGGTCATAGAGCATTGTGATGAGAAGTCCATGGATAATTGTGATGACCAGCGTCATGGGGCGTTGTGATGACAAGTGTTATGGAACATTGTGATCACAAGGGTTTGGAGCATTGTGATGAGAGAGGTCATGGAGAATTTTGATTTCATTGTGATGACAATAGCATGAAGCATTATGATGATGGGCATGGTGCATTGTGATGACAGCGTTCATGGAGCATTGAGATGCAAAGAGGCATGGATCATTGTAATAACAAGGGTCTTGGAGCATTGTGATGACAAGGGCATGGAGTATTGTGATGAGAAGGCCATGGAGCATTCTGATGACATGCGTCAGGGAGCTTTGTGATGACATGGGCATGGAGCATTGTGATTACAGGGGTCTTGGAGCATTGTGATGACAAGGGCCATGGAGTCTTGTGATGACAAGGCCGTAGAACATTGTGATGGCAGGGGTCATGGAGCATTGTTATGACAGGTGTAATGGAGCATTGTGATGACAAGGGCATGGAGCATTGGTCTGAAAAGTTTCATGGATTATTGTGATGAGAGTGAGCATGGAGCATTGTGATGACAAGGGCACAGAACACAGTGATACATGTGTCATGGAGGATTGCAATGACAAGGGCATGGAGCATTGTGATGACAAGCGTCATGGAGCTTTGTGATGACAACGGCATGGAGCAATGTGATGAGAGGTTTCATGGAGCTTTGTGATGACAATGGCATGGAGCATTGTGATTCCAAGGGTCATGGAGCTTTGTGATGACATAGGCCATGGAGCATTTTGATGACAAGAGCGTGGTGCATTGTGATGAGAAGGGCAGTGAGAATTGTGAGGACAGGGTCATGGAGCAATTGGATGAAAATGGTCATGGAACATTTTGATGACAGTGTTTATGGAACATTGTGATGTTAGGGGTCATGGAGCATTGTGATGAAAAGGGTCATGGAGCATTGTGATGATAAGAGCATGTAGCATTGTTGTGACAAGGGTCATGGAACATTGGGATGACAGGGTGGAGGGAATATTGTGTTGACTAGTGATGGAACATTGTGATATCAGTGGTGAGAGAGCATTTTGATGAGAGGTGTATGGAGAATTGTGATGACAAGGCTGTGGAGCATTGTGATGAGAAACGCAGGGCACATTTTGATTACATGGGTCATGAATCATTGTGCTGACAAACGCATGGAACATTGTGATGACAAGGTTTGTGGAGCATTGTGATGACAACGATGTGGAGCATTGTGATGACAAGCGCATGGCACATTTGATGCCATGTGTCATGGAGTAATGTGCTGACAAAGGCATGGAGCATTGTGATGACAAGGGTCACCGAGCATTGTGATGAAATGTTCAGGGAGTGTTGTGGTCACAAAGGTCACAGAGTCTTGTGATGACGAGGGCATGGACCATTGTGATGAAAAAGGTCATGAAGCACTGTGATAACTGGAGTCACGGAGCATTGTGATGACAGGGGTCATAGAGCATTGTGATGAAAGGGCATGGAGCCTTGTGATGACAGGGTCATGGAGCATTTTTCTGACAAGTTTCATGCATTATTGTGATGACAGTGGGCATGGTGCATTGTGATGACAAGGGCATGGAGCATTGTGATGAGAAGGTCATGGAGTATTGTGACGAAGGGTGTCAGGGAGCATTGTGATGACATATGTCATTGTCTATTGCAATGACAATGGAATGTAGCATTGTGATGCCAAGTGTCATGGAGGATTGTGATGACAAAGGTAATGGAGCATTTTGATGACAAGGGCTTGGAGCATTGTGATGACAAGGGTCATGGCGCATTGTGATAACAAGGGCCATTGAGAATTTTGATGACATGTTCATGAAGCATTGTGATGACAATCACATGGAGCTTGCTATGACAGGGGTCATGGAGCATTACGATGACAAGTGCATAGAGAATTGTGATGACAAAACATGTAACACTGTGATGAGAAGTATCATGGAGCATAGTGATGCCAAGAACGTGGAGAATTGTGATGACAGGGGACATGGAGCATTGTGATGACCAGGGCATGGAGCATTGTGATGGCAAGACCGTGGAGCATTGTGATAAGAAGACCATGGATAATTGTGATGACGAGCGTCATGGAGCACTGTAATGACAAGGGGTATGGAGCATTGTGATGACAGGGGTCATGGAGCATTGTGATGACTGGGGACATGGAGCATCGTGATGACCAAGGCATGGAGCATTGTGATGGCAAGACCGTGGAGCATTGTGATGAGAAGACCATGGATAATTGTGATGACGAGCGTAATGGAACACTGTAATGACAAGGGGTATGGAGCATTGTGATGACAGGGGTCATGGAGCATTCTGAAGACAATGATCATGGAGCATTCTGATGACAAGCTTGTGGAGTATTGTGATGACAATGACCTGGAGCGTTGTGATGAAAAGGGCATGGAGCATTCTGATGAAAAAGGCATGGAGCCTTTTCATGACAGTGTTCAAGGAGTATTCTGACGACAAGTGTCAGGGAGCATTGTGATGACAAGTGTATTGAGAATTGTGATGACAAAGGTCATGGAGCATTGTGACGACAAGTGCATGGAGTATTGTCATGACAGTCATCATGGAGTGTTGTGATGACAAGTGTTATGGAACATTGTGATCACAAGGGGTTGGAGCATTGTGATGACAGAGGTCATGGACCATTTTGATTTCAAGGAGCATGGAGCATTGTGATGACAAGTGCATGGAGCAATGTGATCCCAAGGTTCATGGAGGATTGTGATGAAAATGGTAATGGAGTATTGTGATGACAAGCTCATGGAGCATTGTGATGACAAGGTCATGTAGGATTTTGATGACACAGGCATGGAGAATTGTGATGATAAGGGTCATGGAGCACTGTGATGATAAGCGTCACGGAGCATTGTGATTACAGGGGTCATGGAGCATTGGGATGACAAGGGCATGGATCATTGTGATGACAAGTGTCATGGAGCATTGGGCTGAAAATGTTCATGGAGCATTGTGATGACAAGAGAATGGAGCATTGTGATGACAAGAGTCCCGGATCATTGTGTTGTCAGGGGTCATGGAGTGTTGTGTTGACAGTGGTCATGGAGGATTGTGATGATATGGGTCATGGAGCATTGTGATGAGAAGGTCATGAAGCATTGGGCTGAAAATGTTCATGGAGTATTGTGATGACAGGGGTCATGGAGCATTGTAATGAGAAGGGAATTGAGCACTGTGATGACAAGGTCCTGGAGCATTGTGATGGGAAGTCCATGGAGCCTTGTGATGACAATTCTCATGGAACATTCTGATGAAAAGGGGCATGGAGCATTGTGATTACACGGGTCTTGGAGCATTGTGATGACAAGGGCATGGAGCATTGTGATGAGAAGGCCATGGAGCATTCTGATGACATGCGTCATGGAGCTTTGTGCTGACAAGGGCATGGAGCATTGTGATGAAAATGGCATGGATCATTGTTATGAAAAAGGCATGGAGCCTTGTCATGACAGGGTTCAAGGAGCATACTGACGACAAGTGTCACGGAGCATTGTGATGACAAGTGTATTGAGCATTGTGATGACAAAGTTCATGGAGCATTGTGATGAGAAGACCATGGATAATTGTGATGATGAGCGTCATGGGGTGTTGTGATGATAAGTTTTATGGAACATTGTGATTACAAGGGTTTGGAGCATTGTGATGACAGAGGTCATGGAGCATTTTGATTTCATTGTGATGACAATAGCCTGAAGCATTATGGTGATGGGCATGGTGCATTGTGATGACAGCGTTCATGGAGCATTGAGATGAAAAGGGGCATGGAGCATTGTGATTACAGGAGTCTTGGAGCATTGTGATGACAAGGGCAAGGAGCATTGTGATGAGAAGGCCATGGAGCATTCTGATGACATGCGTCATTGAGCTTTGTGATGACAAGGGCATGGAGCATTGTGATTACAGGGGTCTTGGAGCCTTGTGATGACAAGGGTCATGGAGCCTTGTGATGACAATGGTGTGGAACATTGTGATGGCAGGGGTCATGGAGCATTGTTACGACAGGGGTAATGGAGCATTGTGATGAGAAGGGCATGGAGCATTGGTCTGAAAAGTTTCATGGATTATTGTGATGAGAGTGGGCATGGAGCATTGTGATGACAAGGTCACGGAACACTGTGATCCATGGGTCATGGAGGATTGTAATGACAAGGGCATGGAGCATTGTGATGAGAAGGGCATCGAACATTGTTTTGACAAGCCTCATGGAGCTTTGTGATGACAAGGGCATGTGACAATGTGATGAGAGGGTTCATGGAACATTGTGATTCCAAGGGTTATGGAGCTTTGTGATGACAAAAGTCATGGAGCATTTTGATGTGAAGGGCGTGGTGCATTGTGATGAGAAGGGCAGGGAGCATTTTGATGACAGGGTCATGCAGCAATTTGATGAAAAGTGTAATGGAACATTTTGATGACAGGGGTTATAGAACATTGTGATGTCAGGGGTCATGGAGCTTTGGGATGAAAAGGGTCATGGAGCATTTTGATGACAGGGTTATGGAACATTGTGATGTCAGGGGTCATGGAACATTGTGATGATAAGGGGATGTAGCATTGTGATGACAGGGGTCATGGAACATTGTGATTACAGGGGTGAGGGAGTATTGTGATGACTAGTGATGGAACATTGTGATATCTCTGTTGAGAGAGCATTTTGATGAGAAGTGCATGGAGCATTGTGATTACAAGGTTTATGGAGCATTACGATGACAAGGTTGTGGACCGTTGTGATGAAAATCACGTGGCACATTTTGATGACAAGGGTCATGGAGCATTGTTCTGACAAAGGCATGGAGCATTGTGATGACAAGGGTCACGGAGCATTGTGATGAAAAGTTCATGGAGTATTGTGGTTACAAAGGTCACAGAGCCTTGTGATGATGTGGGCATGGACCACTGTGATGACAAATGTTATGAAGCATTGTGATGACTGGAGTCACAGAGCATTGTGATGACAGGGGTCATGGAGCATTGTGATGACAAGGGCATGGAGCATTGTGATGACAGGGGCATGGAGCATTGGTCTGACAAGTTTAATAGATTATTGTGATGACAGTGGGCATGGGGCATTGTGATGACAAGGGCATGGGGCATTGTGATGAGAAGGTCATGGAGTATTGTGAAGAAGGGTGTCAGGGAGCATTGTGATGACATATGTCATGGTCCATTGCGATGACAATGGCATGGAGCATTGTGATGCCAAATGTAATGGAGGATTGTGATGACAAATATAATGGAGCATTGTGATGACTAGGGCTTGGAGCATTATGATGACAAGGGCCATTGAAAATTTTCATGACAAGGTTGTGAAGCATTGTGATTACAAGGTGCTGGAGCATTGTGATGAGAAAACCATGGAGCCTTGTGAGACAAGTCTCATGGAGCATACTGATGAAAAGGGGCATGGAGCATTGTGATTAGAGTGTCTTGGAAAATTGTGATGACAAGGGCATGGAGCATTGTGATGAGAAGGCCAAGGAGCAGTCTGATGACATGCGTCATTGAGCTTTGTGATGACAAGGGCATGGAGCATTGTAATTACAGGCGTCTTGGAGCATTGTGATGAAAAAGGCATGGATCATTGTGATGAAAAAGGCATGGAGCCTTGTCATGACAGGGTTCAAGGAGCATACAGAGAACAAGTGTCTGGGAGCATTTTGATGACAAGTGTATTGAGCATTGTGATGACAAAGGTCATGGAGCATTGTGATGAGAAGACCATAGATAATTGTGATGACGAGCGTCATGGGGCATTGTGATGACAAGTGTTATGGAATATTGTGATCACAAGGGTTTGGAGCAGTGTTATGACAGAGGTCATGGAGAATTTTGATTTCATTGTGATGACAATAGCCTGAAGCATTATGATGATGGGCATGGTGCATTGTGATGACAGGGTTCATGGATCATTGAGATAAAAAGGGACATGGAGCATTGTGATTACAGGGGTCTTGGAGCATTGTGATGAGAAGTGTCATGGAGCCTTGTGATGACAAGGCCATGGAACATCGTGATGGCAGGGGTCATGGAGCATTGTTATCACAGGGGTAATGGAGCATTGTGATGGTAAGGGCATGGAGCATTCTGATGACATGCATCATGGAGCTTTGTGATGACAAGGGCATGTAGCACTGTGATTACAGGGGTCTTGGAGCATTGTGATGACAAGGGTCATGGAGCCTTGTGATGACAAGTCCGTGGAACATTGTGATGGCAGGGGTCATGGAGCATTGTTATGACAGGGGTAATGGAGCATTGTGATGACAAGGGCATGGAACATTTGTCTGAAAAGTTTCATGGATTATTGTGATGAGAGTGGGCAGGGAGCATTGTGATGACAAGGGCACGGAACACAGTGATACATGGGTCATGGAGGATTGTAATGACAAGGGCATGGAACATTGTGATGAGAAGGGCATCGTGCAGTGTGATGACAAGCACCATGGAGCTTTTTGATGACAATTGCATGGAACAATGTGATGAGAGGTTTCATGGAGTATTGTGATGACAATGGCATGGAGCATTGTGATGCCAAGGGTCATGGAGCTTTGTGATGACAAAGGTCATGGAGCATTTTGATGACAAGGGCGTGGTGCATTGTGATGAGAAGGGCAGGGAGCATTGTGATGACTTTGTCATGGACCAATTTGGTGAAAAGGGTCATGGAACATTTTGATGAGAGGCGTTATGTAACATTGTGATGTTAGGGGTCATGGAGCATTTTGATGAAAAGGGTCATGGAGCATTTTGATGACAGGGGTTATGGAACATTGTGATGTCAGGGATCATCGAACATTGTGATGATAAGTGCATGTAGCATTGTGATGACAGGAGTCATGGAACATTGTGATGACAGGGTTGAGGGAGTATTGTGATGAATAGTGATGTAACATTGTGATATCAGTGGTGAGAGAGCATTTTGATTTGAAGTGCATGGAGCATTGTGATGACAAGGTTTATGGAGCATTGTGATGACAAGATTGTGGAGCACTGTGACGACAAGCGCATGGTGCATTGTGATGACATGGGTCATGGAGCATTGTGCTGACAAGCGCATGGAGCATTGTGCTGACAAGGGTCATGGAGCATTGTGCTGAGAAAGGCATAGAGCATTGTGATGACAAGGGTCAAAGAGCATTGTGATGAAAAGTTCATGAAGCATTGTGGTTAAAAAGGTCACAGAGACTGTTGATGACAAGGGCATGGACCATTGTGATGACAAAGGTCATGAAGCCTTGTGATGACTGGAGTCACGGAGCATTGTGATGACAGGGGTCATGGAACATTGTGATAACAAGGGCATGGGGCATTGTGATGACAAGGGCATGGAGCATTGGTCTAATAAGTTTCATGGCTTATTGCGATGACAGTTGGAATGGCGCATTGTGATGACAAGGGCATGGAGCATTGTGATGACCAGGTCATTCATTATTGTGAAGACAGGTGTCAGGGAGCATTGTGATGACATATGTAATGGCCCATTGTGATGACAATGCCATGGAGCATTGTGATGCCAAGTGTCATGGAGGATTCTGATGACAAAGGTAATGGAGCATTGTGATGACAATGGCTTGGAGCATTGTGATGACAAGGGTCAGGGAGCATTGTGCTGACAAGTGCATGGAAAATTGTGATGACAAGGGACATGGAGCATTCTGATGACAAGCTTGTGGAGTATTTTGATGACAATGGCATGGAGCATTGGGATGAAAACGGCATGGTGCATTTTGATGAAAAAGGCATGGAGCCTTTTTGTGACAGGGTTCAAGGAGCATTCTGACGACAAGTGTCAGGGAGCATTGTGATGACAAGTGTATCGAGAATTGTGATGACAAAGGTCATGGAGCATTGTGATGAAAAGGGCATGGAGTATTGTGATGACAGGCATCATGGAGCATTGTGATGACAAGTGTTATGGAACATTGTGATCACAAGGGTTTGGAGCATTGTGATGACAGAGGTCATGGATCATTTTGATTTCAAGGAGCATGGAGCATTGTGATGACAAGGGCATGGAGCAATGTGATCCCAAGGTTCATGGTGGATTGTGATGGCAATGGTAATGGAGTATTGTGATGACAAGTGCATAGAACATTGTAATGACAAGGTCATGTAGCATTTTGCTGACAAAGGCATGGAGCATTGTGATGACAGGTGTCATGGAGCACTGTGATGACAAGCGTCACGGAGCATTGTGATTACAGGGGTCATGGAGCATTGGGATGACAAGGGCATGCATCATTGTGATGACAAGTGTCATGGAGCATTGGGCTGAAAATGTTCATGGAGTATTGTGATGACAGGGGTCATGGAGCATTGTGATGACTAGGGAATGTAGCATTATGATGACAAGAGTCCCGGATCATTGTGTTGTCAGGTGATATTGAGCGTTGTGATGACTGTGGTCATGGAGAATTGTGATGATATTGGTCATGGAGCATTGTGATGAGAAGGTCATGGAGCATTGGGCTGAAAATGTTCATGGAGTATTGTGATGACAGGGGTCATGGAGCATTGTGATGATAAGGGAATGGAGCATTTTGATGACAATGTCCTGGAGCATTGTGATGAGAAGACCATGGAGCCTTGTGATGACAAGTCTCATGGAGCATTCTGATGAAAAGGGGCATGGACCATTGTGATTACAGGGGTCTTGGAGCATTGTGATGACAAGGGCATGGAGTATTGTGATGAGAAGGCCATGGAGCATTCTGATGACATGCATCATGGAGCTTTGTGATGACAAGGGCATGGAGCATTGTGATTACAGGGGTCTTGGAGCATTGTGATGAAAATGGCATGGATCATTGTGATGAAAAAGGCATGGAGCCTTGTCATGAAAGGGTTCAGGGAGCATACTGATGGCAAGAGTCAGGGAGCATTGTGATGACATGTGTATTGTGCATTGTGATGACAAATGTCATGGGGCATTGTGATGAGAAGTCCATGGATAATTGTGATGACTAGGTCTTGGGGTTTTGTGATGACAAGTGTTATGGAACATTGTGATCACAAGGGTTTGGAGCATTGTAATGACAGAGGTCATAGAGCATTTTGATTTCATTGTGATGACAAGAGCATGAAGCATTATGATGATGGGCATGGCACATTGTGATGACAAGGGCATGGAGCATTGTGATGACAATGTCATGGAGTATTGTGAAGACAGGTGTCAGGGAGCATTGTGATGACATATGTCATGTTCCATTGTGATGACAATAGCACGGAGCATTGTGATGCCAAGTGTCATGGAGGATTGTTGTGACAAAGGTAAAGGAGCATTGTGATGATAAGCGCATGGAGCATTGAGATGACAAGGGCCATTGATAATTTTAATGTCCATTTCCTGAAACATTGTGATGACAAGCGCATGGAGCTTCCTATGACAGGGGTCATGGAACATTGCGATGACAAGTGCATGGAGTATTGTTATGACAAGAGCATATAACATTGTGATGAGAAGTGCCATGGAGCATTGTGATGACAAGGACGTGGAGAATTGTGAGGACAAGGGACATTGAGCTTTGAGATGACCAGGGCATGGAGCATTGTGATGGCAAAACCGTGGAGCATTGTGATGAGAAGACCATGGGTAATTGTGATGACGAGCATCATGGAGCACTGTAATGACAAGGGGCATGAAGCATTGTGATGACAGGTGTCAGGGAGCATTGTGATGACAGGGGTCATGGAGCATTGTGATGACAAGGGCATGGAGCATTGTGATGACAAGGGTACGGAACATTGTGATGAAAAGTGCCATTGAGAATTTTGATGATAAAGTCATGAAGCACTGTGATGACAAACACTTGGAGCTTGCTATGACAGGGGTCATGGAACATTGCAATGACAAGTGCATGGAGAATTGTGATGAAACGAGCATGTAACTTTGTGATGAGAAGTGTCATGTAGCATTGTGATGACAAGTACATGGAGAATTGTTATGACAAGGGACATGGAGCATTGTGATAACCAGGGAATGGAGCATTGTGATGACAGGGGTCATGGAGCATTATTATGACAAGGGCCATGGTGCATTCTGATATAAGATATCACTTATGAAGGGAATGTAAACCTGGCTACATATGAACTGAATTAGGAAAGAGAACAGAGTCTCAGATTTAGAAAACACTCTTATGCTTGCTAAAGGGGGAAGGAGAGGTGGGGTGACACACAAAACCAGAGTTTGATATTAACACAGGTACCGTTCCATAATCCAAATACAGAAGAGACAAGCCCGACTCCTTCCTCAGTGAATGGGACTCAACACCCCTATTCCCCACAGAGAAATATATCTGACTAGTAAGGATCTTAAAACCTATGTATTGATATGTCTCCATAAGGGAACCAAGTGTGTCTAGAATGACATAAACATGGAAGTGAGAATCAGCTCAAACCCACTATAAAAAGGAATTTCAAAACAAAACAAAGAAACAGTGAAATTCTTACACAACACCTTCAGGGGTTCTGATGAAACTTGGAATGACCCTATCTACAACAACAGCTGGATGTGGCATAAGGCTGTTCACCTGGGACTGAGAGGATTGGTGAGATTGGGTGAGAAAATGCAGACGCTTTAAAGCAATAATGCCTGCCACTGATTCCATGGTTCCCAACTCTCCAGGTAGAAGGGAATATCACTACAGTTATAACATGTATGGGAAACCTAGAGAATGGACACCCTCTGATGGTGAAAGGTTTTTAAAACTCTACTAATTTTTTTCCCTCCATGTGCTGCAGCTTGACATTCCAACTGCTTTAATGTCAATCTCCCAACTTGGAGAGTCAGCCCCTATAACCTCCTGGTTCGCACAGTTGGCACATTGTGCAGAGGATATAAGGGAAGAGGGAGAACCAATGAGAGAGTAGCTGTAGGCATTTGGATGGCCACATGTCACTCTAATTTCCCGTCACGAAGAAGAAATAACCAAACTCTCAGCCTGCCCCACCCCAATAACTAGTATAGGTCCTGAAGCAAAATTGTGGGTTTGCGGTCAGATCACAAAAACACAAGTTGAAAAATGGAGCTCAGGGGCACAGCAATTCACTAACTTGCAGAGTTATACAGGACTACTCTCTTCCAAAAATCTGTTGAGGAAAAGCCATGAGGCGGACTTGAAAATGAGGGAGATTTGCACGAAACAGATTTCCAGAAGTACATTGGAATCGCCTTTAAACACAGGAAAAGCATCACAACTTCGACAATTATGGAATTGTCCATAAAGGGCGCATGCGTTTTCTCCTGAATATATTCAGGAGAAAACGCATACACCCATTTTGGCCAACCAAGCAACCGCACAATGCAAATCTGCACTACAAAGAAGTATCACTTCCCACCAGTCAAAAGGGATATCCGTAAAATGTGTAAAAACCAGAAAGGCAAGAGGGGCTCTAGAGAACAGGGAGCCTTGTTATGCTGATGGGTGGGATGCAGATTGCCAACAGCCACTCTGGAGGAGTGCATTGTGTTCCCTAAAAGAATTAAACAACAGAGCTTCACAACCTAAGGCACTTCCAGTCATGGGAATATACCTTGGGGAAAATGAAAATCAATAAGACACAGCCAACCCAAAATATAGGGCAGCACTGCTTACAAGAACCTCGACTTCGGGACACCTTAAATATCCCAGTAAAGACAAAAATAGTAAAGAAATTGTGGTACATACGTACGATGGAATATCCCTCAGCCATGAAATCAATGTCATAAGGCCAGTAGCAGCATAATGAGTGGATTCATGTACGATGATTCTAACTGAAATAAGTCACACAGAAAAAAGAAACTTATCATAAGATATCACTTATGAAGGTCTTGTAAACATGGATACACATGAACTGAATTAGGAAAGAGAAGAGTCTCACATTTAGAAAACACTCTTATGCCTGCTCAAGAGGAAAGGAGAGGTGGGGTGATGCATAAAACCAGAGTTTGATATTAGCACAGGTACGGTTGCATAATCCAAATACAAAATAGACAAGACCTACTCTTTCCTCACTGAACGGGGCTCAACACCCCTATTCCCCGCAGAGTAGTATATCTGACTAGTAAGAATTTAAAACCTATGTATTGATATGTCTCCATAAGGTAAGCAAGTGTGTCTAGAATGACATAAACACGGCAGAGAGAATCAGCTCAAACCCACTATAAAAATGAATTTCAAAACAAAACAAATAAACAGTGAAATTCTTACACAATACCTTCAGGCGTTCTGATGAAACGTAGAATGACCCTATCTACAACGACAGCTGGATGTGGCATAAGGCTGGTCACTTGGGACTGAGAGGATTGGTGAGATTGGGTGAGAAAATGCAGACCGTTTAAAGCAATAATGCATGGCACCCATTCCATGGGTCCCAACTCTCCAGGTAGAAGGGAATATCACTACAGTTATAACATGTATGGGAAACGTAGAGAATGGACACCATCTGATGGTGAAAGGTTTCTAAAACTCTACTAATTTTTTTCTCTCCTTGTGCACCAGTTTGACATTCCAAATGCTTCAGTATCATTCTCCCAAATTGGAGAGTCAGCACCTATAACCTCCTGGTTCGCACAGTTGGCAAGTTGTGTAGAGGATATAAGGGAAGAGGGAGAAACAATTAGAGAGTAGCTGTAGGCATTTGGATGGCCACATGTCACTCTAAATTCCCGTCACGAAGAAGAATTAACAAACTCTGAGCCAGCCCCCCCAATGGAACCAGTATAGGTCCTGAAGCAAAATTGTGGATTGGCAGTCAGCTCACAAAAACGTGAGTTGAAAAATGGAGCTCAGGGGCACAGCAATTCACTAACTTGCAGAGTTATAAAGGACTACTCTCTACCAAAAATCTGTTGAGAGAAAGCCATGAGGCGGACTTGAAAATGAGGCAGAAGTGCACGAAACAGATTTCCAGAAGTACATTGGAATCGCCTTTAAACAGAGGAAAAGCATCACAACTTCGACAATTATGGAATTGTCCATAAAGTGTGCATGCGTTTTCTCCTGAATATATTCAGGAGAAAACGCATACGCCCATTTTGGACAACCAAGCAACCACACAATGCAAATCTGCACTACAAAGAATTATCACTTCCAACCGGTCAAAAGGGACATCCGTAAAATGTGTAAAAACAAGAAAGGCAAGACAGGATCTGGAGAACAGGGAGCTTTGTTATGCGGATGGGTGGGATGTAAATTGCCAACAGCCACTCTGGAGGAGTGCATTGTGTTCCCAAAAAGAAGTAAACAACAGTGCTTCACAACCTAAGGCACTTCCAGTCACGGGAATATACCTTGGGAAAATTGAAAATCAATAAGACACAGCCACCCCAAAATTTATGGTAGCACTGCTTACAAGAAACTCGACTTCGGGACACATTATAAATACCAGGAAAGACAAAAATGGTAAAGAAATTGTGATACATACGTATGATGGAATATCCCTCAGCCATGAAGTCAATGTCATAAGCCCAGTAGCAGCATAATGACGGGATTCATGTACGATGATTCTAACTGAAAAAAATCACACAGAAAAATAAACTTATCATAAGATATCACTTATGAAGGGTATATAAACATGGCTACACATGGAAGGAATTAGGAAAGGGAACAGAGTCTCATATTTAGAAAACACTCTTATGCATGCTTAAGGGGAAAGCAGAGGTGGGGTGATGAATAAAACCAGAGTTTGATATTAACACAGGTAGGGTTCCATAATCCAAATACAGAATAGACAAGACCTACTACTTCCTCTGTGAACGGGACTCAAAACCCCATATTTCCCGCAGAGGAATATATCTGACTAGTAAGAATCTTAAAACCTATGTATTGATATGTCTCCGTAAGGGAATCAAGTGTGTCTAGACTGGCATAAACATGGCAGCGAGAATCAGCTCAAACACACTAAAAAAGGAAATTCAAAAACAAAACAAAAAACAGGGAAATTCTTAACAATTCCTTCAGGGACTCTGATGAAACCTGGAATGACCCTATCTACCACGACAGCTGGATGTGGCATAAGGCTGGACACTGGGGACTCAGAGGGTTGGTGAGAGTGGGTGAGCAAATGCAGACCGTTTAAAACAATAATATGTGGCACCCATTCCATGGGTCTCAATTCTCCAGTTTGAAGGAACTATTACTACAGCTATAACATGTACGGAAAACCTAGAGAACGGACACACTGTGAATACGAAAGGTTTCTAAAACTCAAAGAATAGTCCCTCTCCTGGTGCTCCGGTTTGACATTCCAACTGCTTTATTATCAGTCTCCCAACTTGAGGAGACAGCCACTTTAACCTGCTGGTTCGCACAGGTTGCCAATTTGGCAGAGGATGAAAGGGAAGAGGGAGAACCAATGAGAGAGTAGCTGTTAGGTATTTGGACGGGCACATGTCACTCTAATTTCCCGGTAGGAAGAAGAATTAACAAAAGTCTCAGCCACCCACCGGGAACCAGTATAGGTCCTGAACCAAAATTTTGGACTTGCGTTCAGCTCACAAAAAACGAGTTGAAAAATGTAGCTCAGGGGCACAGCAATTCAAAAACTGGCAGAGTAATAAAGGACAACTATCGACCAAAAATCTGTTGAGGGAAGGAAACGAGGCGGATTTGAAAGGCAGGCAGAATATCAGGAAACAGATTTCAAGAGGTACGTTGGAATCGCCTTTAAAGCACAGGAACAGGGGCACAACTTCGACAATAATGCACTTGGCCAAAAAGGGCGTATGTGTTTTCTCCTGAATATATTCAGGAGAAAACGCATATGCCCTTTTGGGCCAAGCAAGAAAGCGGGCAATGCAAATCTGCACTACAAAGAAGTATCACTTCCCACTGGTCAAAAGGGACAGCCACAAAATGTGTAAAATCCAGAAAGGCAAGACAGGCCCTGGAGAACAGGGAGCCTTGTTATGGTGTTGGGCGAGATGAAAATTGTCAAGTGCCTCTCTGGAGGAATGCATTGTGTGGCCTAAAACAAGTGAAGAACAGAGCTACAGAGCCAAGGGCACTTCCAGTCTAGGGAATATACCTTGGGAAAACTGAAAATCAGTAAGAAAGGGCCACCTCAAAATTTAGGGCTGCACTGCTTACAAGAACCTCAACTTGGGTACACCTTAAATATCCCAGGAAATATAAAAATGGTTCAAAATAGTGTGGTACTTACGTACGATGGAATATCCCTAAACCATGAAATAAATGTCATAAGACCAGTAGCAGCAAAATGAGTGGATTCAGGTACGATGATTCTAAGTGAAATAAGTCACACAGAAGAAGAAACTTATCATAAGATATCACTTATGAAGATCCTGTAAACAAGGCTACACTTGAACTGAGTTAGGAAAGAGAACAGAGTCTCACATATAGAAAACACTCTTATGCCTGCTTAAGGGGGAAGGAGAGGTGGGGTGATGCATAAACCCCGAGTTTGATATAAGCACAGGTACCATTCCAAAAACCAACTATGGAATAGACAAGACCTACAGCTTCCTCAGTGAAAGGGACTCAAAACCCCATATTTCCCGCAGAGGTATATATCTGACTAGTAAGAATCTTAAAACCTATGTATTGATATGTCTCCGTAAGGGAATCAAGTGTGTCTAGACTGGCATAAACATGGCAGCGAGAATCAGCTCAAACCCACTATAAAAAGGAATTTCAAAAACAAATAAAAAAAACTGGGAAATTCTTTACAATTCCTTCAGGGTCTCTGATGAAACCTGGAATGACCCTATCTACAACGACAGCTGGATGTGGCATAAGGAGGGACACTTGGGACTGAGACGATTGGTGAGATTGGGTGAGCAAATGCAGACCCTTTAAAGCACAAATGCCTGGCATCCATTCCATGGGTCCCAACTCTCCAGGTTGAAGGGAATATTACTACAGCTATAACATTTACAGGAAACCTAGGGAACGGACACATTGTGAATATGAAAGGTTTCTAAAACTCAACAAATATTCCCTCTCCTGGTGCTCCGGTTTGAATTTCCATCTGCTTTACTATCAATCTCGCCACTTGGAGAGACAGCCCCTTTAACCTTCTGGTTCGCATAGGTTGCCAATTTGGCAGAAGATAAAAGGGAAGAGGGAGAACCAATGAGAGAGTAGCTGTTAGGATTTGGACCGGCACATATCACTCTAACTTCCGGGCAGGAAGAAGAATTAACCAAAGTCTCAGCCCCCCACCGGGAACCAGAATAGTTCCTGAACCAAAATTTTGGACTTGCGGTCAGCTCACCAAAAACGAGTTGAAAAATGGAGCTCAGGGGCACAGCAATTCACATACTGGCCGAGTATTAAAGGACAACTATCGTCCAAAAATCTGTTGTAGGAAGGCAACGAGGCGGACTTGAAAGCGAGGCAGAATAGCAGGAAACAGATTTCAAGAGGTAGGTTGGAATCACCTTTAAAGCACAGGAAGAGTGGCACAACTTCGACAATGATGCTCTTGGCCAAAAAGGGCATATGCGTTTTCTCCTGAATATATACAGGAGAAAATGCATACGCCCTTTTTGGCCACCCAAGCAAGCGGGCAATGCAAATCTGAACTACAAAGAAGTATCAATTCCCACCGGTCAAAAGCACATCCACAAAATGTGTAAAAACCAGAAAGGCAAGACAGGCCCCGGAGAACAGGGAGCCTTTTTATGCTGATAGGCGGGATGTAAATTGCCAACTGCCTCTCTGGAGGAGTACATTGTGTTCCCTAAAAGAAGTAAAGAAGAGAGCTACAGAGCCAAGGGCACCACCAGTCTAGGGAATATACCTTGGGAAAACTGAAAATCAATAAGACAGAGCCACCCCAAAATTTAGGGCTGCACTGTTTACAAGGACCTCAAATTGGGTACACCTTAAATATCCCAGGAAATATAAAAATGGTTCAAAAAATTGTGGTACTTACGTACGATGGAATATCCCTCAGCCATGAAATCAATGTCATAAGACCAGTAGCAGCAAAATGGGTGGATTCAGGTACAATGATTCTAAGTGAAATAAGTCACAGAGAAAAAGAAACTTATCATAAGATATCACTTATGAAGATCCTGTAAACATGGCTACACTTGAACTGAGTTAGGAAAGAGAACAATGTCTCACATTTAGAAAACACTCTTATGCCTGCTTAAGGGGGAAGGAGAGGTGGGGTGACGCATAAAACCAGAGTTTGATATAAGCACAGGTACCGTTCCAAAAATCAACTATGGAATAGACATAACCTACACCTTCCTCAGTGAAAGGGACTCAAAACACCATATTTCCCACAGAGGAATATATCTGAGTAGTAAGAGTCTTAAATCCTATGTATTGATATGTCTCCGTAAGGGAATCAAGTGTGTCTAGACTGGCATAAACATGGCAGCGAGAATCAGCTCAAACCCACTATAAAAAGGAATTTCAAAAACAAAACAAAAAAACTGGAAAAATCTTTACAATTCCCTCAGGGTCTCTGATGAAACCTGGAATGACCCTATCTACAATGACAGGTGGATGTGGCATAAGGCTGGACACTTGGGACTGAGAGGCTTGGTGAGATTGGGTGAGCAAATGCAGACCCTTTAAAGCAATAATGCATGGCACCCAATCCATGGGTCCCAACTCTCCAGGTTGAAGGGAATATTACTACAGTTATAACATGTACGGGAAACCTAGAGAACGGACACACTGTGAATACGAAAGGTTTGTAAACCTCAACGAATAGTCCCTCTCCTGGTGCTCCGGTTTGTCTTTCCATCTGCTTTACTATCAACCTCCCAACTTGGAGAGACAGCCCCTTTAACCTCCTGATTCGCACAGCTTGCCAATTTGGCAGAGGATGAAAGGGAAGAGGGAGAACCAATGAGAGAGTAGCTGTTAGGCATTTGGACGGGCACATATCACTGTAATTTCCCGGCAGGAAGAAGAATTAACCAAAGTCTCAGCCCCCCACCCGGAACCAGCATAGGTCCTGAACCAAAATTTTGGACTTGCGGTCAGCTCACCAAAAACGAGTTGAAAAATGGAGCTCAGGGGCACAGCAATTCACAAACTGGCCGAGTAATAAAGGACAACTATCGTCCAAAAATCTGTTGAGGGAAGGCAACGAGGCGGACTTGAAAGCGAGGCAGAATAGCAGGAAACAGATTTCAAGAGGTACTTTGGAATCGCCTTTAAAGCCCAGGAAGAGGGGCACAACATCGAAAATGATGCACTTGGCCAAAAAGGGCGTATGCGTTTTCTCCTGAATATATTCAGGAGAAAACGCATACGCCCTTTTTGGCCAAGCAAGCAAGCGGGCAATGCAAATCTGCACTACAAAGAAGTATCACTTCCCAACGGTCAAAAGGGACATCCACAAAATGTGTAAAATCCAGAAAGGCAAGACAGGCCCTGGAGAACAGGGAGCCTTGTTATGCTGATAGGCGGGATGTAAATTGCCAACTGCCTCTCTGGAGGAGTACATTGTGTTCCCTAAAAGAAGTAAAGAACAGAGCTACAGAGCCAAGGGCACCTCCATTCTAGGGAATATACCTTGGGAAAACTGAAAATCAATAAGACAGAGCCACCCCGAAATTTAGGGCTGCACTGCTTACAAGGACCTCAACTTGGGTACACCTTAAATGTCCCAGGAAATATAAAAATGGTTCAAAAAATTGTGGTACTTACGTACGATGGAATACCCCTCAGCCATGAAATCAATGTCATAAGACCAGTAGCAGCAAAATGGGTGGATTCAGGTACAATGATTCTAAGTGTAATAAGTCACAGAGAAAAAGAAACTTATCATAAGATATCACTTATGAAGATCGTGTAACATGGCTACACTTGACCTGAGTTAGGAAAGAGAACAGTGTCTCACATTTAGAAAACACTCTTATGCCTGCTTAAGGGGGAAGGAGAGGTGGGGTGATGCATAAAACCAGAGTTTGATATAAGCACAGGTACCGTTCCAATAACCAACTATGGAATAGACAAGACCTACACCTTCCTCAGTGAAAGGGACTCAAAACACCATATTTCCCGCAGAGGAATATATCTGACTAGTAAGAATCTTAAAACCTATGTATTGATATGTCTCCGTAAGGGAATCAAGTGTGTCTAGACTGGCATAAACATGGCAGCGAGAATCAGCTCAAACCCACTACAAAAAGGAATTTCAAAAACAAAACATAAAAACTGGGAAATTCTTTACAATTCCTTCAGGGTCTCTGATGAAACCTGGAATGACCCTATCTACAACGACAGCTGGATGTGGCATAAGGAGGGACAATTGGGACTGAGACGATTGGTGAGATTGGGTGAGCAAATGCAGACCCTTTAAAGCACAAATGCCTGGCACCCATTCCATGGGTCCCAACTCTCCAGGTTGAAGGGAATATTACTACAGCTATAACATGTACGGGAAACCAAGAGAACGGACACACTGTGAATACAAAAGGTTTCTAAAACTCAATGAATAGTCCCTCTCCTCGTGCTCCAGTTTGACTTTCCATCTGCTTTACTATCAACCTCCCAAAATGGAGAGACAGCCCCTTTGACCTCCTGGTTCGCACAGCTGGCCAATTTGGCAGAGGATGAAAGGGAAGAGGGAGAACCAATGAGAGAGTAGCTGTTAGGCATTTGGACGGGCACATATCACTGTAATTTCCCGGCAGGAAGAAGAATTAACCAAAGTCTCAGCCACCCTCCGGGAACCAGTATAGTTCCTGAAGCAAAATTTTGGACTTGCGGTCAGCTCACCAAAAACGAGTTGAAAAATGGAGCTCAGGGTCACAGCAAATCACAAACTGGCCGAGTAATAAAGGACAACTATCGTCCAAAAATCTGTTGAGGGAAGGCAACGAGGCGGAATTGAAAGCGAGGCAGAATAGCAGGAAACAGATTTCAAGAGGTACGTTGCAATCACCATTAAAGCACAGGAAGAGGGGCACAACTTCGACAATGATGCACTTGGCCAAAAGGGCGTATGCGTTTTCTCCTGAATATATTCAGGAGAAAACGCATACGCCCTTTTTGGCCAAGCAAGCAAGCGGGCAATGCAAATCTGCACTACAAAGAAGTATCACTTCCCACCGGTCAAAAGGGACATCCACAAAATGTGTAAAAACCAGAAAGGCAAGACAGGCCCCGGAGAACAGGGAGCCTTGTTATGCTTTTGAGCGGGATGTAAATTGCCAACTGCCTCTCTGGAGGAGTGCATTGTGTTCCCTAAAACAAGTAAACAACAGAGCTACAGAGCCAAGGGCACTTCCAGTCTAGGGAATATACCTTGCGAAAACTGAAAATCAATAAGACAGAGCCACCCCAAAATTTAGGGCTGCACTGCTTACAAGGACCTCAACTTGGGTACACCTTAAATATCCCAGGAAATATAAAAATGGTTCAAAAAATTGTGGTATTTACGTATGATGGAATATCCCTCAGCCATGAAATCAATGTCATAAGACCAGTAGCAGCAAAATGGGTGGATTCAGGTAGGATGATTCTAAGTGAAATAAGTCACGCAGAAAAAGAAACTTATCATAAGATATCACTTATGAACATCCTGTAAACATGGCTACACTTGAAATGAGTTAGGAAAGAGAACAGTGTCTCACATTTAGAAAACACTCTTATGCCTGCTTAAGGGGGAAGGAGAGGTGGGGAGATGCATAAAACCAGAGTTTGATATAAGCACAGGTACCGTTCCATAAATAAACTATGGAATAGTCAAGACCTACACCTTCCTCAGTGAAAGGGACTCAAAACCGCATATTTCCCGCAGAGGAATATATCTGACTAGTAAGAATCTTAAAACCTATGTATTGATATGACTCCGTAAGGGAATCAAGTGTGTCTAGACTGGCATAAACATGGCAGCGAGAATCAGCTCAAACCCACTATAAAAAGGAATTTCAAAACAAAACAAAAAAACTGGGAAATTCTTTGCAATTCCTTCAGGGTCTCTGATGAAACCTGGAATGACCCTATCTACAACGACAGCTGAATATGTCATAAGGCTGGACACTTGGGACTGAGAGGATTGGTGAGATTGGGTGAGCAAATGCAGACCCTTTAAAGCACAAATGCCTGGCACCCATTTCATGGGTCCCAACTCTCCAGGTTGAAGGGAATATTACTACAGCTATAACATGTACGGGAAACCTGGAGAACAGACACACTGTGAATACGAAAGGTTTCTAAAACTCAACGACTAGTCCCTCTCCTGGTGCTCAAGTTTGACTTTCCAACAGCTTTACTATCAACCTCCCAACATGGAGAGACTGCCCCTTTAACCTCCTGGTTCGCACAGGTTGCCAATTTGGCAGAGGATGAAAGGGAAGAGGGAGAACCAATGAGAGAGTAGCTGTTAGGCATTTGGACGGGCACATATCACTGTAATTTCCCGGCTGGAAGAAGAATTAACCAAAGTCTCAGCCCCCCACCGGGAAACAGCATAGGTGCTGAACCAAAATTTTGGACTTGCGGTCAGCTCACCAAAAACGAGTTGAAAAATGGAGCTCAGGGGCACAGCAATTCACAAACTGGCCGTGTAATAAAGGACAACTATCGTCCAGAAATCTGTTGAGGGAAGGCAACGAGGCGGACTTGAAAGCGAGGCAGAATACCAGGAAACAGATTTCAAGAGGTACGTTGGAATCGCCTTTAAAGCACAGTAAGAGGGGCACAACTTCGACAATGATGCACTTGGCCAAAAAGGGCGTATGCGTTTTCTCCTGAATATATTCAGGAGAAAACGCATACGCCCTTTTTGGCCAAGCAAGCAAGCGGGCAATGCAAATCTGCACTACAAAGAAGTATCACTTCCCACCGGTCAAAAGGGACATCCACAAAATGTGTAAAAACCAGAAAGGCAAGACAGGCCCCGGAGAACAGGGAGCCTTGTTATGCTTTTGGGCGGGATGTAAATTGCCAACTGCCTCTCTGGAGGAGTGCATTGTGTTCCCTAAAACAAGTAAACAACAGAGCTACAGAGCCAAGGGCACTTCCAGTCTAGGGAATATACTTTGGGAAAACTGAAAATCAATAAGACAGAGCCACCCCAAAATTTAGGGCTGCACTGCTTACAAGGACCTCAACGTGGGTACACCTTAAATATCCCAGGAAGTATAAAAATGGTTCAAAAAATTGTGGTACTTACGTACGATGAAATATCCCTCAGCCATGAAATCAATGTCATAAGACCAGTAGCAGCAAAATGGGTGGATTCAGGTACGATGATTCTAAGTGAAATAAGTAACACAGACAAAGAAACTTATCATAAGATATCACTTATGAAGATCCTGGAAACATGGCTACACTTGAACTGAGTTAGGAAAGAGAACAGTGTCTCACATTTAGAAAACACTCTTATGCCTGCTTAAAAGGGAAGGAGAGGTGGGGTGATGCATAAAACCAGAGTTTGATATAGGCACAGGAACCATTCCAAAACCCAACTATGGAATAGACAAGACCTACACCTTTCTCAGTGAAAGGGACTCAAAACCCCATATTTCCCGCAGAGGAATATATCTGACTAGCAAAAATCTTAAAACCTATGTATTGATATGTCTCCGTAAGGGAATCAAGTGTGTCTAGACTGGCATAAACATGGCAGCGAGAATCAGCTCAAACCCACTATAAAAAGGAATTTCAAAAACAAAACAAAAAAACTGGGAAATTCTTTACAATTCCTTCAGTGTCTCTGATGAAACCTGGAATGACCCTATCTACAATGACAGCTGGATATGGCATAAGGCTGGACACTTGGGACTGAGAGGATTGGTGAGATTGGGTGAGCAAAGGCAGACCCTTTAAAGCAATAATGCATGGCACCCATTCCATGGGTCCCAACTCTCCAGGTTGTAGGGAATATTACTACAGTTATTACATGTACGGGAAACCTAGAGAACGGACACACTGTGAATACGAGAGGTTTCTAAATCTCAACAAATAGTCCCTGTCCTGGTGCTCCAGTTTGACTTTCCATCTGCTTTACTATCAATCTCCCAACTTGGAGAGACAGCCCCTTTAACCTTCTGGTTCGCACACGTTTCCAATTTGGCAGAGGATGAAAGGGAAGAGGGAGAACCAATGAGAGAGTAGCTGTTAGGCATTTGGACGGGCACATATCACTCTAACTTCCCGGCAGGAAGAAGAATTAACCAAAGTCTCAGCCCCCCACCGGAACCAGAATAGTTCCTGAACCAAAATTTTGGACTTGCGGTCAGCTCACCAAAAACTAGTTGAAAAATGGAGCTCAGGGGCACAGCAATTCTCATACTGGCCGAGTAATAAAGGACACCTATCGTCCAAAATTCTGTTGAGGGAAGGCAACCAGGCGGACTTGAAAGCGAGTCAGAATAGCAGGAAACACATTTCAAGAGGTACGTTGGAATCGCCTTTAAAGCACAGGAAGAGGGGCACAACTTCGACAATGATGCACTTGGCCAAAAAGGGCGTATGCGTTTTCTCCTGAATATATTCAGGAGAAAACGCATACGCCCTTTTTGGCCAAGCAAGCAAGCGGGCAATGCAAATCTGCACTACAAAGAAGTATCACTTCCCACCGGTCAAAAGGGACATCCACAAAATGTGTAAAAACCAGAAAGGCAAGACATGCCCTGGAGAACAGGGAGCATTGTTATGCTGATGGGCGGGATGTAAATTGCCAACTGCCTCTCTGGAGGAATACATTGTGTTCCCTAAAACAAGTAAAGAACAGAGCTACAGAGCCAAGGGCACTTCCAGTCTAGGGAATATACCTTGGGAAAACTGAAAATCAATAAGACAGAGCCACCCCAAAATTTAGGGCTGCACTGCTTACAAGGACCTCAACTTGGGTACACCTTAAATATCCCAGGAAATATAAAAATGGTTCAAAAAATTGTGGTACTTACGTACGATGGAATATCCCTCAGCCATGAAATCAATGTCATAAGACCAGTAGCAGCAAAATGGGTGGATTCAGGTACGATGATTCTAAGTGAAATAAGTCACAGAGAAAAAGAAACTTATCATAAGATATCACTTATGAAGATCCTGTAAACATGGCTACACTTGAACTGAGTTAGGAAAGAGAACAGTGTCTCACATTTAGAAAACACTCTTATGCCTGCTTAAGAGGGAAGGAGAGGTGGGGTGATGCATAAAACCAGAGTTTGATATAAGCACAGGTACCATTCCAAAAACCAACTATGGAATAGACAAGACCTACAGCTTCCTCAGTGAAAGGGACTCAAAACCCCATATTTCCTGCAGAGGAATATATCTGACTAGAAAGAATCTTAAAACCTATGTATTGATATGTCTCCGTAAGGGAATCGAGTGTGTCTAGACTGGCATAAACATGGCAGCGAGAATCAGCTCAAACCCACTATAAAAAGGAATTTCAAAACAAAACAAAAAAACTGGGAAATTCTTTACAATTCCTTCAGGGTCTCTGATGAAACCTGGAATGACCCTATCTACAATGAGAGCTGGATGTGGAATAAGGCTGGAGAGTTGGGACTGAGAGGATTGGTGAGATTGGGTGAACAAATGCAGACCCTTTAAAGCAATAATGCATGGCACCCATTCCATGGGTCCCAACTCTCCGGGTTGAAGGGAATATTACTACAGCTATAACATGTACGGGAAACCTGGAGAACAGACACACTGTGAATACGAAAGGTTTCTAAAACTCAACGACTAGTCCCTCTCCTGGTGCTCAAGTTTGACTTTCCACCTGCTTTACTATCAACCTCCCAACATGGAGAGACAGCCCCTTTAACCTCCTGGTTCGCACAGCTTGCCAATTTGGCAGAGGATGAAAGGGAAGAGGGAGAACCAATGAGAGAGTAGCTGTTAGGCATTTGGACGGGCACATATCACTGTAATTTCCCGGCAGGAAGAAGAATTAACCAAAGTCTCAGCCCCCCACCCGGAACCAGCATAGGTCCTGAACCAAAATTTTGGACTTGCGGTCAGCTCACCAAAAACGAGTTGAAAAATGGAGCTCAGGGGCACAGCAATTCACAAACTGGCCGAGTAATAATGGACAACTATCGTCCAAAAATCTGTTGAGGGAAGGCATCGAGGTGGACTTGAAAGCGAGGCAGAATAGCAGGAAACAGATTTCAAGAGGTACTTTGGAATCGCCTTTAAAGCACAGGAAGAGGGGCACAACTTCGAAAATGATGCACTTGGCCAAAAAGGGCGTATGCGTTTTCTCCTGAATATATTCAGGAGAAAACGCATATGCCCTTTTTGGCCAAGCAAGCAACTGGGCAATGCAAATCTGCACTACAAAGAAGTATCACTTCCCAACGGTCAAAAGGGACATCCACAAAATGTGTAAAATCCAGAAAGGCAAGACAGGCCCTGGAGAACAGGGAGCCTTTTTATGCTGATAGGCGGGATGTAAATTGCCAACTGCCTCTCTGGAGGAGTACATTGTGTTCCCTAAAAGAAGTAAAGAACAGAGCTACAGAGCCAAGGGCACCTCCATTCTAGGGAATATACCTTGGGAAAACTGAAAATCAATAAGACAGAGCCACCCCGAAATTTAGGGCTGCACTGCTTACAAGGACCTCAACTTGGGTACACCTTAAATGTCCCAGGAAATATAAAGATGGTTCAAAAAATTGTGGTACTTACGTACGATGGAATACCCCTCAGCCATGAAATCAATGTCATAAGACCAGCAGCAGCAAAATGGGTGGATTCAGGTACAATGATTCTAAGTGTAATAAGTCACAGAGAAAAAGAAACTTATCATAAGATATCACTTATGAAGATCGTGTAACATGGCTACACTTGACCTGAGTTAGGAAAGAGAACAGTGTCTCACATTTAGAAAACACTCTTATGCCTGCTTAAGGGGGAAGGAGAGGTGGGGTGATGCATAAAACCAGAGTTTGATATAAGCACAGGTACCGTTCCAATAACCAACTATGGAATAGACAAGACCTACACCTACCTCAGTGAAAGGGACTCAAAACACCATATTTCGCGCAGAGGAATATATCTGACTAGTAAGAATCTTAAAACCTATGTATTGATATGTCTCCGTAAGGGAATCAAGTGTGTCTAGACTGGCATAAACATGGCAGCGAGAATCAGCTCAAACCCACTACAAAAAGGAATTTCAAAAACAAAACATAAAAACTGGGAAATTCTTTACAATTCCTTCAGGGTCTCTGATGAAACCTGGAATGACCCTATCTACAACGACAGCTGGATGTGGCATAAGGAGGGACAATTGGGACTGAGACGATTGGTGAGATTGGGTGAGCAAATGCAGACCCTTTAAAGCACAAATGCCTGGCACCTATTCCATGGGTCCCAGCTCTCCAGGTTGAAGGGAATATTACTACAGCTATAACATGTACGGGAAACCAAGAGAACGGACACACTGTGAATACAAAAGGTTTCTAAAACTCAACGAATAGTCCCTCTCCTGGTGCTCCAGTTTGACTTTCCATCTGCTTTACTATCAACCTCCCAAATTGGAGAGACAGCCCCTTTGACCTCCTGGTTCGCACAGGTTGCCAATTTGGCAGAGGATGAAAGGGAAGAGGGAGAACCAATGAGAGAGTAGCTGTTAGGCATTTGGACGGGCACATATCACTGTATTTTCCCGGCAGGAAGAAGAATTAACCAAAGTCTCAGCCACCCTCCGGGAACCAGTATAGTTCCTGAAGCAAAATTTTGGACTTGCGGTCAGCTCACAAAAAACGAGTTGAAAAATGGAGCTCAGGGTCACAGCAAATCACAAACTGGCCGAGTAATAAAGGACAACTATCGTCCAAAAATCTGTTGAGGGAAGGCAACGAGGCGGAATTGAAAGCGAGGCAGAATAGCAGGAAACAGATTTCAAGAGGTACGTTGCAATCACCATTAAAGCACAGGAGAGGGGCACAACTTCGACAATGATGCACTTGGCCAAAAAGGGCGTATGCGTTTTCTCCTGAATATATTCAGGAGAAAACGCATACGCCCTTTTTGGCCAAGCAAGCAAGCGGGCAATGCAAATCTGCACTACAAAGAAGTATCACTTCCCACCGGTCAAAAGGGACATCCACAAAATGTGTAAAAACCAGAAAGGCAAGACAGACCCCGGAGAACAGGGAGCCTTGTTATGCTTTTGGGCGGGATGTAAATTGCCAACTGCCTCTCTGGAGGAGTGCATTGTGTTCCCTAAAACAAGTAAACAACAGAGCTACAGAGCCAAGGGCACTTCCAGTCTAGGGAATATACCTTGGGAAAACTGAAAATCAATAAGACAGAGCCACCCCAAAATTTAGGGCTGCACTGCTTACAAGGACCTCAACTTGGGTACACCTTAAATATCCCAGGAAATATAAAAATGGTTCAAAAAATTGTGGTACTTACGTACGATGGAATATCCCTCAGCCATGAAATCAATGTCATAAGACCAGTAGCAGCAAAATAGGTGGATTCAGGTAGGATGATTCTAAGTGAAATAAGTCACGCAGAAAAAGAAACTTATCATAAGATATCACTTATGAAGATCCTGTAAACATGGCTACACTTGAACTGAGTTAGGAAAGAGAGCAGTGTCTCACATTTAGAAAACACTCTTATGCCTGCTTAAGAGGGAAGGAGAGGTGGGGTGATGCATAAAACCAGAGTTTGATATAAGCACAGGAACCATTCCAAAACCCAACTATGGAATAGACAAGACCTACACCTTTCTCAGTGAAAGGGACTCAAAACCCCTTATTTCCCGCAGAGGAATATATCTGACTAGCAAAAATCTTAAAACCTATGTATTGATATGTCTCCGTAAGGGAATCAAGTGTGTCTAGACTGGCATAAACATGGCAGCGAGAATCAGCTCAAACCCACTATAAAAAGGAATTTCAAAAACAAACCAAAAAAACTGAGAAATTCTTTACAATTCCTTCAGTGTCTCTGATGAAACCTGGAATGACCCTATCCACAACGACAGCTGGATGTGGCATAAGGCTGGACACTTGGGACTGAGAGGATTGGTGAGATTGGGTGAGCAAATGCAGACCCTTTAAAGCAATAATGCATGGCACCCATTCCATGGGTCCCAACTCTCCAGGTTGTAGGGAATATTACTACAGTTATTACATGTACGGGAAACCTAGAGAACGTACACACTGTGAATACGAGAGGTTTCTAAATCTCAACAAATAGTCCCTGTCCTGGTGCTCCGGTTTGACTTTCCATCTGCTTTACTATCAATCTCCCAACTTGGAGAGACAGCCCCTTTAACCTTCTGGTTCGCACACGTTTCCAATTTGGCAGAGGATGAAAGGGAAGAGGGAGAACCAATGAGAGAGTAGCTGTTAGGCATTTGGACGGGCACATATCACTCTAACTTCCCAGCAGGAAGAAGAATTAACCAAAGTCTCAGCCCCCCACCGGAACCAGAATAGTTCCTGAACCAAAATTTTGGACTTGCGGTCAGCTCACCAAAAATGAGTTGAAAAATGGAGCTCAGGGGCACAGCAATTCTCATACTGGCCGAGTAATAAAGGACACCTATCGTCCAAAATTCTGTTGAGGGAAGGCAACCAGGCGGACTTGAAAGCGAGTCAGAATAGCAGGAAACACATTTCAAGAGGTACGTTGGAATCGCCTTTAAAGCACAGGAAGAGGGGCACAACTTCGACAATGATGCACTTGGCCAAAAAGGGCGTATGCGTTTTCTCCTGAATATATTCAGGAGAAAACGCATACGCCCTTTTTGGCCAAGCAAGCAAGCGGGCAATGCAAATCTGCACTACAAAGAAGTATCACTTCCCACCGGTCAAAAGGGACATCCACAAAATGTGTAAAAACCAGAAAGGCAAGACAGGCCCTGGAGAACAGGGAGCCTTGTTATGCTGATGGGCGGGATGTAAATTGCCAACTGCCTCTCTGGAGGAATACATTGTGTTCCCTAAAACAAGTAAAGAACAGAGCTACAGAGCCAAGGGCACTTCCAGTCTAGGGAATATACCTTGGGAAAACTGAAAATCAATAAGACAGAGCCACCCCAAAATTTAGGGCTGCACTGCTTACAAGGACCTCAACTTGGGTACACCTTAAATATCCCAGGAAATATAAAAATGGTTCAAAAAATTGTGGTACTTACGTACGATGGAATATCCCTCAGCCATGAAATCAATGTCATAAGACCAGTAGCAGCAAAATGGGTGGATTCAGGTACGATGATTCTAAGTGAAATAAGTCACAGAGAAAAAGAAACTTATCATAAGATATCACTTATGAAGATCGTGTAACATGGCTACACTTGACCTGAGTTAGGAAAGAGAACAGTGTCTCACATTTAGAAAACACTCTTATGCCTGCTTAAGGGGGAAGGAGAGGTGGGGTGATGCATAAAACCAGAGTTTGATATAAGCACAGGTACCGTTCCGAAAACCAACTATGGAATAAACAAGACCTACACCTTCCTCAGTGAAAGGGACTCAAAACCCCATATTTCCCGCAGAGGAATATATCTGACTAGTAAGAATCTTAAAACCTATGTATTGATATGTCTCCGTAAGGGAATCAAGTGTGTCTAGACTGGCATAAACATGGCAGCGAGAATCAGCTCAAACCCACTATAAAAAGGAATTTCAAAAACAAAACAAAAAAACTGGGAAATTCTTTACAATTCCTTCAGGGTCTCTGATGAAACCTGGAATGACCCTATCTACAATGAGAGCTGGATGTGGAATAAGGCTGGAGAGTTGGGACTGAGAGGATTGGTGAGATTGGGTGAACAAATGCAGACCCTTTAAAGCAATAATGCATGGCACCCATTCCATGGGTCCCAACTCTCCGGGTTGAAGGGAATATTACTACAGCTATAACATGTACGGGAAACCTGGAGAACAGACACACTGTGAATACGAAAGGTTTCTAAAACTCAACGACTAGTCCCTCTCCTGGTGCTCAAGTTTGACTTTCCACCTGCTTTACTATCAACCTCCCAACATGGAGAGACAGCCCCTTTAACCTCCTGGTTCGCACAGCTTGCCAATTTGGCAGAGGATGAAAGGGAAGAGGGAGAACCAATGAGAGAGTAGCTGTTAGGCATTTGGACGGGCACATATCACTGTAATTTCCCGGCAGGAAGAAGAATTAACCAAAGTCTCAGCCCCCCACCCGGAACCAGCATAGGTCCTGAACCAAAATTTTGGACTTGCGGTCAGCTCACCAAAAACGAGTTGAAAAATGGAGCTCAGGGGCACAGCAATTCACAAACTGGCCGAGTAATAAAGGACAACTATCATCCAAAAATCTGTTGAGGGAAGGCAACGAGGCGGACTTGAAAGCGAGGCAGAATAGCAGGAAACAGATTTCAAGAGGTACTTTGGAATCGCCTTTAAAGCACAGGAAGAGGGGCACAACTTCGAAAATGATGCACTTTGCCAAAAAGTGTGTATGCGTTTTCTCCTGAATATATTCAGGAGAAAACGCATACGCCCTTTTTGGCCAAGCAAGCAAGCGGGCAATGCAAATCTGCACTACAAAGAAGTATCACTTCCCAACGGTCAAAAGGGACATCCACAAAATGTGTAAAATCCAGAAAGGCAAGACAGGCCCTGGAGAACAGGGAGCCTTGTTATGCTGATAGGCGGGATGTAAATTGCCAACTGCCTCTCTGGAGGAGTACATTGTGTTCCCTAAAAGAAGTAAAGAACAGAGCTACAGAGCCAAGGGCACCTCCATTCTAGGGAATATACCTTGGGAAAACTGAAAATCAATAAGACAGAGCCACCCCGAAATTTAGGGCTGCACTGTTTACAAGGACCTCAACTTGGGTACACCTTAAATGTCCCAGGAAATATAAAAATGGTTCAAAAAATTGTGGTACTTACGTACGATGGAATACCCCTCAGCCATGAAATCAATGTCATAAGACCAGTAGCAGCAAAATGGGTGGATTCAGGTACAATGATTCTAAGTGTAATAAGTCACAGAGAAAAAGAAACTTATCATAAGATATCACTTATGAAGATCGTGTAACATGGCTACACTTGACCTGAGTTAGGAAAGAGAACAGTGTCTCACATTTAGAAAACACTCTTATGCCTGCTTAAGGGGGAAGGAGAGGTGGGGTGATGCATAAAACCAGAGTTTGATAAAAGCACAGGTACCGTTCCAATAACCAACTATGGAATAGACAAGACCTACACCTTCCTCAGTGAAAGGGACTCAAAACACCATATTTCCCGCAGAGGAATATATCTGACTAGTAAGAATCTTAAAACCTATGTATTGATATGTCTCCGTAAGGGAATCAAGTGTGTCTAGACTGGCATAAACATGGCAGCGAGAATCAGCTCAAACCCACTACAGAAAGGAATTTCTAAAACAAAACATAAAAACTGGGAAATTCTTTACAATTCCTTCAGGGTCTCTGATGAAACCTGGAATGACCCTATCTACAATGACAGCTGGATGTGGCATAAGGAGGGACAATTGGGACTGAGACGATTGGTGAGATTGGGTGAGCAAATGCAGACCCTTTAAAGCACAAATGCCTGGCACCCATTCCATGGGTCCCAGCTCTCCAGGTTGAAGGGAATATTACTACAGCTATAACATGTACGGGAAACCAAGAGAACGGACACACTGTGAATACAAAAGGTTTCTAAAACTCAACGAATAGTCCCTCTCCTGGTGCTCCAGTTTGACTTTCCATCTGCTTTACTATCAACCTCCCAAATTGGAGAGACAGCCCCTTTGACCTCCTGGTTCGCACAGGTTGCCAATTTGGCAGAGGATGAAAGGGAAGAGGGAGAACCAATGAGAGAGTAGCTGTTAGGCATTTGGACGGGCACATATCACTGTATTTTCCCGGCAGGAAGAAGAATTAACCAAAGTCTCAGCCACCCTCCGGGAACCAGTATAGTTCCTGAAGCAAAATTTTGGACTTGCGGTCAGCTCACCAAAAACGAGTTGAAAAATGGAGCTCAGGGTCACAGCAAATCACAAACTGGCCGAGTAATAAAGGACAACTATCGTCCAAAAATCTGTTGAGGGAAGGCAACGAGGCGGACTTGAAAGAGAGGCAGAATAGCAGGAAACAGATTTCAAGAGGTACGTTGCAATCACCATTAAAGCACAGGAAGAGGGGCACAACTTCGACAATGATGCACTTGGCCAAAAAGGACGTATGCGTTTTCTCCTGAATATATTCAGGAGAAAACGCATACGCCCTTTTTGGCCAAGCAAGCAAGCGGGCAATGCAAATCTGCACTACAAAGAAGTATCACTTCCCACCGGTCAAAAGGGACATCCACAAAATGTGTAAAAACCAGAAAGGCAAGACAGGCCCTGGAGAACAGGGAGCCTTGTTATGCTTTTGGGCGGGATGTAAATTGCCAACTGCCTCTCTGGAGGAGTGCATTGTGTTCTCTAAAACAGGTAAAGAACAGAGCTACAGAGCCAAGGGCACTCCCAGTCTAGGGAATATACCTTGGGAAAACTGAAAATCAATAAGACAGGGCCACCCCAAAATTTAGGGCTGCACTGCTTACAAGGACCTCAACTTGGGTACACCTTAAATATCCCAGGAAATATAAAAATGGTTCAAAAAATTGTGGTACTTACATACGATGGAATATCCCTCAGCCATGAAATCAAAGTCATAAGACCAGTAGCAGCAAAATGGGTAGATTCAGGTACGATGATTCTAAGTGAAATAAGTCACAGAGAAAAAGAAACTTATCATAAGATATCACTTATGAAGATCCTGTAAACATGGCTACACTTGAACTGAGTTAGGAAAGAGAACAGTGTCTCACATTTAGAAAACACTCTTATGCCTGCTTAAGGGGGAAGGAGAGGTGGGGTGATGCATAAAACCAGAGTTTGATATAAGCAGAGGTACCGTTCCAAAAACCAACTATGGAATAGACAAGACCTACACCTTCCTCAGTGAAAGGGACTCAAAACCCCATATTTCCCGCAGAGGAATATATCTGACTAGTAAGAATCTTAAAACCTATGTATTGATATGTCTCCGTAAGGGAATCAAGTGTGTCTATACTGGCATAAACATGGCAGCGAGAATCAGCTCAAACCCACTATAAAAAGGAATTTCAAAAACAAAACAGAAAAACTGGGAAATTCTTTACAATTCCTTCAGGGTCTCTGATGAAGCCTGGAATGACCCTATCTACAACGACAGCTGGATGTGGCATAAGGCTGGCCACTTGGGACTGAGAGGATTGGTGAGATTGGGTGAGCAAATGCAGACCCTTTAAAGCACAAATGCCTGGCACCCATTCCATGGGTTCCAACTCTCCAGGTTGAAGGGAATATTACTACAGTTATAACATGTACGGGAAACCTAGAGAATGGACACACTGTGAATACGAAAGGTTTCTAAAACTCAACGAATAGTCCCTCTCCTGGTGCTCCGGTTTGACTTTCCATCTGCTTTACTATCAATCTCCCAACTTGGAGAGACAGCCCTTTTACCCTCCTGGTTCGCACAGGTTGCCAATATGGCAGAGGATGAAAGGGAAGAGGGAGAACCAATGTGAGCGTAGCTGTTAGGCATTTGAACGGCCACATATCACTCTAACGTCCTGGCAGGAAGAAGAATTAAACAAAGTCTCAGCCCCCCACCGGGAACCAGCATAGGTCCTGAACCAAAATTTTGGACTTGCGGTCAGCTCACCAAAAACGAGTTGAAAAATTGTGCTCAGGGGCACAGCAATTCACAAACTGTCCGAGTAATAAAGTACAACTATCTTCCAAAAATCTGTTGAGGGAAGGCAACGAGGCGGACTTGAAAGCGAGGCAGAATAGCAGGAAACAGATTTCAAGAGGTACTTTGGAATCGCCTTTAAAGCACAGGAAGAGGGGCACAACTTCTACAATGATGTACTTGGCCAAAAAGGGCGTATGCGTTTTCTCCTGAATATATTCAGGAGAAAACGCATACGCCCTTTTTGGCCAAGCAAGCAAGCGGGCAATGCAAATCTGCACTACAAAGAAGTATCACTTCCCACCGGTCAAAAGGGACATCCACAAAATGTGTAAAAACCAGAAAGGCAAGACAGGCCCTGGAGAACAGGGAGCCTTGTTATGCTGAAGGGCGGGATGTAAATTGCCAACTGCCTCTCTGGAGGAGTACATTGTGTTCCCTAAAACAAGTAAACAACAGAGCTACAGAGCCAAGGGCACTTGCCGTCTAGGGAATATACTTTGGGAAAACTGAAAATCAATAAGACAGAGCCACCCCAAAATTTAGGGCTGCACTGCTTACAAGGACCTCAACGTGGGTCCACCTTAAATATCCCAGGAAGTATAAAAATGGTTCAAAAAATTGTGGTACTTACGTACGATGGAATATCCCTCAGCCATGAAATCAATGTCATAAGACCAGTAGCAGCAAAATGGGTGGATTCAGGTACGATGATTCTAAGTGAAATAAGTCACAGAGAAAAAGAATCTTATCATAAGATATCACTTATGAAGATCCTGTAAACATGGCTACACTTGACCTGAGTTAGGAAAGAGAACAGTGTCTCACATTTAGAAAACACTCTTATGCCTGCTTAAGGGGGAAGGAGAGGTGGGGTGATGCATAAAACCAGAGTTTGATATAAGCACAGGTACCGTTCCGAAAACCAACTATGGAATAAACAAGACCTACACCTTCCTCAGTGAAAGGGACTCAAAACCCCATATTTCCCGCAGAGGAATATATCTGACTAGTAAGAATCTTAAAACCTATGTATTGATATGTCTCCGTAAGGGAATCAAGTGTGTCTAGACTGGCATAAACATGGCAGCGAGAATCAGCTCAAACCCACTATAAAAAGGAATTTCAAAAACAAAACAAAAAAACTGGGAAATTCTTTACAATTCCTTCAGGGTCTCTGATGAAACCTGGAATGACCCAATCTACAACGACAGCTGGATGTGGCATAAGGCTGGACACTTGGGACTGAGAGGATTGGTGAGATTGGGTGAGCAAATGCAGACACTTTAAAGCAATAATGCATGGCACACATTCCATGGGTCCCAACTCTCCTGGTTGAAGGGAATATTACTACAGCTATAACATGTACGGGAAACCTAGAGAACGGACACACTGTGAATACGAAAGGTTTCTAAAATTCAACGAATAGTCCATCTCCTGGTGCTCCGGTTTGACATTCCATCTGCTTTACTATCAACCTCCCCACTTGGAGAGACAGACCCTTCAACCTCCTGGTTCGCACAGGTTTCCAATTTGGCAGAGGATGAAAGGGAAGAGGGAGAACCAATGAGACAGTAGCTGTTAGGCATTTGGACGGGCACATATCACTCTAACTTCCCGGCAGGAAGAAAAATTATCCAAAGTCTCAGCCCCGCACCAGGAACCAGCATAGGTCCTGAACCAAAATTTTGGACTTGCGGTCAGCTCACCAAAAACGAGTTGAAAAATGGAGCTCAGGGGCACAGCAATTCACAAACTGGCCGAGTAATAAAGGACAAGTATCGTCCAAAAATCTGTTGAGGGAAGGCAACGAGGTGGACTTGAAAGCGAGTCAGAATAGCAGGAAACAGATTTCAAGA
The DNA here is from genome assembly GCF_949752795.1 of Hyperoodon ampullatus. NCBI lineage: Eukaryota > Metazoa > Chordata > Mammalia > Artiodactyla > Ziphiidae > Hyperoodon > Hyperoodon ampullatus. The sequence continues at coordinate 2,833 of NW_027641003.1, read as the reverse complement.
GGTACGTTGGAATCGCCTTTAAAGCACAGGAAGAGAGGCACGACTTTGACAATGATGCACTTGGCCAAAAAGGGCGTATGCGTTTTCTCCTGAATATATTCAGGAGAAAACACATACGCCCTTTTTGGGCAAGCAAGCAAGCGGGCAATGCAAATCTGCACTACAAAGAAGTATCACTTCCCACCGGTCAAAAGGGACATCCACAAAATGTGTAAAAACCAGAAAGGCAAGAAAGGACCTGGAGAACAGGGAGCCTTGTTATGCTGATGGGCGGGATGTAAATTGAAAACTGCCTCTCCGGAGGAGTACATTGTGTTCCCTAAAACAAGTAAACAACAGAGCTACAGAGCCAAGGGCACTTCCAGTCTACGGAATATACCTTGGGAAAACTGAAAATCAATAAGACAGAGCCACCCCAAAATTTAGGGCTGCACTACTTACAAGGACCTCAACGTGGGTACACCTTAAATATCACAGGAAATATAAAATTGGTTCAAAAATTGTGGTCCTAACGCACGATGGAATATCCCTCAGCCATGAAATCAATGTCATAAGACCAGTAGCAGCAAAATGGGTGGATTCATGTACGATGATTCTAAGTGAAATAAGTCACACAAAAAAAGAAACTTATCATAAGATATCTCTTATGAAGATCCTGTAAACATGGCTACACTTGAACTGAGTTAGGAAAGAGAACAGTGTCTCACATTTAGAAAACACTCTTATGCCTGCTTAAGGGGGAAGGAGAGGTGGGGTGATGCATAAAACCAGAGTTTGATATAAGCACAGGTACCGTTCCAAAAACCAACTATGGAATAGACAAGACCTACACCTTCCTCAGTGAAAGGGACTCAAAACCCCATATTTCCCGCAGAGGAATATATCTGACTAGTAAGAATCTTAAAACCTATGTATTGATATGTCTCCGTAAGGGAATCAAGTGTGTCTAGACTGGCATAAACATGGCAGCAAGAATCAGCTCAAACCCACTATAAAAAGGAATTTCAAAAACAAAACAAAAAAAATGGGAAATTCTTTACAATTCCTTCAGGGTCTCTGATGAAACCTGGAATGACCCTATCTACAACGACAGCTGGATGTGGCATAAGGCTGGACACTTGGGACTGAGAGGATTGGTGAGATTGGGTGAGCAAATGCAGACCCTTTAAAGCAATAATGCATGGCACCCATTCCATGGGTCCCAACTCTCCAGGTTGAAGGGTATATTACTACAGTTATAACATGTACAGGAAACCTAGAGAACGGACACACTGTGAATACGAAAGGTTTCTAAAACTCAACGAATAGTCCCCCTCCTGGTGCTCCGGTTTGACTTTCCATCTGCTTTACTATCAATCTCCTAACATGTAGAGACAGCCCCTTTAACCTCCTGGTTCGCACAGGTTTCCAATTTGGCAGAGGATGAAAGGGAAGAGGGAGAACCAATGAGAGCGTAGCTGTTAGGCATTTGGACGGGCACATATCACTCTAACTTCCCGGCAGGAAGAAGAATTAACCAAAGTCTCAGCCACCCACCGGGAATCAGTATAGATCCTGAACCAAAATTTTGGACTTGCGGTCAGCTCACCAAAAACGAGTTGAAAAATGGAGCTCAGGGGCACAGCAATTCACAAACTGGACGAGTAATAAAGGACAACTATCGTCCAAAAATCTGTTGAGGGAAGGCAATGAGGCGGACTTGAAAGCGAGGCAGAATAGCAGGAAACAGATTTCAAGAGGTACGTTGGAATCGCATTTAAAGCACAGGAAGAGGGGCACAACTTCGACAATGATGCACTTGGCCAAAAAGGGCGTATGCATTTTCTCCTGAATATATTCAGAAGAAAACGCGTACGCCATATTTGGCCAAGCAAACAAGCGGGCAATGCAAATCTGCACTACAAAGAAGTATCACTTCCCACCGGTCAAAAGGGACATCCACAAAATGTGTAAAAACCAGAAAGGCAAGACAGGCCCTGAAGAACAGGGAGCCTTGTTATGCTGATGGGCGGGATGTAAATTGCCAACTGCCTCTCTGGAGGAGTACATTGTGTTCCCTAAAACAAGTAAAGAACAGAGCTACAGAGCCAAGGGCACTTCCAGTCTAGGGAATATACCTTGGGAAAATTGAAAATCAATAAGACAGAGCCACCCCAAAATTTAGGGCTGCACTGCTTACAAGGACCTCAACTTGGGTACACCTTAAATATCCCAGGAAATATAAAAATGGTTCAAAAAATTGTGGTACTTACGTACGATGGTATATCCCTCAGCCATGAAATCAATGTCATAAGACCAGTAGCAGCAAAATGGGTGGATTCAGGTACGATGATTCTAAGTGAAATAAGTCACAGAGAAAAAGAAACATATCATAAGATATCACTTATGAAGATCCTGTAAACATGGCTACACTTGAACTGAGTTAGGAAAGAGAACAGTGTCTCATATTTAGAAAACACTCTTATGCCTGCTTAAGGGGGAAGGAGAGGTGGGGTGATGCATAAAACCAGAGTTTGATATAAGCAAAGGTACCGTTCCAAAAACCAACTATGGAATATACAAGACCTACACCTTCCTCAGTGAAAGGGATTCAAAGCCCCATATTTCCCGCAGAGGAAGATATCTGACTACTAAGAATCTTAAAACCTATGGATTGATATGTGTCCATAAGGGAATCAAGTGCGTCTAGACTGGCATAAACATGGCAGCGAGAATCAGCTCAAAACCAATATAAAAAGGAATTTCAAAAACAAAAGAAAAAAACTGGGAAATTCTTTACAATTCCTTCAGGGTCTCTGATGAAACCTGGAATGACCCTATGTACAATGACAGC